>NC_139538.1:8488935-9088935 GCF_965153285.1 Podarcis tiliguerta | reverse complement strand
TGTCCTACAAATTTCACAGATTTATACCTGTAAAAGCATATTACGAATTATATTCTATTGAAGACCACATTTTAATTACTTCGGCAGAGGTTGCTGGGACATTGGCCAAAGTTCTGGTAGGATGCTGAAGGTTCTATCACCTGGCCCTCCATGAGCTGCATCTACTTGCCCTAGATTTTGTATTTTTCTCCCCTGCTCCAAACATTTAAGGCTAGACTGAGTGCTTAAGAGGATATTTTTAGGTTTTGGCTTTAGAAATTAAGTGTGTGTCATGCAAGGCTATATCAAAATGATGGGTCAAAAGCTCGCACATGATATGATGCTTGAGAAGGAAAAGGGTCACTTAGCGTCAAGTTACGATTACTATAATTTCTGACACGGCACCACTTTTGTTTACACACTGCTCTACAACAGTGCCTAACAATAGTTCAGTGCGCAAGGTGGAATCCACCATCAATTAATAAGGCAAACAGAGCTAGTTTGTTTGAGGTTATTATTAAGGAACCCAGCAAGGCCAAAGCACAGTTATAAATGCATACCCTGCAATGGTTTAGATTAATTGCTAGAAGCATTATGAAGAAAAAATGCAGTGGTTTTTAGAGAGATTCTTTGCTTGTTGGAATTTGTATAGCACCAAGCCTTGGATAGAATAGAAATGCTTAAATGGCAGGGGGTGGGGGGGCGAGGGATCATTTTTCTAAAATATAAAGAATATTCCAGCATGCAAATGCAATGGAAGATTTGCTCCTGGGAAACATTAGGACAGTTTGTTACAGCTAGAAATCACTCGTGCCAATAAAACCAGCACAATCCTTAAACAACTAGTCGGTTAACATACTATGCCTGCAACATTTAAGGCACACGTTATATGATGTGCTAATAAACCTAAACCAAATCCCTTGTCTTCTCCATGATTAAAATGTTATGATACTCACCTCCATTTTCATAGCTATCATAACCATCAGCGGGTCTCCGACTTGGACTTTATCACCAGCTTTCACAAACACCTAACAAATTGAAAAGTGAGTGAGAAACCAGGTGTCACGTTCCTCCTATACAAATATAGTGTTTCTCTCAAAGTTTACAGAAAGCAATAAAGAGGACAAAAGATTCCTTGGGTGAGGATGAAGAATGGCAATCTTTTTCTAAGTTTACCTTTGCAGCTGGTTTCTCCAACACAGTGGCATTTTAAAAGTGCACCTATGAAAATGTGCACCCAAAAATATAATTTGTTCATATGAACATTTATCACCATGTATGTATTATAGAGGCATATGGTCTAGGGAGGGATGACTGGTCATGGCTCTTGCTATATGTACGTTCCAGACTGGTGTTTTATTGCAGGTGTGGTCTGCAATATATTCTTGGCATAGTAAGAGTGTATTAATGGTGGATTTATTCTGCTTTGTTAGTTGTTCTGCTTTGCTTCCTACATCATCGCTGTCCGGAGGGGCAATAGTGCAATGAAAGTGGGACAAAAAAACACCCCCGGAATATTTGTTGTATGAAAAGTTACAGGATTTCAGAAGGACACGGCAGTATATGCACTGACTGGACATGAAGCAGTATGAGCACCCTGAAAAATTGAAAGTTGGGGTCATGTATGACCACCCTGACAGCATTGTGAGTACATATCATCATGCATGTGCAATTAAAAACAAAGTCCGGAGGAGCCCCCAGTTGCAAGTAAATCTACACCATGAGTAAATGGGCTGTAAGAATTAGAGAACATGAAATCACCTGCCTCCTTTGTTTATGAGTCGTACATAATGCCTGGCCCTTCATGGACTAGTCCCAGGGCACGTTACAAAAATGCCACTATTAAAACAAGTACTACTACTACTACTAATAATAATAATAATAACAACAACAATAATATCATAAACTAAAGCCACAAAGCAAACTGATGAACAAAGCAGCAGCACAGAGCAGCAATGAAGCCTAGAGGGTTTATAATGTTTGACAGCAGATGATGTGGACCAACAGCTAGTTGTGAGGACAAAGAGATTACAGTCAGATGGCAATGAAGAAGGAAGACAGCTGAGAAATCCTTTTCAAGGGAGTCCCAGGAAATTTACTTGAGGAACTCAATGAGCTTCAGTGAGAAGATCTATAGTAATGGACAAGCTTCCTTGAAAGTAATCTTGTCTTCAATTCCCATACATGTCTTCCATACAAGCATGGGAGACTGGTGTGTTCCTGGCCATATTCTCAGTTCAGGGGGGAGGAGACTCAAAAGACCTGCTAATTGCCTTGCATGAAGTGAGAACATGCTCCAGAATTTGCCGCAATGCCTCAAGATTCTTCAGCAGAGCTCAAAGGAAGTAGCTAGCAGCAAAGTAAGCAGCAATCTACTGAAGGCAACCACACTCTACAGTAAGGAAGGATGATAAGTAACGAGAAGTGAATGGCATGTGCAAACAGTCCCTGCAGGACACATCAATGCATCACCTTTGGTACAAAAGCGCAATGCGCCTCATATATTTATTTATTTTCATAAAATTCATATGCCAATTGTTTTTAAAAACCTGTAAAGCAGTTTACAAAGAGAAAAGGCTCTGCCACGCCCACACACAAATCCCTCCAGAATTACCTTTTCTATTGTCCCCGTCATGGGGGCCACAGCCCCACCCTGATCTCCAACTGAACCCACTCCGGATAAATACTTTGGCACAGGAAGACCAATCTGCTCACTACCTTCCTGGAGAAAATAAAAATACACCAAGAACAGATGAGCGCAACAACACTTTTTACAGCTGGTACAAACCTATATTTTCCACATCCTGAAATGACAGGTGTAACTAGGATGGACATTAAACACTTGATTTATTGACAAGGAGTTTACATGATGTTCACTAAAAGAACCATTTTAATTCTCTTTAATCACTTTTTACTGAAAAAGCAGCCTTCTGAGACCACCAACAGAATATTCCTTCTTATAAAGGAGGTTGTCAATGTAATTCAGAAAACACCAAGGTAATTTGTTACCTTAATTTGAATTTACTTCCCAAGCCTACTTAGACTTAACTTACCTCCAAGATGTAGCAATAACAATAATGTATGAAAAGGATGCGAGTCTAAGCCAACACATATTTTGGAAATGATATAAAGCATGAATATGAATGGGCTGGATTAAAAATGTGTAATTCCTCATGAATACATTTCAAATATTGCAGCCCTGATTCACAGGAGCTTACACAGACATCTAGTCATTTAGGATATTCTTTTAAATTCTAAGATCCATGCCCAACTCCCCATCCTTATGACTTAAAGATGTGAGGCATTTAGCTTTACAAGCCAATTTATTCACTGAACAGTTCAGTATCGACTAATTAGCCTTAGCTACTAATTAAAGCTATGAATTTTCAAGTGTTACAAGAATATTATGGGCTGCTTACATAAAAGTTTAGAGCCACACATTCAGTCCCCGTTCTCCCAAATGTAAATAGATGTATCCAGATCTATAATTGTTTCCCTTTTTTTAAAAAAAAACCACTCATTTCTCTGGCTGTGAATTTATTCTCCAGATAAATCAAGTAGAAAATATTACCGGTGAGAAGAGGTGAATGGCGTCGCCCAAAATCACCACCTTGGATTTATGAACAACTCCGTCTACTGAACATCTTATGCAATCCAAATCACCATCACTCGAAAGATCTCCAGAAACATGGAAAGATTTATTCTGTATCTGAAATACAATTACATAGCATCATACCATTGCAGAGTTGGAAGGCATCCTGGGGGTCATCTAGGCCAACTTCTTGCAATGCAGGAATACAGGATTTTAACTCCCTGGTCCAGGTACCACTTTTGAGGAAATAAGCTTGGGAGATGAAGAGATCATGCTGCATTCCAAGAGTGGATGACAGGAGAAAACATTAAGACTCACCAATATGGAAAAAGGCACCCATAAGCTCCTTAGAAACTCTATCCTATTTCTCTCAGTCCACAGAGATGGGATTGGGTCAAATACAAATAGGCCACAAAGGATTTGCAAAAAACTACACAGAAAAAGTCACTCAAATTACATAGAGGACGTTTACCTGCATGTCATATGATCCATCACGATTGTAGGTTACGGTCATATTCACTTCTGTTAGAAAATAAAGATTTAAATTACTTCCAAGTGGTTTTTTTGTGGGGGGTTTTTTTAGGGGAGGAATTAAAACCCAAAAATAATGCACATCCACTTTGAAGTCGCTCACCTCCTCTCCATTTATCTTTATTTTTAAAATTTGTATGCCATTTATCCGTTGAAAGCTCTAAGTAGTTTCACCTCCACTCTCTCTCCCCATTCTCCACAAATGTGGGCTCCTTGTTCCCTTTGTCACCTTCCACCTTCTGCCATACTGTGCCACTACAGTGATTCACAATTAAACTAATGTGAGGTTGCCCTTGCACCTGGTTCAGAAGTGGCCGAAAAGTACAAAATGTAGCTGCTAGGTTGCTCAGTGGGAGACACAGCTTTACACGTACGGTGGTACCTCGAGTTACAAACGCTTCAGGTTACAAACTCTGCTAACCTGTAAGAGTTAAATCGAGTTGAGAACTTTGCCCCAGGATGAGAAACGGAAATTGTGTGCCGGCGGCGCAGCGGCAGCAAGAGGCCTCATTAGGAAAGCACACCTCTAGTTAAGAACAGTTTCAGGTTAAGAACAGACCTCTGTAATGAATTAAGTTCGTAACTAGAGGTACCACTGTAGTAGATGGCTACCTGTCAGCTACCGAGCCATGTTCAATGTTTTGTTGTTAGCAGTTAAAGCCCTTTTTTTATATATATAATATTTTATTAAATTTTTACATAGAGAAAGAAACAGAAAATAACAAAAAAACAACAACAAAATTACAGAAATACAAAACAGCAAAAAAACAGCAAAATAGAAAAGAAAAACAAATAAAAACAATTCCATCTTCATAATATTTCTTGCGTTTACTTATTTCCCAGACTTCCCCACACCTCCCCTCACTGTATTCCAATTCATATATTTGATCAGCAAATCCCTTCCCTCTGTCTTAACTGATCTTTATCTTAATTTTGATATCTTAATATATCTTGATCTCCTTGGTATCTTATGTTGGGAGCAGTAATGAGGTAAACTGCTATGCCTCGGCTCTAAAGGGGAGGGATTTCCTGGGACGTCTGCCAGGAAATGACGTGAGCAGACTGGAATGTTCTTTGTGTGCTGTGAAAGCGAAAGTGTCAGTGTGTCAGCAGCTCGCTCGGTGAGAGGAGCTGGCAGAGATGCAGTTGAGCTCTGATGGATTTTTGCCAATGTTATCGGAGCAATAAAAGACTTTAAGGAAAGAATCTGCCTTCGTTTAATTTAAGCCTTTATCACACGTATGCTGCGCTTATTCTGCTAAGGTGTTTTACTGCTGTAGGAGTGAAGCAAGAGTTCACACAGCAGAGCGTGCTGGACTGAGGAGCCAATAAATCAATTGGGAAGATTTACTGGCAGCACCGGGCTAATTATCCTAACAAGGTTATGGACTTCAGCACGTGTGGAAAAAGGCTTTGATGCTGTGGAGTGCAAGATCGCTTGCCGGAACTTCAAAGGGAAGACGCCGAGAGCCTTAAGATGCCAGCCTGTTTTCTGAGTGAGTAGAAAGGGGCTGAGAAGGGCGGAAGATGGCTCTGAGAGACAGTTTTGGCTGTGAGCCTTTAGCATGTGAGAAGCTTACCCCCAGCACGTGGCTGGCGTGGAGCTTTCATGTGGAGCTTTCCCTAGTGGGGGCAGATTTGTGGGGTGTTGTCCAGAAACCCCAGAAGGCAGCAGAGAGCACGGAGGTGCAGAAAGAAGCAGAGCAGCGTGTGCTAGCGTTTCTAGCGGAAAACGTCGACGTACACCTGTTACCTCTGGTACAAGAGGCTAGAAGGCCTAGTGCAGCGTGGCGAGCACTCCAAGAAGCTTGTGAAGCTGGAGTGGGAGGCCTAAGCCGAGACGTGGCCGCTGCGACGCCAGAAGGGGCAGAGAGCCAAGATGGCGCTGAGAGCCCAGCTGAGAGCAGCTGGGAGAAGCTCCCAAGAGAGGGGGGCTGTAGAGCTGCTGTGGCTGCTGCAGAGAGCTGCTTTGATGCTGAGATGAGTCTGTCTGAGAGGCCTGGAGAGGGGCCAAGCTTGGAGAACCCCAGGCCCACCAGACCCAACAGAGGGGGTGCAGGTTATCGACCTGGGAGCCCCAGGGGTGCTGAGAGTGGGGGGGCAGAGGAAAGCAACAGCGCAGAGAAGCCTCTTTCTCCAAAGGCTACTACCATAAGCTGTTTACGTGAAGGAGCGCAGAAACCTTCCCGTGGGAAGCCGTCTACAGTGGAAGCCTTCAAGGTCAACCATCTGGCGAAAGTACAGATAAGGGCCATGGACTTGCGTGAGAGAAGTCCAGTCTCCATGGCAACTGAGAGAGTTGCAACAAAGGCTACAGTGAAGGAAGTCAACACAGGCCCCAGCCAAGGGGGCAGTGAGAGGGGGGTTGTTGCTATGGCGACCCAGGAATGTCAACAACACAACTCTTGGACTGTTGTGATTGACAGTGGAGCTTCGAACTTGCTAGTGACATCTGGCTGTCTGCTGAGAGATTGCAGGCCAGTAGAAGCTGAAAAATATGTGACTTTTGCGGACGGAAGCCGAAAGAGACTGACTGAGACTGGATTGTTTTACTGTCCTTTTCTTAAGCATGAAGTTAAGGCTTTTGCAGTGCCTGGTTTGACCAATTGTCTGTTAAGTGTACATGATTTGCTAACAGAGGGCTTTCAAGTTTCTTTTGCAGGTGACAAGTGCGAATTCTACAAGGATGGAAACCATGTCTATACAGTGCATGCCAAAGACAACTTGTTCACTGTTAACCTGTCTTTGTCCACAGGAGAAGAAGACGCAGAGGACGCCAAGGGGCAATGTGTGAATGTAGCGCCCCACAATGGTTGTGCTCATATTTGGCATAGACGCTTTGCTCATTTGGGGTGGGCATTTCTTAGGAAGGCCCCAAGTTTAACTGAAGGGTGTGACTTTAAGAGTTGTGACAAGTTTTTAGATTGCAATGCATGTAAGCAATCTAAGATTGTAACTTGCTCCTATCTGAAATCAGAGAGACGTACCACACAACCTTTTGAGTTGATTCATGCAGATTTGTGTGGGCCAATGGCGGTGGAATCTTTGGGGAAGTCAAAGTTTTCTTTGATTCTGGTTGATGATTTTTCGAGATCCGCCTGGACATTTGCTTTGAGAACCAAAGCTGAGGCAGCAAAAATGATTAGGGATTGGATCATAGCTGTGGAGACGATGTATTCCGCCAAAGTTAAGGCTTTTCAGAGTGACCGAGGCTCGGAATTCACTGGATCCGCTCTGCAAGATTTTTTCAAGGAGAAGGGGATTAGCCACAGACTCACTGCTCCTTACTCTCCGCAACAGAATGGTGTGGCAGAGAGGAAAAACAGGACAGTGCAAGAGGCAGTTTCTGCAATCCTTTGGGATGCTCGGCTACCCCAAAAGTTCTGGTCTGAAGCTTGGAAGTATGTGGTGCATACACAGAACAGAGTGTACAACTCTAGCGTGGGAAATACACCGTATTTCTTACTGCATGGAAAAAAGCCCAAGGTTAATTACTTCCGTGTGTTTGGTTGTGAAGCCTGGGTGCTTATTCCAAAGGCTCTACGCAGAAAAGGCGAGCCAAGAGCAAAGAAAATGATCTTTGTAGGGTATGAACCTGGCTCAAAGGCCTGGAGGTTTGCGTACCCCAGTGGTGATCAGTCAAGACTGGTTGTGAGTAATAGTGCAGAGTTTTGTGAGCAAGCAGGCTGGGAGCGTCTGCACGCAAACCCAGAGGTGGTTATGCAACAGTCCTATGACTCAGACGCTGAAGAGGAGGATGATGAAGTGGTTGCAAGGGACCAAGGTCCAGAGCAACAAAGTCCAAGACAGGGACAACTTAGACTCCCTCAGAGGGGGGAACCTCAAACACCTCCTCTGACAAGAGTCAAGCTTGAACCAAAGAGTGAGCCTTCTTCACCCGTTGAGCCAGCTGTGAAGCCCAAAAGGCGCAGCAGGTCAGAGGGGGAAGATGCTGAGGTTGAGGAAGAAGAAGCAGTGTCACCAAGAGTCACACTGAGGAGATCAACGAGGACAAGGAGACCTCCTGATCGGTATGAGGCTTCAGGTGTCTGGGTAGGTTCAGCTAGATGTGAACCTGAGTCCTTTGAGGATATTCAGAGTTTACCTGAGGAAGAAGCAGCTGAGTGGCACAAGGCAATGGACAAAGAGTTGAAGTCCATGAAGGATCTAGGTGTGTTTTCACTCACTGAACTGCCACCAGGCAAACAGGCAGTAGGTTGCAGGTGGGTTTACCGTTTGAAACCCACAGAGACTGGAC
This sequence comes from Podarcis tiliguerta, assembly GCF_965153285.1. Classification (NCBI taxonomy): domain Eukaryota; kingdom Metazoa; phylum Chordata; class Lepidosauria; order Squamata; family Lacertidae; genus Podarcis; species Podarcis tiliguerta. Next base: position 9,080,575 of record NC_139538.1, on the reverse strand, counting down.
AGCCGCAGTATAGAGCGAGATTAGTTGCACGTGGATTTTCTCAGAAGAAGGGAATACACTTCACGGAAGTGTATTCGCCGACATCACGTGCAGAGACTCTGAGAACGCTTTTAGCTTGTGCGGCACAGAGAGGCTGGAAGGTAAACCACTTTGATGTGGATGTTGCCTACCTAAACTCAGATCTCCAGGAGGAGCTGTACATGAAGCCTCCTCCAGGGTTTGAGACCAAGAGGCAGGATGTTGTGTGGAGGTTGCACAAATCTATCTACGGTTTGCGTCAATCTGCCAGAAACTGGAACATGTGCCTGAATGAAGCCTTGGAAGAGTTAGGTTTCAGAAAAAGTGTTGCTGATAGTTGTCTTTACCTGAAAGGGTCTGGTGAGAAACAGGAACAGGTGTTAGTTTTCGTTGACGACCTTTTGTTTTTTGCGAAGAACCTAGCTGATGGCTTAACGAAGCCACTCTCCTTCCAGAGACATGGAGAGTTTTGCGTAGGTTTAGGTTTGGGACGACCAAGGGTCGATTCTACCCTCCGATCCGAGGCAAGAGGGGGTGTTGGGAGCAGTAATGAGGTAAACTGCTATGCCTCGGCTCTAAAGGGGAGGGATTTCCTGGGACGTCTGCCAGGAAATGACGTGAGCAGACTGGAATGTTCTTTGTGTGCTGTGAAAGCGAAAGTGTCAGTGTGTCAGCAGCTCGCTCGGTGAGAGGAGCTGGCAGAGATGCAGTTGAGCGCTGATGGATTTTTGCCAATGTTATCGGAGCAATAAAAGACTTTAAGGAAAGAATCTGCCTTCGTTTAATTTAAGCCTTTATCACACGTATGCTGCGCTTATTCTGCTAAGGTGTTTTACTGCTGTAGGAGTGAAGCAAGAGTTCACACAGCAGAGCGTGCTGGACTGAGGAGCCAATAAATCAATTGGGAAGATTTACTGGCAGCACCGGGCTAATTATCCTAACATCTTAAAATATTAAATCCTTTAATTTTACACCTTTTGACTAATAACCTTTTACGTTCAATCTGATGTCATTCTAACATTCATTAAGCAGCAGTTAAAGCCCTAAACAACTTAGGACTAGGCTACCTAGAAGGCCACATTCCCCAATACAGGCCAAGCTGATCTTTAAGAACTTCTGAGAAGTCACTGCCAGTTGCAGATGACCACTTGGTGTCAATGCAGAAGCAGGCCTTCTAGGGCTCAGTCTCGAATTGTGGCCCCTTGCAAGTGTGCAAAAGAGCAACTGCATGCCATTTTGCAAAAAAGCAACTGCATGCCATCATTTTTTAGGATGCAACTGCATCCTGAAATGTATTGTTTTAAGAGAGGGGTTGTGCTTCAGATGTGCTGCTTAGACAACTGAGTTCTTTTTGCATGTCAGGGCAGGGAAGGGTGTTGGAGAACTTCCTTTCTTTTCAGAAAACAGAATGTGAAACTTGAGTAGAGTTTTCATGGGAAATAGCTTTCTGTGCATATATGACTATGTGCCTGTCTTTGCATGTGTTAAGGGTGTGTGACTGCGCATCCAACACTGAAACATATATGTAGCCTCCCAACAGCTTTCCAGCAGGGTGAAGCAGCCCTTAGCACAAAAAAGGTCTCCCACAAACCTATCCATTCTGAAGGAAATCAGCCCTGAGTGCTCCCACTAAAATCCCTCAGTATTATACCTAGGGCACATCTAATCCTATGTAAGCATGCAGTAGTGGCAAGGCCTGCTTCCCGAAGTTTTGAGAATGTTGAACAGCATGAGCAAAACAGGTCTTTGCAGAAACAACCAGGAAATATGGGGCAGCTCTGATGAAAGTAACAAAGAAAACAAAAAGCCATGCTTGCAGTTTAAGTACATGCCAAGTGATCTATATAAATCAATCCAATGTACATAAAAAGAACGGCATTTTGAATTATTGTACTCTTGTATGTCTCTTTGTCCTCCTCAGCTATAGAATAAAGATTGCCACTCAAATTCTTGGCATTCAGAACTAAGTCACTTACTATTTTCACCATCTAAAAGAGTCAGGTTTCTAACGTAAGGTATATTTATTCTTCTTCCACTGCTGGATGCAAATGGAGAGAACTTATCTGGAATATAAAAAATGGAGGGAGAAAGAGTCAGTTAATGCTCCACTGAAATGAATGGGGGAGCTCTTTCAAGCAGAGAATTCTGCTTGTAAGCAATTATAGGATCTGGAAAATTGTTGCTTATGAATGTGAAACAAATAAATAAAAGAAAGAAAGAGGGGGGGAGAGAGGAGGAGGAGGGAGGGAGAGTAGACACACATGGCACACTCTTCCCTGTAACAGAAAGGATTCTAAAAAGCCGAAGATGCCTCAAGCCTACCTCCTGATTGCATTCTGAAAGTGTCGGTTACAATTTTCTCCCTCAGTATGAGTCCAAGCGCTGCCTGGCATAAGGCCACTTCAGATATTGCCTCTTTGGGTGGAAATAGCTCATCGTAATGTTGTGGGATAAAATTGGTGTGAACATTTCCAGCCTCAAACTCCGGGTGGCCTGAGAGGTCCAGCAAGAAATCAACATTGGTGCTTAGCCCTACAATCTGCCGAGGGAAAGGAAACAAAGAAAGCGCGCCAGGTGAAGGCAAGCCATTTGCCGCAGTCACGTGCTCCAGCAGGCATAGTCACAGATGATGGGGGATGAGGTCCAAGAACATCCGGAAGGCCACGGGTCTCCCTCCCCTACTTTATCAGAGAGGACCAGTGCTTTTTTTCTTTAAAAATGTTTAGGGGTACTCTCATTTTGGCTGCTCCCCCTCTTCCTCCCCCCCCCCAACCCCCAGACGAGGGACTCAAGGTGGCGGAGCTTGAACGATGGCGATCGCGGGGTTGGCTTGAACAAGGAGGGACAAGCACTCACTGGCTGGCTCTAGCTCGGCAGGAGGAGGAGGAGGAGGACTGCCATCGCCTCCACCATGGCGGTCCCAGACTCCCCTCCCTGGGCACCAGCAGGGAGAATGACAAATGTCCAGTCGGTGCTGCTATTACAGAGACAGCCGGTCTGTTGGTCAGGGCAACACAAAATGTTTAGGGGTACGCATACCCCTGTGTCCCCCCAGAGGAAAAGCACTGGATAGGACCCAAACTTTATAAATCATAATGTTGTCTGTACTTACATTATATTGCCGAAGGCAGTATCTTAATTTCCTTAGCGCTGCTTGACGATCCTCTGCCCAAACGACTAACTTGGCAATCATTGGGTCATAGTATATAGAAACCTCATCCCCTGAAATAGGAAGAGTTGGGGAAGCAATTTGCCAGAATGAGTAACTTAAAAAGGAGTCAGTTCGTACCCCGTTATTTCCTTTAGTCAGGTATGGAAAACCTGGTCAAGGCAAAGGGTAGACTAGTAAACCATCCCCTTTGCTTTTGAAACTACGATCGCCCCCTTAAAGCGAAAAGAATGTCCCTGACACTAATTTGCAGAAAAGAGGTTCAGTTTACCTTGTCTTACCCCGGTTTCTATCCTGGTGCAACTGTCAGAGGGTGGTGTAGACAAATGCAATAAGGGTCCAGCCCCCGGCATGAAGTTGTTGTTTGGATCTTCGGCATAGATTCTAGCTTCAAAAGCATGTCCATTAAGAGAAATCTCTTCCTGAGTCAAAGGAATCTTCTCCCCTGAAGCAACCTGTAAAGAAAAAGAATTTTGCTTTTTCTACGGGATTGAGAATAGTGTCTTTGGACTGTGAGGGTATCAAGGAATCACAGAAAAATCGTGCAACAAAATTTGAGTAGTAGAAACCCTTGAGGTATTTGAGGTTTAGGGTTTACACTGCACGAAAAAAAAGAGGGTTCTTGTGCCTTTGACAGCTGTACAGCAGACAGAAAAGAAGGTTGGCAATTCCGGCTTTAAACTCTCATTCACAAACCATCTACAGAGCAACAGATTGAATTCTATAATACCTGCAACTAGCTAATCCTTCCCATTTTTAATTCTCATGTCAGACTGTAGCAAACGTTGTGTGGGAAAGCACTCACACAGTGGAATAACCTGAAGCAAGTCTATTCCAGATCCTCGTTCACGTTTTTGCCAATTATTTTTATTGATTTTCCAGATCTCAACCTAATTATACAAAATATTTCGCAATTAATACAATTTTGTTCAAGTGACTTCCCGCATGCCATTCTTGATGAATCCTTATCTTCTAATATTACTGCCTTTACATACTCTCATTCAATGCCCAATTTAGCTTCAGCCCAGACAGAAAGAGTGAGAATTCAGTGTCTGTAATGGTTCTAGGGGTTCCTCGTGCATAAGCTTGTCCCAACATCTGGCTGGGTTGCCTGAGTGAACCTTTCCGGTCCGGGCAGCCACTCGCCCGTGACCGTCTCAATCACTGGCAGAATCTGTCAGTGGGCATTTCTTAAACTTCTTCCAGCAAAGAAGTTCTTTGACGCCCAGTCTCTGCCTACTCTCCCTGCGCGGAAGCCTTCTGCGCAAGGAGGGTGTGGGCAGCGGAGGACCCCTACTCTCTCCGCTGGTCCCCGGCAAGGAGTCATGGGATCGCCTCGCCTATTCCCCCATCTCCCCCCCTTCTCCACTGGAGCTACGCTGATTCTCTCCCCCAGAAGATGGGCTGCCTCTCCCACTCCCGGGACGCTCTCTGGGATCCCTTCGGAGCTTGCTCTCTCCCTCGGACACTGATGGCAGTTCCCTGACACTGTCCCAAGGAGAAACCTTCCCACGTTCCTGGTAAAAAGCAATGCTTGGCTTCAAATGGAGGCAAAGGCAGAGCATCTTACTGGCATGCACAAAGTCCCTGGTTCAATCCCCAGCATCTTCAGGTAGGCTTGGGAATGCCCACAGTCTGAAACTTTATAGAGAGCTTCCGCCAATAAGCACTGACAATTCTGAATTAGAAGGACTAAGGGTCTGGCTCAGTATGAGTCAGCTTCCTATGTTCCTATGGATGCTGCCCTCATAAGCTCTTACCTTAAGTTGCCACTCTACCAAGTCTGTCCCAGTGATCATCTCAGTAACTGGGTGCTCCACTTGCAGCCTGGTGTTCATCTCCATGAAATAGAAATTATGTCCACTATCCATAATAAATTCCACTGTTCCTGAAATATTTAAGAATGGTACATTTAATAGCGGTGGAAATGCTTTCTCCAAACAAAGTCCCACTGATCCCAGCATAACGCCATTGTCCACAGAGTTTGCTGTCTGTTGTCGATATGAAGCATCTTAACTATATTTTTAAAAACCTGACCCAAAACAACAGCTTGGAAATCCTCCAGGAAGTATAACACCCTGATGCAGTGGAAATATTTCTCAATCAAATGCAGCCTTAAACCTATTCAGATTCTGGCTTACTGTGACCACACAAAAAAGCTGGCTTCAGAAGAGAAGCTTGCAGTCACTTTGCCCCTCCCTGGGCACTTGGGGACAGTGCAGGACAGCCAAAGTTTGGCACAGCATGCCTTTCAAACCATAACCTGCAACCATAGGACAAGCTTTAGCTACAGATCGTAGTTAAGGAGAAGACATCTCAACCATGAGCCTGGCTTTGAATGACACACTAAGTCAAACCTGGGCTTAGCTGCTGCACTGCACTGACTTAAGTTAAGGGGTGATATGATAGCCATGTTCAAATATATAAAAGGATGTCACATAGAGGAGGGAGAAAGGTTGTTTTCTGCTGCTCCAGAGAAGCGGACACGGAGCAATGGATCCAAACTACAAGAAAAAAGATTCCACCTAAACATTAGGAAGAACTTCCTGACAGTAAGAGCTGTTCGACAGTGGAATTTGCTGCCAAGGAGTGTGGTGGAGTCTCCTTCTTTGGAAGTCTTTAAGCAGAGGCTTGACAACCATATGTCAGGAGTGCTCTGATGGTGTTTCCTGCTTGGCAGGGGGTTGGACTCGATGGCCCTTGTGGTCTCTTCCAACTCTATGATTCTATGATTCTATGAAAAACCCCTGGGAGAGCAAAGCAGTTGTGATATCCTCCTTGAAAGGCAGCACATTTGTGCTAAGTCATGGTTTGGCTTAGAATGGTGTGCAATTGGGCCAGTGGCTGGTTGAGCTTCCCTTATTCCGGACAGAAGCAGTGAGGCAGAACATAATAAATAATAATAACAACAACAACAACAACAACAACAATAATATTTCCCCAGCCACTCTGGGCGGCTGCCAATCAAATATTAAAAACACAATACAGCATTAAACATTAAAAACTTCCCTAAACAGGGATGCCTTCAGATGTCTTTTAAAAGATAGTTGCTTATTTCCTTCACATCTGAAGGGAGAGTGTTCCACAGGGCGGGCGACACTACTGAGAAGGCCTTCTGCCTGGTTCCCTGTAACCTCACTTCTCGCAATGAGGGAACCACCAGAAGGCCCTCGGCACTGGATCTCAGTGTCCGGGCTTAACATCCCAGTGAAATAAAAGTACAAGGTGCAGGGAATTATGAAGCGCATGAAAAGAAAGCCAAAAGGCAGGAGACTGAGAGAGGAAAGGCAACAAGGAATAAAAGAGCAGAGAGAAAGGGAACACACAGCCAAGAGCAAGATGAGTGACCTTTGCATATTCACTTAAAATAGCTAGCTAAATCTTTGGCTGCAGACTTCACGTGTAAATTGAAAAAATAAATATACAGACAATATTATTCTGGGTGGTATTTTTTAAATCTTTCCTTTGCAGTTTAGAATTTTAACCACCCAAGTTAGAGCTAGAATCACTTTATAAACTCTACCATTCCACTTAAGGCAGCCTTCCTCTAAACATGCCTCCCATATGGGTACGTAACTTCCAATATGAACCTAAATACAGCACTAAAAGGAAGTTAAGTTTGCAATACCTGCTCCGACATAGTTCACAGCTTTAGCTGCCCTGACAGCTGCCTCTCCAAGCTTCCTTCTTACTTCAGGCTTAATTCCTGGCTAAGAAAAGGTTGAAATGATGTTACTACATTTATACCACACACAGCATTGTGTGCTTGTATGCAGGTATCATCTATCTGGGGGGAAACAGATTTTTTAATAATACCCTCTTCTTTTCACCTGCAGTTATTCAAGCCACATTTCATCTACATAAAATGAACCTCACAGAGAAGCTGTACCAGAACAGATCACCTAACTGTACTCTTATGATTTAAAAAACCTGTAAAGAAAAATATCCAGCCCCTTTAAATACAAGCATGTTGACGGAAGGCTTAACTTGTGTGCACAAATAAATAAAGTCTTCTGGAACCACATGCTGAACATAATCATCATCACCATTGACTTTTATTGCGTTAGCCATAGGCCATGGCATCATTCAGAAAAATAACAAAAGGAAAAACAGCAATTACCATAAAAATCATCAGGCGCCACACATACAATATAAACCACGATCACAACTACTAAGATTGTTTGTTGCATAAAACAGAATAGCAGAAGATTCTCTAGTAAAATGTGCCAAATTAAATATCCGAATCCCCTTTGCAGTTGATCGATATTTTATCTAGTTCTTTCCTCCTGATCTTCTTAGCTGCCAACGCACAGAGTGCTACTTTGTAAGTTACAAAGTCATCAGTAAGCTGAACATAATAGATACATGGTAATGAGGCATCACCAGTATAAAACACATTTCAGGAATAGCTTGGGTAGCTCAGAATGCCCCGGATAAACTAACAGAACATTCCAGAAAAAGTAGCTTCTCTGGTAGCTTCAGAAGTGTGTGCATGTGCTACACAGCTTAGCAACAGGATACTGGGGTAGCAAGCATGATTTCCAAACTCAATGTGGTTAAAAAAGAACAATAAAAAGCCACACACAAAATCCCATGTTAGAAGTGTTTGGGTGTCTCTGAAACTAGTACTATATTCTGCAAAAAGTAATAATATATACTAAGAAGCCATTGGTATCACATGTGAAAAACAAAAATTATGTTAATAAAGTAAACAAAACAAAAAAGGCACTTACATCTATTTCAATCACCTTTTCAGAAACTAGTCACTCACCCCTGGAGCTTCTTCAATAATTTTCTGATGTCTTCTCTGTACACTACAATCTCTTTCAAACAGATAAACTGCATTGCCATGCTGGTCTCCAAATACCTGAACTTCTACATGCCTGTTTCAGGTGTAAAAATTAACAAATAAAGGTTCAGATGTAAATATAAATAAATAAAGGTTCATGTCCATCAGTGCCAATGACCATTAGTGCCATTTTTTAAAGAGCAAAGTGCATTATTCCATCACGGTAGTCTGTGCCACTTCAAGACAACTAGCACAACCTATCATATATTAAAGATAATCTTATTTTTCAGTATTGGAAACAATGTAAACTTCAGGAAGATCAGTGTTTTCTCCTACCCTTCATCATACTTAAAATAACTTTAAACATGCTAATCTCTAACATCATATTCTAGGAAAAGGAAGGTCTGTGCACTTAAGCAAACATTTATCAAAAGCACACTTTTGTTTTTAAATAGTAGTAAGTTATCGGAGAGATCTAGAATTCAATCAGCAATTCAGAACAAGGTCAATGTGTCTGATGTTTGCAATATCACATACTAGGTCTTGTTACCTTGTGCTAAAAACCCTAAATGAACGGAAAGATCAGAAAGACAACCAAGCATGTGATCTGCATTGTAGTAAACTGTTATCCTGGAACTTAAAGTGCCCCATTTAGGAAGTTTTGATAGCAAGCTACACTTTGCACTGCCACAACTATATATGTCTATAGGGCCAGAGTATATTCCAGAATAATTATCACTAATATATTGGAATCAATACTCCACACTTCAGAATGCATTTTCACACATTATGTGTCACGAGGCTACCAGATAACAAAGTATACACATATAAATAAACTATTATTGCCTGCTTTATCAGTGTATGTAAGTTTTGTTCTCACAACTGTTATCTTGAAGGACCTGTGATTTGCAATTGCTTTAAGGGGGCTTCACAATTGTTAACTCGGATTAGAGAGATCACTATAACCCTGAAATATTTTATACTGTAGTGAAGCCTAATGTAGCATGCACCATAGGTAAAGGTAAAGGTACCCCTGCCCGTACGGGCCAGTCTTGCCAGACTCTAGGGTTGTGCGCTCATCTCACTCAAGAGGCCGGGAGCCAGCGCTGTCCGCAGACACTTCCGGGTCACGTGGCCAGCGTGACAAGCTGCATCTGGCGAGCCAGCGCAGCACACGGAACGCCGTTTACCTTCCCGCCGGTAAGCGGTCCCTATTTATCTACTTGCACCCGGGGGTGCTTTCGAACTGCTAGGTTGGCAGGCGCTGGGACCGAACGACAGGAGCACATCCCGCCGCGGGGATTCGAACCGCCGACCATACGATCGGCAAGTCCTAGGCGCTGAGGTTTTACCCACAGCGCCACCCGCGTCCCCTAGCATGCACCATACAACCCAGCAATATGCCTTCTAAATAGATAGTCGTTGCTACTATTAAAATATACAGTACTATACATTGTGGTCTGCAAGTAACTTGAAGTGGGAAAAAGTGATAAGAGAAAGAGGTTGGGGGGTGGGTGAGATAGCATCTCTTACTATCATAAATTCTTCACCCAGCAAGGGGAGGTCAGTGCCATGTCCCAAGAGCTCGAGGGAAATAGTCTATCAGGCATCTTCAGTTTCCCTTGCTCATCACCCCAACAGCCACCCAAGCTTTGACCTCCCTCCAGCCAGGGCTGGATTTTCCAGGGCAGCAGGAGTGCTGTGCACCTACCAAATGTCCCAAACATGCTTTTCTGAGATTATTATTTTTTTGGGGGGGGGGAATTCACGGCTGATGCTTCACCTGCCGTAGGACGCACACTCAGAGACGCCCCCCCACATCAATTCTCCTACTTTCGTCCTACAAACTCATTAAAGAGATTACAAGCAGATGGATGGTTTGGTTACCGTGGATTATCTACAAATTTCTCTATCAGCATGGCATCGTCGTTGAAAGACTTCTTGGCTTCTCTCCTGGCTGATTCCAATTGTTCCTTAAACTCCTTTTCGGAAAGAGCAATTCTCATGCCCTACGGTGTGATAAAACCAGTATATTAGAATAATACTGAGCAAAAATTAGTGAGTGAAAAACAATAGGATGTCCCAAATCCTTTTTTGCTAGGTTGGTTTACAATATGGATGCATCACTCACGCAAGTACTAACTTTGAATCAGCTACTGTTCAGGTGCCACTGAGCACATAACATATAGTTGTAATAACTTTGAGGAGGGGCCAAACTGGCAACCACTGTCTCACGCTTTCCTATTAGGTGCATTACCGCCATGGTCAAAACATGCATTATGGCGAAGTTGTATGAAACCAAGTAATTCAGCCTTGGAGAAGGTTGATTGCCAAAGAACTGCTGCTTTTGAATTATGGTGTTAGAGGAGACTCTTGAGAGTCCCATGGACTGCAAGAAGATCAAACCTATCCATTCTGAAGGAAATCAGCCCTGAGTGCTCACTGGAAGGACAGATCCTGAAGCTGAGGCTCCAATACTTTGGCCACCTCATGAGAAGAGAAGACTCACTGGAAAAGACCCTGATGTTGGGAAAGATGGAGGGCACAAGGAGAAGGGGACGACAGAGGAAGAGATGGCTGGACAGTGTTCTCGAAGCTACTAACGTGAGTTTGACCAAACTGCGGGAGGCAGTGAAAGACAGGAGTGCCTGGCGTGCTCTGGTCCATGGGGTCACGAAGTCGGACATGACTAAACGACTAAACAACAACAAGCCCTGGTGCTAATGGAGAGGTGACAGCTAGCAATTTAAATAAGGATAAAAGACAACTGAGGCCCACATGCAAATGTTGCAACATGGAGTGCTCTGGCTCATGCTTCCACCAGTCAGCTAGTCATCATGTCTTTTCCAGGACACGCCATTCCTGCGCCTCCCTGGTTTTTCTGTTTCTGTCCCCCTGTCAGCATTCTGTGCCCACTGAGCAGCCATAGTCCTCATTAGGCAGCTTCTGAAGTCCTGTTGCATGCTTGCCCCTGCCCCCAAACCCTTTAAAGGTCAAGGGACCCCTGACCATTAGGTCCAGTCGTGGCCGACTCTGGGGTGGCAGTGCTCATCTTGCTTTATATCCGGGTCATGTGGCCAGCATGACTAAGCGCTTCTGGCGAACCAGAGCAGAGCACGGAAATGCCATTTACCTTCCCGCCAGAGCAGTACCTATTTATCTACTTGCACTTTGACGTGCTTTCGAACTGCTAGGTTGGCAGGAGCAGGGACCGAGCAACGGGAGTTCACCCCATCGCAGGGATTCGAACCACCGACCTTCTGATCGGCAAGCCCTAGGCTCTGTGGTTTAACCCACAGCGCCACCCGTGTCCCTTTAGGTTCCCCCCCAATGAGGGTTTTATTTTTATTTTTTTTGTATTCCTGCAAACCTGAATATGAATGGTGCTGTTTGATTACATAGATTCTCACAAAGAGGTTGAGTTCACTATTAATGCACAGCAGGACTGACTATTCTGTGGTGCTCTAGATGTGGCTGAAACTGCTCCCATCATCCTTAACCACTGACCATGCCAGCTGCAGCTGGTGGGAATTGTGGTCTAGCAACATCTGGAGGACCACAGATTAGCCACCCTTGGCATATAGGATAACTTTGTAGTGTGACCAGGGCCCAAGATGTCAGGCTGGCACAGTGATTGGCACATTACACCTTAAGCATTCATTTACTGGAGCTGAAGATCTTTGCTCTGTTCTGTTTGTACAGTAGATCAGCTGAGGATCAAATTCCTTTGCCCTTACCTTTCCTCCACCTCCACGAACTGCTTTGATCATGACTGGATACCCTATTCTTCTGGCTTCCTCTTCCAAGCAATTGTCAGACTGATCTTCACCATGGTAACCTTCAACAATAGGAACCCCGGCAGCAGACATGATAGCTTTGGAAGTGCTTCAAAAGAATATTTTTCAATACTCAGTGGCAATGTCAGCGAGGGCTTCTCGTTACACATCTCATCGTCTGCATTTTATTCCCACAATCTAGGACTGCTTCAAACATTACAATTTTCTCATGCAGAAAGGAACTGTATTCCATGCTATGTATGCATGCTGGGAAGCCACAAGCGGGCAAACTAGAACTTGCCGGTATGTGAACATGTAGCATATAAAATGCTTATCTGATCAGCCCATGAGATTTAAAACACAGTTTTAGCACATGGGAAATTCCTGTCTGTTTTATTTTTCTATGGAGTTCCTCCCACAACTCTCTGAGGGCTAAATTCAAAAAGCGCAAATTTTATGCTTGAATAAGAATACTGCCATGTCACGCTCTGAAACCTGATTCTAGTCTTGCTCTACAGCCTTGTACACAGTCAAATTTCCTTCCATGCTGAGGTTCACCATATCGCTTTGTGGTCATTCCCACAAACCAGTGAAAATGCTGTAGGCTTAATTCATTGCACATACAGAAGAGGGGATGGGGGAGCCCAAACACAAGGCTATATTAAGAGCCTTGCCCAAACTGGGTAACCTCCAGACACTCTGGACTACAACTCCCATCAGTTGCAGCAGCTGGGGCTGATGGGAATTGTAGTCCAAAACTTCTGGCGAGCACTAGGTTGGTAAAGCACCATCACAGTCAGACCCCAAACCATCTTAACCATTATAGTAAACATCCCTGTATGAAAAGGTTTAGCCGTGAAGCAAAACAGAGTACCTCTTAATGCCCATATCTCTGATGGCAGATGAAGGAGGACCTATAAAAATGATTCCTTCTTTGTTGCAGAGCTCTGCAAACTCTGTGTTTTCTGACAGGAAGCCATAGCCTGGATGGATAGCCTAAAACAGGAAGTATCAAGGGCATATTGTATGAGACTGGCAGGTCTCACAGTGCCCTGCATGAGCTTTCCCTCAATTAACTATTTCAGAAGCTGCACAGAGCCCCAAATGCAGTGACCTAATATCTGAAGGATATTGTTCATCAGAAGGACATTCTGATGCTCCACAGTCTGCCTTGGCTTCTTGTAGCTTTCTTTGAAAGTCAGTGAGGAACGTAGAAGAAGAAGAAGAGTTTGGATTTGATATCCCGCCTTTCACTCCCTTTAAGGAGTCTCAAAGCGGCTAACATTCTCCTTTCCCTTCCTCTCCCACAACAAACACTCTGTGAGGTGAGTGGGGCTGAGAGACTTCAGGGAAGTGTGACTAGCCCAAGGTCACCCAGCAGCTGCATGTGGAGGAGCGGAGACGCGAACCCGGTTCCCCAGATTACAAGACTACCACTCTCAACCACTACACCACACTGGCTCTCAAGTTCAAGTTCTAGGCTTGGATACTGAAAATACCATTTTATTAATTGCTTATGGCAGGCATAGGCAAACTCAACCCTCCAGATGTTTTGGGGCTACAACTCCCATCATCCCTGACCGCTGGTCCTATTAGCTAGGGATGATGCGAGTTGTAGTCCCAAAACATCTGGAGGGCCAAGTTTGCCTATGCCTGTGGCTTATGGCACACGAAGTTCTATACTATTATATCTAATGCACAAATTTTCATTTGCTTCAGTTAGCACATGTTGCGTCATTGAAGTGTGACCAGGACGCTGGATGCAACTACTAAGCTCTGCCCAAGCCCAGAACACCGCAGGAGCATCAGCAGTGCTGCAAGAACACAGCCTTCCCTAGCTCATCTTTATGGGAAATGACCACAGCTCAATGCATGTGGAATAACTTAGGTTCAGTTCCTCGCATCTGTCATTAGAAGGTGGTAGGAAAGTCCTCTGCCTGGAGAGATGCTGCTGGTCAAAGCAGACGATGCTGAGTTGTATGGAGAAGAAATCTGATCTGGTATAAAGCAGAACCCTATGTAGCTAAAGCCCTAATAATTAACTTGAACCATTTGTTTACAGCATTCTCCACCAAACGGGCATTCAAAGCAGCAAAATAAAACAACAAACCTACGAAATAAACACACAATCCATGTTTTCTATTTTCTTTTTTAAAAAGCTAGACATGCAACCTTACAAACTTAAAATGAAAGCTAAAATACCAGCAAATGTGTAAACAAACAAAACCAACTGGAATATCAGAGACAAAAGAAAATAGCAATGCTTTAGCTGAATGGGAAAGCTCATGATTCAGATTAGAGGATGAGAATCAAAATCTCAGGATTGTGGATTCCAGCCTCACGTTGGGCAAAATATTCCTGCATTGCAGGGGGTTGGATTAGATGACCCTTGGGGTCCCTTCCAACTCTACAATTTTATGATTCTGGGATTCTATTATTCTAAGATATCCTTGGCTTCTGGTGGAAAACACTAAGGAAGCAGTCAGGTGGACCTCATGTGGAAGCAAATTCCAATGTGTGTGCCATCACGAATAAAGTCCCGTCCCATATCCTCACCAACTTCCCCTCAGCAACGCGCAAGGCATTATAAAGCAGGGCCTCTCCTGCTGATTTAGGAACACAAGGAGGAGCGCATGAGAGAAGACACTCCCCGTAAAGTTCAGATGAGCCGCACAAGTAGCTTTAGTGGAGAAAGGCAAAAGCGAACAGGAAGGCAACCCCTAATGTCTTTTGGGGGATCCAAGGAAAATTATCTGATTTAAAGTAAAGTTCATGTCTTTCTAACTGTCCAAATGATGCATGCAGGACTCCACATCTACCATGATGAGAATCTCTTCAATTGTGGAACTACAAAACTCTGTGCTAAGTTGCTCCTAAGGCCTTGGCTGCCCCGTAAAACTCAATACTGAATAGTATCCAGAATTGACATCTACAGTGGTGCCTCGCAAGACGAAAAGAATCCGTTCCGCCAGTCTCTTCGTCTTGCGTTTTTTTTTCGTCTTGCGAAGCAAGCCCATTAGCGGCTTAGCGGATTAGCGCTATTAGCGGTTTAGCGGCTATTAAAGGCTTAAGGGATTAGCGGATTAGCTGCTAAAAGGCTATTAGCGGCTTAGCAGGCTTAGTGGATCAGCTGTTAAGCGGCTTAGTGATCAGCTGTTAAGCGGCTTAGCGACCAGCTGTTAAGCGGCTTAGCGGCTTGGGAAAAAGGGGGGAAGGGGAAAAACCCCACTGGAACTCGCAAGACATTTTCGTCTTGCGAAGCAAGCCCATAGCAAATTCGTTTTGCGAAGCACCTCCAAAACGGAAAACCCTTTAGTCTAGCGGTTTTTCTGTCTTGTGAGGCATTCGTCTTGCGGGGCACCACTGTATTTAAAAATACATGTATAAGCAGGTTGGATGAAGAAGTGAATTATAATACATACGTGCGCTGCTGACTTTTTGGCCACCTGCATTATCTTTTCCATGGACAGGTAACTTTGCTGAGATGGTGCTGGGCCAATGAAATACGCTTCATCTGCCTGTAATGAAATAAAGGGACCTGTGTTTACATTATTATTTGGCTATATTTCAGACAACTGCAGAACAGCTAATTTTAGAGCTACATTCCAAGACACCTTTGGGGGGGGGGGACTTTAAACAGCAGAACCGCAATTGAATCAGCATTTATAGACTACTTTGAGTTCCACTGAGCATACAGAGACTTATACATAAGAAACTGTGTAGGTCTGAAAATTTAAAAGAAAGAGCCCTTAACTTGAGTCTGCAATATAGTTAATTATAATTATAATTATAATAATTAATAATTATAATTAATTATTATATTAATATAATTATTATATTAATATAATAATCTGTATATTGGTTTTCCAACATATTCCAGGGAACTGGAATAAGGCTAGATCCAAATAAAGCATGACTGAGTCATTAGTTTCCAGATGTGGAAATGTTTGCATTAATTACTACAGTCGTACCTTGGAAGTTGAACGGAATCCGTTCCAGAAGTCCATTCGACTTCCAAAATGTTCGGAAACCAAACCGCGGATTCTGATTGGCTGCAGGAAGCTCCTGCAGCCAATTGGAAGTTGCAGAAGCTCCATCGGATGTTCGGCTTCCAAAAATAATTTGCAAACTGGAACACTCACTTCCGGGTTTGCGGCATTCGGGAGCCAAAGGTTTGAGAACTAAGCTGTTTGAAAACCAAGGTATGACTGTACAAGCCATTTTCTGTTTCTTCCAAGTTCAGTTGTCCCTTTCTTTTAAAAGAAAAGATGTCACTTCAATTTACAATCAGAAAGCTGACGCCTGCAAACTCTGGGGAACAAATCTGCCACATGGAGGGGAGAAGGCAGAGCAGACAACCCAGTTTCATATGGAACAACAACCTGACTCAGTTTAAATCAGCTTTGCATGTTCAACTTTATTCCGCTTCTTCACAATTGTTTTCAGGGTTGGCCCCTTACATGTTTTAACGAATGTGTGTTTTACCATTGCTACATGCATTGAATTCCTATCAGCATCACTGTAAACAGCCACAGATTTCACTCCCATCTTCCTGGCAGTCCGCATCACTCGGCATGCTATTTCACCTCTGTTTGCCACAAGGACTTTCTCAATATTTCTTTGTCCTGTTTGTTTGTTTTAGAAAAGGAGAAAATAAGTTTCAAAAGTGTTAAACCATGATTGTTACTGCTAACAGTAGCACAACTTCATTCCTATTATTTTTAACATGTCTTCCACATCATGTATAAAAGCTTCTTCGCTTAAGGAAGTGGGTGCTTGCAGAGGTGGGGGTTTTTTGTGTGAGATGGGTGCTCCTTGCGCATCCTAGTTTTTTACAGCATCAACACAATATGGTTACCATTGAAATGTCAGCTTGTGTATTTCTCCCTTTTAATCTGGATTTACCCTTTCTAGAGGAAATCTCAATACGTAAAGAAACACTGTTGCCATCTACCTGCTTGCCAAACTTCAGCAAGCTCTTTGCAAATAAAACTTTCAGATGCAAGCACCCAGGGTGAGCAATTAATTTTTTAAAAGCAGAGCTGATGCTTCGAAAATGTTAACATTAAAAACACTCCCCCCCCCGTAAATACATTAATCCAAACAGTTCACCTTTTGCAGAAGAGTATTTTCTGACTCTTGCTGTCCAGATCCATTTTCTGTAAGAGGGAAACAGCATAGTATAAAACAAAAGTAGAAATTTAGCCGATAGAGCAATTCCTGGGGTGGAAATAAAATGCTGGGTACAATTGTTAAGGGTAGAGGAACCCAATAAGAAAGAAAAAACCTGACTGGTCTTTAACAATTCCTTCTGCAGTTGAGCTACTACATGGTAAGAACAGATCTGAAGAACATAGCTGTGTGAATGCAGCACTTAAAATGTACACTTGGTCATATCTACATGGCTGAGAACAAGACAGAGAAGAGTCAAGTGTGGTTCCATGTAAGTTAAGTGTAAAGTAATTCACATAGGGACAACCCTAACTTCACCTATGTGCTGATGGGGTTGTCTGAACTGATGGTAACTAACCAAAAGAGAAATCTCGGGAGTCAAGAGAAATATCAGCTCAGTATACAGCATCAAGTATGAAATTCCAAGCCAGGAAGCAAATAATAATAATAATAATAATAATAATAATATTCTTTATACCCCACCCATCTGGCTGGGGTTCCCCAGAACAAGATAGTCAGTGTTGCATTGCCTTTCCTGTGGTGAGGCCAAATTTGGAAATACTGTTTATGCCATCTCAACAAGTACCGTATTTTTTGCTCTATAAGACTCACTTTTTCCCTCCTAAAAAGTAAGGGGAAACCTTTGTGCGTCTTATGGAGCGAATGCAGGCTGCGCAGCTATCCCAGAAGCCAGAACAGCAACAGGGATCGCTGCTTTTGCTGCGCAGTGATCCCTCTTGCTGTTCTGGCTTCTGAGATTCAGAATATTTTTTTTCTTGTTTTCCTCCTCCAAAAATTAGATGCGTCTTGTGGTCTGGTGTGTCTTATAGACCGAAAAATACGGTATGCCGGGTCTATAATGATTTCAATTAGGAGCACAGAAAGCTGCCTTATCAGATGTCTGAAAGCCAGTGATGGGGCTCATCCCACCAAGCTTGGTTGCAATATTGTCTCACCTATAGGGTGCAGCTGCTTGGATCCTACTACACCCCTGCCTAGTTGTTTTGAATTCATATGTTACTGGACTGGCCATCCCAAGGCAAAATCCTACACCCCTTCAACAATTTCCAAAAGGACGAGCCATTCAGGGTGTCTGGTTCCTTCCAGCAAACAGGTAGCTTTAAAAGAAGTTCAGACCAATTCACAGAGGATTAGGTTATAAGTGGCTATTAGCCACAATAGCTACCTTCTGCCTCCACTGCTGGAGACAGTAAACCTCTGACCAATTGCTGGGAATGGCAGGTGTGAAGAGCGCTGTTGTGTTCATGTCCTGCCTGTGGGCTTCCCAGAGGCAACTGGCTGGCTACTGTAAGGACACAATGGTGGGACTGGATGAGCCTCTCTGGCCTGATCCCATAAAAGCTCCTCCATTGTGTCCTTGAAGAGTATATAGAATCATGGAATTGTAGACCCCAAGGGTCCTCTAGTCCAGCCCCCTGCAATGCAGGAATTTGTTTGGCTCTCTTTATAGATGACGGGAACTGTTTACCCATGCCAATCCAGCAACATAAGAGTACAGCCCTAAGGTCCATTTCATCCAAACACCACCAGCCCCACGCAGCCGTGCCATCCTCGTGCAACCGTTTCCCATGCAAGCCAGCCTCTGCAGACAAAAACACAAAAACTTAACCCACTCGTTGGCAGCAATGCTTTGTAGCATCACTGGGACCCTATGGTTTTCCACACGCAAACTGCTTACAGTAACACTGCCGCCACGAAGCAATGCCCTTTCATTTTTTTGCCAATTATTTTTATTGATCTTCCATAATTTATTTTCCCCCTTCCTTTGCTGCTCCCAGTAAAATAACTTTTCCAACTATCATTTCAAAATACATTCATCTCTTTTCCACCCCCTACACATCACCTATTCAATTACCAATTTCTGCTATGGCTTTTATACATTGTTATAACCCAGGCATAGGCAAACTCAGCCCTCCAGATGTTTTGAGACTACAATTCCCATCATCCCTGACCACTGGTCCTGTTAGCTAGGGATGATGGGAGTTGTAATCCGAAAACATCTGGAGGGCTGAGTTTGCCTATGCCTGTTATAACCCGTCCACAAAATAGTCAAGTAGGGTAAATCCTCTTCTCTCTATCTATAACAGTCATTCATCAGTTTTCAAACATTTCCTTCTGATACCTCTTGAGTAACACTTTGCTTGAGAAAAACAGATCTTGCTTCCTCCCGGACAACATACACACATTCCTCCAATGCCCTTTCAAGCTGCCAGCTGGTCAGGTGAAATCTGGCCCTGGCACACCTGTATTTATTTCAAGATCTGGAAGATCTGAAGGAGCCAGAGCTGCTTCTTATTAAATGAGAGCACTGTTTTCAGAATATTTGATGAATTGTTGTATTTTAATATTTTGCTGGAAGCTGCCCAGAGTGGCTGGGGAAACCCAGCGAGATGGGAAGGGTATAAATAAATTATTATTATTATTATTATTATTATTATTACAGTATTACTCAGAAGGGTTCCCATTCCCCTCACTGTGAGCGCACAGACATAACACACACGCCCCCCACCCCATACCAACCCAGAAATTTTGTGGAAATTAACAGTGGAAGTATCCCTGCTCTACTCTGCCTCCGACGAAAGTCATGCGGGAGTGTCCTGCTTGTTATTGCGGATTGGAGGGTGGAATAAAAATGCACTCTGCACGTGCTCAGAGGCGCCCTCTTCTCTGGGGCCGCCGAGCCCCGGGGTGAAGCCTCGTCCCTTTCCCCCTCCGGATGAAGGAAAAGCGGGGAGGGGGAGGGATGCTGCGGCTCAGCTTCCCCCCCGCCCCGCACCCACGACGAGGCCCCGAGACGTCGGCCTTGCCCGTCCATTCCTGCAGGGCCTCCCTTCTTCGACTCCCGCTCCGCGCCCCGTCCTCCCTGCCGGGGCCCAGCCGCACTCACGGGCACTGCAGCCCCCGCAGGGCCTGGAGACGCCACTCCGCCGCCGCCAGAGCAGAGGCCGCCATGGCTGCTGAGAGGGAGGTGCGCCGGGCGGGAACGGGAGGCCGGGCCGCGGCGGCGGAGGGGCCTATCAGGAGGGCCCGGGAGGAGGCAGGGCATGGGCGGCCCCAGGAGGAGGAGGAGGACGCGGGAAGTGGGAGCGCCCTTCTCCCGGCCGAGGGAACGAATTCTTCCGTTCCCGCCTCAGGTTGAGGCGGCGAAGGCGAAGGGCTGTCGCCTCTCTCAGGGGAAAAGCAGATAGCTGCGTGTGGCCACCTCAGAAATACGAACACTTGTTATTTGTCTGCAAGTGTTGTTTTTTAAATAATAATAATAATAATAATAATAATAATAATGTGAAATATATATATCTACCAGCGAGCCTTCTATATAGAAGTTATAGTAAGAATAATATGAAACAACGCAAAACAACAAATAATGGGTCTTGGTCACCAGGTACAAAGCCAAATGAAGATGATGATAATTATTCTATTTGTATTTATAACACATATAATTACCTGTCAGGGACTCAAGACAGCTCACAGATGAAAATAAGAACAGCTAAAATCGCGCATAGATATAGACATAATGTGTGTAAGGCAGAAAATAAGGCAGCATAGATAGATAGATAATCATGTGTATAAATCGGAAAATAATAGCAGCATGTTAAATAACCAAGCTGAAAAGATGAGTTACAGGGCAGGGTGGGGGTTCCTTCCAGTGATTGTTAACAAAAGAAAAATACTATAAGCTAGTCAGCATCAAACTATGTTTCCTGGTTTCCCCACACATCCCAGCCTTGTACAAGTTTATCAGTCAAAACCAAGTACGTACCCTGTTGTATCATTTGCGAAGAGTACAATTCCCGCAATCTTCGGATGGAGGGCAGTGTATACATTTAATATTTTTTAAAAAATAAATTTTGAAACGGGCAGGCCGTTAATCTACCCGATTCCCCAGAAGCAAAGGAATGCAAAGGCAACAGGACAATGGGCAGAAACACAGAGCACTTGAAAGAAAAAGAAAGAAAGAGAATTAAAATATAGTTTCTCAATATTTATTTGAGGCAACCTGTGCATTTTTTTAAATTTTTGGTGAAAAGAAATTTCTGTGCTTCTACCTATATAGGAGATATATAGGAGAATAGGAATGTTTTTGCCTGGTGCCTAAATATATGCAACGAAGGTGCCAGATGAGCCTCCCTTTGGAGAGCATTGCAAAAACAGGAAAGCACTGTACTAGACAAGGTTTGCCCAAAATGCAAACCAACAAAAACTTTGCCAATTATCCCCATTCTGTAGGTGTGACTGAGTGTTCATGGATTGTTCCAAAGAACCAGATCAAGTTCAATACAGTATTACTCCTTGGTGACTGGGTAATATGTTCTTCTGTACACTAGGTGGCAACCTGTGTAATCATTTAGCAGTCTTGGAAAGCAATGCTGAGTTTTGTTGAAAAAGAGGTTGCTAAATAGCATTTAACGTGTGTAGAAGTTACTTGTCTATTTAGATTAGAAAATAACAATATGCAGCTTAATAATGTGAATCATCACAAAAATTTGTTCTCTTTAAGCTTTAAAAAACAAACAAGAGACAGTGTTGTTTTTAATGAGCCAATAAATAGGAGTTTTTACTGACATTAGGAGGACACATATTTTAGTGTGATTAGGAAACTATTTTCTCACCCTATCTATGGGAATTAGTAGTCCTGTTCATGGGGCTGAATATTTGCATGCCTTTAAAATGTCTCTAATGCCAAAATAAATTTGACGTATTTCTACAGGAATGGAGAATATTCTACCTTCAGAGAAAGACGGGCTCAAGGAAAAGGACTCCACCGATTTTGGTAAGGGTTTCTCTTATAAACAAAGAACAATGTTTCAAGGATGACCTCTGAATCATGTTTTTGTCAAAATTATTGGCTCTGCTACTTAACCCAAAATCAGAAATAAACTGTATAATGCATTTATTATGCTTCAGTCAGACAAGAGTCACAGGACACTGCCTTCTTTACCATACACTTAAGTGATAATTGATTAAGTACTGCGACATGCAATTTTGCCATGTATCTTCACAGCCAAGGAGCAAAAGCCTCAACTTTTATTGAATTTACATCCTACCCTTCCTTCTGTAGGAGCACTTGATGGCAATATCAGGAGACAGGGAGTTCGAAAGAGTAGCTGCTGCCACACTAAAATATCAATTTCTTACCCCTGTGGAATGAGTATTATGTGGCACCTATAATTGTAAATAGCCTCTCTCTGTTGAATTTTAAATTGTGATCTTCCCAGGGCAGAGACCTGTTCTTTTTGCTTGTTACTCTGTAATAATAATAATAATAATAATAATAATAATTTATAATTTGTACCCCACCCATCTGGCTGGGTTTCCCCAGCCACTCTGGGTGACTTCCAACAAAGGTTAAAAATACATTAAATGTATTGAATACACTGGTGGTAACGTAATGAATACGCTGGTGGTGCCATCTTAATTAGGCACATGAGGGAGGGAAGAGTTAGCATTTTCACATTTTACATACAGCTTGCCTACAATATCTAGTAAGGTTAATTCCCCGATCATTCCTTTTTCTGAAATTGTTTAGTTATCAGCAGGGCTTCTTCATAAACTGATGGTTTGCTTTTGAGGCAAGCACCATAGAAAATGCGCCCCTTGTGAGACATATGATCATGTGGAAGCCAAGATTCCAAACAAGAAGTCACTATAATCAGCTGAGGGCGGGGAAAGCTGTGAAGAATTTAGGAATGTCCCAGTTGATGAGATCCTTGCAACCCTAAAAAACAAAACTCCAATGACCTTTTATATAAATAGGGTTACATAACGTCAGTTGTTTACATCCGTCTGTCTCTGGAGACAATGGAGTGGAGCACATTTGGGAGTGAAGTCAAACTGTTGGAAGGTCGCAGCGCCTGCTGTGGTTGTAGAGACCGATATGGGAGGGACATGTTTTGTTGCAGCTGGGGCAGATGAAGGCGCCCAGTTCTGCTGATGCAGGTAAAGGTAAAGGTACCCCTGCCCGTACGGGCCAGTCTTGACAGACTCTAGGGTTGTGCGCCCATCTCACTCAAGAGGCCGGGGGTCAGCGCTGTCCGGAGACACTTCCGGGTCACGTGGCCAGCGTGACATCGCTGCTCTGGCGAGCCAGAGCCGCACACGGAACGTCGTTTACCTTCCCACTAGTAAGCGGTCCCTATTTATCTACTTGCACCCGGGAGCGCTTTCGAACTGCTAGGTTGGCAGGCGCTGGGACCGAGCAATGGGAGCGCACCCCGCCGCGGGGATTCGAACCGCCGACCTTTCGATCGGCAAGCCCTAGGCGCAGAGGCTTTTACCCACAGCGCCACCCGCGTCCCTGCTGATGCAGGTACACCAAGTCATTTCTTCTCTCTGCGCTCCTCCCAGTGGTCATTCTTCCTGTGGTCGCTGCTGTGGATCCACAACCTGACTGTCTGACTCCAGGCACTGTGGTCCTCCGAAAGGGTTTCCCACACAGCGAGGTTGATGTTGGCAGCCTTCATGCCGCATTTACATATTTGTAGTGGTCTGGTGCCTGAAGCCAGCTCCCCCTAGAGCACATCCTTGGGGATCATGCCATCTTTATTCTGTGGACACGACCAAGCCAACGTAGACGTCGCTGAGACAGGAGTGCGAACACGCTGGGAAAATGGGCTTGGGAAAGCACAGACTGTTTTGCCATGTGACACCCAAAATCTTCCTGACACAGCACATGTGGAAGGCGTTGAGGCATCAATTAAGGCCTAATGACTTCAATTATTTTAAAAAATATATTCTTGTCATTATGCCCCTCCCCACAATGGTAACATTTTATAACACTTTCCCGACTCCTGTAATAGTAAAGCAGATATTATGCCACTCTTCACAAGTAGCAGTAATTGTTTTTTCATCTACAGAAATCATATCTATGAAACACTTTTAGGGGTGGGAGGGGACTCTTTGGCAAGGTCGCTTCAGTGTTAAAATTGTGAGGCTAACCTGGTGTGCCTTTTATTGGGCCCAAATGCCATGACCCCTGACAAACCCCTACAGTTGTCTAGAGACAGTATCTGCTCCCAGGGCCAGAGAAAGCTGAGGAGATGTCTCCATGTACCATTCTGGGAAGCTCCAAGCAGTGGCGAAGGTGCATGCTCCGCTACTGGGGGTGGAGAGCAGATGGCGGCGTGGCTGGCGCCCCCAGGGGGTGTGGCGTGCATCCCGGAGGTGTGGTACATTGCCTGTGAGGGTGTGGCGTGCCACCCGCAGGGGCGTGGTGCACGTTCTGGGGGCATGACACGCTGCCTGTGGGGGCGCGGCACCCGGGTACACGACACGTGTCCAGGGGGGCCTCCATGATAGCACCCTGCTGGAATAATGGTGCCGGGGACGGTCTGTTCCCTCCACACTCCTGTTCCTCCGCCAGTGGCTCCATGTAATGTTGGGGGACTTACAAACCTGGGAGACACTCCACCCTACTATGTCTTGCATGTATTCTTATAAGAATGGCTTTTGTTTGGCTCTCTTGGTAAAGAGGCTTCAGGAGACCCGATGGGAAAGTGTTAAATGAGTCACTGCAGTGGAAGTGATGTTGCAAGTCATATACACAGGATTTCACAATGCAGTCATTGCATTCCAAAAATAGTTGCGTGTCTTTACATTGCTCAAATCTAGATCTAATCAAACTATCTGAATAATAAATGCTACCACCTGCATCCACAAAAACAAATTCCCATCGCTCTGGCTACATGAGTCCATACTAGGTTTAGGACATGGGGAGTGGCACCTCCTTAATCAAAGCTGTGCTGGAATATTCTTTTGAGGCCTTTGTCCCGAAGGGTGTAAAAACTGGGCTTCTTGGACCATTTTCTGTTCTGGCTCTCCCAGATCCACTCTGGCCTAAGACAGAGATGTGGGTGAGATGTGTATATGTTTTTGTATGTGTGAAAGATAGAGAAAAAGAGATTATTCTTATTAGGGATAGGACACAAATAAATTTTAGTTGATTAATTTATTAAATTATATTTGCATATGAGTAAAAACAACCATAGTTTGAAGCAAAAAGCATACAACCTTAGTTTATAGGTGAGACAAGACAGAATGGAAGCATTCCCTGTTGTATGAGAGAAGGGGAAATGCTTTTTTGAAGATGGAAACGTGGGGGAAAAAATGTAAAAATATGCTGCGTCCTCCTTAAAGGTCGTAGCCCCAGATATATATATATATATAACTGCTCTTTTCTAAGCAGAAAGGCAAGTTATGAATATAGAAATAACAACATAATAGTGTCAATTTTCAAGTGCACACAAGTAAATACACAGCACAATCAATTTACACTTGTAGTTGCCACAATCGAATAAGTAGGCAGAAGCAGAGCATTCCATTATCTACAACCTTTTCACTCGCTGCTGCACAGATCTTTAATGAAGTGGTTTAGATTCGTTCATAGCTTGAGGTGCGCCTTCTTCTGTAAATCGCACAGGTGGCAAAGACAATGACAAATAATCCTGCGAGACTGAGGCCCACGGTAACTGGAATTAATCTCTTGTTTCTGTCAAGAGCACATTCTTCCTCTGCAATAAAAATCAGGATGTTATGGCGTATTACACAATTATCATCTGCTTTCATCAGTTTCTTGCTCAGTAAAATACAGCTACTGATAATTATACAAAAACCCACGAGCACTGTCTGTGGAGCTGCCATTTTGGTCAGTTTTAATTTCTTGATGCATAGCATATCCTCTTTTCCCAGCTTTAATCAGGGATTGAGCCATCAATCTATAGTCCATTTCAAACCATTATATTGGGCATGGCAGGGCTGCAAACTGGGAATTCTGTGGGTCAGGCACTGGGAATTGCAGTTCATTTTGGCTAGGAATTTACAAGAGACCCAGAATCCTCTTGGCCTGGGAAGTCAGATGATGCTGGCAAACCAGTCTGGTTCAATGGCGAGCTCTAAAACTTCCTTCAGTCTGGCAGGGCCGGATTTAGGGAGGATAGGCAGTTCCTTTGCACAGGGCGCTGAGCCGAGGGGGCGCAAAATTGAGAAGATCCATAACTGAGAAGATCCATTGGGGGACGCCAGATTTTGGGCCTCACACAGGGCACTATATTATGAAAGATTCAACCAGAGCCAGAGCCTTTTCAACTCTGGCTCCGGCCTGGTGGAACACTCTGCCTCATGAGACCAGGGCCCTGTAGGATCTGATTTCTTTTCGCAGGGCCTGTAAGACAGAGTTGTTCCGCCTGGCCTTTGGCTTGGAGCCAATTTGATTCCCTCCCTCTCTTTCTTTTTTCTTTTCCTTCTCCTCCTGCGAGGAGGCTACATTTTAATATTTTAATTTTTCAATATTTTAATGTTATATTTTAATTTTGTTTTTAAGTTGTAATTATTCAACTTGTCTTTATTATTGCTTGTAAGCCGCTCTGAGCCCGGCCTTGGCTGGGGAGGGCGGGGTATAAATAAAATTATTATTATTATTATTATTATTATTATTATTATTATTAAGATTACCAAAGTCTCTGTGCAGCTGGGAATCCTGCACATAAATGGCACGGTCACAGATTGCACCCACAGTTGCATGCATACTGGTTTTGTTCAGACCATTGGCCGAAGGCACGTTGGCTGGGGATAGCAAGTGGAATCCCCTTTCATGCATTCAGGTTACCTGCAATCCCCATGCAATTGTCAATTGCCGTGGGAAAGGAGCTGCCATCTGCCACAGTCACATGGGTTGCTATGTGCTTGCTGGTGAAATGAACAAACTAGTTATTCCAGTTAAGCTACAAATGAAAGCAAGGAATACTACCTGAGCCTGCATTTCATATGTTTTTTGAGAGAAAGTCCTTGATAATAACTTGAAACTGAACCATACTTCACACAGTTTTGATTGCAACAGGAGTGTCTAGCTGTTTAAAAACATGCTACTGGCCTGGACTTGCTCACAGTGGTGTGTTTAAATCAACTGAATGAGAAGGAGTGCCTTAACACAGGTCCAGTGACAAGCACTGCTACCAACCTTTCCCAAACTGGTTGCCAACGATATTAAAGGCTTGAAGTTGAGAGCTGGAAAGCAGGAGTTGAAGGTTGTCGGACATCTCTATGGTTTGCATGCTGAGACACTTGAAGCAATTCCCTAAAGGCACTGAAAAGAGCTGGTCACTTTTAATTCCACTGTACAGCACACCTGAAGAATACAGAAATAAAAAGAAATGACAAATGGTGTTGTTGGAGGCAAAATCTTTCCTTGAATGAAGGGTCAGCAACTGATGTGCAGTAGGCGCTGCATAGCTTGAGCTAAGATCTTATAACTCAGGATTTCCCAAAATTGGGTCTCCAGCTGGTTTTGGACTACAATTCACATCATCCCCAACCACTGCTCCTACTAGCTAGGAATGGTGGGAGTTGTAGTCCAAAACCAGCTTTTGACCTAAGTTTTGGAAACCCCACTATAGATCAAGCACGTTCCCCTGTTCGGTTTGCTGTTAGGTCTGCTGCTTAGAGGATGGATTGCAGGCAGTTCAAATGCAAACACTAAGACCTCAGATCTGTTTCAGGGGGTGAGATAACCCCCAAGAGCAGCCCAAAGCCACCATACAAATCCTCATTATCACCAGACTGTTTACCTGCCAACTGGCCGGCCAGTCTGCCACCCCTTTATACTTAGAACTGGGTGCCTGATGGTGGAAGGCAAATATGTTCCACATACGGCAAGCTACACGTTCATCCATTTCCTCCAATCTCAGAACTGTCTTTCCATAGCACTAGTTCCACCTGACCACAGCAGACAAGACAGTGAGGACCCTCCACCGGCTCTGTTAACACCAGCTTTCTCTTGGCTCCTCTTCTGGAGCTGTCTCCTACAGTGCCTGTTCCACCTGGTCATTGGACATTTGTGCAAATTTATGAAGAACTAGGGTCAAACTAGCTCTGCGCACACGCTATACATTTAAAGCACATGACTTCTGAGAACTGGTTTCTTAAGGGTACTGGGGATTATAGCTTTGTGAGGGGTAAACTACAGGGGTAAACTTCCCAGGATTGGAGGGGGGGGGGTTCATGTGTTGCTATTATTCAACTGACTCTTAGTGGATGATTATTCAGGAAAAGAACAGCCTGCTACAATTCTAAATTCTGCAGAGAGTCGGCTTCTTTGAAGTCAGTACTTTAAGAAGTACTCGAAATGTATGCTCAAGTTCCACTGATTTTGAGTACACCTAAGGTGACCATGAGTGCATTTTTTTTATCCTCATAAAATAAGCCTCAGAAGTGCAATCCAGAAAAAGTGTGGTGCGGTGGCAAGAAGGAAAGTCTTGACCCAGGAATCCTTAAATGCAGTCTCACTTCTCCCACAAACTCATTACATACATAATGCAAGGCAAGCAGCTTCAGCCCCCTCCACCGTCTAAAATAAGAGGGTGCCTCTTGCCTCTTGTCTCCACCAAAAAAACTACATTCATACATTTTTTAGGCATTTATAAAATCTTGTGAGTGCTGGTGTATTTTTTTCTGAAATCCTCATCATGTTATTGAGCTCTGTAAAATTTCAAAGAGATCTGATCATTGGTTATGGAGGAAAAATAAAATGCAATGTACACAAGGCCGAGGATCTCAAGAGGGACAGAAACTCTGAAGTGCTATAAAATCAAAACCGTTTGTGATAGAGGGGAAAAAATTAAGAGGGTTTCTTTCAACCATAGGGGAAGGGTGTACACCAAGTTTCATCAAAATCCGAGACGGTGGGTGAATCATAGAATCATAGAGTTGGAATAGACCACAAGGGCCATTGAGTCCAACCCCCTGCCAAGCAGGAAACACCATCAGAGCACTCCTGACATATGGGTGGCATGACCATGTTGAACTGACATGGAATGACCCACACAGCAGAAATAATGCAGGAGGCAGTAGTTAGAAGTTACCAGTCTCTGCAGCCCCAGCAGTGGTGGAGCATGTTTAGCTGGTGCCTGGGACAGGTGGGCAGGGCACGGAGGGCTAAGGGATCCTGTCTTGCCAGCCCAGCTCCCACCGTATCATCTCAGCCTTGCAAAGTGGCTTGGGGAGGGTGGCTTATGAAGGACACAGCAGCCATGCACTCTTTGATCCTAGACTTGCAAGGTAGCACAGGGCTGGAAGGGTGGTGTGAGCAGCGCCCCCCAGAAAAATGTGCTCAGGGCCATCACCCTG
This sequence comes from Podarcis tiliguerta, assembly GCF_965153285.1. NCBI lineage: Eukaryota > Metazoa > Chordata > Lepidosauria > Squamata > Lacertidae > Podarcis > Podarcis tiliguerta. The sequence goes on along the minus strand of NC_139538.1, from coordinate 9,051,513 downwards.
GCAGCCCCTGCCCATGCTATGCTCCTGAGCCACAGCAGGCGCTGTGATCCTCTGGTGGTTTAACTTCACCCCCAGAGGCACACTCCATTGTCTCTCAAGACAGATGCATGTCAGCAGCTGGATAAAATTTAGCTGAATACCACCTAATATATTTTTTTTGGGGGGGGAGCATAATATTAGGGAAAATTGCTTGGAAATATGTGTTCAGTTTGGTGCACAAAAATGTGTATATTAAGAGAAATGTAAGCAAATTGCATGCAAATTTTCATGATTTCTTTTTAAATTGCAAATTGATTTGGAAACAGGTCAAACTGAAGGCTAGAGAAAATAGAAGCTGAGAGAAAATGAAACGGAAAGCTTGATTCATCCCCAACACATCTTAAATCAATGCACGCAGTAAAGTCCTGAAAAAGACAACTTCCTTTACATGCTACTCAAATGCCAGCTATGAGTTTTGGTGGCTCTGCGTGACCCAGTGCCTTGACTCTTAAGAGAAGCTTCAAAATTTCGTAATTGCTAACTGTTCAAAGGCAGGGGAAGAATCACCATGTCACTTACCCTCAGATGGTACAGTTAAAGAAGCTTCAATCACACTGACATAGTACACTTCTCCACTCTGGGGAAGAAAAAAAAAAAAGGTGGGGGAGGAAGGAAGCAAGCATAGTTTTATCCAATATCACTGCTTACAATTTAGAAAACACAAGAAGATGCATAGAAGGTTCATGACCAAGGGCAGATAGAGGGAGTTCAGTGGAAACCAACTAAAACCTTTTCCTATTACAGTGGTGCCCCGCAAGACGAATGCCTCGCAAGACGGAAAACCCGCTAGACGAAAGGGTTTTCCGTTTTGGAGGTGCTTCGCAGGACGAATTTCTCTATGGGCTTGCTTCACAAGACGAAAATGTCTTGCGATTCCTGGGGTGTTTTTTTCGCTCCCCACCCCCTTTTACTAAGGCACTAAGCTGCTAATAGCCTTTTAGCAGCTAATCCGCTAATCCCTTAAGCCTTTAATAGCCGCTAAACCGCTAATAGCGCTAATCTGCTAATGGGCTTGCTTTGCAAGACGAAAAAACCGCTAGACGAAGAGACTCACGGAACGGATTCTTTTCGTCTTGCGAGGCACCACTGTATTTCAGGCCACATATCCTCCTCTAATACAACAGAAGGAAGCTTTCTTTTGTGCTAGCTGCTTGCGAAGTGTATTTGCCCTTCATAGAGGACTGGAGTGTTCGACTCATGCTCTGTAGTTGGGAAGTATGATGTGCAGCTCCTTGGTCCACATGGTACCTGCAGCAGGGATGTAGCCATGCTCCTCGGGCGCTTTAGAGCAAAACATTTAGAACTGGAACCTTTGCCCATATAATAACAAAGCCTCCAAGTCAGTGCTGGCCCTACCATTAGGTAAAGCAAGGGGAAATGCTTCAGACACCCGGCGAATTTGGTATTTCTTGTGACATCCAAGAGGTGCCAGGGTGCAAGAGGGGTAAGCACTCTCCTGAGGACTCCAGGGTACATCAGAATATTTTTCATTTAGCAATGTTTATTACCAAGGCCAACTGTTGCAACCTTCCTCATGGGGAATCTTCTGAGGGCCACATTTCAGTGGCGGGTGAGGCCAGAGGCAACGGATATGACTCTTAACCTATGTGCAGTAGGCTACTCTGAGCCACAGAAAAGCCTGACCTTTCTACCACACACTGTCTCCCCATCCTCCATCCTTGCCAAGGCGAAAGCAGTCAAAGGGCATGGCTGGTGAGGGCTGTGACCCGGGGAAAGTCCCAAGAGCCAAACAGAGCACTGGAAGGCTGGCTGTATTTGGTTCCCAGGCCTGAAGTTCCCCATTCCTGTTCTGGAAGCTTTCTGAAAGCCATTTCTGAGTAGCCCCAAAGCAGGCTTGACGCTTTCATTTTTTATCTCTGGCTGTGTCTACACTGTAACTTTAAAACACATTTGAAGCACGTTCTTTACCTCAAAGAATTCTAAGCACTGCTGTTTTCATACCCACCAAGTGTCCCGGAAAAAGTTTTTATTTTTATTTATACTCCACCCATCTGGGTTTCCCCAGCCAAAGTGACCTCATGTGTTCTTGTCCCCCCCAAAAGGGCCTTTGGGGCACCTTGCAAGATGGCACCCCCCTAAAAGTGTTTTTTTCAGGGTGAGATTGCCACGCAGCTTACGTAACTCCCTTGGAATGTGCCATGGAAGACGTGCATCCTGGTTTTTGATCTGAAAAAGTTGGGCAGCATGAGTTTTCCCCTCATAGAGTTACAGTTCCCAACAATGCTTAAAAAACCTGAGGGGGGAAATGTGCTTCAAATATGCTTTAAAGTTATAGCATGTACACAGCTTCTCCCTCCCACACACTTCACAATCCAATTTTTGTAGCACACCACACCTGATCTCAGGTTATGCATGCGTCATATTAATGGAAGGCACACTCTGTACAAAATCACATCTAACTGATCAGAATAAGGCCTCTGTAATAGTTTCTGAAAGGCAAACACACACACACACTGGGAATCTGGCAGCCGAATTCATGCCTGCATATATTTCAAAGAGCAGGTTCAAACTCAACAGCCTCTGAATGCTTGTCTTAAAGAGGAGGCTGGATTGTGCAATGCTGCACCAATAGTTGCGTTGCTTCTGGAGGGTGTTGCTTGGGGTGGCCAACTCAAAATTTTACCTCGGCATCCTCACTGAAGCCACTCTGTGATGTGGCTCTCAACGACACAACAGTTTCTAAGGCTCTTACTTCAGTTAAACAACACCGCTCTCTTAAGAGCAGCCGGAGCAAACACTTAAAATTGGGTCTTTGTTTGACAATTAGGGTGTTGGTTTGGTTTGGCAAGGGGCCCTTCCAAACGAGGAGTTCTCACATGTCCCCTGTTGAGAAAACAGAACACACACATCCCCTGACAACAATAAACATCCCTCTTGCTTCTTTCACCCCAATTTGCCTGCAGGGTGTTTACACAGCTTCTCGTGAATCATTTGCTTACCCCATATTTCTCAATGCATTTTACTACTTAAGCAGCATTTCCGTTTCTTTGTTTTGCTTTTGAAGTGGATTTGCTGCTCCAGTGTGGCAGAGAAAGCTTTTTAATCCACTTTAAATGCACAAACCAGAAGTTATTAGTAGGCCAACGTTAAAAACCTCTGGAAAAAATAGGGGTGAGCATGTGTAGAAAGTAGCCTACTGAACTAAGGTAAAATTCACGCTCGACCACTGAAACCGAGCCAAAGCCAAATGTCAAATCACTCTCTTCCAGGAAAATTCCCAACGTTCTGGGATCCCCTCCTCACTCCCCCCAAAACAACATCTGGTAAAATGCTTACCTTGGTGAAAGTAAAACGTATGAAGCCACCTTCAAATGAGATTCTCAGAGTTGACACCCAAACCCCACACATTCCAACTGTACGCGTGGTGTTTGGGTTGATATTGAAGTATTTCAGGTTGTTCTGTAAAAGGGAAACGGCGCATGAATCCCAACACAGCCTGACACATGCTTTCTTTCTAAAACAGGGGTGACTAACCTGTGCACCTGCCCACCCACTCAAATGTTGGGGGGCTCCCAAGTCCCATCAGTCCCACCCAGCACAGCCAATGGTCAGGGATGATGAGAGTTATAGTCCCTTGCTAACTATTAGAAGTCCCATCTATTTCAACAACACTTGCTTCCAGCAGCACCTCTGGGAGCCTTTTCTTATACCCATCACATAGCTCAGGTCAGAATGGTTCTTGCACAGTCCCTCCTTGACACTCCCCATCTGAGTGGGCTGGCGCTGCTGGTCGTTAATGGGGATGAAGAAGTGAGCTACAGGTTCACACACACACACCCCTTTCCCGATACCTCCTCCACATACCTCCCTTATCCTGATTTGGTGCTATGTCCGACCAATAACTTACGTCAGAGTTTGGTCACATCCACAGCATTCATTGGCTGCCAATCAGCTATGGAGCTTAATTCAAGATACTTCTTTTGGTATTTGAAACCCAATACAGCCTGGCACCAGAACACCTGAAAGGTTGTCTCACCCCTCAGGTACTTAGTTATATACCTGGTCACTGCACTCTACAGGTGAGGGCACCTTGAAGATACCCTCTTGCCAGGAGGTCCACTGCACACAATATAGGAACCATCCCTTCAAAGTTGTGGCATCCTATAGAATCTCCTCCCCTTGAATATTAGGCACTGTCTTTGTTGTCCTTCCTCTTTCACCAAGCTTTTTTAAGTTGGGATCTTTCCCAGTCTGCATCTGCACTGGAATTGCTTTTAAGATCTTTTAATTGCTTGTTTGCTGCCCCGGGCTCCTGGGGTATGAATTGAATCAATTCAAATACATTTAAAGCACATAGCTTCCTCCAAAAGAGTCCTGGGTGCTGGGAATTGTAGCGCTGTGAGGTGTGAACTACAGTTCCTGTTATTTGGGGGGCGAGGGGCAAGGAAGGCATGTAGCACTAAGTCACTTGTTCCATTAGCGCAAGGGTTCCTGCAATGAATCTCCTCCATCTCTCCCCTGGCTCACCCCCTGAATCTGCTCTGGGGGTTCATGCCCTCCCATCAGATGTCAAGGAGATGAGTAATTAAATAACCTTTAGAAGACATCTGAAGGCAGCCCTGTATAGGTAAGCTTTTTCATGTTTAATGTTTTATTATGTTTTTATATATCTTGGAAGCTGCCCAGAGTGGCTGGGGCAAACCAGTCAGATGGGCAGGGTACAAATAAGAAAGTAGTGGTAGTAGTTGTTAAGGAGAAGGGAGAAGTTCCATTGCATGAACAGAAATCTTTGCGCTGACTGCATGGCGGCATCAGATACTACCCATGCTATAGATGCAAACCTAAGGCTTTTCTGAAATAGCTTTTGGAACCCAGAATCACAGTTCCTGGAATTACCGTATTTTTTGCTCTATAAGACTCACTTTTTCCCTCCTAAAAAGTAGGGGGAGATGGTTGTGCGTCTTATGGAGTGAATGCAGGCTGCGCAGCTATCCCAGAAGCCAGAAAGGCAAGAGGGATTGCTGCTTTCACTGCGCAGCGATCCCTCTTGCTGTTCTGGCTTCTGAGATTCAGATTTTTTCTTTCTTGTTTTCCTCCTCCAAAAACTAGAATCATAGAATCATAGAGTTGGAAGAGACCACAAGGGCCATCGAGTCCAACCCCCTGCCAAGCAGGAAACACCATCAGAGCACTCCTGACATATGGTTGTCAAGCCTCTGCTTAAAGACATCCAAAGAAGGAGACTCCACCACACTCCTTGGCAGCAAATTCCACTGTCGAACAGCTCTAACTGTCAGGAAGTTCTTCCTAACTAGGTGCGTCTTGTGGTCTGGTGCGTCTTATAGAGCGAAAAATACGGTAACTGATTGTTTTGATCTTTTGAACAAAAAAAAATGGGGGGGGGAATAATGGAAAAGGGGAAGCTGCAGCTTACTGTTTTTCCATTTTTAGCTATCATTGTCAAGCCAACTGATGCTTTAATACACTCAGCAGTTCCATTAGAAACACTATAAGCCCCCGTTGCAGCTGGCGATGGTTTGGGTGTGAGGGTTGGCCCAACGGGGGCTGTTGGCTCAGGAACAGTGGCTTTATGCCCAGATGGCATCTTGCTGTGGGCTGTACTGTTTGCGCTTGGCGTTCCGGCTGGCACATGTTGTGTGATGCACTTGTCGCTTGTTCCAGCTACAGTCTTCTTTGCATTTCCTGCCTTTGCTGGCATGGCAGGAGCTACAGTGTTCCAGCTGTTTGGGGCTGCAGGTTGTGAAGCTGTCCTCTGAGCAGCCGCTGTCGTTTTTACGGCTCCGTGGATTCTAGCTTCATCAGTTTGTGTTTCAGATTGTACGGCTGTGCTCCCGGCAACAACTGTAGTTGTAATCACTCTGCGACTTGCAGCTTGACTGGTTGGACTTGTGGGGTTTGCAGATGTTTCTAGAGGAGTGGCTGCTGTGTTTGCCTGTTTGTGGACTGAAACTTGTTTGGCTGGTGGTATAGAATCTGCTTTTACCATCTTAGCATCTTCAGGTAATGCTGACACTGACTGGGTTCTCTGGGTAGCCTCTTGTACAGATTGCTTGCCTATCTGTGTGACTAAAACTTCTGAATGACCATATGGAAGAGTCGTGATCGTTTGATTGGCTCTCTGCAAGACTGAAATGGGCTGTGGAGTTGCTTCAACCTGCACCTCTCCACTGCAGGATAAAATAGCTGCAAACAAGCAGAGAGTAAGTTTAATCTCGTTTCCAAAAATCCCTTCCATTCTAAGCATCTCTCAGCTCGAGTCATGTCTCTGAAAAGACGGAGGCATGGGCAGTGAGTAGGGCTGGGCGATATATCGTCCAAAACCAGTCTCAAGTCCATATCATGATATCGGTTTCATAATTTTTGACCTGGCAATATATTGCAAATTATGATGTATGTTTGTGCGCGTGTGCTATGCAACAATCACCATGTGGGAAAAATCGTGAAGCCAGCCAATGCCTTTGCATAGCTTCATCCTTATTTCAGACATTGTGATATATAGCCGGTAATACATCACAAAATTGAAAAGCAGCTCTATCTTTACTTCAGACGTCGTGCTATATCAGTACATGGCCATGTTTAGCTGGTGATATATCATGAAGTTGAAAACCAGATATCGCCCAGCCCAACTGTTCGCCTCTACATAGTTCCATCCTCATTTCAGACTTTGTGATATATCAGTATATTGCAATGTTTAGCTGATTTATCATGATGTTGAAAACCAGATATCGCCCAGACCTAGCAGTGATGACTTATACACCTTTCCTCCTCAAATGTGTTGCTCTTAGGGCTCATCCACATTTCCCACTTGCCCTGTGACTAGAAAGTCCAATAGGTTTCCCTCTTTCTAGGCATGGGTCTGAGGTATGGGTTTTTCATTTGTCCCACCAATCTGCAGATAAAGCCATTGATGTTTGTTCCAATGCAATGGTAAACAGCAGGTTTCCCCAGGAGAAAGCAGTGGGGCAAGCAGAAGTATGTATGAGTCCTGTCTGTCTCAAGTGAATAAGACCTCCTGGGACACATTTATCTAATAAACCTAATATCACTCCCCACTTAAGGAACTTGCAGCCCTGCAAAGGATCTGCTGATAGGTAGAAGAAAACTGACTCCAGGAGGCAAAAGATACACATGTACAGTACTTAACTCTTTCACTAAAATCAATAGGACTGGAAAGTGGTTAGCTTAGGTTGGATCAAGCATTTTTATCAACAACGTTCTGCTGATTGAACTCAGGACCATAAACACCTCTGCATTTCCAATGTTTAAGTAGAATAAAATTGCCAGTTAGATTTAAAAAGAACTATTCTTTTCCCGTGGAACCTTTTGTCAGGGAGTCTGACCAAAATGGGCAAGATTGCCTTGCAAATCCCATGCATCCATCCTTCTACATTTGATTTCTTGGGATATTTCCACAGCATTTTGTAACCTTGCAATAGCCTGATACTCTCTCCGTATTTATCTTTAACATGTGTATTTGGTACAAAACAGAAATCACAACTGAGGTGTGCTCATATTTAGGCTTCTTTAGTAGACCAAACCACCCAGAAACTTAGATTTTCTATCAAAAACACTGCAGTGAACAACCCAATGCAGCTGCTCTCAAAAGCCTCCTTGCACATGCCTTGTTTAGGGCAGGGCTGGGGAACTCTGGTCCCTCCTGATGTTTCTGAACTACAGCTCCCACCAACTCCAGCCAGTATAGCCAAAGAATATGGAAGTTACAGTCCAACAACATTTGGAGCATCAAAGCTTTGCCACATCTGATTCAGGGCCGCAAGGAAGGTTAATGGCAGCAAAGCTCTTCAGGAAAAAGCTCAAAGGTGGTTGTGGGGAGTGGATCTTGTCACCAGATGACCCTGTACAGGCTTTCCCTACTCCTGCGTAACAAGCTGTACCTGTAGAAAACACTGTCTCTTTTAACACAGCTTTTAACAAGCTGTACCTGTAGATTTCTTAAGGATTTCTTAACAAGCTGTACCGCTGATTTCTTAAGGAAATCAGCCCTGAGTGCTCACTGGAAGGACAGATCGTGAAGCTGAGGCTCCAATACTTTGGCCACCTCACGAGAAGAGAAGACTCCCTGGAAAAGCCCCTGATGTTGGGAAAGATGGCGGGCACAAGGAGAAGGGGACGACAGAGGACGAGATGGTTGGATAGTGTTCTCTAAGCTACCAGCATGAGTTTGACCAAACTGCGGGAGGCAGTGGAAGACAGAAGTGCCTGGCGTGCTCTGGTCCAGGGGGTCACGAAGAGTCGGACACGACTAAACGACTAAACAACAAACCTGTAGAAAACACTATCTCTTTTAACACAGGCAAAGAAGAGCTAGAGAGTCTGTTGCATCCCTGTATCCTTACAAAGCAACACACAATACAGTGATAACTGGGTATACTGATCTACTCACCGCCAGCTGCAACCAGGAGGAGTTCCACAAACAGGTTCTTCTCCCAGCTCATGGTGAAGGAATTAAAGAGTAATAATTCACGGATCAGATGCCCCAAGGAACCTTTGTACGCGTTGCTTCTTTCTTCTTCTTCTTCCCTACAACCAGCCTAGCATGCCTCCTCCTCTGGGAGACAAGAAGTTTGCTGTTCTCTTGCAAAGAGCTCCGAGCAAAGGGGAAGTCCAGCACAAGAACTGGAATGTTACATGCAAAGCAAGAATGGATTGTGGGGAAGCATCCTTGAACCATTGAGAAAGTGCTTGAAGAACATTGGTGGAGCTGAAAGTGGAAGCAAGATTAGCATTGTTCTCCGCCCAGTGCATTTTAATTCTCCCTGACGTGCCTTGGGCGGCATTCACACCACGCATTTAAAACACTGTGATAGCACTTTAAGCAGTCCTGACCTACCTACAAGAATCATGGGAGCTGTAGTTCACTAGGAGTGATGAGAGTTGTTTGTTAGAAGACCCCTTTTCCACTCACAGAGCTACAGTTTCCAGAGTCCCATGGGAAGAGGGATTGACTGTTAAACTGCAATCAGTTGTAGCTCTGTGAGGGGAATAGCGGGGTCTCCTCACAGCTCTTAGCACACTTAATGAACTACAACTCCCAGAATTCTTTGGGGGGAAAGCATGATTGTTTAAAGTGGTATTGCACACTTTATATTCAGCAACTTTTGCAGCCGGGAGGAGGGCATCAGGGATGGAGTGGGAGAAGGGAAGCATCAGACCTGTAGCTATTTGGGGGCGGGACTCAATCACATACTGGCAAATTCAGGTTGTGCAATGATAATTGACTGGGAGGTTTCGCACAACAAACTTCCCCCCAAAACACTGGGACTTTTGTGATAAGGAGTTGGGAAAATGCACTGGGAAAATGGGGGGCAACATTTGTTTTGAAGTCACATCATCTAACCTCCTTGCAAACAGTGGCGTAGCATGGGGGGTGCAGGGGGGGCCGGCCGCACCGGGCGCAACATCTGGGGGGGCGCGCTCACACTCGCAGCTCTCTGCCCCTACTAAAATCCACGGGTTAGGGGGCGCAAATTACTTGCCTTGCCCCGGGTGCTGACAACCCACGCTACGCCACTGCTTGCAAACAGTGAGAATGAATGCAAATTAAATAGCCACTATTGTCTAATCTCCCATTAAACAAAGCAGAAAAAATTCTCAATAAACAGGTCATCTGGAAGCACCCTAACATGGCACTCCAAGTTACAAAGTCTGCGACACAAAGATGGCTGCAAAAGTGACATGAAGGTGGGCAGCGTTAATCCCACTATATGGGAATCCCCTGCAGACGACCGCAGTGCCTGGAGACAGACAGGCCATGCATCCCATAGCAGTGACGAGAGGAGGAATGATGGAGGAGTGCAGAGAGAAGAAATGCCATGGTGCATCTGCAGCAGCACAACTGGACACCTTCATCTGCCCCAGCTGCAACAAAACATGTCTCTCCTGTGTCGGTCTCTACAGCCACAGCAGGCGCTGTAACTCTCCAGCAGTTTCACTTTGCCCCTGAAGGCACACTCCTCCATTGTCTCCCGAGACAGACAGATGCCAACAGCAACCTCAAGGTTCAGAGGATGCTCAATACACTTTGCCACCTTGCTCTGTTTTTGAGCTCCCTGGAGGCATCTGGCTAGCAAATGAGGGGAACCGGATGCGAGAGTTAATGCATCTTTGGCCTGATCATTGCAGGCATCTTTATATGTGTACGTCTGCTATAAAAATGCAGGCTGTTTCCAAGCCAGGCTGGTATGCAGAGGAGGGACATCCATGGGCCACTTCTGGCACGTGAGCCAGAGGATCCCAATCCCTGGTTCCCATGCATGTGCACTAGAGTCACAGTTCATCTTCCCTTGCCCTGGAGATGTAATTTCTAGAGACCCAAAGAAGGAGACTGTAAAGGTTCTAGGGGTTGCTCGTGCGTAAGTTGCCGTTACTCCTGGCTAGGTTGCCTGGTTGAACCCTTTCTGTCTGGACAGCCTCAAGTTCCGTGGCTGCCTCAGTCGCTGGCAGAATCCGTCAGTGGGTGTTTCTTGAACCTCTTCCAGCATAGAAGCTGTTTGACGCCCAATCTCCTCCTACTCTGCCTGCGCGGAAGTCTTCTGCACAAAGTGGGTGTGGGCAGCGGAGTACCCGTGCCCTCTCCGCTGGTCTCCGGCGAGGAGTCCTGGAGCCACCTCTCCGATTCCCCCATCTGCCCCCCTTCTCCACTGGTGTTACGCTGATTTCCTTCCCCAGCAGATGAGCTACCTCTCTCCCTGCTGGGACCCTCTCCACCATCCTTCTGGAGCCTCCTCTCCGCCTCCAGCTCCGATGGCAGTTCCCTGACAGAGACTTAAAAACTGAACAACTCTGGTGTACACACATTAAAGCGGACAAGATTTTAACAAGATCCCCCAAAGAAAAAAATAGGGACAAATGGTGTCAATTTAAAGTTCTCCTAGTTTCTTATTTTTGCAGTTTTAAATTCGCTTCTCTACACTTCTGCAGCAATCTGCAAATTAAAAAAAAAATCGGAGGAAAATTCTTCAACGTTTTAGTGTGAATTCCTCTGAATAAAATACCATTTTGACAAATGTACACATTTTTGTAAGCAATTTCCCCGAATACAATGCATTTTTGTATGATGTTTTCACCAATATATGCATTAATGTGCTCACTTTGCTCAGATAAGCATTTCTGGAAACATTGCTTAGCTGAAGAACTATATAGCAAAATTAGAAAAAGTGCGGATTTTGAAGGATGACTGACATATGGCTTCAGAAAATGTGGATTTGGTAAATTCACCTTTGAATGTAAATTGAATCAAATTTCTAACCCTTCCCTTATCTCTGGTAAATAGCAGCAATTGGAGAATATGTGATGCAGTTCATAAGTATCTCACTTCAAGTTATTATCAATCTCTTTCTCCATTTTAATGCCCCTTTAAAGATTTTATGAGTTTTCAGACTGGAATCATACTGACCTGTTTTTCTTCTATACTCAGAAATCCTGGAAGGCAGGGATATTCAGAAATTGGAAAAGAAATGAAATGTTGTTGTTGTTATTGTTTAAAAAAGAGAGACAAGTTGCAGTACAACTGCCACAACCAGCTACCTTGCTTGTGGTCCGGAAATCTCTTTTTGCCGGAATTTAGCACAGGAGGCAAAGGGCATTTTGAGAGGTAGAAACAGATTTCTTATTGAAGCCCTCCTGTTGACAAAGACAAGATATTTCCTAAGAACTCTGTAGCCCCCTAGTGGACAAAGTTTTCTATCACCGACAGTCATAGAAATCCACACTTCCAGGCTGTCGCTATTTTGCAGATGGGGTTCACCATGCTGGATTTGGCGCTCTTGCACAACACACCTGCTTCTACCCCAAACATGACAGAAAGGAAAGTGATGGGACAATGCATTTTAAAGTATGCAATGACAACTACCGTATTTTTCGCCCTATAGGATGCACTTTTCCCCCCTCCAAAAATGAAGGGGAGATGTGTGTGCATCCTATGGGGCGAATGCAGGCTTCAGGAAGCTCCCCGCAAGCCGTGGGGGCCCGGTGTGAAGTCGCGCAGCACTCCCACGGCTTGCGGAGAGCTGCCTGCATCCCGAAGCTTGGGGCACGCTCAGCGCAGGCAGATATCCACGAGCCTGGGGAAACCGGTGCGGCTTCCCGCCGGGCTCCCTAGGCTTGCAGATAGCAGCCTGTTCTGGGGGCTGGGGTCAGGGGAAGCTCGGGCTTCTCCCGCCCCAGCCCCGCGCCTGGGGAAAAAATAATAATTTCCCCCCCTTTATTTCCTCCCCAAAAAACTAGGTGCGCCCTATGGGTCGGTGCGCCCTATGGGGCGAAAAATATGGTACTTAACACAACTTCATTTAATACTCCCTGCCCCCCAACAAATCGGAATATGTGCTCAATAAACAGCAGGTTTTGTATAACCTCCCTGCAAATTTTGTGCAAACGAAAAGGGATAAATGCTCAACACACTGGTTATCTGGAAGCAACCTTAATTCTCCTGCTTTTGTAGCCTGTTCCTTACAGTAAATCTGGCACATATAGTAAGTAGCAACATCAAGGGGGCGGAGCAGAGAGAGGCAACTGCCCTCCCGCAAATCAATAAAAAAACAATAAAAATACATAGTTACTGAGGTTCTGCCCCCCCCAAAGGTCTCCCCTCCCTAACAAAAATCCTGGCTATGCCCATGTCTGGGTGCAACAACAACTCTGTTTGTGATTTCCAGTAACTAGTATTCAGAGACCTATTGCCTCCAGCTGTAGAGGCAGAGCATAGCCAGAGTGGATTGCAGATATTATTCCCTATGAATTTGTCTAATCCTCTGTTAAAGCCATCCAAGTTAGCGGTTATCACTACACCTTGCGGAAGCAAATCCCATAGTTTTAACTGTTTTCTGCAGTGGCTCCCGCTTTGTGGAATGCTGTCCCAAGGACGTTCAGCTAGCACATTCATTAGACACATTTAGGCACCAGGGGTAAACCTTCCTCTTCAACTAGGCCTTGGCTGATTAACCTCACAGACCCCTTTTAAACGAGTTGGGGTGGGGAGGAGAGAGGTTTATTGGTTTGTGTTTTTTGTTCTTGTTTTTATCATGCATTTTGTGTTTTTATATTGTATTTTATGTTGAGAACTGCCCTGAGATCTATGGATGAACGGCGGTATACAAATTTAATAAATCATCATCATCATCAACAAATAACCTCTTGCATGTGTAAATGAATGCATGCAAATAGTTATTTATTAATTTTGTCTGTCCTGAATCTTCCAACTTTCAGCTTCTGCGGACGGCCCAGATTTCTAGTAGTTTTGGCAAGGTGGGATCTCTCTATGTCCATTTTCTCAACACAAAGCATAATTTTATACCTCTGTCATGTTCCCTCTTACTTGCCTTCCCCCCAGCCTGAAACTAAAAAGACCCAAATGTCCTTTTATTACACGGGAGTTGATAAACCTTTTGGCCATTTTGGATCCCCCTTTCTAAACCTTTTGCAGCTGTCCCATATCCCTTTTCAGATGAGCTGACCAGAACTTGTAAGTTGTCTCCATATTATCAAGTTCTGTGCTGGTGTTTCTTTTTTATTGTATGGGTGCTTTATATTTGCACCATCTCTCTGTTATCCTAGTTCCTAAGATATCCATGTTGCTCTGCGATCTTCTAGTGTCCTGGCGATTTTAATACAGTGGAAGCTGCGAACGTGATCCATGCAGGAGGCACGTTCGCAACCCGCAGCGCCGCGTCTGCGCACGTGCGGGTTGCAATTCAGCTGCTTCTGCACATGCATTGATGCCAACAGGGCTTCCATTAAAAGGTAAATAGCAGCTTCAGAGAGGAGATTTTGTCAGAATCATGACCATGAAAGTGTTAAACTTCCCATCCCAATCTGACTCCCATACTCCAAAGATTGCTAAGGCTTTCCCACCTGCAATTTAAATAACCAAAAATTGCACCTACACTTTTAATGTCCTGTCTAGTCTCATGTGCAAACTTGCACTCCTTATTGTTACACATTTAAAAACAAGTAATAATCAGAATAAGGCTGAAAAACCCGTTTTGCAGGCAATTTTGTAATACAGTATTTATAATTCTTATAAAGTTCAAACAAAGGGTTGGTTTTACACAGTTCATAATGGTCTATTTACAGAAAGTCCAGCTTCACACACAAACATACATATTCTGTGGTACATTCATACATTCGTTCCTGATACAAGAAAGTAGGAAAGAGAGAAGAGCAGTTTCTGTGATTCGCCACCGGCCTCTCTTCCAGCAACCACAAACTACAAATAACATCATTACCCTCAATGTAGAAAAGGGGTAACTTACACATCTCAGACCAAGTAGCAGTTGGAGAAGAAAGTTTTTGTTTGTTTGTTTTTTTAGCAGCGGTTCCAGTACAATATCTCTGGCTGCTGTACGAAATACAGCACAGGATTATTTGAAACACCACAATCTTAAACCGACTCATGAGATTGTTCAAGCCTCCAGGTGTCTTTCACAGTTCTTAGGTATACCTAAGGAAATGCTGTGTGTGTGTGTGCTTAATGCCCTGAATCAGTACGAAATGAAACACACAAATATTATGCTTAGTGAGAGGTGTGATGATGGGGGCAGCCACCTCAACCCCACATCTCCCAGTGTTTTTGACCCTCTTGTTGAGTGGTTCTGCACCATACAACTGGTGTAAAGCGATTAAGAGATTTGGGGTCTCGTTGTTTTTTGGACTCTTGAGAAACCCAGTAGAGACATTCCTCCCTACTTCTGCTTGCCTTTCCTAGAGAAACACATGGGAATGCCATTTCTGAGGATCCATAACATGGTGTCATGCCTTGGAGCAGTGGTTATCGGATTGTGTTCCAAGGAACTGTGGGGTTCTTCTTTCTTGGTCAGAACATCAATTATGGCAAATGTTTGCCAGCAGACCCTGTTCAGAGCAATGTGCATATACTGGAAAGTGGTGTGGTCAAGGCTCCAGTCCCAGTTTGTGCAGGATGATGGTGAGACGCAGCAGGATAGCTCAGCTGGTAGGGCATGAGACTCCTAATCTCAGGATCGCGGGTTCAAGCCCCATAATGGGCAAAGGATTCCTGCATTGGTGGGGATTGGATTACATGACTCTTGTGGTCCCTTCCAACTCTACAATTCTATGATTCCACGAGTGTGTGGCCTAGAACATCTCCCAGGAGAATCTTTTGGAATAAGAGTGGGGAACTTGTGGCCGTCCAGTTGATGTTGAACTCTAATTCCTATCCGCCCCGGCAGAAATGGTCAGGGAATGATGGGAGTTGTAGTCTAGCAACATTCAGAGGGCCACATGCCCCCTACCCCTGCTTTCAAACATGCCTCCCCATTGCATTTTAGCTGGTAGAAGCTACTAAAAAGTCCAAGAACCACTGCTTTAGGAGTCTGTTAAACCACATTCTACAAACCTGTCTTTTCCAAAAGAGGGCAAGTGGATTAGGCAATATCCAACTAAATCATACTCAGAGTAGACACATTAAAACCAATGCATGTAAGTATGTTGGTTTTAATCAATCTACATATCACATCATTTTCTCCATGCTACTTCAAAAGTAAAAATCAAACGTGCATATTTCCCCCCAACCGTATTTAATATTATTTTTCATTTCTACGTAGACTCCCTGGGGTAATGCACATAATATCTTTAGACTGGAAGTGCCCTAGCAAGAGTGATGTAACATATTTTCCTTGCTTTGGAAAAGGCTTCTGTGCCTATTCCATACACACCCTCAATAAAACCGGAAAAGGTATCTTGTGCTAAGTGTTAAGTGTTTTGATTATGTTAATCTGACATTTAGCATTTGTAGTGATACAAATTCTTTGTATTGCTGGCAAACCACCAAGGTTGATGTTGCAAGTGGTATAGGAACTGTGGGCTGCTTGTGTCCCTCCCCAAGCATGTATCAGCAGCACATATGGCATATCTTAGCATGGGCCACCTGGAACATGATTTTTTTAATATAAAAAAATTCTGACCGTTTTCCTTAAAAAATAATAATAATGAGCTCAAACCCTAAAGTTCCAGGTCGCAATCCAGCTCGAGTCATGTGCAACTAGCTGTGTGCAACAATGACACACGAAAAGTTCTACCTAACCCATTCACTGAGACTCAGATAATGAGAACGATGTGAGTGGCATTGGCTGTGTGTACAAAAGCCTGCTCTTGCACACAGATCTCTCTCTGTGGGTGGATATTTCCCCCTTTTCAATACATCCCAGTATTATTCTCATACATTATAAAAACAGAAAAGGACTTATAATTTATTTGCAAAATAAAGTATTCACACACACAATTGGCGTACTATATAGTAGCTTGCGGTGTTCAGAAAGAAAGATTGTCTATAGTTCATTTGGCTGTGCATGAAGAATCCCCGCTGCAAATGAAATGGCTGCACTTCACAGAGGAGGGGCAAGGATAAGAAGCAGCAGCATAGAACTGTTTGAAGACCCTGTTGAAATTCTATTGGCACCTGTGTCTGTATGTATGTATTCGAATCCCAATGAAACACAACTCTGATTTAGTCTAAACCCATCCTTAACATCAGATCTGGACACCAGATGTCTCCATATCACCCCCAGTACAAACACACACACTTTCCTTTATGTAGGGAAGAGGGAGCAATTTATGGGAAGTTTCTTTTTAAAGCAATTGGGGCACCTGTCCCCTGTTAGCAAGGGGGATCAGGAGTATGAACCGCTGCTATGATGTGCAATTAATCCTGTAATATGGCTTTATGGAGCATTGTAGAAAATACGCAGAAGTTGGTAGCTTTCTTGCATTTTTGAAAACCTGTCTCCACTTCAACAATCAAGCTTCATATTTTGAGACTCCTTCAGCTGAGAGGGAAAACATGGTGGGGGCCAATAATGTTTTCAACTAAAGGGTCAGAAATCAGAAGACACCTCAATGGAATTTCTAGAAGTCTGGGGCTGCGGTATGTTGATGATCATAAACATCTCCCAATCAGCGACTGCAATTTTGCAGGAGCACTACTTTATTAAATATGGCCATTTGACTGACTTTGCTACACAAATCATTCGTGGGCTCACATCTGCATGGGTGAAGTGCCATGTGAACCAGAAGCAACACATATACCTGTTTGCATGCAAGTCCTGCTGTTGCAGCCTCCAAAAAACAGGCTATTGCAATCGCAGCAATGGCATGCAGCTGGATATCTGTGTAACTCCAGTTGTTTGCAGGCTGCTCTTGCCATGAGAATGTGGGCATCATGGGCAAGCTTTTAGGGCATTCACTGCTGCTGCTGCTGCTGCTGCTGCTACATGTGGAAACCAGCTCTTAACTGTGTCATCTTTAGGCTTGTGTTTACATGCAAGGAAACCCAAAGGTGGCCAAATAGCATTATCCAAAGCCATGCCAGCTCTCACCAGCAGGAGGCTAATTTGCTCCTCCATCCTTGTTTCTGATTTTTAAAAAAATGTGTGCTGGAGTGTACCACTTCCACTGGTTGAGGGCTGCATATCAGATATTCAATCTGCATACTGAAAATTGCTCAGAAGTTGGGAGCAGAACAGACACTTTAAACTGGAATTATTTTGCTGAGGAATTTTCTGTGGAAATGGCCTAAAATTTCAGTCACAGTACTGCAACGCAAAGAAACCTTTCTGCAAAGCCCTCCTGCCGGCGTAACACATAAATTCTGGGCTGCTCCCCCACAGCACAGCCAGAGCCAGCCCAACTGCACAAGCAGTTGACGGGGGGGGGGGGTCAGTCAAGCAGCGTGCAGACTGAGAGTTGCATCCCAGCACCCTTTGCACCAGCAATGGGTAACACGTGGCCCTACAGATATTGTTGGATTGCAAGCCCCATCAATCGCTGCACACACTGGTTGAGGGTGATGGGAGTTGGAGTCCAACACAAGAACCACATGCCACCGCCCCCCCAACCCTGCTTTGCACCATTGCCAGAGATCACTGATCATGTGGTGCAGCTGCATGGGGAACTGACCAGATGCCATGGGGAGGTGACTTTATATGGATTTTTCTCAGTTTACCAGCCTTACACACAGCATCCATCAAGTAGCCCTATTCCTAGACCAAAATTCATTTCAAACATCACACTACTATAGCAGCTTTGTGGGACCTACGCTTCCCAATCACCATCAATATGCCTTCATGCAAAAACACCTTTATATATTTCTGGAAGTGCCTTCTGTTTCAGGGATTTGAAAGCGGGGGGAGGAGGGAAATTGTGACTTTGTCCATTGCAGCAGAGGGATGGTACAGTCTTCCTCGAAATAAGATGGCATGGCAACAGACCTTTAAGATGACCACACGTTCTCGTCAGCCGTAGGTCCATTTGCAAGCACCTAAACATGTAGAGGACATCACATGGGGGAAGCGTTAATTTTTTTGTGGGGGGGGGGAGGGGAATGTATCCTGTTCAAGAGCCCAGCATATGACAATGTTCCAAAATGAAGTGTGGAGCCCTGAACGGCAGCATCAGACAGAATTGTCAGCACCAAATGCAGAGGATATGTTCCCTCAATCACAAACTGGGGGAAACAAAGGCACCCTCTTGAAACGACAGACAAACCCCATAACTGCCTTCACAGTCACCGTTCCTTGCTTTTGCCTAACACGTCCCAAGATGCCCATCTTTTCCCAGCCACCACTCAAAACATTCTGTGGACAGAAGATCGTATCCCAAAGCAGGTTGCATCCTTTGCTGTTGTGCAAAGGCGTCCTAGTTGGCTCAGGTTCAGGAACGGTATTTTCTTCACCCAACCTATTTCTGTTGTTCTTGCCGACCATGATTGTCTTGAGGAAATCAAGCCTGCGGTTGAGGAGAGGCTGAGCAGCTGATCTGAATGGATGGAGGAATTTGAGATGGCCTCTGCAACAGAATATCTCCTGTGGAATCTGCAGACCTTTCTTTAAATAGTCCAGTATTTAACCAACATAGCCACAAAGCTGAAGGCCTTCAATGCTGTCAGCCTAATTTAGGCAACACCCTTTTCAATGGTTCCAAAAATGCAGTATAAAAAAGCATACTGTCAATTCATTTGTCAAGTTCTAAGATACCTCTGAAGTTTCCATTATCCTCCATATTTCCTAGATTAGCGAGTTGTTGAGTTTTTTTTTAATTTTTTAAAAATATGTTCCATGCTGATGAAATTTCACAGAATTCTTAAGTTCAGAGCTTGTGGGAAAGGCGATTTGGTCCAGCGTCCACCAGTAAGTAGAGAAGAAGATGGAGTCCTGAGGAAATGCGTCAAGGTGTGTTCAGCTCCCAGCCTTCTGTTCAGCTGTTAAGCTTCTTGTCAGCTCGCTCTCCTTCATTTCTGAATTTGTGGGTGCTGTGCTGCAGGTACCACCGTAGACATCTGAAAGAGGAACACATCTCTATTGGTAATGAGGAACTCTCTTGCAGAGATGCTGGGTATGGTGTGTGCATATTCGCATAACGATTTTCCACCCACCAAATGGATCCCAAGTTTCATGAAAGAAAAGGCTACTGCAACCATCTCAAACCTCATCTGCAGCTGAATCTAAGTTCTAGATTCTGCATTTTCTGATTAACATCTCTCCATTTCCCTCTTGGTATTGCCACTGCCCTCAGAAGTTCAGGTGGTGGTGGCTCGGGAAAGGGCATTCTCTGAGGCAGCCTCTAAGCCGGGGTCAGCAAACTTACCGTGCCTCGGGCCGGTGTCTCCAGCGCCGATTGCGCGGTGGGCCAGAGGGCAGGGGTGCGCGTGCACCGGAAATAGCTTGTGCGCATGTGCATGGGCCTCCTCCGACCCGGACGTGGGCAGCCACACAGTGCAGCATCGGTAAGAGCGGGCAGTGGCAGCAGGCAGTGGGGGTCACCACGGGCCAGATAAAGGAGTTTGGGGACCCCTGCTCTAAGCCATGGGTAGGCAAACTAAGGCCCAGGGGCTGGATCCGGCCCAATAGCCTTCTCAATCCGGCCTGCAGATGGTTCGGGAATCAGCGTGTTTTTACATGAGTAGAATGTGTCCTTTTATTTAAAATGCATCTTTGGGTTGTTTGTGGGGCCTGCCTGGTGTTTTTACATGAGTAGAATGTGTGCTTTTATTTATTTATTTATTTTCCCATCTTGATATTTTATTAAGGATTTTCTTGCTTTACAGAAGTAAGTGTAATGCCTCGTATTTTTTCCCCCAATGTGTGCTTTTATTTAAAATGCATCTCTGGGTTATTTGTGGGGCATAGGAATTCATTCATTCCTCCCCCCAATATGGTCTGGCCCCCCACAAGGTCTGAGGGACAGTGGACCGGCCCCCTGATTTAAAGGTTTCCTGACGCTTGCTCTAAGCTGTGGAATTTCCTCTCCAAAGAGGTGTGTCTAGCATCTTCATTGCTTTCACTGCATGTGCTGAAGACACAGCTTTTTATCCTGCCCTTTGACACCTGATGTTGTTGGTTGCTTTTTTCTTTTTCTTTTATAATATTTATTTAGTTAGCTTTCTATGCATAAAAAAACAACCTGGGATTTATTTTTAGCATCCACTCAATTTTTCTGATTTAGCTGATTTCCTTTTATATTGCTGTAACCCGTCTTGGGACTTTATGGTAAAGGGTGGGTAAGATATCCAATAAACAAACAAACAAACACAGTCATAGCCAAACTTGGCCCTCCAGCTGTTTTGGAACTACAACTCCCATCATCCCTAGCTAACAGGACTAGTGGTCAGGGATGATGGGAATGCAGCTGCTGGGTGACCTTGGGCCAGTCACACTTCCTTGAAGTCTCTCAGCCCCACTCACCTCACAGAATGTTTGTTGTGGGGGAGGAAGGGAAAGGAGAATGTTAGCCGCTTTGAGACTCCTTAAAGGGAGTGAAAGGCGGGATATCAAATCCAAACTCTTCTTCTTCTAGTCTGAAAACAGCTGGAGGGCCAAGTTTGGCCATGCCTGAACAAACAAAACCGTAAGACTATAGTTCTCTCTCCTAGCTAAGAAACACAGCTCTTAAAGGTCTCCTGCAATTTCCTACTGCACAAGAATGTTCAGAGTTAATGGCAGTGAATGTTAAGGGAACAGCACAGAGCTTTCCAAACACTGCGAAATGTTGGTTACCTGCGTTGCTGATGTTGCGGATGTTGCTGGTGTCGCCATCTGCCGGCTGCAGCAGACTGGAAGGGACCCAGTCTGTTTTCTCAGAAACCAACTTCTTCACTAACCTGAACGTTCAAAGGAAATATATAGAATCACCATCTTTTTCCCCTCAATAATGCCGCTACTGCTGTAGCCTCCAAGGGTCTTATAGACTTATGAAGGAGACGTGGCGATGTACACAAACAGGTATATGGCAACAGGGTGATGTTGCATAGCAGGACAATACATGTTTACCCTCACAACACTGACCAGGCTTTGCATTGTACTGCTTGGAGGCGTGCCTTTGGTTTCAAATCTGCATTGTGAAACCCACCTGTCTACTTTTGCAAAAAGCGTACAATGCCAGTTTGTGGGGTTGGGGGAGGAAAGAAATTATCCTTGACATTTATTAAACGAAATATATATACCCCTTGATTGTAGTAAAACCTCCAAAGTGTTTACAATAATTTTTTTAATCATCAATTTTTTAAAAAAAACCCCTGTTAAGAACATAAAAGGAAGGTCTCCCCCATCCCCATTTTCCTAATTGTTCTTCCTTCTCCAGTTTGTTTCTGGAGGAATTTGTGTATCTTGAGTCCTCTGAGGAAACCCAGCCAGATGGGCGAGGTAGAAATAACAAATTATCATCATCATCATCATCTGGGGAGAAGGGATATACAGTGGAACCTTGGTTGTTGAACTTAATCTGTTCCAGAAGTTCATTCGACTCCAGAAATGTTCGTAAACCAAGGTATGGTGCAGGCACCCCGGAAACAATAGCTGACAGCCACATTGGACGTTATGCTTCCGAAAAACATTCAAAAACCAGAACACTTACTTCTGGGTTTTCAGCGTTCAGGAGTTGATTTGTTCATCAACTAAGCTGTTCGAGAACCAAGGTTCCACTGTACAGCCTTTTCCACAATGCTCCCATCTCTTTCATTCAAATCCTGTGCTTTTCCCACATGGAAAAGCTGTTTCACATAAGAGAAGGATGTTTCATTTTGACTGATTTGCTTGTTGAGAGCAGAGGCAAGGGGTGTCCTGGGGAACTCTATGCAGGCACTAGGAATGGATGAATCTGTCCATTTCAACTTCTCTCAGTTTTTTGCTCTTCCCATCATAAGTTCAGAACTCCACCTTTCCGTTTCAGTTTGCGGAAGTTGATTCTTTTTTATTTTTTTAAAAAAGCCCTCACGGAAATTTATCAACTGATGGAAATTGTGGTCCAAAACAGCTGGAGGATGCTGGACTGAGAAAGATTGCTTTCAACACATGTTGGGAAGAAGGGAGGAGAGTCTTCCCCTAAGCTTTATGGGTATGTTTCTGAACTCACCCAACATAAATTTATCTCTGCAGCAAATAATAATAATAAAAGCAAAGCTAGCTTGTGTACTAATGGAGTTCGCATAAAAATAGACACACCCTGTTCTCTTCTGGCTGTTGTTTATCAAGGTTTGTTTCAATACTCAACTAACAGCTGGAAAATGGTACCGCTGTAGCCTTTCTCTCTGGCAGCTTTACTTACCATTGTCCGTCCTCGCCTTCCTGTATAAACTGCACTAAATCTCCATCCTCTAGAGTGAGGGAATCTGGGAAACAAGTGTCAAAACTGCCTTCTACCCGGTAAAGGTTGGATCCCTAAAACAAATGAAACAAGGTGGTACGTGATGTTATTGCAGAAGGAAAGGTTATGGGCAGGGATAAGACAGGAATGTAGTCTACTACAAGGCCCAAGGGATGCCTTTCAGACATTCTGAGCAACAAATTTATCCAGAAAAGGAGCACTTGCTGAGGTTTTCAAACACTCTAATTTTCCTAATGTTCTGCGCGCACACCATTCATTTAAAGCCCATCTCTCCGAAGACTCCTGAGAACTGCAGTTAGGGGTGCTGTGAATTGTAGTTACATGAAGGGTAAACTACATTTCCTCTGGTTCTTTGTGGGGGGGATGTGTGTGCTCTAAATGTGTTTTAAAGGTATGGGGTGTGCAGAGCTCTGCAAAAGGAATCATGCAAAGGACTGGGCAACGCAAAAGCATTTGCTTTCACTGTTTTTGAAAAGCACATCTGTAGTCTTTTTCACATGAAAAGCCCACATGCAACCCTATTTATAATTGCTTGGAGAAAAGCCCCACTGCATTGTGTGGGGTTTACTTCTAAACATAGGGCTGCATTGTAAAGTTCAACTTTGAAATCTTATCAATTTATTTTTTAAAATCCTGAACTGCTTTCCCAGAAACACAAAGTGCTCAAAGCAAAATATCAAACCATCATGATCTTTCTTTCTTTCTTTCTTTCTTTCTTTCTTTCTTTCTTTCTCTCTTTCTCTCTTTCTCTCTTTCTCTCTTTCTGTCTTTCTGTCTTTCTTTCTTTTTCTTTCCAAAACTAGATTGAAACCAAATACAGTGGCACAAACAAAAGCAAGGAAGCTTTGTCCAACAGAGTGTGGCTAGTGCTTTTGCAGCCAAAAAGGTTGTTGCTGGGTGGCAGACACTGTATAAGAACTGGGCCATGCCTGCTGGGGCTGATAGGAATTGTAGTCTAAAACATCTGGAGGGCATCAGGTCAGAAAAAGCTGACCTAGGCCTTGTAGATTAGAAACATTGTGGGTTTTTAACTAACAAGAATCAGAGGACCTGAGGGTGCTGAATGCTAACTTTAGCATTTCTCCACTTGTGTGGCGCAGCTGCAGAACATGCAAAGCTGGTCCGCACGCTGATCCCTCAATGTGGGACAAGTTATAAATCAAAGTAATTAGATAGACAGAACTCACGTTATCTCCTTACCTATTGCCCAGCCTGAGAAACAACAACTATAGGGAGGATTTAAGAAAACTGCACAAGCTGATAGCCAAATATTGCTGGTACCCTAAGAACCCACCCAACCCAATGCCATGGGTGGTATTCAACTAACATGTCCCATTGGCATAAGGATTTCTGTTGCAGGACAGGAATTCCCCCACCCCTCATGCCCTCCCCAAATCTATAGATCAGGCATAGGCAACCTTGGGCCTCCAGATGTTTTGGGACTACAATTCCCATCATCCCTAACAACTGGTCCTGTTAGTTAGAGATCATGGGAGTTGTAGTCCCAAAACATCTGGAGGGCCGAGGTTGCTCTAGATGGTTGGGGGAATCTCTAGAACAGATTTAGGGTGGGGGGTAAATGTTTCCTTGTGCAATCAGGAATCCTTGCACTGATAGGATATTTACAAAGGGCTACTTAGAGACTCTCCCTTGTCTTGTTCTGAAACATTCCCATAGTTTGGGGAAATGCAAAACTGCATTTCCTGCTGCATTTACGCCCAGCTTGAGCTAAGCTTAACAACAGCATTACAAAGCTCCAGAAGGTGTTACCTACGTTGTTAGGCTGGCTTTCTTCCTCCATATCCGAAGAGTTGGAGAGTTCCTCAGCGCTGGATGGGATGGCTTCAAAATCCTCAAACGTATCAAGCGACGGCATCTGCCTGCTGGGCCAACCTTTGCAAAGAAGGAGAGCGTTTGGCATCAGCAGCTGGCATACTTTAGACAGAATATTGATGGCACTGCACAGCGTGAAAATCCAGCCTTTTAAAAAAGAAATGAGCAGCTCTCTACCGGAGGAGACCCACTCAAAGAGGTTAATTTATTGCATCTGCATCACACCCCTTCCTCCAAGAAGCTCGCTTGGAGCATCAGCACAGCTTCAAAACTCACCTGCAAGGGAGGCCAAGTGGATGCAAAGGGTTATTGGAAGTGAAGCACAGTGGTGAGGCCTGGGCATTCAGCATTATGGCTTCCACTCACTGGCCTCAAGTAGCTCATCTCAAGAAGCTCCCAGTTAAAATCTCATCTGATCCTGACAAATAAGGACTATGGCAAGCATAGGGAACCGCCAACCCTCAGACCAGGGCTGCACATTTCCATATCAATTGGTGACATTTTATTTAAGCCATCGTGGATATCGTTCAGCACTTTTGGGCCAATCCCTCCTAATATACACACTTTTTAAAAAACTCACTAATATTTTTGTATGTTCTTTTCACTATTATATGCATTTTACCCACATTTTACCCTAGTATATACTTTATTTAGCTGAAGAACTGTGCTGTAAGGTTCGGAGAAGTGCGAATTCAGAGGCTCATGTATTGCGTTTCGGTTCATGCATTTTTGGGGGAATGTATGACTTAGGTAAAAGGTAAAGGGACCCGTGACCATTAGGTCCAGTCGTGACCGACTCTGGGGTTGCGGCACTCATCTTGCTTTATTGGCCGAGGGAGCAGGCGTACAGCTTCCGGGTCATGTGGCCAGCATGACTAAGCCGCTTCTGGCGAACCAGAGCAGCACACGGAAACGCTGTTTACCTTCCCGCCAGAGCGGTACCTATTTATTTACTTGCACTTTGATGTGCTTTCAAACTGCTAGGTCGGCAGGAGCAGTTTGACAACCATATGTCAGGAGTGCTCTGATGGTGTTTCCTGCTTGGCAGGGGATTGGACTAGATGGCCCTTGTGGTCTCTTCCAACTCTATGATTCTATGATTCTAGGGACCGAGCAACAGGAGCTCACCCCATCGTGGGGATTCGAACCACCGACCTTCTGATTAGCAAGTCCTAGGCTCTGTGGTTTAACCCAGAGCACCACCCACGCCCCTATGACTTAGGTAATTTTGCCCTTAAATGAGCACTGAATCGGATATCTCTCTCCCTGCTCCCCATCCTGACAGGAGCAGCGTGTGAAATTTGGCCCTCAGAGAAGCAAAGCTAAGTTGTGGAACTGACTGGAGTGGTGCAGATGCTTCAAACAATTCAGTTCAAAACAACAACACCCCACCTAAAAAGCGAGTGGGAACTTGCCTTCAAAATCTGCATTTCAACATACATCTCTCAAATCTGTCTCACAACGTTTCAGGATCAAATTATATGCTGGTTTCCAAGCTTGGTAAGATCCAGCCCTGTGGATTTACATTTTTCCAGCAGAGGAAATCATGAAAGTTTGTTTTCATGATAATATAGCTAGCATCATGAAGAGCATATTGTCTTACAGAGGAACGTAAGTAACCTATGGTGGCTGATGGGGTGGAAAGCAGGGAGCCCACCAGTAGGTGGAGCCAGAGCCCATGATAGGCAGAGCCTCGTAATTCTAGTTTTGCTTCCACCCTCCTCCCTGTAGAGTTGCAGTAGCAACACCAGCATCAGATTTAGGGCGCTGCGGGCGCCAAGCTGAGGGGGTGCAAAATTTAGAAGATCCACAGTGGGAGAAGATCCATTTGGGGCCACCAGGGTGCTAGTTGGGATCTAGCACAGGGTGGCATATTGCGAAAGATTGGCAACACTGACGCTACAGAGGATGAAACTGACAGCCAGAGTCACACTCTGGACTAGTTGTAAAAAAGAAGAAGGCCCAGCCTTCACTGTATAGCTCCCTCCTCTGAAGAAGACATCGCCATCATTAAATGTCATTTATAAATTGCTTCCTATAAGGCATCTGAAAGCAATTTGCAATAACATACAGTAGGCCCGAAACTCACCCAGGGGTTATGTCCTGGGGGGTCCACTCACAAAGGCAAAATTGCACGAAGTCAGTAAGACCCCCCCCCCCGAATCACTCATACATTTGTGCAACCATCCTTTTCTGTCCGAAGGCACACTAAGCCTCACACAACCTTCCAAGAGGCCGGGAAGCAAGGCAGAGGGCTTTAAAAGCTCTTTCCGCACTGGGTTTTCCTGCTGCACAAAGAGTTTTAAAATCCTCCACCTCGCTTATCAGGCACAGCCCCCTCTGATGGGTTTCCCCCCAGCCTCCCGTCCTCTTTCTGTTTATTTCTTTATTTTTCTATGAAGTGCACAAGGCTGATATCATGTAAGTAAACAGCATGCAAGTTTTGGGCCTGCTGTATATAAAACAGTACCATATATTAAAAATCAGTTAAAACAACTGCATATAGAAATACCATGTTTAACTATAGCAGCGCATGCATAAAATCAGCCTCTATCCAAGAAAGAAACATGAGGCAGAGATTTTACGAGGCTTGGTGAAAGATGAGCATCTTCTGCAGGTGCTAGGAAGACATCAGATAAGGTGCCTGTCTGATATGCAGTGTTGGGTAGTTCCGCAGGGTAGGTGAAGCCACACTAATGGCTCAATTCTGACAATGCAATAGGCGCACTTCATGATAGGATGGTGCCTGCAAAGTGCCCTGTCCTGTGGGATGCAGTGATCAGTCGGGTATGGAGGAGGTGAGGCGATTTACAACCTACATTGAGATGTGTGTAGACTTCACCCCCATTTTCTCTCAAGACAAATGGATGACAACTACAAGGGGGGGGGAGGGAGCAGAAAGAGGGAGGTACAAGGGTGAACAAAGGATAAGCAGAAGCAAAATAAAACTAATGAGGATGGAGCAAAGAATTCCACTCTCAGCTGGAAGCAAGTATTTTTTTTAATTAAAAAAAAACCATTTCAGGCACAACACATCATGAAGCCTCATTGAAATGCTCCCATTCATTTAGCAACAGGCTTCCATTCGTTTTGGCAGAGCTGTGCACAGGAAAAACGCACAGTACATACTAGTAGA
The DNA here is from genome assembly GCF_965153285.1 of Podarcis tiliguerta. NCBI lineage: Eukaryota > Metazoa > Chordata > Lepidosauria > Squamata > Lacertidae > Podarcis > Podarcis tiliguerta. The sequence goes on along the minus strand of NC_139538.1, from coordinate 9,023,891 downwards.
GCCCTTTGTCTTCAGATATGCTCTGAGCAGCGCAGGCATTGCATCTCAAAACACATTTTGATTCCCATTTACCTGTCTGTGAAGCAGATCTAGGGACTGGCCTCGTAGAGCGGACAGCGCTGCATTTAGCTTGAGCCAAGAGGTTGCATTCAAAGGCATCTGCGACAGGAAGTAGGGTGTTTGTTTGGGTGCTAGTTGGGATCTCGGAAATGTCAGGCCGAACATGCAACCCCACCCAGAAGATTTTCCTTGCTAGTAATGCGATCGACGCTACGTACGCAAGATTGTCCCTTTGGATTAACCCGAAATTGGGACCAGCTCTCCTGCAAAGGCCTGCACTCATACACATTTACTCTGACTAGACATACACAGGATTTTGCTGCTGAGGATGAAGGCAGATGCATTGTTCGAAGGATGAGCACCACAAGGATGGGCCGTAGCTGAGAGGCAGATGGTCCCAAGTTTAAACTTCGGCATCTCCAGGTAGGACTCGGAGAGAGACCCTTGCCTGAAAACTTGAAGACCCACTGCCAGTCTGTGCAGACATTACTGAGCTAGGTGGACCAATGCTCTGACTCACTGTAAGGCAACTTCCTACCAGGTTCTTCACTTACGGTGTGAACCTGATTTTGCAACTTGCGCTGCAGGAATACCACACCAACAAACCGGATTGGCAAATCACGGCAAGGAGACCCAGCTGTGCATCAGATAAGCCTGCAAACCTTTTAATTTGCATTTTTAATTTGAATATGTATCTGCTCATAGATGCATTCATCCATTGCCTAATTAAAAGAAAATTGCAAGCATTTAAACACCGCTTGCAAGACTGCTGCAGTGGGTGTTGATGGTATCATTGGCGCTAACCAGTCAGAGCTCACCACACCCAGCTTCTCCCTGGTTCAGACAGGTCTCTTCAGAGCTTGCCACAGGACAGAAACAAATATGCCTGGGTTTAGATGGCAGTAACAGGACGTACCTCCACCACTCATAATATTATGTGCCTGCCTTTGCGCTAAGTATCTGCCTATGATGGTGCAATCGGGTGGATTTCTGCAACTTTGGGATTCCCAAAGTAACTAGGCCTTCTTTTATGGCCAGCTCACCATGCTAACAGAGGACGTGATTCAGAAAGAAAAGAGGGCGCCCCAGATTTGCCTAAAACATCACAGTGGGTGCCTGGCTGCCCATGACCTTAGCCCAGTGCAATGGGAGAACCCCACCCCTCTTTCCCAAGGGAACAGAAAACTTTAACCCTGTTTGGCCTGGATAGGGGTGTGGAACCTTTGGTCCTCCAGAGGTTAACTACAACTCCCATCATCCCTGGCCTGGGGCTGATGGGAATGGTAGTCCAGATTCCTCATCTCAGGTCTGGATTAATTACCTACATGGCATGTGCTGAAAGAAAGGTGCCCACTGCTTTTGCCTCCGCTGGCATAAAAGGGGTAGGCCAAGTATACAAGGAGACTATTCATCGATGTTACGTGATGGAGGGTGCATGCAGAGTACCATTGATACCAGAGCGATGCTCATTTTAGAGCAGTTTAATAAAGGAAAGAAGGTTGAGGTGAAAAAGAGGTCTAGCTTACACCGGCATGCAGCAAAGGACACAGGAACCACCTAAACACGACCAACAGCAAACTCACGAGACAATTGCGGGACATGCTTTCAAGAGAGAAAGAATGGAACAGAAGAAACTGATGCGGCAATGAAGAAATGGCCATAAATTGACTGCGCCAAGCCCACAGCTGTTGTTTTCACCAATGATGCTATGAGTACCGTTTAGCAGGATCGTGACCGTTGTGAATATAGAGTACAGAAAGGGGCCAGTTTTAAAATCAAATGTACATCTGGGTCCCTTGAGCTTCCGCACTCAGTCTGCATAAGAAGGGAAATGGAAAACAGTGGTTTAACCCTGCAATCCTGTGGTTCGTGGGAAACATCTGGAGGCAGCCCTGTTTAGGGAAGCTTTTAATACTGGATGAATCATTTTAATATTCAAGTCGCCCAGAGTGGCTGGGGAACCCCAGCCAGATGGGCAGGGTATAAATAATTTTTTATTTTTATTATTATTAAATATCCCAATAGCCATCGGAAGCATTGCGTGTCTGAGAGGGAAGAGAGCGTGTCGAGTTGGCTTTCTCATTCTCTTCGTTTCAGCCTCCAATATGCCCTAACTGGAACTTGGCAGGCAGGTCAGACATAAGCATACAGGAAAGGATGATTAATTCCGAAACCAGAAAATGGGCTGATATGCTGACTCGAGAGCCCTTACAAACTCTCTCATATGTCATATGCCGGTGATGATGAAAGTATAGGCATTCCATGAAGGATAATCAAGGGACTGTCACCAAAATGGTCCATGCATCAAGTACCTTCGAAACCCAGAGGAGTTGGATCGCTTTTAATTTCATGCCTCTTGACTTTAACTGCAGGAACAAGGGGACCTGTGTGGAGTTTGCAGATAACAAGAATCGAAATATAGTTAGAGGCTCACCCGGCTCTCTTGGCATGGAAAAGAACAGGATTTGCAGCAGAGGGCAATGGTTAGCTTATCTTAGCATACAACACAATCACAATGATTTTTAAAGTCAGCTTGTCGAGAGGTGGGGGGGGGGGACATGCTTGTGATTTGCAACAAAAGCATCAAAAACCTTGCTTTTTAAAATAATAACTGTGATTCTGAAGGAAAGCAGGGAGCCCCTCCCCCCAATAATGGACTTGTATTACCATTCCTAATACATATATGATGCCCACAGAGATGAGTTTGTGTTAAAGTGAAAACTATATGCACCTACAAATCATTCTCTCTGATCATAGCAAACACCCCAGCAAGGGATGGCGTACACTGAATGTCTGCTATGGTTTTGAAAAGAATCCAAGTTGACAAATGTTACATTTCCCCACCGTAATATTATTTTTACCCACTCAGGTTTGTTCAGTGTTGATTTCACAAACACGGAACCACCATTTTCTATCTTGAAATAACTCTATGGAAATCCATCCCAAAATAACATCTGATATGCTGCAATAACCAAAAAGCATTCCATAGTGAGAAGCAAAAGAACATAACCTTTGCCCCCCTTCTATAATAATAATAATAATAATAATCTCCCACCCACCCCCTTTGAAACACAGTTATAAGTCGGCATAGAAACTCAGGAGACAGCCAATCAGTGCTGAGCAAAGCCCTATTCTGAAAGGAGGGTCACTTCATGATTGACACAAAAGCTGACCAATCAGCAGTGTTCACATTCACTTTCTGCTCCAAACCAGAAAAGGGGTTCCTCCCCCCCCCCAAAGAGCTCAGTCCAGGTGAGACAATAGCCCTTCTCTCAGAAGCACAGTTGAGTGCATTTCTGCCCCAGGCAGGCTTTGAAATTATGCCTGTCTGGTTGCACCCAGAGACTGAACCGTTCTGGCTTGCTTCGTATCCTAGTGGTGCAACTCCATAGCGCACAAGGTTTGGAGGGGGTCGTGCGCCTCACCCTTTCTGCTCTTTGCCTTGCAGAGCACACCACAGGTTCAGGCTTGCAAGGGTTTCCAAGCGCCGCCACATTTGCACCAACGTCGGCAGAGGAAGGAAGGCGGCGAAGTGTTAATGGGACTGTACCTTTGGTTAGAGCAGATGTGTTAGTTGTGGTGCTGATGGAGGAAGCTAGGGAAAAGCGGCGGGTTACATCTCTCTCTTTAGATTCTGGATCTGGGAGGACAGATAGAGTCAGGTCAAGGAAGGGTTAGAAGTGAGCAAGCAAGCAAGCAAACGAGGAGGAAGGAGGAGAACAACAACAACAACTAGGAGAAGGCTGGAGAAAGGTAGATTGTTTCCATGGAAAACTGCAGCAAACCGTATCACAGTTCTGTTCAGGGCTTATTGTATTAAAACATGCATTGTCTACGTGGCCAACGAGTCCCTGGGGGTTCTAACCCCACCCCCTGGTTTGCCATGGAGGGATGCAGGAGGTCATCAATGGCCTATTAATGACCAGATACAGAATGACGAAGTGGTAACTTGCCACCGTTTGCTTGTGGTCATTTGGTAAACTGATCGGCTGCCCTGCCAAATGTTGCAACTCTTTTGTTTCCTGAGATTTCTAATGAGGTGCTAAAGTGGCTGGGTGTGTAAATTCCTACCCACTAGCCAGGATAACAGAAACGACCGTTTTCTCGCGCAATTACTGGCACACACTGTGTGTACGGAGATGAATGAATCTGTCCGTTTTGGTTTCTTTCCTTTTCTAATTTTTCTATCCTTTAGTTTGACCCATTTCCGCATAATTTTCCATTATAAAAGCAAAAGTCCAAACAAAACTCTTGAGTGCAGTTTTGTGTGCATTTCTCCTAACATATACATTTTTGTTTGCAACTTTGTCTTGATATTCGCAGTTTTGCAAGCATCGTTCCTGAATACAAGGCTTTTATACACACTGGGTCATAGTCAACTGAATATTTCAGCAGGTGGGAGCAAGCGGAATGACTCCTGTTTTCGCAAAGGGACTTGTCCCTCTCCTAGCCCTGCATGTGCCCTAAACACCCTCTCCAAATCTTTTCCAGCGGGTCGGGAGAACCCTGCATGGCGGGGCGGGGGGGGAGGGGAGAGGGCATCAGAGGGATGGGAGAACTCCCCTAGGAAGAAGTCGCGATCGCGACTTTTCGGTTTAGAGAAAAGGCGAGGAAGAGGTGACATGATTGTATGAAATTACGCCTGGCATGGAGAAAGTAGATAGAGGAAAAGTTTTGCTCCCTCTCTCGAAATGCTAGAACTCGTAGACATCCACGTTGAAAGATTTAGGGCAGATTTTAAAAAGTACTTCTTCGCCCAGCGCGCAGTCATGCTATGAAATTCGCTCTTACAAGAGGCAGTGATGACCATCAACTTGGATGGTTTCTGTTATGTACTGAGTTGAATAGGATCCAAAATGCAGCAGTCTGATTGGTCCTAGAACAATAGGATTCAGAATGCAGCAGTCTGATTGGTCCACAGGAGCCACCCAATCCAGCTCCAGGTGGAAGTGAATCCGCAACCTGATTGGCCTACAGGAGAATCCCAGAATTAGCCAATCACGTGGGGCCCATTGTGTAAATACTGTCTATAAAGCAGATATTCTGGGGGAACTTCCATTCCTCCTCACCACTAAGAGCTGAATAAAGAGCATGAAATCCACTCTCGACTCCGAGTATATTTTAGAATTAGGCAAATTCATGGAGGAGGAAAGGGCTTTCATAGCAAGTAGGCATGATGGCTCTGCTCTGCTTCCCCAGTTGGAGGCAGCAATGCTTCGAAATACCGGTTTCTGGAAATCACAGGAAGGGAGAGGGCCATTGTGCTTATCTTCTGCTTTGCTGGTTTCCAACAGGCATCTGGTTGGCCACTGTGAGAACAGGATGCTGGACTAGATGGGCCACTGGCCTGATGCAGCTGTTCTTATGAGGAGAGGGGAGATTATTCCACCGGGCAAGCAGAGACACTTGGGCCGACAGAAGAATCTCCTTAGCACTACTTTGAACACAACCTCTAACTTTCACTAACGTACATCTTTCCCCCTCATATATGACTTTCCATACCTATTTTGGGGTTGGAGAACTGCTTCACAAAAGTTGGAGGTGCCCATGTTTTGTAGGGGAGTTGCATTTCAGTTCATGTAGAGCAGGGAAGGGGAACCTGAGGTTCTCCAGATGTTTTGTTGGACTCCCCATTCCAATCTGCATGGTCAGCGGATGATGGGAGTTGTAACCCAACAACATCTGGACCATTTGGGTAAAATGGTTCCAGGTTTCACCCAATGCCAAGTCATTAACAGTGACTTTCATCCAACAGTGCCAAGTCATTAATGAGAATTCCTCTCATTTTTCACAACCGGAATCAGGAGTGCTCACAATGATCCAGAGCTCTGTTTTACACATACAACCATCCCCGAACTCTGATATGGCCCTTGCTTTGCAATTGAAGTGAGCTGGATTCATCTCTCAGAATAACTGACCATGTAAACAAGTGCTAGGAGTAGCAATCACGGTAAAAGATTACTTCTGAAAACAGTCAGCACTTGTGCCATCTGAATAGGCACGGTCAATTTGAAAGGAGATCACAGCAGGCAGAACTTTGTGTTAAACATGAGTGAAGCCCTATTAAATACATGAAGATGAGCACGACAGCCAAGATGATACATGTTGTAACACAGCTGCATGCAGGTTTCACAATTTGCCAGTGGGAATGTTTGCTTTCTGGCCTTTCAAAGCTGATGAAGCACAAACTAACAAGAGAATCGGATGCAATGTAATTGCAGGCGATCCTGTTACCACCAGGGCATCTTCAAATATCTAAAGTTTCTAAACAAGCCATTTTCTCATGAGCATTAAGATACTATCAAATTTTATGCTGTAACACACTGAGCTGTGAGTTTGGAAATCTAGCAGGCGCAGAAGCCTGTACTGAAAACTCTAATGATTTATTTGTGCATGCATGTGTGAGAGAGAAAATGAACGTCTGAAAGCAGTAAGCCTGCAAAATCAGTTCTGAGCAGGATCTTTAGAGATCAGCGAAAGCAGGCCTACCTACACTACAGGTCTGTATCAGTTTCATGCCAGTTTAGTTGTTGTGGTTTCCCAGAAGTTTGGGAAGAGCAATCCTGGACGTGGTTTAGATGATACAAAGGCATCTCTCCATTCAGCCCAGCTGATCTCTGCTGGTGAAGGACCTATTGTGTCACTGAAATGTCAGCCGCTATGGCCTTTTGTCCTACTTTACAGTTCTTGGTTTGAAGGGCTGGCCATTCCAGAAGGGCTGGCCAATCCAGTCCAGTTTAAAGGTAAAGACCCTAAAGAGGGGGAGCAATGGTGCCTTGAGATTGCTCATCAATAGTTAGTACCCGGACAGAGATGGAGCAGGCACTCAGTTCAGCTGGTGACAACCTTCCCCAGGCTGAAAGGAATTTTATTGCTGTCTAAATGACAGGTCGCCTGATCACAGCCTTGTCCATAGACGCTCCATGAAAAATCTGATCAACTGCAGGAATTGTGCAGCACGGCAAATGAACATCTTCGCAGTACCACCGCGAGGATTCATATTTACTGGCAACTTAAAAAGAGTTATTGTGGCAGCCCAGTATCTATGCAAGATCTTGAATACACTCCACATGCATGTTTATACCTAGTGGTCTGGATTTAGTATCTGTTTGGAATGTTGGAAAGGCCAAATAGAAATTGGCTCGGGGTTTATTACAGGTCTGAAAATAAAATATGTAGGCCAAGTTATTTCTGTCTCCCCTCCATCCTCCTTCCCTGAGCCCTGCGTTTATCTACTGTCCAGTGAGCTCCCAGCACCAACCCACCATGTTTTGCCTCTCAAGATAACTACGCTGGACAAAGTTCCACAGAGTGAGGCCCAGGGGTTCAGTTCTTATCTTGGGTAGCATCCTGCACTACCACCAGTGAAGCACTGAAGCATCTGAGCTGCAAACTTTGTCTAGAGATCCCTTGCTTAGATCTCTCAATGCCTTTTTAGCCACACGTTTATTTCCCCACTCTGGAATTTATTTTCACGAAAAGCCAGCTAAAAGTGTCCTAAATCTGCCTTCAACAGCCTGGTGCTTTTCAGATGTTGCTGGACCACAACTGACATTGGCCTCAGCCGGCACACCTCTAAATAAATCCATTTTGATCAGAGGTCTGAGAGAGGAGGTTAATTCTCTCCCTACCTCCTGTGACTTTTTTTGTGACTGAAATCAACCCCTCTCCCACCCAAAAAGCTGTTAATAGCCACATATAAGAGGAAGGCAAATGTCCGTGTTGTGCCTGCCTGTCTCTGCCCCCTCCTGTCGGAATAATAATAATAATAATAATAATAATAATAATAATAATAATAATAATTTATTTATACCCCACCCATCTGGCTGAGTTTTCCAGCCACTCCAGGCAGCTTCCAACAAAAGATTAAAAATACATTAAAACATCTGTCATTAAAAACTTCCCTAAACAGGGCTGTCTTCAGATATCAGATGGTTGTTTATTTCCTTGACATCTGATGGGAGGGCGTTCCACAGGGCGGCCGCCACTACCGAGAAGGCCCTCTTATGGTGCTCTTAAGTCTTAAATGGTGTTCTTAAGGCTTTTTAAAAAAAAGTATGTTGGGAGATCTGATCCTGCATCTCCCTTGAGATGGACCCTAAGTTGTGTACCTCATACAATGCCACACAATTGTACCTTGCAATGCCACCATGGAGGCTGGGCCATCACTTTTAGGGCAAAATGATGTGTTAGATTAGCTAGGTAGCTGGGAGACGGAGGGAGGGTCTTATTCTGGATCAGCCCCCCCTGCATATTTGTGATTTGCATCGGGGGGGGGGACGATGACGACTCTCTCATTTGCATCAATGTGAGCTTCCTCTCCATATACAAACTAGAGGTACAGGGAGTCCAATACAGACTAGGAACACAGGAAGCTATCTTCATACTGACCAAGACCGTTCCTAGAAGTTGGGTGGAGATTCCTACACTTCAGGGGGGTTGGACTAGATGCTCCTCAGGATCCCTTCCAACTCCACAATTCTAAGATTCTGTGGTCCACCTGGGCTCAGGATTGTCCATCCTGATTGGCAGTGATGTTCCAGACTTTCAGACGGGGGTTTTCCCTGGAGATGCCAGGAATTGAACCTAGGGAACTTCTGCATGTAAATCCGAAGCTCTGCCACTGAGCTAGGCCCTTTCCATAGAGCTCCACTACCCCCATGCCAGAGTTCCAATCTGGACTGGGGCTTTAGGGTACACAGCTAATATAACATACGGTACGGCTTGCAAGTGGATCTAATACAAAAGCTCTAGTCTTGACTCATATAGCAGTTGCTCCAGTTTTTTCTGCACTGTTTCTAGAACATCTCCAGGACATAAGAACAGCCCTGCTGGACCCAGCATCCTGTTCTCACAGTGGTCCACCAGGTGCCTGTGGGAAGCTCACAGGTAGGACTTGACTTGAACACAATTACACTCCGCCCGCGATTTCCAGCTATAGGTATTCAAAGGCTTATTGCCTCTGATAGTGAAGGTGGAACATGACTATCGTGGCTCACAGTCACGGGTGGATGTTGGGATATAGTTCCATTCCACCTTAAAAGGAACAAGCATGACTGTTGTGTGTCACGTGCCTGTTTACTTCCAGCACAGGCTTGCTGGGACCTTCCGTTTGTATATTGCTTTTGCTCTATTGCTGTGTGCTTGAACACGAAGCGAAGCAGACATGTTTTCCCCTTTGTTCCTGAACTATGCTGAATAAACGCCTGTAAATAATGCTTACACATGTCTCTGTCCGCCACTTCCGTTGTGAAGATTTATTCACTCTGCTGATAAAGCGTGCTCAAGTTTCTGAAGGCTTCTGAAGCTATGAGTCGCTGATTGATGCTGTTCCAAGGGAGACCGGAGTTCGCCCGGCTGCCGGCCGGTGGCTGGAGCTAGCTGGGGGCCTGCCTGATGCCCCCATCTCCCCAGCAGCATCCCAACAGGCCTTACACCTCCTAAATTCATCTAATCATCCTTTCAAACCATCCAAGTTGGTTACCATCACAACCTCTTGAGGGAGCAAATTCCATAGATTAACTTCACACTTTGTAAAGAAGCACTTCCATTGGACAGCTCTAGGCTATAGTGTTATGAGAGACAAAGGAAAACTTTTTTTCTATTCATTCCCCCCCCCCAATGCACGGTTTCCTAGAACTCTACTGTGTCTCCTCTTACCCCCCCCCCCTTTAACTAAAAATGTCCCCCAAAGTTGTAACGTTTCCTTATAGGGACATCCATTGTTTTGGTTGCTCTTTCCAGCTCTTAAAAAAAGGAGGGAATTCGTTTAAAAGCTTGGGTTGCCGCTCCTCTTAACAGGCCTTTAACAGCAGCCTGAGAACAGAAATTGAGAAGGCGAAGTTAATGTGTATGTCAGAGGCAGGTGAGTAAAACCAGGGAGTGCCCCCAGATTTGGCAATCCTTCGTAATATGGCGCCCTGAGCGAGGCCAAAAATGGGCACCCACAAATGGATCATCTCAATTTTGGATCTTCTCAGTTTTGCATCCTCTCGGCTCAGGGCCCTGTGGGGGATGAGGAACCACGTGCACCATCCTAAATGCAGAGCTGCTACCTTTGAAAAACACCACCTAGTAGCTATCAAGAAGAAGAAAACACTGAGGCTGTGCACCCCCCTGTTCTCTCTGAATCCAGAGTGTTCCCATTGCTTTGAAGCCGCAATCCACATCTATCCTGTAGTTCCTTGAGAAATATAGTGTTTTCCCTGCAAACTAGCTTCAATACAATTTGGAGACATAAGCCCTATGAAGACATCCGCACCCCTTCTCCACCCATTGGTGGTACAGACAGAAAAGTGGGCAATTTGGGGGGAAATGTATCCTGCCATACTGATTTGTGCAACAGCATGCAAATGCAGTTTGAAACGCAGCGTGGGGAAATGGCCTCACTGTGTTTTAAGCAGGTCATGTGAACACAGCCCGGGTGAAGCTAGGGGATGGGTACGACGGACGAGGACATTATGATGGGATGCGGTCACCCTTGCAGGGTGCGATGGATGACGTTATGGGATGGACACCGTGCTCGGGAGACGCGTGGCTGGCGATCAAGCGCTGAGAGTGGCGGTGGTTTTACCTTTGGGTGGAGCTCTGCGGTTGGAAAGACCTTGCAATGTGAACCGCTTTCTAGCAAGAGCTGAGCGCTCAAGATTAAGGCTGGTGGAATAATCAGCTAGGAGAAAGAGGCAGAGGGAAGAGAGAGGTGAGGCAGGGCAGAGGGGTCAGCCTTGCAGCTTGTGGAGAGAGCAAAGTTAAGAGCTTGTGGGGGGGGGGAGAAAGGGGGAGCTGATTAAAAAGTTGGAACGCTTGGCCAGCCGTGAGCTTGCGCAGCAAGTGACTAGCTGGGAAGGTAGCTGTGGAAACAAGGAAGCAAACTAGCTGAGCCAAACATCCTTCTTGTTATGCAAGGGATAGATTTGACTAGCTAGGTTTCACCTGGGAGCAAAATGGAGAAGGCGGGAAGGTGCTTTTTGGGGAGGGAGGGAACACACAGTTCCAAAAGGAAGACAAGTCAGCAGGAAAGTAGGTGAAAAGCGAATAGTTAAAAAAAGACCAAAAAAACCCCTAGTGTCCACAAAACACCCAAGGCATGGAATTATGGACCATTGAGTAGAACCCTTTAAAGCATCAAGGCCACATTCCCTTGCTGGCAACCATCCAGGGTGGGTGGAGCCAGAATCAAAAGTGGGTGGAGCAATGGGTGTGGCTCTTACCTTTGTGCAGTAGACCACGCTAAAGCCAGAGGTTTCTGCAAATGATTACACCTCTCCATCCTCCAACCAGAGAAGCAACAGGCATAGTCACAGTTACTTGAGGAGGGCACTTGAGGAGTAGGGTTGGTGAGGGTTGTAGCCTAGGGGGAGAATCTTTAGGGCCTGAGATTCCCCATTCCCAATGCAGGGATTGTTCTGAAATAGGGCTTCCAGTGTAACAATATGAGCTGCATGTCAAATATGAAGGTGAAAGCCCTCCTTCATGATGCGCCCACCAGCAGCCATCCCCAAGTAAAGCTGTCTCTTTGCAGGTGCCCCTGGCGCAGGAAACCCTCCCAAAATATTATTTATTTTTACAAATGTTTGAGTGACTTTTCACAATGCTACTTACAAAAAATAATATTGGGCTGAAAGAAAAAATCACGGGGAAAACTCAATACCAAAAAAAAAAGAAGAATCTGTCAACTGAAATCAAGATAAATATCTACAAATCTGTATAACCACAGTGTCCATGTTGTACGCTTCTGCATACGAAAAGGTTGAAGAAGAAGAAGAAGAGTTTGGATTTGATATCCCGCCTTTCACTCCCCTTACAGAGTCTCAAAGCGGCTAACAATCTCCTTTTCCCTTCCTCCCTCACAACAAACACTCTGTGAGGTGAGTGAGACTGAGAGACTTCAGAGAAGTGTGACTAGCCCAAGGTCACCCAGCAGCTGCATGCGGAGGAGCAGGGAAGCGAACCTGGTTCACCAGATTACGAGTCCACTGCTCTTAACCACTACACCACACTGGTGTTAGCATTTCACTCCTCTCATTGCAAGGATCACCTGATTCTTGTTTATTTTCTATTCCGTGAGAAAGGAAGCTAGTCTGTGTGACTTCTGTCTCTGGTACTATTGTACTTTTTCTTTCTGCTCTGTCTTGCGACGAGATGGGATGTCTGTATGAGGGCTGCTCCTCTCATATGTGTTTGTTATGTTCTTTAATCTGTAATTAGTAGAAATAAAGTACCGTATTTTTCGCCCTATAGGACGCACTTTTTCCCCTCCAAAAATGAAGGGGAAATCTGGGTGCGTCCTATGGGGCGAATGCAGGCTTCGCGGACCTCTCCGCAAACAGCAGGAGCGCTCCCGCTGCTGGCGGAGAGGTGCCTGCATGCCGAAGCCTGCGCGCGCTGAGCTCAGCGCGCCCAGGCTTCGCGGACCTCTCCGCTAGCAGCGGGATTGCTCCCGCTGCTGGCGGAGAGGTGCCTGCATGCGGAAGCCTGCGCGCGCTGAGCTCAGCGCGTCCAGGCTTCGCGGACCTCTCCGCTAGCAGCGGGAGCGCTCCCGCTGCTGGCGGAGAGGTGCCTGCATGCCGAAGCCTGCGCGGGCTGAGCTCAGCGTGCCCAGGCTTCGCGGACCTCTCCGCTAGCAGCGGGAGCCAGCACTGGGCTCCCACGGCTTGCAGAGAGCTGCCTGTTTGGGGGCTGGGGTCGGGGGAAGCTCGGGCTTCCCCAACCCCGCGCCTGGGGGGGAAATAATTTTTTTCCTTTATTTCCCCCCAAAAAAACTAGGTGCGCCTTATGGGACGGTGCGTCCTATAGGGCGAAAAATACGGTAGGTACGCCCAGATACCTCCTCATCTCCGTCTGAGCTGCTTTTACTCTGCTATACCGGGTGCTCACAAGACAGCAGCTGTGAGTCCCAGAACCCCAGGACTCCTTCCCAGGAATGCTGCATAGCTGTTCCAGTGCCGGAGGAGGCCGTGGGGCCTGCAGGAGTGTTAATAATAATAATGATAATTTATTATTTATACCCCACCCATCTGGCTGGGTTTCCCTAGCCACTCTGGGCGGCTTCCAACAAATATTAAAACACAGTGGTCTGTTAAACATTAAAAGCTTCCCTAAACAGGGCTGCCTTCAGATGTCTTCTAAAAGCCTGGTAGTTGTTCTTCTCTTTGACATCTGGTGGGTGTTCCATTAGCTGGCTCCCTTTGGGAGGCTGGTTGCCTTTGACTGCTGGCAAAAGAAGATCAAGGATCTGTCCTGGCTAACCTGCCTTGCTCATACATTTGAGACACAGGGTTTTCTGGGTGGTAGTGGGGATCCCCATGAAATTTAATCTTTAACTCTCCTCTCCCCCAGAAATGCTTTCTACCTTGAAATCTGAAATGGCATTGCCAGCAGCAGGGTCAACGACAAGGCACAGGAGCAGCATCAACAGACAACAACGGCAATGAAGAGGTAGAACAGGAATGAGGAACCCGTGCTCTTCCTCCCGTCACCCAGATGTTGAACTCTGGCTGGGGCTGATGAGAGATGGAAGGGTCACAGGTTCTGCATTCCAGGGGCAAAAGTGGGGTCCATTGAAGGTGTCTTCCCCAAGCTCCCCCCCCCCCCAATATCCTGGAGTCAGCATTGCTTGGCAATACTATCTTGGGGAGCCATAAAGCAACTACAATGGTACCTCGCAAGACGAATGCCTCGGAAGACGCAAAACTCGCAAGACGAAAGAGTTTTTCGTTTTCTGAGTTGCTTCGCAAGATGGATTTCCCTATGGGCTTGCTTCGCAAGACGAAACGTCTTGCGCCTTTTTTTTTAAACCGCCAATGCATTCCTATGGGAAACCATCAATACACAGCGGTGCTTCGCAAGACGAAAAAATTCACAAGACGAAAAAACTCGCAGAACGAATTAATTTCGTCTTGCGAGGCACCACTGTATAACCAAAACGCCATGGCCCCTCCTTATTTTTCTTCAAGAGATGAGTCATCTAGGGTAGCTCATGCCAGAGTGCCATCGTTTGCACACTAATTTACCCTCCCCCCCTTTTTAAGGAAACATTGCCTTTCCTTATGACACACCTGTGAACTAGGTTCAAACTTTTCACGACTTTTTGCGGAATTTCAGCCACAAAATGACTGAGGATCCCTGACATGAACATGAAATTAAATCCCAATTCAGCCAGCAGAGGGTGCACACAAACTATTGGACGCGTGGTTTGAAAAATAACGTTAACACTGCGGAGCAGCTCTCCCCTTATTCAAATGGTCTGGAATCTGCTACTTGGCAAGACGGACCAAACCTCAAACGGCTGAAACTGCTAGCTTACTAAATGCATAATGTGTAGCCTCATATTTTGAAAAATCCTAAGGAAACAGCACTCTTGCTCTCCAAATCTACAGAATGCTTCAGATGAATGGAATTGCAGTACATATTTTTCACTGGAGAATGAATGAAGAATTCACACGACCACACGGTGAGTGGTTTGCCTTGTGCCCTCTCCCCGCATAACAGCATTTGCAAAACAAGTTGCTGTAAACTGGAGAAATGTTTGCCTGATATAAACTTTCCACCATGCAAATGAGCTGCCAGTTGAATTCAGATTCTGCTCCCTTGGCACCTCCAGCTAAAAGGATGCTCAGCTAGCCTCAGAAGTCCTCTATCTGAGGTCCTGAGGAACCACTGCTAGTCAGGGGAGACAATACTGGTTGAGATAATACAGACCATCAGTCGATTGACTTGCTGTCAAAGCTTTGTATGGCCCCTGTGTCAAAATCGTAACCATTCAGGGAGTAGCTTTAGCTCAGTAGCAGAGCACAGAAGGCCACAGGTTTGATCCTCAGCAACTCCAGTTAAAAAGCGCCTTGAGTGGGAAAGCCTGCCTGCATACAATGTGACATGAAAGTCCAGCACTATGTGCCCAAGCCATCGCTTGATTCTGCACTCATCACTTGATGTTCCAAGTGATAGAAGTCCCAAGCATCATGCAATCAAGTGATAAGAGATGAAAGGATGTCCTGTCCATTCTTGTGTGAAGTGGCCCAGCACTTTGCATAACAGCCAAGACAAGTTCAGTAAGGGCTCATTCACACTTCTTGTCCTGCAGCTTCCCCCTTCCCCCAAGAGCAATCGACAATTCAAGTTTTCTTTGGATTGATGCTTGCTCTGATTTAGCACCAAAGAGTGGGTTTCCCCTGGGAAAGGAGCGGGTCAAGTGGAAAATCACTTGAACCCGTGCTTTCTAGGCATGGAACAAGCAGAAGTGAGGGCGAGCCCTGTGTTGTCATTCAAATGTGTTTCCAGAAATCCCTGTGTGTGTTGTGCCTGCAAAGTGTGGATCGGGACCAGAAGGCACCCTGCAGTTCATGCAGGTCACTTTGAAGCCCCAATTTCTGCCCTCTTGTCAAACTGCTGGTGTGGGAAAGGAGAAATTTGCTGCTGAAATTTGCTGCGAGAAACGGCCTGCGCACCATCTCCTCTAGGTTTCTGCCTTAGAGTTCTTCCGTCTCTCCACTGCCTACCTCTTTTCTGTCTGGCGTTGGGGCTGATGTTCCTATCCCGGTTGTTGGACATTTCCAGGCTTGAGAGCTCAGATTTGTTCTCGCACAAACTCATGGACTTCCTGCCGTACCTTTAGAGACAAAAGAAATGCAACAAGCGCTGTTAAAATAGGCACTAAAGGGGCATCGATGTGCAATGGTGCATTGAGGCGATTTCTAGACTTTGGACTTCGTGCTCTTATAGGGAGGGTCCTTTCCAGAGCGCCGTGTGTCTGTTATTCCACTTGCTTCAACATGCCCTGTTACATCTGGGGGCCCTCCTGCCCAGGTCCCCTGCCCTAAAGCCCAGCCCTCGTGGCACCATCAGAGATGGTCCTCTTGTTGCAGAGTTTCCCCATCTCACCATGAATATGTCACCCCAGTTAAAAACCTTCCTGTCAGAGTGAGCTTTGGACTGTAAAAATGTACAATGAAAGATGGAAGATAATTTGCTGGGCATATAATGAGCATGGTAATATAAACAAACGCAGCAAACAAGGCTCAGTCATCTGTGGACCAAACAACTAGATAAGAAACCATTCACAAAATTAGCAGATTGCACTAGCGGATGGGGGAGAAATTTGGGTTTGGTTCAGATTTTAATGCAAACTTCCCTAAGTCTCATTTTTTTGATACAGTACACAAACTGGAATGAAGCTATCCTTTGAAATTTGCACCTCTCCAAATCTCGCAATGCAAAACTTATCCAACCAATAATGTGTACAAAAAAAGCATATATTAGAGGAAAGTGTGACTTTAAAAATGCACATATAAATGAAAATGACATACCCAAATGCATTAAATAAGGGAGATTGCTTGCAAAAATGTTAAGTCAAGGAGATACATGCATGAAAATGCTGACGATTTTTCATGAGAATTGCTTTTTTTTAGTTGTTAAGTAGGTTTGCCACACGTCAAATCAGCAAAATGTCAGGGGAAAAGCCAATTTACGGCAGGGAAAAACCGGATGGGAAAAGCGGTGGAAACAGCTCAAAAATATGTTAGGGTTGGGTTTCCTTAAAAAAACTCAACAACTTCACAGGTGTCAATAATTTTACTTTTTGAAACATGGCAACTCAATTGTTAACTGATGTGCCAAACTGAACTTAAATCTGGAGAAATTAGAGAAACTGAAATTGGCATATTTGCCCATCTCTATTGCCTCCCCCTGGGAACTACAGGCTGCATGATTCTCTCGTGAAAGGGAATGAATGTTTAAAATAATTTACACACATAGTGCAGAGATACCAGAAACGCAGCCAGCCTTCTGGAACATGCATCCATTATACTGCTTTACAAACTGCAGGGCTCAAATGCCAGCGGTGCTCTCAGCAGAGTGCAGGATGTGCAAATCAACAGCAGTTACTGCTTCGGAGTTAAAGGAAAACACCCCCACTACTGAACTGCTCACACAGGCAGTTTGGCTCACTCACGCCCAATTCGTTTGCATAGAGGCTGCATAAACCTTGCTCTCACCAGCACAATAGCTGCTCTCTAGAATGGTAGGTAGGAAGGGAAAGTGTCTTGCTGCAAAATTTCCTCCTCTTTTCTGCAATTACTCACCAGTGGTAACTAAGGGGCAAAGCAGACGTGGCTGGGAGAACGACACCTGTGGCTCACAGGTCTGCCTGATCCATGTACAATGTGGCTCACACGAACTGCATGGGAATGTGGGTTGCAAACTCGTATGGATGTGGTCCATCTAGTCTGTGCACACTGACCAACAGTGGCTGTCTAGGGTTTCAGACAGAAGTCTTACCCACCCTTATCTAGATTCAGGTAGGTAGCAGTGTTGGGCTGATGCACTCAAAATAAATTTAAAAATTGTCCAGTAGCACCTTAGAGACCAACTAAGTTTGTTCTGGGTATACCAGTCTTATCTGGATGAGATGCCAGGTTTGGATCTGGGACCATTTATATATATATAATATTTTTTATTAATTTACAACAAAAACAAATCACACAATAATTTCACATCCAATTTTCACAAAGTCTTTCTTTTCTGGACTTCCTTCAGCTTTTCCGTAAATCTTTCGTATTCATTATTAGTATATGCATTTCTTATGTTTGTATTGTCATTATTTAAACCTTTCTTTTTCTATTCCCTTTTAACAATACTTCTCGCGTTTCACAGTGCTTTTTTAAATCCCTCTAGCGTTATTTGGCCCTCACTTATACTCTCCAGATATTCCACAAATTTTCCCCAGTCTTCTGTGAACTTTTGGACTCTTAAGTATCTAATCTTCCCAGTCATTTTATCCAGCTCAGCATAGTCTAGCAGCTTCCTTCTCCATTCTTCCATTGTTGGTATTTCCTGTTGTTTCCATTTCTGAGCCAGTAACATCCTTGCAGCTGTCACTGCATACTGAAATAATTTACTACCCTTTCTCTTTATCTCTTTTCCTAAAATACCTAACAGAAAGGCCTCTGACTTCTTTATAAATGTATATTTTAATATCTTTTTTAATTCATTATATATCATTTCCCAGAAGCCTTTCACTTTCTTACATTCCCACCACATGTGATAAAAAGAACCTTCTTTCTCTTTACATTTCCAACACTTATTGCAGGCCTTATACATTTTCGCTAATTTTACCGGTGTTATACACCATCTGTAAAACATTTTCATAACATTTTCTTTTAATGTCACACATGCTGTGAATTTTATATTCTCCTTCCATAATCTTTCCCAATCTTCAAATTGAATATTATAACCAAAATCTCTGGCCCAATGTATCATTACCGACTTAACTTCCTCATCTTTCAAATTCCATTCTAACAACAACTTATACATTTTGGACAAAATTTTAGAGTCCTTATTTATTATTTCTGACTGAAATATTGAATCCTTGTCTGCATAACCACATTCTTTAACGTCTTTCCTGAACATTTCATTTGTTTGGAAATAATGCAACCAGTCATATACATGTTCTTTAACCTGTTCATATGGTTTCATTTTCCATTTTCCTCCTTCTTTAAATAACAATTGGCCACATGTAATCCAATTACCTAGGGATGCAGGTGGCGCTGTGGGTAAAACCTCAGTGCCTAGGACTTGCCGATCGTATGGTCGGCGGTTCGAATCCCCGCGGCGGGGTGAGCTCCCGTCTTTCGGTCCCAGCTCCTGCCCACCTAGCAGTTCGAAAGCACCCCTAAGTGCAAGTAGATAAATAGGTACCGCTTTATAGCGGGAAGGTAAACGGCGTTTCCGTGCGCTGCGCTGGTGCTGGCTCGCCAGAGCAGCTTCGCCACGCTGGCCACGTGACCTGGAAGTGTCTTCGGACAGCGCTGGCTCCCGGCCTCTTAAGCGAGATGAGCACGCAACCCCAGAGTCGGTCACGACTGGCCCGTACAGGCAGGGGTACCTTTACCTTTACCTAATCCAATTACCTCTCATATTGATGGATCTGGGACCATTTTGTGTGCAAGCACATAATCCCTTTCTCAGTTATTCAGCTTGACAATGAATAAGGAAGGGCTCCCAGGGGTCATCTAGTCCAACCCCCTGTGGGGGTTGCCTTGGCCACTTTGGTCTTTGGTCCCACCCATTGCCCCTGAGCCACCTCGACCGACTGTTTATTTACATGCTATTTCCCTGCCTCAGTTTCTTTGCAAACACCACCGCCAAAATAAATATATATTCAAAGTCCAAGCAAACTGGGATTACTTCTCATTATACTTTATTGCTCTTCCAACTTGCTAACCCGAGGACACTTTCCCTGAAGAGATGTTACCCAGTTAGAATTTATGGCAGCAATAAAACGGCTGGTGCCAGACATCATATGGTCCCAAAGAGCATGATTTCAGAGGAATGGCGTACATTTAAACACCTCTTCAGACCCGTACATTTCTGAGGTGGTGTGTCAGGATTGTATATGAGCTTATTACTACTGCACCTAGTTGGTCATATGCTTCCTGGGTCCCCACGTGTGTGGAATTTATCTATATAATTTATATTCATCTATATAATTAATACACATCTCGATGTAAAAAAGAGATCTGTAAGCAATTATATACAAAACAAATCTCTATATGATTTACCTAAAATATAATCAGGATATAAAAAATATAGATTCCTTAAAATGCACAGTGGTCTTATATCAGAGCAACTGGGGAGGGAAAGGGGGGTCAAAAGAGAATGAACCCATCAAAATTACAATTTTGGAAATGTGAGGAGGGGAGGAGAATACAATCTGGCGTCTGGCTTTCTCCTGGTTCAAATAAATCTCTTTCCCGAAGAAAGAAAAGAAATCCCATCGCCCCCTCCCCCCCAAAATCCCACCATCTACTTTATCTTTCCAAATAAATTTACAAACGCACACAGTGAATTTAAGTACCTGGCAGCTTCAAGCTGATGCACTGGGGCAAAAATAACTATAAATAGCAGATGCCAAGTTTTAGCTATTAAAGGGAGAAGTGGGGGGGGGAAGGGGGGGAGAGGGAGAGAAATCTGTAGGATGCAGCTTTTGTCAGATCTTGGGAGAAAGATTTATTAATGTGCGGCTTATGTCCCTAGTGTTATATCCTCCTAAAGCCCTGCCTTAGGCCTTTCCGGGGAGATCTGGCCTTTCTAAGGATGCAGAGCAGCCCCTGCAGGAAGCTGCCCTGCAAGCCAGTCCCTCAGCTGCCTCTGGACCTGGAGGAGGAACGCACTCTGCACGTGCTCAGGAGCGCGTCTCAGCACCGCCCACTCACCGGCATTGTTGACAAGCAGCAGCCGCTCCATCGGCCCGTCCCCGCGGAGCTCCCAGGTGCTGCAGCTCATCGCCCGAGGCCAGGTTGGCAGGCAGGTCGCGCACGCAGAGTGCTGGACAGGGCACGTAGCTTGCCCTCCAGCTGCTCCAGCACAGCCACCGAGCGCGCCACCAGCATCTAACTGGGATCTAACAGAAGTGACTACTGGGGAAAGGGGCAGCGAGTGGAGGCTGAGATAGGGGGCGTTCTGAAAGAGCCCCTAGCGGATACGGTGGTACCTCGGTTTAAGAACAGCTTGGTTTATGAACAATTTGGATTAAGAACGCTGCAAACCTGGAAGTAGGTTTGCCTTGGAAGCAGAACATGTTCTGCTTCCTGTTGAGTGTGTTGCATTTGTCAATTGAGTCTCCCGCTGCTATGGGAAAGCAGGGCTTGGTTTAAGAACGCTTTCGAAGGGACTTTGAAACATGCTCTGAAATATCTTTTGGACTTTAGTTTTGACTATGGAGAATGGGCTGACCTGTAGAGAAGGAACAAAGGCATTGTTAAGTTGGAGTTTCCCCGAGATCTACTCCTCAGCGTTAAAGGAAGGAAATTAAGAACAAGTTCAGCAGAAGATAAAGTAAAGTGTATGCATAAATTTGAAGAAGATCTGCAGAAGGGACATGGAAAAGAGTTAAGAGCCTCGGAAAGAAGATCACCAGGTTGATGGACTATATGGGACTGATAGAAAGGACTGACAGAATCCGGGACCAGGGAGAAGAGACGGTGGAAGAAGATTGCAAAAAAGTTTAAAAAATTATTTAGAGAAATATTGTAAAATTAATGAATGTTAGGAAAATGTTGGAATGAAATTACATGGCTTTAGTAGAAACATTATAAGGAGTTAAGTACAAATAAGTTTTAGGGTTTTAATGGTAAGATAAGGTTAAAATAAATTCAGATAATTAAATGACAGAAAACAGTGAACGGTGGAAAGGATTTGCTGATATAGTTAATAACTGGAATACAAAAAAGGGAGGTGTGAGGAGGTCGAGGAAATAAGTTAATGAAAGTAAGGATAAATATTGGATGTGTTTTTTAATTGTTTGTGTGTTTCTTTGTGTTTTGATGTATTGTGTTGTTTTTTACTTCTTTTTTCTTTCATTTTTTCCCCTTTTTTGTGCTCTTTTTCTGTAACTTTTAAACTTCCAATAAATAATATTTTTTTAAAAAAAGAATGCTTTGGTTTAAGAACGGACTTCCGGAACGGATTAAGTTCGTAAACCAAGGTACCACTGTACATGAGCAAAGAAGGGAGGAATCAGGCAACAGCTCCAGAATATATGGAGCAATAAGCAGGGAACACCAGAGGCAGCAGAGGAAAGGCGCCTGCACTGTGTAAGGAACAGTTTAGCAATAGTGGGCAGATAGGATTGAGCAAGCAGGACGAGGAGATGCCAACAGGCTCCCACAGCATGCCAGGTTGCTAATCAATTTAATCAGCCTCTAGGTGTGAAGCAAACTGAGATGCAAAGCGGCCCCACCCAAGGTGCTATTCTCCTGTAGTCCTGGTTATATCTTGGCTGTGAATCCTGGAAAAACTGCCGCTTGCCTTGCAGGTCTTGTTCCACTTGGCTCGGGAGGAAGGAGCCTGCGAAACCTGAGGCTGCTGCTAAAGATGCTTGGCTCTGGGTGTTGTTGCGGGGAGAGTTGCGGCTGCTGCTGCTGCCTTTTGGTATCTGTATTTCAAATCTTGTGATTTATGTGAAGATTGTTCAGTTTGTGTACTATTTATTTATTTATTTATTTATTTATATCTTCTATTATTATTATTATTATTATTATTATTATTATTATTATTATTATTATTACGGCATGACTTTTTGTCACATTGCAGTTCCGTATTTTCTTATTTATGCATGTATATATTTATGTATTTGTTATTAAATTTGTATACGGCCCTTCATTTGTAGATCTCAGGGTGGTCCACAACATTAAAATACAATACGAAACCACAAAATACATAATATAAACAACAACAAGTCAATAAACCTCCTCCCCCATGTTGTAAGCAGCCTTGAGCATGGTTTGAACTGTGGAAAGGTGGCATAAAAAGGTAAAGGTAAAGGACCCCTGGCCGTTAAGTCCAGTCGCGAACGACTCTGGAGTTGCGGCGCTCATCTCGTTTTACTGGCCGAGGCAGGAGATGTTTGTCCGCAGTTTTTCTGGCTCATGTGGCCAGCGTGACTAAGCAGCTTCTGGCGAAAGGAGAGCAGCGCACGGAAATGCTTTTTACCTTCCCGCCGGAGCGGTACCTAATTATATACTTGCACTTTGGATGTGCTTTCAAACTGCTAGGTTGGCAGGAGCAGGGACTGAACAATGGGCTCTCACCCCGTCACGGGGATTCGAACCGCTAACCTTCCGATCAGCAAGCCCTAGGCTTGGTGGTTTAGACCACAATGCCACCCTAAAATTATGTATGTATGTATATCTGGTACGCTCTGCAGTGAAGGTGGATTGTATGGCACCCATGTGCTTTCAAAAATAAAACAGCATACAGTGGTACTTTGGGTTAAGTACTTAATTCGTTCTGGAGGTCCGTTCTTAACCTGAAACTGTTCTTAACCTGAAGCACCACTTTAGCTAATGGGGCCTCCTGCTGTGTGATTTCTGTTCTCACCCTGAAGCAAAGTACTATTTCTGGGTTAGCGGAGTCTGTAACCTGAAGCGTATGTAACCTGAGGTACCACTGTACTATAAAATAGCATAGGTAAAGGTACCCCTGCCCATACGGGCCAGTCTTGACAGACTCTAGGGTTGTGCGCCCATCTCACTCAAAGAGGCCAGGGGCCAGCGCTGTCCGAAGACACTTCCAGGTCACGTGGCCAGCGTGACATCGCTGCTCTGGCGAGCCAGAGCCACACACGGAAACGCCGTTTACCTTCCCGCTAGTAAGCGGTCCCTATTTATCTACTTGCACCCGGGAGTGCTTTCGAACTGCTAGGTTGGCAGGCGCTGGGACCGAACAACGGTAGCGCACCCCGCCGCGGGGATTCAAACCGCCGACCTTTCGATCGGCAAGCCCTAGGCGCTGAGGCTTTAGCCCACAGCGCCACCCGCGTCCCTATAAAATAGCATATTAGACAGCAATTACCTGGAGGAGCTGAATGAATTCATGGGTGCATGGTACACACTCTCGGTGATTCTTTGGTGTAGTTGGCTTGCCTCTGTTAAAGAAAACAAGGAAAGGTTGGATTTGTGCAGCTTTCAACGAAGTTTTACTCAGCATAGACCCACTGAAATTAATGACCATGACTAAGTTAGGTCTATTAATTTTAATAAGTTCACTCTGAGTGGTATCCTCCCTGTGGAACGCCCTCCTATCAGATGTCAAGGAGATAAGGAAATACACAACTTTTAGAAGACATCTGAAGGCAGCCCTGTATCGGGAAGTTTTAAATGTTTGGTGCTTTCCTATGAATTTATAGAGTGGCTGGGGGAAAATCAGCCAGATGGGCAGGGTATAAATAATAAAAAATATTATTAAGTGCCACCCTATGTGATTTGTTGCACACAAGCAGAAAGAGAGTGACCTAGATCACACATACTACAAGTTAACTATGAGTTGCCCCACAGGCAATCAAACCAATCATAGCATAGCTTTCCAAAGTTTGTGTTCCAGCCGGTCTGACTACATAGCCAGGTGACCAAGCAAACCATGAAGGTTGCTGTGTTCACATGCAACATCAAACCATGGTTAAAACAAACCAAGGTTTCTAAGCCAGAAACAACCCATGGCTTCAGATCATCAGACAGTAAAGAAACCTTAGTTAAGCTATTGGGCAGGGTTCACACTTAACAATAACCCACAGTTTTAGTAGTATGTGTGAACCAGGCAGATATGAACACCATGCCCAGGTTCTTGAGCTAACAGGGCCGGATGAATCATGAACCTCATTGGGCCATGTGCCTCAGGTGGTGGGTGCAGAAGGGCAGGGGACTGTGCCCTCCATCTGCCAAATGAAAAGGATCTTGCTGGACTGTCTTGCTAGAGTGGCGCATGCTCTGGTTATCTCCTGCTTGGACTACTGCAATGTGCTCTACGTGGGGCTACCTTTGAAGGTGACCCGGAAACTACAACTAATCCAGAATGCGGCAGCTAGACTGGTGACTGGGAGCGGCCGCCGAGACCACATGACACCGGTCTTGAAAGACCTACATTGGCTCCCAGTACGTTTCCGAGCACAATTCAAAGTGTTGGTGCTGACCTTGAAAGCCCTAAACGGCCTCAGTCCAGTATACCTGAAGTAGCATCTCCACCCCCATTGTTCAGCCTGGACACTGAGGTCCAGCGCTGAGGGCCTTCTGGCGGTTCCCTCACTGCGAGAAGCCAAGTTACAGGGAACCAGGCAGAGGGCCTTGTCAGTAGTGGTGCTCGCCCTCCCATCAGATGTCAAGGAAATAAACAACTACCTGACTTTTAGAAGACATCTGAAGGCAACCCTGTTTAGGGAAGTTTTTAATGACCGATGCTTTAATGTATTTTTAATCCCCCCTTCCTGTTTGCCCGCTTGTGCAGGTTTGAAGTTTTTTGGAACATTGTTTTTATTCACTTTCATCTTCAAACTGCTTAACATGGTTGCACTGAGATATATCTTCGTTTGCATTAGAGAATACGACATGCAACAATTACAGCAAAGGCACAGCTATCACGGCGAGTCGCCGCTGAAGACCGTGAATCTGTCTAACCCACTTTTAAAGCCACCCTTTGTTGGCGGCTACCAGAATGGTGTGAATCGCATAGTTTTAATATGTGCGAATAAGCTCTTCCGTTTTTCGTCTGTGAACATGCCTGTCTTGCCTGTGGCATCTTCAGATGCCGAATGCAGGTTACAGTTCATATTACCTATGCATGTAAAACGCAATATGCGTAGGCCCAGATCATGTGGCCAATTGCTGGATTCCATTCATGACTGTGAGAACTAGATCTCTGTGCACCGGATTTTATGCGCATAGGCAGGATTTGAATGTTACACCCTGGATGGAAATCCAGTGACGAAGGAGATGGGTGTACCTGAAGGACAGGGATGCTGTCTTCCAGGCATATGAGTTGTATGTGGCAGAGGTATCCTCCAACGTCACCTGGCTCAATGTCAGTTGAGTGATTTGTCGCAAGAAGAGTGATTTGTTCTCACATGCTTCCCCTCCCACCCACTGTAAAATAGTTTCTCAGGGATGCACAGCTGGGATGCTCTGCAAGAAAGCCCGACTGACAGCCCCTTCCACAATGTCAATGTTTCCTCCTCTTTTGATAGCTGAGGATCAACCAGTGGAATTAATAATATCTGGGAGTAGATTAGAGGAAAGGCAGGTGGAGATAAGAAAAAGCATGGCTTACAGTACCTGAATAATATAGACTTCTCTGCCGTTGTAAAGGTAAAGGTAAAGGTACCCCTGCCCGTACGGGCCAGTCTTGCCAGACTCTAGGGTTGTGCGCTCATCTCACTCTAAAGGCCGGGAGCCAGTGCTGTCCGGAGACACTTCCGGGTCACGTGGCCAGCGTGACAAGCTGCATCTGGCGAGCCAGCGCAGCACACGGAACGCCGTTTACCTTCCCGCTGGTAAGCGGTCCCTATTTACCTACTTGCACCCAGGGGTGCTTTCAAACTGCTAGGTTGGCAGGCGCTGGGACCGAATGATGGGAGCGCACCCCGCCGCGGGGATTCGAACCGCCAACCATGCGATCGGCAAGTCCTAGGCGCTGAGGTACTGGATCTCAAATTTCTTGTTATCGCCTTTGACATTTTCAGTAATACCAAACACACCATACGTGAAAAGCATTATTGCTTCTCCCAAAGAATCCTGGGACCTATATTTTCATTAAGGCTGCTGGGAATTGTAGCTCTCTGAGGGGTTTACTACAGTTCCCAGGATTCTTAGGGGGGGGCCATAGGATTCAAATGCATAGTGTGTACACATTCATGATGGTATAAATGCAGAAGGTGTCAATAATGTCAACAGCAAGTGTCAGGGCTGTGTCGTTCCTAGGAAGCATCCAGCACACAGCTTTAACCCAGCCTGCGCCAACTTTGGTGCCCTCCAGACATTTTGGACTACAACTCCCATCAGACCCACCAGGCAAAACTATGGGTTGAGATTGATGGAAATTCAGGAGAGATTAAATGAGCTGATCAAGGCAGAGCTGCAGCAAAACAAACCTCCCCAAGGAGCCAGATTAGGTGACGGCAAGGCCAGAACAGTGACTCAGACAGAGACGCAGTGGGCAGGCACAGCAATGGGTGGATCTGTGAGCTCAAAAGGACCTATAAAAATACAATTAATTTATTGTTCATTGCATGAACAATTGTGACAGGCAGTTTGGGAAATATTAAGCCCTCGGAAAAGGGAGGGATGGGGAATACAGCTGTGACGCACACATATCAAACCATTCTCTCCGCAGCGCCCTACCTCTGCAAGCTTCCAGCTGTCCCGTCAGGACCTTTCTAATCTCAGAAACCCAGGTGTTCTTCAGCTCCACGGAAGCAGCCTAGGGGAGAATAAAAGGACAGATGTAAATCACAAGTGATCCAGGCAGTCACCTTGAATAGCCTTGAATAGTTCATGTGAATTCATCTGCGCTGCCATATGCCGTCTTTCAGATCTTGAGAGTATTCCTCCACCAGGAAATCCTCATCCACAGATATACGATTCCTTCCCTTTCTGTTGATGACATCCGTCCTCAAAAAATGATTTCTGTAGGCAAAAGGTTCGGTAGTGAAGCTAACCCCACCCCTCTTTTGGCTTGGAGCAGTGTTTCAGTGAGGGAGGAGAATATTGTGTGTTGCTGTTTTTTAAAAAAAGAAAATGTGCTGGATGAAAATCCAGCTGGATGAATATTCGGGCACCTGGGGAATGTTTTTTTTTTAAAGCCTACCTGAAGCATGGGGTAAATGAGCATGTTCCATCACAGACAGCTAGGAGCAAGGCAACTGGTGTGTGGAGCAGGGAGAATTTGTGAGGGGGAAGCTGGACTGAGCCCTAGGAGACAAGAGTCCACAGCCTTGAAGTTCCCTGAGGTACCCTGGGACAGCAACTGTCTCTCAGTCTGGCCTAGCTACCGTGCAGGTTGTTGTGATGCTAAGGAGAGCTGTGTCCGCCACCTTTAGCTCCTCGGAGGACAGGTGGGATATAAATGCAATAATAAACAAGTAAATAAATTAAAAGGCGTATGGTGGGGATGGAATGTGCCATTTAACCCTAAGCAAATAGTGGCTTACTTAACACTGTCTAGTGAATTTGCAGCTGTGGAGATCTCAGCTAGGAACAGCTAGGCTCACACACTTTTGAGACTTGTCTTATGTCTTGGGAGCCATGTGTGACTCCCAGCAGGTTGTCTTTCACTCCCTCTGTCATCTCCACACCTGCCCAACTATCACACCGGTGGAATTAATAATATCTGGGAGTAGATTAGAGGAAAGGCAGGGGGAGATGAGAAAAAGCATGGCTTACAGTACCTGAATAATATAGACTTCTTCTCTGCCATTGTACCAGATCTCAAATTTCTTGTTATCGCCTTTGACATTTTCAGTAATACCAACCGTGCTCATCTGTTGAAAAGAGAACCTTGAATGTAGAACACAATATTTTGCCTCCACAATATAGAATGATATTGCCATCCCTAACACTTTTTAGTTCATATAACAGAGCACATGAAACCAGTACAACATACATTTGTTGTTGTTGTTGTTGTTATTAAGATTTATATACAGTCATACCTCAGGATAAATACGCTTCAGGATAAATATTTTCAGGTTGCACTCCACGGCGACCCGGATGTAATGGAGCACGTTACTTCCAGGTTTCGCCGCTCATGCATGCGCAGACGGTCAAAACGACGTCATGAGCGAAAGCGGCGAAATGCAACCCGCACACGTGCAGACGCACTGTTGCATCTTACGTTCTGTTCAGGATGCGAACGGGGCTCCGGAACGGATCCCGTTCGCACCCTGAGGTAGCACTGTACTGCCCTTCATCACAAGATCTCAGGGCAGTTCACAAGATAAAAAGGCAAGGTAAGAGCGCCAATAGGATAGCTCAGCTGGTAGAGCAGGAGGCTCTAATCTCAGGGTCATGGATTGGGCAAAGAGATTCCTGCATTGTAGGGGGCTGGACTAGACGGGACCTCATGATACCTTCCAGCTCTAAAATTCTATGAATGTGCCTGGCCTGTCGACTCCACGATAACCAAGCCCACTCGCACAGAGACCATGTATCATTGCCTCAGTTTATATATAAACTGTTGTAAGGATGAAATGGGGAGGAAGAGAACCTTGATCTCCTTGGAAGATAAAGGTGGTATATAAATCTAAATAATCATCAACATGATATAATAATTTATTATTTATACCCCACCCATCTGGCTGGGTTTGCCCAGCCACTCTGGGCGGCTTCCACCAAAAGATTAAAAATGCATTAAAACATCCATCATTAAAAACTTCCCTAAACGGGGCTGCCTTCAGATGTCTTTTAAAGATAAGATAGTTGTTTATTGCCTTGACATCTGCTGGGAGGGCGTTTTACAGGGCAGGAGCCATTACCAAGAAGGTCCTCTGCCTGGTTCCCTGTAACCTCACTTCTCGCAGTGAGGGAACTGCCAGAAGGCCCTCGGCGCTGGACCTCAGTGTCCGGGTTGAACGATGGGGATCTACAAAAGGTCTGATCACAGGCAAGTGCATGGTGGAATATGCCTCAAATCTTAGCTTAGCAGGTCAGACTGTTTATGAAACTGGATTTTTTCTCCTGGGGCCAAGAAAATACTTCAAAAGCAGGCAGAGCCTGCTGTATTACCGAAAGTCTTACACAAGAAGTGACGCTGAAATGCTACAAGCACCAGTGAAAACAAAGCTGAAATTGCTTGTTTACAGTGTACAATCCCCCTTCTCCTTTCATGTGAAGGCAGAAGTTGTACAGTTTCCCTCACTCCGATAAAAAAACAACACAGCAACCCAAAGACAAATGTGGAAACGCAATGCTAAAATCAGTTCTAAAACAAGAAAGATGCAGAATTATCCTCCTTGACTATGTAGAGTTTGAAAGACAAATTTAGTTGTCACCGTTGCTATTGTTTTAACTGACTGTATTACCCTCCCTTCAATCTAAGCTCTTGCGGTGGGTTACAGCAATTAAAACACAACATTTAAAACAGTTTTAAACACTTTATAATCATAAAAGGGTGGATTCTAAAGACGTAAAAAGGTAAAGGGACCCCTGACTGTTAGGTCCAGTCACGGACGACTCTGGGGTTGCGGCGCTCATCTCGCTTTATTGGCCAAGGGAGCCGGTGTACAGCTTCCGGGTCATGTGGACAGCATGACTAAGCCGCTTCTGGCGAAACAGAGCAGCGCACGGAAACGCCGTTTACCTTCCCACTGGAGTGGTACCTATTTATCTACTTGCACTTTGACATGCTTTCGAACTACTAGGTTGGCAGGAGCAGGGACCGAGCAACGGGAGCTCACCCCGTCGTGGGGATTCGAACCGCCGACCTTCCGATCGACAAGCCCTAGGCTCTGTGGTTTAGACCACAGCGCCACCCGCGTATAAAGAGGTATGGCTTCAGTAGCCCTGGAGCTCAAAGGCTCTACTGACCCTCCCTGGGCTGGTCCTACTGTTTGGCAGAGTGAGAAAGCTGCTTCAGGTGGCAGATACTGGGAGGCAGAAAGGAACGGCCAGGCAGCTTGCCCTGCACACCCACCCACAAGCTGGGTGCCCTATTACTAGAGCTGAAGTAAAAGACTTTTTTTGTGCAGCATTTCTAGACTCACACCCATGATTTAAAGTGCCATGTCTGAGCACTTTTCTTTTGCCCCGGGGCAAAGAAAGTTTCACTGACTTGGTTGGCATGAATGACACCGCAGTTCACGCAAATCCTGGCACTATCCCTAGAGTTCCATTTAGTTACACCTTGTGGGATCAGTTTGAGTTCTCGTATAGCTTGCTGATGTGGACAGAATACTTGCAGGGTTCAGCAGACCACAGACCTTGCCAACCACTGCACATCTTGGCTGGCATAGTGGGGTTGGCTGGAGGGATGAATGCTGCATTCTGAGAAGGAATGGTTCCAACTGCTTTGAAGGAGACTGTAGTACATCCCCTCCAGAAAAAGCCCTCTCGGGACACAGAGGTAATAGGTTGCAAATGCCCTTTTTAGGATAAGGGGCTCATCAATAACAAACCTAGACAGCATCTTAAAAAGCAGAGACATCACCTTGCCAACAAAGGTCCGTACAGTTAAAGCTATGGTTTTCCCAGTAGTGATTTATGGAAGTGAGAGCTGGACCATCAAGAAGGCTGATCGCCGAAGAATTGATGCTTTTGAATTATGGTGCTGAAGGAGACTCTTGAGAGTCCCATGGCCTGCAAGAAGATCAGACCTATCCATTCTGAAGGAAATCAGCCCTGAGTGCTCACTGGAAGGACAGATCCTGAAGCTGAGGCTCCAAGACTTTGGCCACCTCATGAGAAGAGAAGACTCCCTGGAAAAGACCCTGATGTTGGGAAAGATGGAGGGCACAAGGAGAAGGGGAAGACAGAAGACGAGATGGTTAGACGGTGTTCGTGAAGCTACAAACATGAGTCTGACCAAACTGCGGGAGGCAGTGGAAGACAGGAGTGCCTGGTGTTCTCTGGTCCATGGGGTCACGAAGAGTCGGACATGACTAAACGACTAAGATGCGCGCTTTAAAACAGTTGGTGGCTTGCAGATTTCCACACCACTTTCAACCACGACAAACCACTTACCTTTAGAGAATTTTTGAAGCTGTACGAAGGAGACTTCTCGTGGCCATCGGTATTCTCTTCGCGCTTCTTGCAGAACAGCAGGATCTTTGCATAGAGAAAGAGGTGCCTTTGCATTGGCTTGAACCTGGCTAAATCTTTCACTTTGTTGTGACCCTTCTTGTGGTCCGTCCAGACGTTGAAGGAGCCTTGCAGGAGCAGTTTCCCAAGCTCGTGCACATCTCCCTAATGAAAGAGGGAAGAATTGTACGAAGGAAGATGCTCACCCATAAGTCAGTTAACGAAATAGCTATAGTCCATGAATTATAGCCTCTAAGGTGCCCCATGAGTCTTTGTTGTTTATATTCAGACTCCACACACCCAGCGGCAGAGCATATGCCCACGCTGCCCAGGGCAGGCGTGCTCCCGAGGGGGGCAGGGCACAGAGGGTGCCCTCCCAGGCATGGGATAGCTGCTCGGGTGGAAGAGTGGTGCACACGCTTTGCAGCCGGGGGTGGAACAAGCCGCCGATGGTGGACATTCAGCACGTTGCCCACCCACAACTGCCAAATGTCACCCCCCTCAGCGAAGACACCCATGGCGGTCTGCCCCCACCACACACCCCTTCCTCCACCCCTGCACACCCCCACCACCAAGAAAAAAGGTTCCACTTGCTAATTTCCCCCCGAGTCATAATCCCTCTGGCGGAAATCACTTCCTGTTTTGTCAGCCAGCATAAGTGGAATGTTGAGCTGATTTGACACACTGCTGACATGAAAGTACCTGGGGCACTTAGGCGACTGCCTACAAAGACGGAATTTATACTGCATAGCTTGAAGAACATACTGAGTTGGGTTGGCCTTGTACTGGGTAGAAAGGTTAAAAAGCAAAAGGGCAGCAGCTTTTTAATAATGATGGGGGTCTGCTTTCCAAAGAGGTAAAAGAGCTATCATACAGATGACTTAAAATTAAACGATTGGCTTAATCAAATTGTGCTATTTAAAATGGAAATACCTTAATATTTTATTATTATTAAAAAGTGCATGCACACAAAAGCTTGTACCCAGAACAAACTTAGTTGGTCTCTAAGGACAATTTTTTTATTTTATTTTTTTATTATGTTATTATTTATAAAATT
The DNA here is from genome assembly GCF_965153285.1 of Podarcis tiliguerta. Lineage (NCBI taxonomy): Eukaryota > Metazoa > Chordata > Lepidosauria > Squamata > Lacertidae > Podarcis > Podarcis tiliguerta. The sequence continues at coordinate 8,991,722 of NC_139538.1, read as the reverse complement.
TGTATACTGCCCCTCATCCGAAAATCTCAGGGCAGTTCACAACACTAAAATTCAACATGAAAACACCAAATACATGATAAAAATAAGAGCAACAAACAAATCAATAACCCCCTCCTATAACCCTCTCCCACAAGCACATTTAAAAGGGGTGGAGGATAATAATAATAATAATAATAATAATAATAATAATAATAATTTATTTGTACCCCGCCCATCTGGCTGGGTTTCCCCAGCCACTCTGGGCGGCTTCCATAGAAACCAAAAATACACTAAAATATCATACATTAAAAACTTCCCTGAACAGGGCTGTTCAGGGCTGAACAGGATGTTGAGCAGCTAAAGGCCTGGTTAAAGAGGAACGGTTTGGCGGGTGCCTAAAGGTGTATCATGAAAGCGCCAGCCGAACCTCCCGGAGGAGAGCATTCCACAAATGGGAAGCCCCTGTAGAAAAGGCCCTTTCTCATGTTTGCACCCTCCGGAAGGCAGGCAGGCAAGCATCCTGAAACAATAATGCCAAGGTCTGGGTGAGACGGCAGAAAAGGCATGTTCTGTGTATCCACCCACCTGATCCCCAAAGTTGCAGGGATGCTGAGCATTTAATGAAGCCCTAGGAGGGTGGGAAAGTTTGTATGAGACGAGGTGGCATTTCAGATATCCTGTTCCAAGCTTATTTAGGGTAGGGTAGGGTTGGCCCTCCAGATGTTGTGGCCCACCGACCAGTGGCGGAGCTTCATGCTCCAGCACCGGGGGGCGGAGAGCAGGTGGGGGCGGGGCTGGTGCGCATCCCAGGGGCGTGACGTGCTGCCCACAGGGGCGTGGTGGGCATCCTGGGGGTGAGGCCACCCACAGGGGCATGGCATGCCACCTGGGGGCGTGGTACACTGTCTGGGGGCGTGGCACCCAGCGCGTGGGGGAGCCAACGATGGCACCCCACCAGGATCACGCTCTCCTCTTCCTCTGCCACTGCCTCCAACTTCCAATCAGCCCCAGGCAGCCTGATCAATGGTCAGGGATGCTACCAGCTGTAGTCTATCAACATCTGGGGTCTGGAATCAAAGGTTAGGCAGCTCTGATTTGGGGCCCTGAAGATTTTTCTTGTCATGGAGGAAACCAACAAGGCTGCAAAGAAAAATAGGGTTTGAAAGCCGTTGATCTATATGATACTCTACGTTGGCTAAAAGACACACCTCATAACCTGTAATTGCTATCTGATGCATGGAGTCATTCGCCGACTTGATGATATCAATCACGGTGGCTAGAGCTTCCTCCAGTTCAGCTGTGCCTTCTGAATTCTTGCTGCATTTCAACATTTCCTGTTTTTGAAATGGATACAAAAGACAGACTGATTATGCCCGGGGAGACCTCTTTAACATCTCCCGTCACAGAAACGTCTTTAGGCACAGATTTGTGGCAAAAGGTTGAGTGCGTTCAAAGCAACCACTCGCTGAAGTGGAATTTACCTTAGTATAGCCGCTTGCCAAGTTTTATTTTCCAGCTTGAACGGCGAGGAAAATCTTCGTGTTTCTGCACTGGATCAGAAATCCAGGAGTGCAGATGAGTGCTAAGATTCTCCTTGCCATTTGGCAAGCCGGTACAATCAAGAGGGTTTATGCACACTAAAATAAATGATCACTTGGGTCAAGGTCATCTTCTGCTATCATTACATTATATTCCATGAAAAGTTACTGAGGATACAGACCCAATCCTCATCTGGCAGTGAAGCCCCAGAAAGGGAGACTTAGTCTGATGCAGCATTACCCTTCTTATAACCTTATGAAATTGCTAAACCCCCTGTAAATTAATCTGTCTGATCAGATCTGCAAAGGACATCATTTCACCAACAAGGGCAAGAGAGCAAACTATTATTTATTATGCCACTTTAAGTTGGTGTTCGGGCCACTCCCTTTTCTGACCCGGGTGCTCACCTGTTTACGAAAAGTCCACATTTGCTGGTTGCCAGGTGAGAAGACAAAGACATTCGCGTCTCATCCTCCATCAGCTCAGTAAGTCTATGTTTGCTCACATGTCCCACTGCTCTATGGGATATTATAAGCACCACAATATCCCTAAGTAGGAAAGGTATTTGCAATGCATGCTTCGCTACAGAGGCACAAATGGCCTTCGGGGAAATGAAACAAAGAGCACCATAACAACCAATATATATTTTTATATCAAGCACACTGCTAGCAAATAAGTAGGGACTCTGCTTACCTGGTTAGTGTAGCACAATAGTACTAAAACTACAGTGGTGCCTCGCAAGACGAAAAGAATCCATTCTGCAGGTCTTTTCGTCTTGCGGTTTTTTCGTCTTGCGAAACAAGCCCATTGACGGAGTAGCGCTATTAGCGCTATTGGCGATTTAAGGGCTAAAAACGCCTTTTTAAGGGGTGGGGGATTAGCAGTTTTGCTGCTAAAATGCTTTTAGCAGCTTAGCGATTCAAAATAAGGGGTTTGGGAGCAAAAAAAAAATTCAATTTTTTTCGTCATTTTTCGTCTTGCGAAGCAAGCCCATAGGGAAATTCGTCCTGCGAAGCGCCTCTGCAGACGGAAAACCCTTTCGTCTTGCGGGTTTTCCGTCTTGCGAGGCATTCGTCTTGCGGGGCACCACTGTATTTTATTCCTGCGCAGCAGGAGGTTGGACTAGATTGCCCTCAGGGTCCCTTCCAATTCTACAATTCTATTATTCCCACTATTTAAGGGAAGGGACCCTTAAATACATCTTTCACACTCAGCAGGTGAACTAGAAGGTAGTATGAGCTGAAACGATTTATTTTACTCATTTGTATACTGCCCTACGCCCATAGCTCTTGGGGCAGTTCAAAACACAAAGTTTCACAAAACACAAAATACATCATAAAAAAAAATTAAAACAATTAACAGTACTAATGTATACAAACTAATGAAAAATGCACTCCCAAACAAAGAAAGAAAGAAAAGAGGAAATCTTCCTCCTCTTTTTCCTTATGGGTAGAAAAGCAGTTTGGGTGCATGTGTCTGGTTCTTCTTTTCCATTTTAAAATAATTTGCTTTGCAGATATACAAAAGCCACCGAACAAAAGATACAAGATCTCAGTTAAAACAAAGATAAAAACGTGTTGTGATAGATCAGGGGTCAGCAACCTAAGGCCCATGGGCTGGAAGCAGTCCACGGACGTTGTTTGACTGGCCCACGAGCCACCCCTGAAGTGAGTCGCCTGCTTGCGCGCTGCGCTAAACGCAGACGCGGATGCCAAAAAAACACAGGCTCTCTCTCTCTCACACGATGCGGCCCACGGAGGGATCTCCATGGGACTGATCTGGCCCAGGCAAGATAAACCTTGCTGCCCCCTGTGATAGATAAACAGGGAAAAGATAGTAGTGGGGGATGAATTGGCAGAAGGTTTCCTTATCACTACTGAGCATACTAATCAAATTCAGATTCAGTTGTATATTCTAGTGAGCAAACATTAGTTCCCAAACAGATGGCAGGAAATAAAAGTTTCAAATGCTTTTGTTGAAAATTTGATTTTTCTCTCTCTCTCTGTATATGCTGAAGAACCAAGAGAAATGGCTAAAGATACCCCAACCCCACTGCCATTCCTGTGCTCAAACAGATACATATCCCACAGGAGCAATCCTTTGTTTAAAAAAGATAAAAGTATTTACTCATACTTAATCTAAGCACAACCACAAGGACTCCTGATTAAGTGTTTTAGCTATGCAATGTTGAATTGTTAACTCTGTTCTGTTTCCCCTTTGTTACTGTTGTTGTTTTTATTTAAACCACTCCACAAACCAAGAACTTGTACAATGACCACAAATAATGAACCATATGTTGTAGAGATTACTGCAAATTTGTTGTTTTTGTGATAGACAAATGGCACAAGATGTGGTCTATTTATTTGTATCATTTCTCATTCTACGATCCCTGTTTATAAAGCCCAAAAAAGAAGTTTGTTTTAAAAAAGAAAGATAAAAGTACAGTATTTGAAGACGATTCACAGCATCCCTAGGTAATCTGTAGCTTGGCCATCAGAGACCACCTTGCTGCAATTCTGTAGGCAGGAGCAAGCAAGCTTACTGCCATAGAGAAATGGAGGAAGAGAATACAGAGGCAGGATGAGACCAAGAACAAGGGTTTAAAGCAGTGGTTTCCAATTAGCTAAGTACTGCAGACCCCCAGATCCACTACCCAGGGCTCTGCTTATTGGCTTATTGTTGAGATTTTCCCAGACATTTTCAACGATTTTTGACAATTCCAGACATATTTCCGACGGACAAATCCTGGTTATGTCCAGGAAATTCCAGGCGTAGGGCAGCCCTATCTCACAACAAACATGGCATAGCTGTCCTGGAAGTATTTGCACCCACCCAAGGTCAGCAAGGACCAGTCTGTTAGAAGAAGCAGCGATACGCTGTGACATAGCATTGCTAGAAAGAAAAGTGGTGGTTTTAGCTACTCAGCAAGTGCTTTCGGCTCAGCCTCTAAAGCAGGCATCCCCAACCTGCGGCCCTCCAGATGTTTTGGCCTACAACTCCCATGATCCCTAGCTAACAGGACTAGTGGTCAGGAATGATGGGAATTGTAGTCCAAAACATCTGGAGGGCCGAAGGTTGGGGGTTCTTGCTCTAAAGCCATGAGTCCTTTTTCACACACCCCAAATCCCAGGCCTTTCTACGCAATCTACATGGTAATCCTCAATTGTGGGGTTGCAATGCTTAAGGTCCTCCAAATCTGCAGTAAATCCAAATTAAGCAGGGAAATAATACAGAAGAGCATTTTGACGAGGGCAACATCATGCACAAAACCTGCAAGCGTGACCAGTGCTAAGTCCATCATAAAATCCCACGCAGAACTGCACAGTGTTCTCGGGTACCATTATCTAACACCAGCTTTCCCCTCCCCTTCAAGGTTGAGCAGTCATAGGATTCTGTGGGCCGGCTGCAGAGTAGCTGAAGACAAGCTGTAGACATACCTTCAACAGCAGCTGGTACTTGGTAATTCTCTGGACTGGCTTCAAGAGATAAGCGTCAAGCGAGAGTTTTTGGTCCAGTTTCCGCTGGCACTCCTGGAAAAGACAAAGCAAAAGGTGGGGATGAAATGATGCCAGGTTGTTCTTGTTGTTTTGCCAATTTGCCGAAAATCCGCCCAGACTCAAAATGGCTGCCCGATACCCAGACAGGTCCGGGAAAACCCAAACGTATGGCAGCCCTAAACACAACGGTCAGGACTGAATTACAGTTTAATGGCTTTTATAAGTGAGAAGCTTGTTGTTTTTATGAGGTAAACATCCTTTCCGGTTCACAAACACAGATGTCCTTTGGTAGCTTTCAAAATAAGGTTTCATGCAGCTTGCAATAATACAATTCAAATTATGTCCCTGTGTCTTTGAAGCATAATTAGGAACTAGATTTACATTAGCCAACACTAGAATCTTGTAAATATATCTTAAAGGGCCCATTAGGACAACCATTCCCTTTTAGCAACAGTGTCCAAATGCCTGTTTCGTAGGCTGTAAGGACTATGCTTGTCTGTCCCAAGACTGATGCTTAGAGTGTCTCATGGTTAACAGCAAGAATGGCTTATTCCAAAGTTCCTCATCATTTATCCCAGATTAGTTAAGATCTCTGATTCATTTACGCTGTTTTTCATGATTCCAGCAGAACCCACTGAGAGAATATAATAATAATAATTTATTATTTATACCCAGCCCATCTGGCTGGGTTTCCCCAGCCACTCTGGGCGGTTTCCAACAAAAGATTAAAAATACATTAAAACATAAGTCATTAAAAACTTCCCTAAACAGGGCTGCCTTCAGATGTCTTCTAAATGTCATATAGTTGTTTATTTCTTTGACATCTGACAGGAGGGCGTTCCACAGGGATGCCGAATCCATTATCACAGAACCCATTATCAGGGTTGTGGGAACATGAAGAGGAGGCCCATGGCCTAATTTAAAGATCAGGAGCTAGTGGATACCCTGTGAAACGAACGTGATCAATTCAGAAAACATCATGTCCCTGATTTCTAAGGGTTCATATTCTCATTTTAGGCTTCAACAGAGTTTGGCCCTATAGAGATAGGTGGTGCCATAATAAAAATGGATGTCCTCCTCAGATCATTCACTAGAACAGGAATGGAAAACCTGTGGCCTTCCAGTCGCCGTGGCCTCCAACTCTCATGAGTCCTAGCCAACATGGCTAATGGTCATCACCAATGAGCAGAGCTGTATTCTAGCAAAATCTGCAAGGCTCCCCATCCTTGCAGTAAAACTGAAGTGGATTTTCTGTTTCCTTCTCCAAAAAACTCTTTGTGCACAACCTTTGGCTGTATTGGCTAAGGCTGATAGGAATTGGGCAACCACTATCATCTGGAAGGCTTATTCCAGTGATAATGTAAGGTTGACTAAGAGTGAATAAATACCCCAAGCTAAAAGTAGCACCTCTCTGTATCTAAGGAACATGATAACAGCTCCAGATATCAAAAGGACTGCCTTTACAACACTATCCTTTTTGAACAATGTATTCGCCATCTAAGGATCCAGCCTCTGGGTCACCATCTACGAAAGTTAAAAGGGCAGTCACCATCTACTAAACACTTTTCCAAAAGAGGGTGCCTATCCTGTAAGGGATGAGGGAGGTCGGAGTCTAGAAGTTGGGCTTTCCTTACACCTCCATTGGACGTTTAAGATAAACATGGCTTTGTTTATAGCTTTTATATCTGGCTTTATAACTCTGGGACTTCTGGAACATATGGTCATAGAAAACAAATCATTCCTATGTGGAAAATATAGGGTGGGGGAGAGGAAAAAAGGAATACTGTCAAGCTTTGGGGAATCGACTCCCCCCCCCCCCCATGGCAGTAGATAAGAAGATCAAATGAAAAAAACGTCTTACCACTTAGAATCTTTAATAATCACAGCGAGAGAACAAAGAACACATCTCCTAGAAATGGTGGTCCCTCCCTCCTCCGTCCCTATTAAACTACGTCACTTCTAGGTCTTGTAATCTGAGCTTGTACCCTCTGCGCTTTCTCTTCTAACACTTTCTGAGCTCTCTGTGCCTTTGGAGAAGGGGGGTGAATGCTGTACAGAGACTGTGAATCTGTTAACCAGAGTGGTGCATGCTCTAGTTATCTCCCACCTGGACTACTGCAATGTGCTCTACGTGGGACTACCTTTGAAGGTGACCCGGAAACTGCAATTAATCCAGAATGCGGCCGCTAGACTGGTGACTGCGAGTGGCCACCGGGACCACATAACACCGGTCCTGAGAGATCTGCACTGGCTCCCAGTACATTTCCGAGCACAATTCAAAGTGCTGGTGTTGACCTTTAAAGCCCTAAACGGCCTTGGTCCTGTATCCCTGAAGGAGTGTCTCCACCCCCATTGTTCAGCCCGGACACTGAGATCCAGCGCCGAGGGCCTTCTGGCAGTTCCCTCATAGCGAGAAGTGAAGTTACAGGGAACCAGACAGAGGGCCTTCTCGATAGTGGCCCCCGCCCTGTGGAATGCCCTCCCTTCAGATGTGAAGGAAATAAGCAGCTATCCTATCTTTAAAAGACATAAATAGTAGTAGTAGTAGTAATTATTATTATTATTATTATTATTATTATTATTATTATCTCTTCCAGTGTTTCTTCACCTAGCTGTTCCCCATCCAGTATTTCCCAGCTTCTGCCTTCGGAACTATGCCCCTATGCAAACCACTGTTCCAAATCTATACTGTCCTCCTACTCCTGGGAAGATTCAGGAGCAGGGGGAGGGGGAGGCTCCCATCATTCTTCCTCAGTGCAGACCTCTTCTGCACGGTCCCTGACAAATATTGTGTTTTGATGTGTGTGCGCCTTGGGGTCTATACATTCCTTCTGAAACCCAAGAAGCCTTGTGGAACAAAGTATGTCCCTATGTAGGAAGGAGAGAGGTTCAAAGAAGCAAACAAGGATGAGAAGACATCTTTCACGCAGGCCTCTTCCAGACTGTGGCTATTTTGCAAGTGGGATTTAACCCAAACCAGCACATTTAGGGTGTGTTATTAAGTTAGATTCAGCACACTTGTGCAAGAAACTTGCTTTCCAAAAAGAAAAGGGGAGACCTTTTTGCGATCAGGAAAGTGCACTTAAAAGTGTGGGATAACAAGTTATTGCTGCAAGCTCGCAAACAAATCGGAATGAATGCTCAATAAACGGCAGACGTCATATAATCTCTTTGCAAACTTTGTGTAAACAAATCAATAAAGATGTCGTTTGGCAGCAGACTCCATAAGAGAAAGGGGAAGGTGTGAGCTTAGGAAGGACAGATGAACCCGCTCAGCAGTTCTTTCCCTCTGTAGGGTTTATAAGCACTTGGTTCAAGTGTATGAGCTTAATGAATACAGAAATAGGAGAAGCCTGTGCGAGCTTGACTGCCTGGACCTAACTGCTTGTGTGTGTGTGTGCTTTTAATGTATTTTTCTTCTTCTTGGTTTTAGTGGGTGGATGGATGGATGGATAGTAGTTTGTAAGCCTCTCTGAGTTGCCTGCAACAAGAAACAGCATCTAGTAAATTTAAATAATAATAATTATAATAATCCCTACCTGAAAGAAGAGGCTGTCCCCACATTGTCTCCAGAGAGCTTCCGACCGTGGCTTGTTTTGACAATATTTCTCATATATTTGGAGATCTTCTTTCTGAATAAAAAAAGAAAGCAAATGTTAAACAACAAAAAATAAGCAACCAAACATCTTCTTTCCCAAATTATTTATTAAATTAGGTGATTTGCATACCACTTCATATTTCAAATGAAATCTGCAAGGAATGGGGGTGTGTCATAATTCTTCTAACCATGGTTAACAAATAGGAAACCAGGCTGAGGAACATGGGCTTCCTCTGCACGGCCCCTCCAGCAGACTAATGTCTTCTCCCCCGACCTCAACTCTCTTTATAAAGTCCAGTGTTAACCACGGCTAAGGCTAACTGATAGATTCAGTCCCCTGAGCATTCTCAGGTTGTATTTCCTGAGAATGCTCAGGGGACTGAATCTATCTCAGCACCTACTCCTGTCCTATTATCACAGCACCATCGAGAGTGTCTTAACCTATAGTATATTATCGTGGTATGGAAGCAGCTCTGAAACGGATAAAAAAGCTTTACTGAGAATAACAAAAATTGCCCAGAATGTTAAGGGCTCCAGCTACCAACCCTGGATGAGATCTTCACGTCTCGCACTTTGAAGAAGTCACACAATATCCTGAGAGATCCCACCCATCCTGCTCACAACTTCTTTGAACTGTTGCCTTCGGGCAGAAGATATAGGACAATGAAAACACGAACCACACGCCTTCTGAATAGTTTCTATCCAAGAGCTCTGATTGCACTAAATAATGATCTCAGGGCCAGTTGTAAGAAATAGCAAGCAGGGAGTAGGAAGGAATGAGATAGGGTTTAGGTCATGTTATGCTTTTAATAGGTCATGTTATATTCTGGATTATGTATGTTTTATAGATTATGTTTGAATGGGATGAGAGTGTTAGAGGTACGTGCAAATGTGTATGTGAAGCCGGTCTTTGGGTGGGTGTTTGATTTTCGTTGTTGTGTATACTGTGTATATACGGACAATGACAAATAAATTTCTATTCTATTCTATTCTAACCAGGGTTCCCCTTAATTCAGATCTGAACCACATTCATATCACAATTTCAGAGCCTGTTTGAGGCTTGGCTAGCCACTTTCCAAACTACACCAAACAGGTTTGTGGTGATGTTCCCAGCACGTTCACCCAAAATAATTCTTAATCAGCCCGCATTTAAAGCACAACAATAGCAGTCATTTCTTCAGCCAAAACGGGAACTAGAGTTTACCATTGGCGCTACAGTGGTACCTCAGGTTAAGAACTTAATTCGTTCTGGAGGTCCGTTCTTAACCTGAAACTGTCCTTAACCTGAAGCACCACTTTAGCTAATGGGGCCTCCTGCTGGTGCTCATTTTCTGTCTGAAATCAAGTTTGTCGTTCACAGCCACAGATGGGGAACTATCTGTGCCAAAGTAGACAGAATGCCGCCTTGGTTAGAAGCAGCACCAAACGCTCTGGGAAAGGAACCATATAAACAGAACCCAGCCTCCTCTTTTCTGCCAGCTGCTGCCTCAAGAAAAGAAGAATCTTTCAAGAGCGGACATGTCTCCCTCAGCTTGGATTTTTTGTGCTGTGTCAGGGAGAGCGCAAGAATCCAAGAGAATTACATTTTGGGATGAGCACCGGGCCCCTCTTCACTCCCTGGAAACAAAGCTTGAATTGTGGCGGAAGGTTGGCGCAGATCGTGCCTCCGTGCCTCAGCTTCGCCATTAAAACAGGAATACTTTAATGCTTCAGAGAAGATGGTCAGAAACAAAAAAAGGCTATTCCTCACAGGAGCTGCGAGGATTTCACAAGTGAGCAATTCTCGTTGCCTCTGCAAGATTTATAGCCTTGCCCAATTTATGAGGGACCACATTAACGGCTTTTTAAAAAAACACAAAAACACAACACCCTAATTTTTCTTTCCCCTCCGTGGAGAAAAATAGCTGCACATTTTCTGCTCACTGGGCGAAGACATCGCACGGGACTTTTAAATACACAGCGCATCAAAATTAATGGTCTGGTTTAATGCAAAATTAACAGTAAATTTGTTTCAGGAATCTAAATAACTCATCGTGTTCTCTTCCATGCCTGACAGACCACAAAAGTAACCAAAGCAACGAGGAAAATAAAACCAAGGAGCTCCACAAACACAAAAGACAACGCGAAGCAGATCATGTCTGTGATTCTGATGCTTGCAGGTTTCCAGCTAGATTTTTTTCTCTGAGGGTTCAGTTCCTCTGCAGATAGAATCATAGAAGGGACCCCGAGGGTCATCTAGTCCAACCCCCTGCAATCAATGAATCTCAACTAAAGCATCCATGACAGATAGCCATCCAACCTCTGCTTAAAAACCTCCAAGGAAGAAGAGCCACCCAAGGGAGACTATTCCACTGTCACGCGGCTCTTACTGTCAGAAAGTTCTTCCTTACGATTTGCTGGAATCTCCTTTCTTCTAAACTGAAGCCATTGGTTCGAGTCCTACCCTCCGGAGCAGGAGAAAACAAACTTGCTCCATCTTCCATATCAAATTTTCTCTCTTGTCTCCTCTTTTCCAGGCTAAACATACCCAGCTCCTTCAACCGTTCCTCATCAGGCTTGGTTTCCAGACCCTTGATCATCTTTCGTCACCCTACTCTGCACACGTTCCAGCTTGTCAACATCCTTCTTAAATTGTGGCACCCAGAATTGGACATACAGTGTTACCTCGCAAGACGAATGCCTCGGAAGACGAAAAACTCGCAAGACAAATGAGTTTTTCGTTTTCTCCCTGATGTTAATTTCTCTTGCAGGTACACACTTGATGGAAAAATATCCTTGCCCCATAGAGCTATGCAGACCTCATTGTATGTCAGCTGCAGGATTTATTTATGTATAAATAACACCAGTGAAGATAGTTCATGCCTTTTTCCAGAAGTAGGTTTTTTCTTTCTTTCTCAGGTGCAAGATATCACGTGGAAAATTCTCTGAAAAAGCTTGTTTATGAAACAGACATCTACTCATTCATATTTAGGTTTTGCAGATCCTACAAGCTGCATCCCTGGAATGTCTGCCTGGGTTGTTAGGATGCCTGTCCCTCTCTTCAACCGACTCTCCTCGCTCTACACAAGGAACGCTGGAGCTAACGGTATTGATTGATGATGTCACATAGGAAAAGCACAAATCTGTCTATCTCAAACTGCCCAGGCATATTCTCTGAGTCTTCAGCCTGGGACAAGCAATGTAAGGAACATTGCTTGTTCTGCTCTAATACTCCTGGTTGACTCCAGCAAATATAACAAGATCTGCAAAGCAGATTACCTGGAAATAAGTTTCCGTAAATATAGCCAAGTACGGTCAACAATGTAGACTCAGTTTCTTTCCTCATAGTAATATGATTGATTCCTGAGCTGGGCCCCTGGGAATCTCTCGGACCCTGTAAAATGTACCCCCACCACTACGCTTGTGTCATGGCTATTATTGTTTATTTTTATTATTTAATAAATTTGCATACCACCCTTCATCCGAAGATCTCAGGCAGTTGACCGAGGAAAGAGCCTTTTTAGGAAACAGGGTCTGTTCTCCCCACATCTAGTTCCTTCATTGTCAATGTTTAGGTTAGTTATGACCTTTTAATTCCCTGAGTCTTTAATGAACCAGGATATGTCTAGTATTTGCTGAAAATGTATGCACAGCCTATTTTATTTGCCATGTTATCAGTTGTATGCATAGCTGTCAACTTTCAGATTTGAAAATAAGGGATCAGCAGCCTCACCTGTCCCGGGGACAGTCTACGGGATATCTAACAATCCGGGATAGCAGCGGGAAGCCGTGGGAAACGGCGCTGGAATAAGGGAATTTCCCACCAAAAAAAGGAAGGTTGACAGCTATGGTGGTATGTATTTATTTAATTTGTATGTATTTGTAAACCACTTAATATTTAAAATCTCTGAAAGTAAAAACCCCAATAAAACAGCACCATAACAACATGCTGCTTTCCCCCCCAACCAACATTCATTTGATTAAAAACAAACAAACAAACAAACAAACACCTTTGTTATATTAATACACAAAAAAGAGGATTAATGGAGCCCATAGGACTACTGAAGATTGTTGTTTAGTCGTGTCTCATGAGGTGGCCAAAGTATTGGAGCCTCAGCTTCAGGATCTGTCCTTCCAGTGAGCACTCAGGGCTGATTGCCTTCAGAATGGATACGTTTGATCTTCTTGCAGTCCATGGGGCTCTCAAGAGTCTCCTCCACTGAAGATTACTAGCTAGCAAGTATCTCATTTGCTGGGGAAATGACAGGCAAATGGTCCACAATGCATAGCAAATACTCTGAAACTGTTTTAGAAGATGGGATCCATTTTGGAAAATGGGCATGATTTTCTCATCCACCCTCCACATGGCGGGGACCAGATGGAAAGGAGGGCAGGTAGTGTAGAACTTGTGCTCAGCTGCATCAGATGAAACTCAATTTTTTACACAAAAATAATAAAATAAAATAAAATAAAATAATTTATTATTTCTGCCCCGCCCATCTGGCTGGGTTTCCCCAGCCACTCTGGGCAGCTTTCAACATTAAAAACAGAATAAACATTATTCTGGGCAGCTTTCAACATTAAAAACAGAATAAAACTTCAAACAGGGCTGCCTTCAGATGTCTTCTAGAAGTCGGATAGTTGTTTATTTCCTTGACATCTGATGGGAGGGCATTCCACAGGGTGGGTGCCACCACCAAGAAGGCCCTCTGCCTGGTTAAAAGCACAAGGGGCCAGCCCTCTTTTTCACTTGGCCACCCTAACCCCTCTTCCTTGCAGGGATGTGGAGAACCAGGTGTCTGCAAGAGGAACAAGAGGCTGCAGCTTTGATAGAGACTGAGAAAAGACACAGAGATTTGGGTCTTGTAAACATCTTCGGGTGCTGGTTGATCTGATAAGAGATCAGACATCGGAAAAGTTACAAGATCTGCTCAACCTGTTTTTAAGTAAACACAAGCATTACAAAATGCCAGTAAGTCTCCAATTTCCTCCTTCTGAATGAACATAGGGAACAGTCTTATTTTATTTATGTATTTATATCCTGTCTTTTTCCCTGATGGGACTCTGTTTGTTTAATTTGCATATTGCCCTTCATTCAAAGATCACAGGGTGGTTCACAACTCTAGGCGGCTTACAGATAAAAAAAAAGAACTGCTAAACACATGGGGAGGATCATTTACTTAAAAAATTTAACAGTGACAGAATTAAAACTATATCCCTATATAAAATCTATAAAAACAAACAGATAGCTATAATTAAAGCAGCCCTTTCCTTAAAAGCAAACAGTTCCCCAAGGCCTGTTGGAACAAGGTCTTCAAGAAGAAGTCTCAGTCTTCTACTGAGTCCATCTAGATCAGTTTTGCCCTCACCACTGTGGTTCCCAAACTATCCCTCTCCCCTCATCAAGGACCACTTGAAAACGGCTGAAGTCTTGGAGAGCCACTAAATGATTTTTCTGCCTGTTGCAGCCATCGCAATGCTCTGTGCTAGACGCTGCATGGTTTTTAATGGTATTCTTATGGACATGCCACGGAACAACTGAATGAAGCTTTTGGACCCCAGTTTGCAAAGCCCTGGCCTACAAGGATTGGTAGTGGCTCTGCAGGATTGCAGCCAGCGAGTCTCTCCCACCCTACTTGAAGATGCTGCGGATTGGACCAAGGATCTTCTGCGTGCCAAACAAATGCTCTACTCACTGAGCAACAGACCTTCTAAGCCAGCCATGGTCCAGCACCCCTGAAGCTTATCACCATTCAGAAAGATGAGGCTCATGTTAACACCACATGTACTTACATACACAGATACATTAAGTATGGGACCAGGAAGAAGCTCTACCCAGGGCTAGGAAACCTTCCCTAGGTAAGAGGATTGAGCAGGCATTTAGCTTGGAGGTGATTATAAGGTTTGGGTTTAGCTCTACAGTGGTACCTCGGGTTACAGACGCTTCGGGTTACAGACGCTTCAGGTTACAGACTCCACTAACCCAGAAATAGTACCTCGGGTTAAGAACTTTGCTTCAGGATGAGAACAGAAATTGTGCTGTTATCACTGTGTCTTGCTTTGTGGGGGCATGCTTAATGCTTCAGGCACCATATTATGAAAGCCCTGATGGCCAGTGAACTACCAGCATTTAAGAAGCGCTGGACACGGGTTTTGCTGGTGCCTGCAAACCCCCTTTGGCCCAGCAGTGTCTACCTAAGCTGAAACTGGGAGGTCTGGCAGGCTTAATTAGCCCCCTAGGCCGGAGGTTGCCCACCCCTGTGGTATCATAAAAGGGTTTGTCTCCATCTGCACAAATAGACACAATATAGTTAAAGATAGCAGAGCCCTATTTTTAAAAGCAAGCTGTTCTTCCTAGGCAACATCGTTTTGCAGTGATGGAGTTTCCAGTCTGAGCAAGCCTTTGTCCAGCCTTCCCATGCTGTTCCTTTCTCTGTCTCTAGCAAAGCACTTGTCTCTGGCCACGATGAACGGGGAAATCCACAGCAGGATGGATGTCAATATTCCGCTGAATGAGCAGGAATACACTGGAACTGTCTCACTTCAATGAAACAACAGTTGCAGGCAATTCTCTGCATTTATTTTTTGCCGTTTGCGCACAAATGGACGGAAGGTTTGTCCTTCAGAATTCTCTCTCTCTCTCTCTCTCTCTCTCTCTCTCTCACACACACACACACACACAGAGAGAGAGAGAGAGAGAGAGAGAGGCTTCTATTAGTTTCTCAAAATGTGCAGAAGGAAATAAGAAAAAAAAGGGAAAGGAGATAAATGAATCCAGACTACATGATAAGGAGATAAATCTCCATACAGTTGCCAACTTATCAGAGTTGGGGGAGAGCAACTCTGTATGGTCTGCTCCTTGGACTTAACAATTTGTTTATGCATTTAAAATTTATTCATTTAAAATTTAAAATAAATAATGTCCACACTTCTGTGGAGGTTTACAAAATCAAAACAAACCCCGCACTTAAAAAGTGACATATTAAAACAATAAATGCACATTGAGGATGCAGTCTTATGCTCAGATGCCTGATACAGTAAGTCCCATTGAACTCATTGAGTCTTACTTCCAGATAGATAGATGATGATAGATAGATAGATAGATAGATAGATAGATAGGGTTGCCCTGTTAAAATATGTTGAAAAGTATGGGAGGGAAAAAATGCCTTTGCCTGGCACTGAAACGAAAACAGTGTTGGTGCCAGGCAGGCCTGCCTCTGACGATGGAACGCCACAAATGGGGTGCCACCACTGAGAAGGCTGTGGGAAGAGCAGGTTGGTCTAGGCCTAGGGAACAGCCTCTGGATCTGCGAAAGCCAGCAAACTGCCTGATGCTTGGGACTAGCACAAATAGGGTGCTATTCTCATCACCCCCATCCTTCTTGTGGTCATAGAATCACAGTTGGAAGGGACCACAAGGGTCATTTGTCCAAGCCCTTGCAATGCAGGACTCTTTTGCCCAACGTGGGGCTTGAACCCATAACCCTGAGAGTAAGAGTTTCATGCTCGACGAACTGAGCTATCCAAACATGCCTGGCAGGCTCCAGGTTTCTGGGGGCTCTTGGCCTCCTTTCCCTCCCCTCATTAACCCTCTTGGCCCTGCTCCTAAATCCAGCAATATGGCAGGTGGGGAACTTTTGGCCTGCCAGATATTTGCTGAACTAAAACTCCCATCAGGCCACAAGTAGGACAAGGACCAAGGATTGTGGGAGTTGTAGTTCAGCAACATTTGGGAGGCAAGAAGGTTCCCCACACCTGCAATATGGCACCCCCAGTTTCCTGCAGTTGCTACCAGTAGTAATTACTGGAACCATGCCTAACAATGCAGCAATAATCCTGCCCCATGAAACTTATAAAGGAGGCAGTGAGAGATTTTACTTTCTTGGGCTCTATGATCACTGCAGATGGTGACTGCCGTCACGAAATTAAAAGACGCCTGCTCCTTGGGAGAAAAGCAATGACAAACCTAGACAGCATCTTAAAAAGCAGAGACATCACCTTGCCGACAAAGGTCCGTATAGTTAAAGCTATGGTTTTCCAGTAGTGATGTATAGAAGTGAGAGCTGGACCATAAAGAAGGCTGATGGCCGAAGAATTTATGGTTTTGAATTATGGTGCTGGAGGAGACTCTTGAGAGTCCCATGGACTGCAAGAAGATCAAACCTATCCCTTCTGAAGGAAATCAGCCCTGAGTGCTCACTGGAAGGACAGATCCTGAAGCTGAGACTCCAATACTTTGGTCACCTCATGAGAAGAGAAGACTCCCTGGAAAAGACCCTGATGTTGGGAAAGATGGAGGACACAAGGAGAAAGGGGCGACAGAGGACGAGATGGTTGGACAGTGTTCTCGAAGCTACCAGCATGAGTCTGACCAAACTGCGGGAGGCAGTGGAAGACAGAAGTGCCTGGTGTGCTCTGGTCCATGGGGTCACGAAGAGTCGGACACGACTAAACAACTAAACAACAACAAATGAAACTTATTCCTAATATTGAACAACTTGCATTTTTTTAAACTGGCTCTGCTCTTTCAACAGCTGCCTGACACAACAATGTAAGTGGGGGAACTTTTTCCTGCAGGAAGATGAATCGTGGGAGAAGCTTCACCAGCTACCTGTTTATATCAAGCTGCAATAAAATGAAAGGATCATGATCAGTGCAGGGGGTGGGAGGCTGGAGTGGTGGAGATCAGATAACCGTCCCTCAGTGTATTTATTTCACAAGCTAGGTTAAATCATTTATGGTGCAAAACAGCCTTTATGGAGATGCAGGATGACAAATTCATCTATGCTCACGTTTCTCCCTGCAAAAGTGAGGATTGTCTTTTAGCGCATTGCATATGAAGTCCAGACAGACAGTCTGCGAGTCCAATTTATACACTGTCTGATGCTGCTTTTGTGTAAGCAGTGGGACCCCTCACGATAAGAGTTGAGAACAGAAATCGAAACGCAGGTCACACAGCTGACCACAGACCTTTCTTGCAGCCCAGTGCAACAAGAGACGTCGTCCACATATAACGCTTTCCACACAGACAAAGGAATGCACTGGAATGCAAAGGAGTGTCATCTGTGTTAATGCATGCAGTGTACCAAAGCCCCGGCCGTGTTATTCCTGCATTCCAAGGGGTTGGACTGGATGACCTTCAGAGCCCCTTCCAACTCGACAATTCTAGGCTTCTATGTTACTGCCAATCAGTGTTCTGCATTAGAGACAATCCGTCCAACATATGCAGTAGGAGCAACAAAAAAAGCATTGTGGGGCTCAGGGGCATAGGAAGGGGGGGCGGGGGCGGTCTGCCCCAGGTCTCATCATGGAGGCGGGGTGGACAAATTATCAAGGAACAACTACTGCCCTACTAGGGCAGTTCATAAAAAAGTTTTTTTCCCCAAAGATCCAAAGATCTTATCTTACTACACTAGGGAGTATATAGCTGTATATGAAATTTCATGCATATCAGTTAATATATTGACCCTCCTCCACGAAAATAGCTGTTTACTGGGCCATTTTCCTATCGCGAAGGCTGAAATTTCTTTTTTTTTAAAAAATTTGCTTTTTATTGAAATTTCCACAAAAAAACAAAAGACATACAACAGAGGAAAAATAAACAGACAAAAAGAAAACACTAACACGTGTGTTAACGTTGTGTAAATAAGTGGATGATACTTATAATTAATTAATAAGAGCGAAGGCTGAAATTTCAATTCAGTGGAGCATTTATTGCTCCCAACCCTAACCCTGCGGAAAGCCATCTAATTAGACTTCAGTTTGGTTTTGACATGTTTTTAGGAGGTAATTTAATTATTGTTTGATTTTATACCAATGTTATGTATCTGATGTTAGCGGCCCTGAGCCCAACTTTGGCCAGGGAGGGATTGATATAAATAAAAGTTTATTATTATTATTATTATTACTTATTATTATTCCTTTGTAAGAAAATATGAAATAACGTAAAACCAATTTTGCAGGCAAAAAAAAAAAAATTAAAAAAAATCAATGGGGGGTGACAAGAAATTTTCCTCACCAGGTACCACCTGAACTTCCTACTTTCACGCTGCCTTTTGAAATGCTGGGCTCCAGGGGCCTGTCTGGAAGGATGTACTCTGTGCTCCTGGCAGGTGAATAGCGAAGTCCTGGTGCAACAACGGTGCCGGATACCCATGCATCCAGTTGATGTCCTGGATGGGAGGGCAGCCAGTGATGCCTCAGAACATCTGGGCCCAGCCCTCTGTCAGCCCTGACAATCTGGCTAATGGCCACTTGACTGCTGAGTGACCAAATGCTTCAGAAGCCTAGTTCACACACCTACCTCACAAACCAGATTAACCAAGGAACTGACATTCACTTACTCTTTTTAAAAAACACCGACCAAGAAGCTCTGGGTTTTCAATGCAGCTTTCCAGCTCTTTGAGGAAGATTCTGGAATGGAGATAAAAGCAAAAGAGGCATGAGGAGAAGTTATGTCATTCTGCATTTGAGTGTCAAACCCCCATTTGGATCCAGGCCTGGTGGGAAATATCTACCAGAAGCCGATTGTGTATATTGTAAAGGCTTCTACATCATGTTTGGGGACCATCCTGCTACTCTCCCTCCTGCTGGCTAAAACTGATGGGAATTGTAGTTTCAAACATCCAGAGAGTGCCAGGTTGGTCTATAGCAGGGGTCAGCTGGGGGCCGGTCCACTGTCCATCAGA
The DNA here is from genome assembly GCF_965153285.1 of Podarcis tiliguerta. NCBI lineage: Eukaryota > Metazoa > Chordata > Lepidosauria > Squamata > Lacertidae > Podarcis > Podarcis tiliguerta. The sequence continues at coordinate 8,972,442 of NC_139538.1, read as the reverse complement.
CCTTGCAGGGGGCTGGACTGAAACAAAAAATGAACGGATTCCTATGTCCCACAAATAACCCAGAGGTGCATTTTAAGTAAAAACAGACATTCTGCTCATGTAAAAATACCAGGCAGGCCCCACAAATAACCCAGAGATGCACTTTAAATAAAAGGACACATTCTACCCATGAAAAACATGCTGATTCCCGGACTGTCCATGGGCCAGATTTAGAAGGCGATTGGGCCGGATCCGGCCCCCGGGCCTTAGTTTGCCTACCCATGGTCTATAGCTTCAGTCAAGGATGATCAGAAGTTAGCCCTGGGGACTGGTGCTGGAAGATGATTGTTTGCAAGGCAAAATTATCACATATCGAAGGCACTGCATCCATGTGGGCTGCTCCACAACTTCTGTTTTAAAGCACCCATGTGTGGTCCCAACAGAACAGCATGTCAGGAAGTGTGCAAACCTGTTGTGGAATTCATAAATCTCTGAGAGGTTTCCAAAAAGAACTTCTTTCTTGTTTGACACCGCCGTTGGGATCAAGTGAATTAAATCAGGATTGTCCATTTCAGATACATAGCCCTGTTTAAGATAAGAGGGGGGAAAGAGTTACATGGTGAGAACAAAAGGGTAAAAATATAGGTTAGGGTGCTGTAGTTGCTGCTGTTTTGTCAATTAAGAAAAGCAATGGTTTGCATATAAAGCTCAACCATGAATCTGAGCAAAGCATCACACCCACAATCTATAATAATCTAATCTGTAATAACAGTATATTGTTATTACTATTATTGAATAGTACATCCCTATTTTCATCGGAGAAATGTTGGAGGGTATGTGAAAGCTCCCTCCCATCAGTCTTCACCCTCAGTTTCCGCAAATACTCAGCTTACCTCTATTATGCTTTGAAGTTCCTCTGCATAAACCCGTTCTGTTTCTATCAGTTCATTTATTATATGGCTAAGAAAAGAGAAAGATGAGAGAGAGAGAGACTTATAGTAGTTTCTGCTGCTAAACCGTGCTTTTAAAATACATGTTGCTTTGCAGAAGGTGAAGTAATAAATTTAAATTCAAGGCTGAGCATTGCACAGTATTTTTAAAACATTATAGGTAAAGGTACACAAGGAGAAGGGGACGACAGAGGACGAGATGGTTGGACAGTGTTCTTGAAGCGACAAACATGAGTCTGACCAAGCTGCGGGAGGCAGTGGAAGACAGGGATGCCTGGCGTGCTCTGGTCCATGGGGTCACGAAGAATCGGACACGACTAAACGACTAAACGGCTAAACAACAACAACAACAAGGTAAAGATAAAGGACCCCAGTCAAAAGTGACTATGGTGTTGCTTCGCTCACTTTGCTTTCAGGCCAAGGGAGCCAGCATTTGTCCACAGACAGCTTTCCGGGTCATGTGACCAGCATGACTAAACAACTTCTGGCATAAAAGAACACCATGATGGAAGCCAGAGCGCATGGAAACGCCGCTTACCTTCCCACCACAGTAGTACCTATTTATCTACTTGCACTGGCATGCTTTCGAACTGCTAGGTTGGCAGGAGTAGGGACTGAGCAACAGGAGCTCACCCCGTTGTAGGGATTCGAACCGCCGACCTTGTGATCGGCAAGCCCAAAGACTCAGATATCCTGCCTTTCCCCTCCCACTTCAAGGAACCCAAGCCTCTTCTCCATTTTATCCTCACAACAACCCTGTGTGGTGAGGTTGTGAGTCAGTGAGTGGCCCAAAGTCACTCCATGGGTAGCTCGAATCTCAGTCCAACACAATAACCACCACACCACACTGTTGATGCAAAGTACTCCAGATTTGGAAGTAGGGTAGCCAAAGAAAAGAGAGGGTCCCTTTTCACATTGGGATATAAATTCTAGATCCTGTTCTGCCATGCCACATCCAATGAATTGATCTATATTAAACTTATTGGTCCTTTTCTTTAAAAAAAAATACCAATGTAACACAAAGCATCTTACAGCAATAACTAAAGAGCATACATTAAAACCATCATAAAGCAAAACACAGAAAAATCTAAAACAGGTTCTTTCCCCCCCTTTAAAGCAGGATTAAAAAATCCCACTCACTGAAGGAGGTCGCAGATAATTAAAAGCCAATGGCCTGGTGGAAAACAAGCATCTAAATTTATGTAATGATGGTGCCAGGCGAGTCTCCCTGAGGAGAGCATTCCACAAGTGGGTAACCACCACTGAAATGGCCTGTTCTCATGTTGCCACCCTCCAGACCTCTTGTGGATTATGGGGAATCAAGGACAAAAGGTTTGGGGTGGTAAATGTCATCAGTCAACTCCATCTGCAGTCCTGATTGTACCTGACCCTGGCAAATCATTGTTCAGTTTTGTCCCTGTTTTGCCTGGATTTTGGGTTTGCCTTCTTAAAACATTGTTTTATATGAGTAGCTGGACCCCCATTCATTGTCAGCACTAATTATTACTTCCAGGACTCCCAACACCGCTCTTCAAAACAAAGAAACATTAACAAGTGACACAAATAAGCAACGTTTAACTTAACTGCATGTGTGCGTGTGATCGTTTTCAATATGATATGATTTGGCGACAGGTACACACCACTACGATTTAATATAAACAATTCTGCTTTCTGTTTCTTGGACTGGCTCTCTACTTTGTCACATAAATGATTTATCTTACTGTATAATAAATTTGCAATGCGTCATCAGTCTGTTTTCATTGGCTGCTTCCCAAGGTTATAAAGGCAGGGGCAGGGTTCTTGTAAAAACAGTGTGATGCTGGGAGGTGGGGGGGAAAGTGAGCAAAGGAAGGTAAATATAACAGTTTTAGTCTTCTGGTGGGTGGGCGGGGAGGGAAAGAGAAGGAACTGGGGAGGGGCAGGTGGAACTGGCTGGGAGTCAAGGGGAAATGAGTGGCAATATGGGAGAGAGGGAGGTTTTAAGCATAGCAGTTTTTAGCCTCCAGTGAGGGTGGGGGGAGCCAGAGAGGAGGAGGAATTGGGGAGGGGGCAGGTGGAAGTGGCTGGGGTTAAAGGTGGGATCTGTGGTACTATGGAGGATCAAGAGGGGGTTTGGGGATGAAAGAAGGAGAGTGTGGGTTAGAGGTAGGGAGAGGTGTGTTTAAAGGAAGAGCTGTGGAAGAGAAGGAGGCTGGTTGGTCTGACACTTTTAGGCTGAACTGTAAAACGGGCCTGTCAAATCTCCAGGGTGTGGACACGATTCTTGTCCTCATGTCAGTGCACTGCTTCACCCATTTGCAGGCATCCCCTCCATGCAATAATCATAATAAAAAAGCGAATGCGTTGAGGGAGTTGCAGGGGCTGCATTTCCTAGTGCCCAGATGTTTGCACAGCCAGCTGGCTCTTGCCCCTCTGACCTCCCAGCATAGACCAGAAGTAGGATTTGGCCCTGATAGTGGAGCCTTCAGGCTCCAGATTCACATGGAGGTGGGTCCGATACACATATAGCCAGTTCCTGCTTCAGACCTTCTCTGAAGGCACCAAGGTCAGAGGGGTGGAACTGGTTAGGCCCACAGACATTGGGGTCAGGAGATGGTGGTGTACGAAGGGAATGTGGGAACAGGGCTTGTGGGATTAGACATTCTATTTGAGCACCAATGTTTGTGTGCTCTTTTAAATAAGCAAACTGTTTGGGTAAATTGTTTATTCGCACGCCCTGCCTGAAAAGCCTATGCAGGGAGATGTTTGCAGAGCAAATGAATGGAGAGGCGCTTGCGGCAAGGGGCGGAAATTGGGTGTGGGCAGCAATCTTTGATAAGGGGGTGGAGAGGCTGCAAAGATGCGAGGCAATGATAGTCTTGGGGTTGTGTTGCCAGGAGCTCACTTCCTCAGCAATACTTTATCTTGCATCTGATCTAGTCTTAGGGACTAAGAGACTCTGGCTAGAAAGCTGAAGGCCCTTTTTCACCACTCCTTCCTGTTGAAGGTCATGACGCAGGACAGAGAGGAAAATACTGGAAGTAAAACCACTGGATGCACAGGTGGCATTGTGGTGAAAGTTTTGGCTTCTGGGACCACGGTCTCTAATTCTTTGAGGAAGGGCTTTGGGGATAGATGGGTTGCACCTCACAACAGTTGGGAAGAGTGTGCTTCCTCAGAATCTCATGAACCTGATCAGGAGAGCTTCAAACTAAGTCCTGGTGGGAAGAGAGACAATATTACTTAGTATTGGGGATGATCACTTCATTGATGCACAGGAAACTGGAGGCGGTGCTACGGAAACCTGCTAAAGGGCTGGAAACTACAAGAAGGAAGCAGCTGGAGGGAAAGACTTGTGGTTTCAGCTGTCTCTATACTCAGAGCATGAGTCAACAATGTGGTGCATCAGCAAAAAAAGCTAATGCTATTCTAGGCTGCATTAACAGAAGTAAATTGCACATAGTCATAGTACACTCTATTCTACTTTGGTCAGACCACACCTGGAGTACTGTGTCCTATTCCGGCCGACAATTTAAGAAGGATATTGACAAGAAGCTGGAATGTGTGTGCAGCCAAGATGTTAAAGGGTATTTAAACCAAGCCTGATGAGGAATAGTTGAAGGAGCTGGGTTTGTTTAGCCTGGGAAAGAGGAGACTGAGAGGAGATACGGCAGCCATCTTCAGATATCTTAAGGGCTGTCACATGGAGCAATCTCTTTTTCTCCTGCTCTGGAGGGTAAGACCCAACTCGGATTCAAGTTGCAAGAAAGGAGATTCCAACTAAAACACTAGGAAGAACTTTCTGAGCTGTTTGGCAGTGGAACAGACTTCCACGAGAGGTGGTGGGCTCTCCTTCCTTGGAGGTTTGTAAGCAGAAGATGGATGGCCAACTGTCATGGATGCTTTAGTTGAGATTCTTGCATTGCAGGGGGTTGGACTAGATGACCCCTGAGATCCCTCTCAACTCTACAATTTTATTTTTCTATTAGGCTCTGATTCCAAGGAAGCTGCTACCAAGAGAAGAATAAGAAGAGAGAATGCATATGTTTGTCTTTAAGGCGTCGCAATGCTTCTGTTTGTTGTAACAAGGCTAATAGCAGCTCCCCCTCTGGAATGTGTGTCCCAAGCACACAAGTGTCTGTGCAGTGTTGGAGAATATGTTCTGGGAACAGGCAGGGAGACAGAACTGAGGCAGGAGAGTTTGGGACCCTGGAGACCCACTTTCGTTTTACGGAGGAGCATTTGGTTGGATTAGCGCAGGATGCTGCAGCACAATCACTGACAGCAGTGAGATCCTGCCAACATACAACACCTGTGCTCAGAGACCTGCACTGGTTGCTAATTTGCTACCAGTTTGCTACCAGTTCAAGGTGTTATTATTAGTATATAAAACCCCTAACAACTGGGGACCAGCTTACCTTTGAGATCACCTTACCCCACTCAACTGCTTTGATTAGCAGAACCGGCACTTAACAGGTGCCACCTAATACTTGTTCCTCATTTGTAAGAAATCTTTTTGTGTGTGTGTCGCAGCACCTACACTTTGAAACTCCTTGCCTTTTGATATCAGGCAAGCTCATCGCTCTATTCTGTTGTTTAGTCGTTTAGTCGTGTCCGACTCTTTGTGACCCCCTGGACCAGAGCACGCCAGGCACTCCTGCCTTTCACTGCCTCCCGCAGTTTGGTCAAACTCATGCTGGTTGCTATAATAATAATAATAATAATAATAAATTTTATTTATATCCCGCCCTCCCCAGCCGAAGCCGGGCTCAGGGCGGCTAACAACAATAAAACAGTACAAAAGTACAGCACAAACAACACTCTAAAATCATTCATTATAAAATTAATTAATTCAAGCCACTAGCAACCATTGGGCCAGAGCTCCGCGAAGATTGCCGAGGGAGGGAGTCAGGCTGTTCCCTGGCCAAAGGCCTGGTGGAACAGTTCTGTCTTGCAGGCCCTGCAGAAAGATGTCAAGTCCCGCAGGGCCCTGGTCTCTTATGACAGAGTGTTCCACCAGATCGGAGCCACGGCTGAAAAAGCCCTGGCTCTAGTTGAGGCCAGCCTAACTTCTCTGTGGCCTGGGACCTTCAAGATGTTTTTATTTGAAGACAAGTCCAACCATCTCGTCCTCTGTCGTCCTCTTCTCCTTGTGCCCTCCATCTTTCCCAACATCAGGGTCTTTTCCAGGGAGTCTTCTCTTCTCATGAGGTGGCCAAAGTCTTGGAGCCTCAGCTTCAGGATCTGTCCTTCCAGTGAGCACTCAGGGCTGATTTCCTTCAGAATGGAGAGGTTTGATCTTCTTGCAGTCCATGAGACTCTCAAGAGTCTCCTCCAGCACCATAATTCAAAAGCATCAATTCTTCGGCGATCAGCCTTCTTGATGGTCCAGCTCTCACTTCCATACATCACTACTGGGAAAATCATAGCTTTACTATATGGACCTTTGTTGGCAAGGCGATGTCTCTGCTTTTTAAGATGCTGTCTAGGTTTGTCATTGCTTTTCTCCCAAGAAGCAGGCGTCTTTTAATTTTGTGGCTGCTGTCACCATCTGCAGTGATCATGGAGCCCAAGAAAGTAAAATCTCTCACTGCCTCCATTTCTTCCCCTTCTACTTGCCAGGAGGTGATGGGACCAGTGGCCATGATCTTCGTTTTTTTGATGTTGAGCTTCAGACCATATTTTGCGCTCTCCTCTTTCACCCTCAATAAAAGGTTCTTTAATTCCTCCTCACTTTCTGCCATCAAGGTTGTGTCATCTGCATATCTGAGGTTGTTGATATTTCTTCTGGCAATCTTAATTCCGGCTTGGGATTCATCCAGCCCAGCCTTTCGCATGATGAATTCTGCATATAAGTTAAATAAGTAGGGAGACAATATACAGCCTTGTCGTACTCCTTTCCCAATTTTGAACCAATCAGTTGTTCCGTATCCAGTTCTAACTGTAGCTTCTTGCCCCACATAGAGATTTTCTCAGGAGACAGATGAGGTGATCAGGCACTCCCATTTTTTTAAGAACTTGCCATAGTTTGCTGTGTCTATTCTGTTTAGCACCTGCTTAAATCTTTTTCATTTAGACAAGATTATGCAGATATGGATTAACATCTCCATGTGTCTTAATCAGTCTTGAGCTCATTACTGACTTTAATTCTTCATTAAAATGTTTTAAATTGCTGTTTGTAACTGCTTTTATTGATAATTTTATTGCTTTATTGCTTTGTTCCTTTTTGCAGTCAAGCTGCATATTTTTATGAAATAAAGGAAGATCCCAGGGAGGCGCAACCAAGAGGAAGAACAAAAGATCTGCCCATCTTCCTGGGTTTCCCAGTTGTAAAGAAATAAACAGGGATATGTGAGAGTCTACAGATCAAACCAAAGGAAAATAGCTTCTGTGAGGGTTATAGCGAGGTTGGTTTCAGGTGCAACTGCTGGAGTGCAAGTCTAAACCTCTTTATTAAGCATTCAGCCAGATTCATTTGCACAATCATGACGCCTTTAATCTTGTGGGGAGGAAAATATGGGTGCTCGCTTTTCTCCCTGGAAATTCTCACCTGCAGCCTGGTACGGCAGGGAGGCAAGGGGATGAGTTGATGCTTTGTTGTTTGCTTGTATATTTTTATCTGGTATATGCATGCCCTAGAATTGGTTTTGGGTGAAGGGCAGCTGGTAAATTTCGTAAACTATCAAGGATAGCTCAGTTGGCAGAGTATGAGGCCGATCTCGGGGTTGTGGGTTTGAGCCCCACGTCGGGCAAAGATTCCTTCATTGCAGGGGGCTGCATTAGATGATAATAATAATAACAACAATAATAACAGTAATAATAATATTTTTATACCCCACCCTTCCCAGTTCAGAAAACCGGGCTCAGGGAGGCTAACAACAAATTTAAAACACTTAATTGATGCAACAAAAAACAGCATAAAATACAGTATAAAACGTGAATAACAAAAAATTCAGAATTCAAAAACCCTCGTGGTCCCTTCCAACTCTATATATGATTCTAGGAGTGGCATTCAGGGGCACAGTAAATGTGAGCAGCAATAGCAGGCTGACTCTCAGCCAGAAAGCACCAGGGTGCTGAGCTTCTAGAAAGCCCAGTGGGTTCAAAAGTAGCTGCAAAGTGGGAGAGCAGGAATAGATTGGAAATGGTGGTGAAGTCTCTTGTAGGAACATGCAGAGCAGCTGTTGTTTGAGCAGGGAGGAGGAACTGCGTGTGATTAACATGCCATGGTGTCTCATCCTTATAGCCTAATGCTGATAACAACCAGGGCGCACAAAACCCATCATTTGCCACCTGGTTTCTTAGTAACCCTTGCTCAGCAAAACAAAAGGCTGGGTAGTTGTTGTTGTTTAAGAGATAAGTCAGAGAACACAACAGAACGATTGCAACATTTAATTGTCTTGCTGCAGGGATAGAGCTGTGGATGTTGACTTTGTACCCAAATTTGCCCAAATATAGCTATCTGGCATTACCTGTGTGTGTACAAACACGTTGCCCTTGAAATGCACAGGAGCCGGTGGGGGTGGGGTGGTTTCACAGCATGCTTCTGTACATAGTGGTTTGCAATAAAGTGAAAGCTGTGGTCCATGTTGTTTGTGCATGTGGGTGGGCATGTTTTGAAATGAGTGTGCAAATGCGTTCTCTATTTCCCTTTCCCCAAATGTTGCTTCTGCCTGCTCTTGAGATGAAGCTTTGCCTGTGTGGCAACAGTGCAGGGGCTCTCCGACCCTCAATGAACAGCTCATGCCACCAGTCCTTATTATGGGGAAAGCATGGGACGCGGATGGTGCTGTGGGTTAAACCACAGAGCCTAGGACTTGCCGATCAGAAGGTCGGCGGTTCAAATCCCTGCAATGGGGTGAGCTCCCATTGCTCAGTCCCTGCTCCTGCCAACCTAGCAGTTCAAAAGCACGTCAAAGTGCAAGTAGATAAATAGGTACCACTCCGGCAGGAAGGTAAACGGTGTTTCCGTGTGCTGCTCTGGTTCGCCAGAAGCAGCTTAGTCATGCTGGCCACATGACCCGGAAGCTGTACGCCGGTTCCCTTGGCCAATAAAGTGAGATGAGCGCCGCAACCCCAGAGTCGGCCATGATTGGACCTAATGGTCAGGGGTCCCTTTACCTTTACCTATGGGACCTGGATTCTTGGATGAATGACTTATGAGGAGGAAGGTTGTGTCCAGGTGAGCTTTTTCTTCATGCTCAGCCTGCTTATTCAGGTGCTGTTGATGGGCCATTTCAAAGGCCCCGTTGCTCTCCCTTATTACATCTTCAGAGAGGACTTGTAAAGGAAGCCATGTGACCACTGCGACTCCAACCAAGTGCACTTCCGCAAACATCATCTTGCTTTGCCATCCCTCACTTACAGCAATGGTGTGCGGTTGTTTTTCTCTGAGCGATTGGGCGGCGGGGACATTTGACCCAAACAACACACACCAAAAAAGCTCATAGTCGTCAGAAGTCTGTTTTGGCTCTCTTTCTTCTCCAAGCTCTTTATGAAACCTCCTCATTCATCCAACAACCATGACTGTCCAACCACCCCAGCACTGCTGTTTTGGCAACATGCGCTTGCCAGGGAAGCTCAAAGGAACTGCGGCATTTCTTAATTAGAGCTAATCTGACTGTTTATAGGCACACAAGATATGTGTGAGCCGGCAGGTATACCACAAATAATAATGATATGGTTTATCAGCTTCAGAACGTTGCACAAGTCCCTAATTAGGCTTGCCAAAGCCAGTATAACTAGATCTTGCTTTGCATATGGTGACACTTAACATTTGACAGAGAAAGGCAAGGAAGCTTGTTTTATGGGAAGTTAACTGTCCGCGCATTACACATTTAGAGCACTTGCAAAAGAATCCTGGGAACCGTAGTTTTTAAAGGGTGCTGGGAACTGTAGTTCTGAGAAGGATAAACTATAATTCCCATATTTGGGGGGAGGATTGCTTTAAATGTATTTTAAATGTGGTGGGAATGTAAGAAGGTGAAAGGCTTCTGGGAAATGATATACAACGAATTGAAAAAGATTTTGAAATATACATTTACAAAGAAGCCAGAGGTCTTTCTGTTAGGTATTTTAGGGAAAGAGGTTAAAAGAAAGGACAATAAGTTTATCCAATATGCAGTGACAGCTGTAAGGGTGTTGCTGGCTCAGAAATGGAAACAACAGGAAATACCAACGATGGAAGAATGGAGAAGGAAGCTGTTAGATTATGCTGAGTTGGATAAGATGACTGGAAAAATTAGATACTTAAGAGACCAAAAGTTCACAGAGGACTGGGGAAGATTTGTTGAATATCTGGAGAGTATAAATGAGGGCCAAATAACGCTAGAGGGATTTAAAACAGCACTGTGAAAATGTAAGAGGTATTGTTAAAAGGGAATAGAAGGAAAAAAAGGTTTAAACAATGACAATATAAACAAAAGAAATGCGTAAATTAATAATGACTACGAAAGAGTTACGGAAAAGCTGAAGGAAGTCCAGAAAAGAAAGACTTGGGGAAAATTGGGATGTGAAAACAATGTATGTTTTGTTTTGTTTTTGTTGTAAATTAATAAAAACATATTTTTTTAAAAAAGTGTTTTAAATGAATGGCGTGCACACAACACAGGCTTCCACAGCCTGATGTCCTCCAGCTGTTTTGGGCTAGTGTGTTGGTTGGGGCTGCTTTTCTTTCTGAAGACCAGGAAAATTTCAGAATATATATATATTCTTCAGGTAGTGAGAAATCCATTTATTTATTTATTTTGCTATTAGGGTGCACTTTTGTTCCTGCTAACGGAAAGCACTGGAATAAAATAATAGAATTGTAGAGTTTGGAGGGACCCAAAGTGTCATCTATAATAATAATTTATTATTTATACCCCGCCCATCTGGCTGGGTTTCCCCAGTCACTCTGGGTGGCTTCCAACAGAATATTAAAATGCAATAACCTATTAAACATTAAAAGCTTCCCTAAACAGGGCTGGCTTCAGATGTCTTCTAAAAGTCTGGTAGTTGCTTTTCTCCAACCCTTGCCAAGCAGAGAAGGAACCACAGTTAAAGAGTCTCTGAAGAGTGTACAGTGGTACCTCAGGTTAAGTACTTAATTCGTTCCAGAGGTCCATACTTAACCTGAAACTGTTCTTAACCTGAAGCACCACTTTAGCTAATGGGGCCTCCTGCTGCCGCCGCGCTGCCAGAGCACAATTTCTGTTCTCATCCTGAAGCAAAGTTCTTAACCTGAAGCACTATTTCTGGGTTAGCAGAGTCTTTTACCTGAAGCGTACGTAACCTGAAGCATATGTAACCCGAGGTACTACTGTATTATCATTGGCCCTACAAACACAGCTTGAAGCTTTTAAGCTTTCCACCTTCTTGAAAACCGCCCTGCCATGTGACAATTACCATTTGGGGGGAAAGTTGCTATTGGGGTCAATGGGATTCCCCCCTCTTTTTTAATGCTAATTGTCATGCCGGAAAAGGAAACCTTAAACCGTACATCTCTACTCTGAATTGGCAAGAACAATTTCTTCCCAATCACGCCAGCATGGTTGGTATTTTAAAAAAAATTGGATTGCTAAATCACACCATTAACGTAACAGGTAGGTTAGACCCTGACTTTATTTGTACTGCAACACAAATCTGGGTAGAAGACAAACGTCATCACCAGCCAATCTGGTTACCAATCTTGCTGAACCTGATCTTCCAAAGCAAAAGTGCAACCTTTTGCAGAATTTTTTTAACGGTGCGGTGCTATAGAAATGCTGTATTGTAAACAGCTCCCATTCCATGCTCCGCTTCTGACTCACAGGAACTCCCCACAGCAACATGAAAGCATACAGAATCACAGGGAAGTATTTCAAAGGGCGCTTCCCCCCAACTGCCTATCGGGGAGAAGGGGTTTCGTCGCATAAGCAGGCCTGTGTATTAATTCAGAACGGATGTCCAGGACTGAGGGACACCTGAGATGCATCTAGCCAAGCAGAACACATCTGCCATCACGTCATCCCATTTACTAGGCACGCAGCTGGGGGTGTGTGTGGAACTTTTCCTCTGTCCTGAATGCGATGAGCAAATGAGTGTAACCCAACGCTCCTTGTAAAGGAGATCCTGTTCACCCGCTGATTACCACTGTCAACACTGCTTGCGGGGACAAAAGGTGACTGCAAAAGTTGTTTATGACTTGGAGCGTTTCCCCCTCTTGCTCCCACCTCTCCGAAAATCTCCAGGTGGCTCACAAATCAGCAAAGGTTGGAAAAAACATTGCAAGACTATATTCATAAAGATCAAGCGGGTTTTCTACCTGGCAGACAGATGAAAGATAATATAAGAAATATAATATACATTGTGGAATATCTGACTGCCAGGAATGATAAACAAGCTATGCTAATATTTGTGGACGCTGAAAAGGCCTTTGATAATATATCTTGGGAATTTATGTTGAAGAATTTAGAGATGATGGACTTAGGTCAAGGGATTTTCAATGGTATCAAAGTGATATATCCAGAACAAACAGCAAAGTTGATAGTAAATAATATACTAACAGAAAAGATTAAAATAGCTAAAGGCACAAGACAGGGTTGTCCTCTGTCACCGTTACTTTTCATCATGGTACTGGAGGTTCTTCTAAGATCAGTAAGGAAAAATGAAAAAATTAAGGGAGTTACAGTTGGTCGAAATGAATACAAAGTTAAAGCATTTGCTGATTATTTGGTTTTAACAGTGGAGGAACCGTTAAAAAGTACCAAAGAAGTACTAGAGGAAACAGAACAATTTAGTAAAATGGCAGGTTTTATTTTGAATAGAAAGAAAATGAAAATGATTGTTAAAAATATGGATCAAGATATGATAGAAATAATGCAACAACAGACTGAGATTGAAGTGGTGAAAAAAGTTAAATACTTGGGAATTTGGGTGACCCCCAAAAATATTGATTTATTTCAAAATAATTATATACCAATGTGGAATGGAATTAAAAGAGATCTAGAGGTGTGGGGAAGGATGAAATTATCATTCGGGGAAGAATGTCAATGATAAAGATGAGTGTTTTGCCGAAAACGTTATTTTTATTCCAGACAATTCTGGTTATAAAAGGGGCAACTATATTTAAGGATTGGCAAAAAATAATTTCAAGATATATCTGGCAGGGCAAGAAGCCTAGAATAAAATTTAAATTGTTGACAGATGCGAAAGAAAGAGGAGGCTTCGCCCTGCCGGACTTGAAATTATATTACAAAGCATCTTCCCTCTGTTGGTTAAAGGAGTGGGTGAAATTAGAAAATATGGAATTGTTGGACTTGGAAGGATTTGATAATAGATTTGGATGGCACGCTTATTTATGGTATGATAAGAAAAAAGTTCATAAAGGTTTTGCAAGCCACATTTTTCGAAGATCTCTGATAGAAGTATGGGATAGGTATAAAAACCTATTAGAAGCAAAAATACCCCATTGGTTATCACCTCTAGAAGTTATGAGTGTGAAAAAAATTAACATGAAAGGGGGATGGATAACTTATGGGGATTTGATTATTAAAGAAGAGGGAAAATGGAAGTTAAAACCATATGAGGAAGTCAAGGAATATGTTAATGATTGGTTGCATTACTATCAGTTTAATGAAATGTTTAAAAAAGAGTTAAAAGAGAGAGGCTTTTTGGAAAAAGAGTCAAAGTTTCAAAAAGAAATAGTGAGTAATGAAATTAAAAACCTGTCAAAAATGTATAAACTGTTGCTAGAATGGCATACTAAAGATGAAGAGATAAAATCAGTAAGGATTCAATGGGCCAGGGATTTTGAGTATAATATACAATTTGATGAGTGGAATAAATTATGGAATGAAAGAAGAAGAAGAAGAAGAAGAAGAAGAAGAAGAAGAGTAGTTTGGATTTGATATCCCGCCTTTCACTCCCTTTAAGGAGTCTCAAAGCGGCTAACATTCTCCTTTCCCTTCCTGCCCCACAACAAACACTCTGTGAGGTGAGTGGGGCTGAGAGACTTCAAAGAAGTGTGACTAGCCCAAGGTCACCCAGCAGCTGCATGCGGAAGAGTGGAGACGCGAACCCGGTTCCCCAGATTATGAGACTACCGCTCTTAACCACTACACCACAATTTACAGCCTGTACTGCACTGAAAGAAAACGTGATGAAGATGGTTTATAGATGGTCTATCACTCCAGTAAAACTAGCAAAAATGTATAAAGTAAGTAATCAATGTTGGAAATGTAAAGAAAAAGAAGGAACGTTTTATCATATGTGGTGGGAGTGTAATAAGGTTAAAGTATCCTGGGATCAGACATATAATGAGTTGAAAAAGATGTTGAAATATACATTTGCTAAAAAACCAGAAGCTTTTTTGTTAGGAATGGTTGGAAATGAAATAAATAGAAAAGATCAGAAATTATTTCTATATGCAGTGACGGCAGCAAGGATACTACTGGCCCAAAAATGGAAACAGGAGGAACTACCATCTATAGAAGAGTGGAGAATGAAATTAACAGACTACACAGAACTAGATAAATTAACAGGGAAAGTCCGAAACCAACGAGATCACAAGTTCACTGAGGACTGGAGTAAATTTGTGGATTATATGAAAAGCATATGTGATGAACAAATATGTATAGAAACATTGTAAAAAAAGGAAAGAGGGGGAGTAGGTGGATTTTAAGATAAAAGACAATGACAAATTTTGAACTTGCAGTATAAAGACGAGAATACGGAGGATTCACGGATGAACTGATGGAAGTCAAAAATATGTATTTGTGATTCTACTGAAAATGTATGACTAAAAATTCTTTTTTATTGGAAATTAATAAAAAATAATAAAAAACAAAAACAAATCAGCAATGAAAGCAGTCTCCTAGAGCCTGTTGCAAGGCAGCTCTTGTTCTCTTTCCCGGTTACGCCACCAATTGTAACCCAAAGTAGGCCAAACCCCTGCCCCAAACCCCCAGAAAAATGCCCCAATTATTTCCTTGAATTAGGTTGCCTACAGTCATGCATTACACAGGGGTCTGATGGCTCCCATGGCGTACCCTGCCTCACGTGCCATTACCGTAACATGTACCGTATTTTGCGCTCTATAGGATGCACCCAACCATAGGACACACCTTGTTTTAGAGGGGGAGTACAAGGGGAAAAAATCTCCCCCTCTCTGCGCAGCGCCCCTTCAGCGAAGCGGCAGGAGGCGCTACGCAGAGAGGGGGAGAATTTTTTTTCTTGTTCTCCCCCTCTAAAATAAGGTGCGTTCAGTGCCTTCAGTCGCCTTTAGTGAAGGCAACCTGAAGCCTCTGGAGCGCGGCAGGAGTTCCCGCTGCGCTCCGGCGGCTTTGGGTTCCTTTCGACCTGCTCTTTGGGGCTGGCAGAGAGAAGCGCTGCTTTCCCCCATCACGAGCCCCAAAGAGCAGGCCGGGGAGCAGCCGAAAGGCTGCGCACAGCCTTCCCACTGTTCCCCGAGCTTGTGGGCCTGGCGGTAAGCCCAGCTTTCCCCCACCCCCAGCACCAAAGAGCAGTTCGGGGCTGGCGGGGTAAGCCCCCCCCCCCCAGCCCCATGGACCACACATTCGCTCCATAAGACGCACAGACATTTCGCCTTAGATTTTAAGAGGGGGAAAGTGCGCCTTATGGAGCGAAATAGACAGTAATTTAAAGAAGCAAACAAACAATGGGAAGACCACCCACAGACTCATGTATTTATTTATTTATTTATTTATTTATTGAGTTTAGGGTGAAGCAGGGTGGGAAAGAGCTGATATGGTGATGTTGGGTGACATCTTTACACACACACACACACACACACACACACCCCGTACACATTATTGGGAAGATGTGGGTTTGTGGTGTCTACACATCTGCCCATAATAAGCTGCATGATCTTAGGTGGCCTTTATACAATGGCATCAAGGCCAGGAGAGAACAAACCCTCCAACATGTCTCCAACATGAAAATAGGGAGGTGCTATTCCATAACACTGGGACATGGGTGGCGCTGTGGGTTAAACCACAGAGCCTAGTACTTGCCAATCACAAGGTTGGCGGTTCGAATCCCCGTGATGGGGAGAGCTCCTGATGTTCGGTCCCTGCTCCTGCCAACCTAGCAGTTTGAAAGCATACCAGTGCAAGTACATAAATAGGTACCGCTGCGGCGGGAAGGTAAACGGCGTTTCCGTGCGCTGCTCTGGTTGCCAGAAGCGGCTTAGTCATGCTGGCCACATGACCGCTCCCTCGGCCAATAAAGCAAGATGAGCGCCGCAACCCCAGAGTCGGTCACGACTGGACCTAAATGGTCAGGGGTCCCTTTACCTTTATTCCATAATAATATTATTATTCATTTTGGTATTTGTACCCAACCCATCTGACTGGCCTGCCCCAGGCACTCTGGGCAGCTTCCAGCACATATAAAAACATGATAAAACATTAAGCATTTAAAAACTTCCCTATACAGGGCTGCCTTCAGATGTCTTCTAAAGGTTGCATAGTATTTATCTTATTGGCTCGGGAGTCGTATAACTCCAACATTTCTTAGATGAAAATAGGGACGTCCTAAGGGAAAGCGGAACATTCTGAGATCAAACTGGGACGGCTTCCATAAATCCGGGACTGTCCCTGGAAAAATTGGGACATTTGGAGGGTCTGAGAGGTACACAATCACGCTTTCAAAGGAGGTTGTTTTACTGCACTGGGGCCACTCCGGGGGGGTGGGGAGGGAGAGATCTGCTCCTTGCTGCAGATGACCTCACTGCCTGTATTGAGGGAACTATGATCTCAGCAAATTGCCAAAGCAAATTTGCCTTTTGGTTGTTGTTGGTTTTTTGGGAGGGGGGCGGTTCTGCTGTCCAAGAAACACAAGCTCATTTTGGCATCCCAGGCATAGAAATAAATTCTGCAAGTGACACAGACTATGGAAATCGCAGCTCATTCATGCAGGCGTAACATGAGGACAGAATTGCATCTGATTCATTATGCAGGAGCAACACCACTCATAGCCCAAAGCTCCCTGGACCTCCTGCGCAAACGTGGAGCTCCTTGTGCACAACAGCTGCCCTGTTCTGTTCCACGCTAGGGAACGGTATGGGCTCAGAATGCCGGAATTGCACCGCATGAGCAGAACAGGCTCAGAGGGAAGAGGGGGGTTGGTCAAGCTCAGCAAGCTCACCGCTCCATTCATGAACTGGAGGCAAGGAGGAGAGGAGGAACATCCAGGAGGGTTTTTCTTATAAATCACATTTCATAGAATCTTAAGAGTTGGAAAGGACCCTCAGGGGTCATCTAATCCAACCCCCTGCAATGCAGAAATCTCAGCTAAAGCATCAGTGACAGATTAACAGTTAATATTTTCCACTTATCTCCATTTAGTCTCAGTGATGGACTGAATGGGGGTGTTGATAAAAGTATTTATTTATTTATTTATTTATACATACCACTCTATTCCTGGGGGGGTCTCAGGGAGGTATGGACAGTTAGCAAGTAAGGTGGAGTTCCTGTTTCTTTATGGAGCCCCAACGTGAACTGCATGGTGATGATGATGATGATGATATATTTATTTATACCCTGCCTTTGCCTCTGATGGAACTCAAGGTGACTTACAGACCAAACAAAAAACAAGAATCACTAAAAACATAGAAGAGGCTATCGTTAAAAAACAATTAAACATTAATAGTATTACAACATACAGTCGTACCTTGAGAGTCCAACAGAATCTGTTCCGGAAGTCCGTTTGACTTCCAAAACATTCGGAAACCAAAGCGTGGCTTCCGATTGGCTGCAGGAGCATCCTGCAGCCAATCGGAAGCCATGCTGGATGTTCGGCTTCTGAAAATCGTTCAAAAACCGGAACACTCACTTCCAGGTTTTGATCATTCAGGAGCCAAGGCGTTCGGGAGATAAGGTACAACTGTATATAAAATCTGTTTAAAACATACAAATAATTACAATAAGAACAGCATGGCGCCTGTTCTTTCGTTAAAAGCAGTTGATCCCCCAATGCCTGCTGTAACAAGAAGGTCTTCACTGGTGAAAGAACTACAAGGAAGAAGCCAGTCTAACTTCTCCAGGCAGGGAGTTCCGTGTCCCCACCTGAAGGGTAGGTGGGTTCCCACGAGGCAAGACACAATGATAACAGCAAGAACCTTTATTGAACTGCGTAACTGGGAAACGGGCAAAGCTACCGCTTATATACGTTCCTGAAAGTCTGGGCCACTCCCACTCCCAACGTGATTGGCTGTCTAAACTCCCAAGCTGCGAATCACGACCAGTTCAAGGGCCAATGGCAGAGGTCCAAATCCTGAAATGTCCTGTGATTGGGCATCATGTATCGAATCAGAACATAGGAGATCAGAATCCTTAGTCCAGACTCAAGCTCAGGCAAACACAGAACACTGGACACATAACACCACCCATGTGAGGGTGGCAGGACTGAGAGTAGGGCCTCCTGAAGACCTCAAAACCTGGGCGGGTTTGTATGAGGGAATGAAAAGGGAGAAGTTGTGGTGTGGGAGGAGGAAGTATATGAAAATGGATGAGTAAATACACACACACAGAGACACACACACAGAGAGAGAGAGAGACGCAGAGAAAATATGAGGAAATATCCCTTTCTGCCAAATTTGCCAAGCCCTAAACTCCAAGTCCTGTCCATATGAACAGTAGCAGCAAGCACTGCTGACTCATGTTCAAGCAATGGGGGGGGGGGGGCATCGGACTAATTCCCCATGTAAACAAGCCTTAACACAAGTTTGCTTGGTGATGCTTCAGAGGCAAGAATGAGGGAGAAAAGAATGCAGAAGATCTTCCCTGAACAGCAATGATAAGACTGGAAGAGTGTAAATAAGGCTCCCTCTGCAACAAACCCAAGTGTGCACCAGGCCCTATCCATGGTACAGACCATGTTTTACATGCAAAAGGTCACAGGGTCAAACTCTAGCATCTCTTGCTAGGGCTGGGGAAGACCCCTGATAGAAACCCTGGAGAGCCAGTATAAACCAGTGCTTCCCAAACAATGGGACAAGAATCACTGGTGGACCTTCGGACACTTTCAGGTGAGCTTCAGTGCCACACTCTGCCCAGTGCTTCCTGCCCCCTAGCTGTGCCACAGCTGGTTGGCTGGATCAATGCCAGCAACTCACTGCATGCTGGGTAAAGGGGGCCAGGTGATGGAGAGGGGACCAGGAGGGAGGGAGGAAGGAAGGTCTCATCCAGGAGGGGGCCCAGTGTGCAGTGCACACCCGTGACATCCTGGCGGCATTGCACATGAGTGACATCATGCACGCAACACACATGCAATGCAGACCCTCCAAGTGTCCCTATTTTCCAGGGACAGTCCCGGATTTACAGAAGCCATCCCGCTTTCCAATTTGATCCCAGAATGTCCCACTTTTCCTTAGGATGTCCCTATTTTCATTGGAGAAATGTTGGAGGGTATGGAGTTATCTGACCCCCCAAGCTATCTGAAGGCAATCCTGTACAGTGGTACTTCGGGTTACAGACGCTTCAGGTTACAGATGCTTCAGGTTACAGACCCTGCTAACACAGAAATATTACCTCAGGTTATGAACTTTGCTTCAGGATGAGAACAGAAATCGCACGACGGCGGCAGCAGCGGGAGGCCCCATTAGTGGTACCTCAGGTTAAGAACAGTTTCAGGTTAAGAAGAACGGACCTCGGGAACAAATTAAGTTCTTAACCCGAGGTTCCACTGCAGAAAACAGAACAACGCCCCCCTAGCCTTTCTATGGCAGCCCTGTTGGTTGTGCTTTCTTCCTTATAAAAGTAAAAGTAAGAGCCAGTGTGGTGCAGTGGTTAAGAGCGATAGACTCGTAATCTGGGGAACTGGGTTCGATTCCCCGCTCCTCCACATGCAGCTGCTGGGTGACCTTGCAGCTCAACCCCACTCACCTCATAGAGTGTTTGTTGTGGGGGAGGAAGTGAAAGGAGAATGTTAGCTGCTTTGAGACTCCTTCGGGTAGTGATAAAGCGGGATATCAAATCCAAACTCTTCTTCTTCTTCTAAATACATCCTGGAGTGATTAAGGCTGAATGAATTAAAATGTCTCTGACATATCGGACAGTCACCTTATCTACTGTATTTTCAGGAGCTTTCTTACCGTGTGCCTCTTCCCACAAGCCTGCTAAAGTCATTATGTTGTTGTTTTTAAACTGGTGCAGCGATATAACTGCCAGCACATTTGCTAAAGCTAAGCAGGACCCAGTATGGTTTCAAAGTGGATGGGACATGGCATGTCAAGGTTCCTGAATTGCAGGGGGTTTGGACTAGATGGCCCTCAAGATCTCTTCCAACTCTATGATTCTCTCTCTCTGTGTGTGTGTGTGTGTGTGTGTGTGCACAATAGAATATTAAAACATGATATGACATCAAACATTGAAATCTTCCCTAAACAGGACTGCCTTCAGATGTCTTCTAAAAGTCAGATAGTTGTTTATCTCCTTGACATCTGAAGGGAGGGCGTTCCACAGGGCGGGTGCCACTACCGAGAAGGCCCTCTGCCTGGTTCCCTGTAACTTCTCTTCTCGCAGGGAGTGAATGGCCAGAAGGACCTAGGAACTGAACGATGGGGGGGTGGAGACCCTCCTTTTATATATGTAACTGTTTTATATGTTATCCTATTGTAAACCACTTTGCGATGTCTCGTGGGAAGCCATTCAGAAAGGAAATAAACCGTAAGTAAAGATATGGACTATGCAAAATTGGCAAAATTAACAGCTAAAATAAGAGAACTTAATGATGATTGTTTTGTGAAAGAATGGAAGCCTTTTGCAGACTACCTAAACTAATACTATAGGATGATGAACTGATTGAGCAGGAATTGAACGATAAGCAACCGAAGGAATTAGAGAGTATTGTATTGTTGATATGGTATAAGAGATAGAAAATAGGGTGCAGCAAAGGGGGAGAAATTAAAAAAAACCACCTTGGAAAACGGGGTGGGAAGTCAACAAAGCAAAAGAAAAACTTATTATGTATAGGAGTGTATATGTGAAACTTTTGAAACTTTAATAAATTTAATTTATGAATAATTTATTAATTTAGAATTTATTAATAAAATTTAATAACATAAATAAAATATAATAAGATATTACTAAAATAAGAAAGGAAATGGTCTGAAGCTTAAAATAAGAAAGAATATGGTCTGAAGCTCAACATCAAAAAAACGAAGATCATGGCCACTGGGCCCATCACCTCCTGGCAAATAGAAGGGGAAGAAATGGAGGCAGTGAGAGATTTTACTTTCTTGGGCTCTGTGATCACTGCAGATGGTGACAGCAGCCACGAAATTAAAAGACGCCTGCTTCTTGGGAAAAGAGCAAATGACAAACCTAGGCATCGTCTTAAAAAGCAGAGACATCACCTTGCCAACAAAGGTCCGTATAGTTAAAACCATGGTTTTCCCAGTAGTGATGTATGGAAGTGAGAGCTGGACCATAAAGAAGGCTGAGTGCCGAAGAATTGACACTTTTGAATTCTGGTGCTGGAGGAGACTCTTGAGAGTCCCATGGACTGCAAGAAGATCAGACGCATCCATTCTTAAGGAAATTAGCCCTGAGTGCTCACTGGAAGGACAGATCGTGAAGCTGAGGCTCCCTGGAAAAGACCCTGATGTTGGGACAAGGAGAAGGGGATGACAGAGGACAAGATAGTTGGACAGTGTTCTCGAAGCTACAAACATGAGTCTGACCAAACTGCGGGAGGCAGTGGAAGACAGGAGTGCCTGGCGTGCTCTGGTCCATGGGGTCACGAAGAGTCGGACATGACTAAACGACTAAACAACAACAACAAGAAAGGAAATAAATCACAATAACTTCTAGTGTGTCAAAAATATGAGTCCAAATGTTAATATTTCCACGCAACCCGCCTATGTTTATAAGCCAATTCTCTCTATAAACGGGGACAACAGGGGGGATGACGTTGTGTCTGCAGCACCTCAAAAAAGGCGCCAGGACTGGTTGTGCATTATCACGCAGTGCGTACACAAGTGCCCTGCAATATTAAATTGTATTGCAGATTTATTCTGGGATCATCTTGGCTACTTCCTAAGCACGCTGGAGCCTGCTGCCAGCTCTCGTTTCATCACTTAAGAACTGCAAATGCTGTTGTGTGTCCTCAAACTACGAGCCTGTTGAGCTGACACTTTATTGTGACTCTATGGGGTGGGGGGAGAGACCTGGTTGATATGGAGTCCCCAGGGAAGCAAGACGCGAATGCCCCAAACACATGAAAAACTCAGGGTTAGTCAGCAGCATCTTTAGTTAGTTGCTGTTTTCACAGGCGCAGACAACGTAAATAGCAACCCTGAAGTCCAAGGGGCAGTACTGGCAAGGAGGACTATCAAAGTTCCAGCCACTCGCTGTGGGATGAACAGGGTCACAGCTCTTTGCGACAGACTAAAGGGGAAAAAATGCGCTTTGCGTAATGTGTTTCTACACTCAACGATGCGTGCCTGCTTTGCATGGAAGTTGATTTTCTATTTTGAGCCTGATGGAAATGTAGACAAACTCTGGTGCTTCTTTTAGCAAGTTGCTGCGCGGTGGGGTAAAGGATGGCATGGGAGAGAACCAGTGGATGCGGTCAGTAGGGGAGGTTTGCCAAGAGAGGCAGTGTGGTGTAGTGGTTAGTGCTGGGCTAGGGGTCAAATGCCCACTGGCCATGAAGCCCCCTGGGAGACCTATCACTATCTCTCTGCTTAACCCACCTCACAGGGTTCTTGGGAGGATAAGAAGGAGAGGGGGAGAAATTTGTACGCCGCCCTAAGCTCCTTGGAGAAAGAAATGGGATATAGATGTAATAATCAATAGAAATAAATAAAATAAGGGTGGGATAGGGCACCTGCCAGCAGACGGCTTAAACGAACAGAACCGTACACGAACCTTTTGTTACAGAGCCATGTTTTCCAGCAGGGGAAACTTATGCAGTATCTGAGTTACAATCATGGCAAAGTTTCAATTAAGAGACACAAGTGTTTGACTTTGAGAAAGCAATATTTGGAAAACAGAGCTCTGTGGTATTTAACACTAAGCCCTTAAACAAATCTGCCATCGGTCCCTTGCTGCTGCTTTTCCCAGAACACCCTTCCAGGACATCTGCTTTCAAGTTTTATTTCTAACTCCCCCCCCCCCCCATATATATATATATATTCAAAGCCTTTCGTACAATCCTTTGGTTTCAGTCACCTGCCATAAATAAACCTAAGTACACATAGTTGGAAAAAAATGTCTCTGGCACTCCCATTCTGCCAGTACAAGGTATGTGGATTTGTGGAATGGAACTTTCCCCCGTCTTCAACCCTGCAGGCCCCCACCTACCCTCAAAATCAGCTCTGGAAGTGGGGGGGTCCTCTGGATAAGTTGGGGAGGAACGAGGGGAGAAGAAAACAGAAGTTTCCGCATAACTCTGCTGGTGCTGCTTTCAATACAACCCTCGTCTTTCCTCTGCCTTCATCTCCCTTGGCTACCTTGCACTGTATTGGATTTTAGATTGTAAACGCTTTGGGGCAGGGATTTGCCCCCATGTCTTTGGATAAGACGGACATAGATGGTGCTATATATTCCATTGTTCATAATCCTCACTGAAAGCAGCAACAACAGCAACGAGGATTAAGAGCCAGGACTTTCCCTTCGTTGTTCGGTTACTCTGCTACTCTTACGAACAACACACCCCACAACTAACATTCTCTGTCTGTGTTTCATCAAGTTCCGTAGGCTCCACCTTCAAACCATCTGTTTCTGTGCTGGCTCCAAACCCTCGGGGGAAATTTGAACAATCTGCCTTTAGCTGAGCATCTTCATTAAGCTCTGCCTCTGTCTCCTCCCTGTGGAGCTGTCTTGGCTCCATCTCCAAAAAGTTTTGTAACTCTTTCAAAAAGTTGGGTCTTTAACCCTGGCACAAACACTAAAAGCAGCTTCCACTTCTTCTTTTTTAAAAAAATAAACCGCTCCAAAGCTTTCCTTGAGGTATAGCTCATGTTATATTTTTGGAGCTTGTGTAACAGAATATCTGAATATCCGAAAGCAACTGTGCAAAGGTTAAGATTACTGTGAGTGGGCAGTTTGGTTTTGCTCCTGGTGCCTGTCCTTTGAAAGTCTTACAGTCTTCACTGATTTCAGTACCCCCCCCCCCCGACTTTCACTGTTTTTTGGGTGGGATTAAATTCCACATTGGAAAATTCAGGTTGCACAATTAAAGTGCAACAAACACATTTTAAAAATCACACTCTTTCTTTTCCCCCCGGGAACAGAAAGTGTTGAGAAAATGCACTGGGAAATGTAGGATCTGAAGGCAGCCCTCTTTAGGGAAGCTTTTAATATTTGATGAATTATTGTATTTTAATATTTTGCTGGAAGCCGCCCAGAGTGGCTGGGGAGGCACAGCCAGATTGGGTGTGTGTGTGATAAATTATTATTATTATAAATTATTATAGGATAACAGCTGGTTGACTTGGCCTTATAAGAATGAATGCTCAATCAACAGCCGACCTCATATAACCTCCCCTCAGACATATCAGGGCGGATGCTTGGTCTAAAGATTGAGGAAAGGCAAGACTAAGAGGTTAATATACTTAATTCCTGTTGTTTAAAAAAACAAACCTGTTGATCAATATATCACTGGTGTTGGGAGTATTTATATGTTCACATAATAACATCGGTAGTGTTCGACTCCACCTGACTTATGTGATCATGTGCCTGGGATCCAGATTATCAGAAACAATCAGACATCCAGCCCAGTCCTACGGATCTTTACCCCTAAGAAAGCCCCACTATATCCAGTGTAGCTTAACTCTCAGCTAAGTGTGCCCCATGTGTAGAAGGATTTGCTCTCAATTTCAGTAAGCGTGCTATTGATACCATGCACAATTGGCTAAATCAGAGGATCAATGACTCTGGGTCCTTCTGTTTTCTTTGCAGACAAACATTCCAAGGGTATCTGGCAAAGGGGCAAAGGCCTCTTGCTGCAGCCCCCACAAACAAACAGATTTATCCGATAGCCTCACAAAAAAACTATCTTTGCAAAGCCACATTCCACAGATACAGCAAAGGACCCACCCCGCTGTATCAAAGCAGGGTTCAGGAAAATGCCCGAGAAAACAAACATGCATCTACTTATTGTGAGTACTACTGACTACATCAGATTCTCAGATTTTTCCATTGCAAAGCTCCCTAGGTTAAAGAAGAAACAATTTGAGGCTTTGTGTATGTGGGACACTTCACATGTTAATGTTTTAGGTAAAGGTAAAGGGACCCCTGACCGTTAGGTCCAGTCATGACCGACTCTGGGGTTGCAGCGCTCATCTCGCTTTATTGGCCAAGGGAGCCGGCGTACAGCTTTTGGGTCATGTGGCCAGCATGACTAAGCCGCTTCTGGCGAACCAGAGCAGTGCACGGAAACGCAGTTTACCTTCTTGCCGGAACGGTACCTATTTATCTACTTGCACTTTGATGTGCTTTCGAACTGCTAGGTTGGCAGGAGCAGAGACCGAGCAACGGGAGCTCACCCCGTCATAGGGATTTGAACCGCCGACCTTCTGATTGGCATGTCCTAGGCCCTGTGGTTTAACCCACAGCTCCACCCATGTTCCTTAATGTTTTAGGTATACACCTAAAAATGAAAGCAGCATGTGTTTGTAAATAAGTATCTGATATGGGCACATGCACCCACCCGAAAGCCAATCCCAGTGCATACTAGCCTGTAACAAGCGGGAGTGGCGCTTGTTAGGATTCTTTGCAGTCATGGGATTGTTGTCTATCACATGTTTTCATGTATGTTTTCATTCCACAGTGTGGGAAGTGACGGAGACAGGATATTTATGTTACTGTGTTCCGTGAAGTGGGACTATCGTCCTTTGTTCTTTCTCTTTGCTGTCTGATGAGAAAGAGGAAGGAGCTATGTCAGAACGCTCCGAGTGTATGATATGTAAATAAAGTAGATTAGCCA
This sequence comes from Podarcis tiliguerta, assembly GCF_965153285.1. Taxonomy (NCBI): domain Eukaryota; kingdom Metazoa; phylum Chordata; class Lepidosauria; order Squamata; family Lacertidae; genus Podarcis; species Podarcis tiliguerta. Next base: position 8,946,619 of record NC_139538.1, on the reverse strand, counting down.
AAATGCTGTGCTACTGAGTTCTGTTACGCAAACCGCTAATACTCTGCAGGATCCGTAAGTGTGCTGATGCCTCTTGGTATCAGTCGCTGTGATGTTCAGGCTGGAGAAAGCTTTTGAAGCTCCAGAACGACTGATCAGGAGGGAGAGAACATGCCAGTCGGGCATGTGTCTCTACCAGGGTCCTACACGCGAGTAGGACGATCCTAACAGCGCCCACCCTGTGGAACGCCCTCCCATCAGATGTCAAAGAAATAAACTATCTGACCTTTAGAAGACATCTGAAGGCAGCCCTGTTTAGGGAAGTTTTTAATGACTTACGTTTTAATGTATTTTTAATCTTTTGTTGGAAACCACCCAGAGTGGCTGGGGAAACCCAGCCAGATGGGCGGGGTAGAAATAATAAATTATTATTATTATTATTATTGAATTGGGAAGCTTTTCTAGCGTAAATGGTTTGAATGTTGGCAATTACACAGGCAGAAGATTCTGTGGAAATTGACAAAGAATCTGAGGCTGACCGCTTTAACATAAGAGGCTAAGCAGGGGCAAGGATGCACAAGGCATTTCGTCTGTAAGTACTTTTGGGTACAATTCAGTCATACACCCAAAATTCCAGGTTACACAGTTAAAGCTGAATTGGTGCTGCTTTGCAGTAACACCCACCCCCAAGCATACTTTCAGTGATTCCGAAAATGAAGAGGAATTGCAAAAATGTGGGATAATGCTTGATGAAGTTCTGTCTAACCTGCCTGCAAGCAAATCAGAAGGAATACTCAATCAATAGATCATCGAATCATAGAGTTGGAAGGGATCCCCAAAGGTCATCTAGTCCAAAGCCCTGCCATGCAGGAACTGCAACTAAAGCATCCAGGACAGATGACCCTCCGACCTCTGCTTAAAAACCTCCAAGGAAGGAGAGTCCATCACCTTCCGAGGGAGATAATGTTTCGGTTACAAGTCAAGGTTCAAGTGAAGCCCCTCCTGTGGGAACTGGGTGCCTACAGGTGGGATTTTTTAAACAAGCGGTAGAAGGAAGCAGGATCTGGCAAGGCATGCAAGTCTTTTCTGGGGAAGGCAGGTGAAAGTTCAACAAGAGAGCGTTGAGGGCAGAACCAGTGGGTTGGGCCAGTCATCTTCTGCAGATGGCAGCCTAGTGTGAAACAAGAACAGTGTGTGTACATTTGTACCCAAGACATTTTGGCACCACAGAATGGTGTTTTCCTCCACCCCCATCCAGGAAAGACAGGGAGAGCTGTAAATTTCTGCATGGTCTTTTATGTATTGTGGTAATTTTATGAATTGTGACGTTGCTGTTATTTTTACGGATCATGGTGCAGTAATGATTTGTTGTCATTGTTGAGAGTGAATTTCTGTTTAATTATTATTTGCTGGCATTTTGACCGTTAATATTATTGCACAATATTATATTCTAACCGGGTTGTTGAATTACTTAATTTGATGTAAGTTGCTTATTTTAAAGTCTCATTTTTCATTAAGACATTCACATTTGATTGGATTGTGACAGGATGCGTGATCTCTGTTGCATATTTTGTTCTTTCTGAGTAGCGTGTAAATTGCCGTGTGCATAGCAATATTCTAAGGCAGCATACAAATCAAAATTGAATTGAAAATAAAGCGCAGAAGGATTTTTCAAGTTAACAGCTGACAGACTGGAAAAGTGTGGTTAGCAACTGCAGCCTGTTCCAACCATAAGCTTCTGAGCTGTAAATGATGATGTCACAAGATATCTTGATTTCAGGAACTGGTCCCACAGTAAATTTAGCAATTTCCACTCTTGGCATCTGGGCTGACAGTAACATTATGATCAATGACTCAGAAAAAGAACACGGCACAGCAACATTCTCCATATCCTGTTTCTCTTTGTATCTATTGTTTTATTTCAGGCAAGGGGTACCTATATAATTTCCCTTTCCCTAAATCAAGTGTGACAGAGTACACTCAGTGAAACCTCTGAGGCTTTTCTAGTGCAAATGGTTCGAATGTTGGCAATTGCACAGTTTCTGTGGAAATTAAGTAAGAATCTGAGGCTGACTGCTGTAATCCAGGGGCAAGGAAGCTTCAAGTCATTTCTAGTCTGTAAGTACTTTTGGGTATGATTCAATCATACACCCCAAAATCCAGGTTGCAGAGTTAAAGCTGAATTGGTGCTGCTTTGCAATAACACCCACCCCCAAGCATACTTTTAGAGATTACAAAAATGAGGAAGAAATGCAAAAATGTGGGATAATGCTTGATGAAGTGCTGTCTAACCTCCCTGCAAGCAAATCAGAACGAATTCTCAGTTAATAGATCATGAAATCATAGAGTTGGAAGGGACCCCCGACGGTCATCCAACCTCTGTTTTAAAACCTCCAGTGAAGGTTTGTGCAAACAAATCAGGATGAATGCTTAACAAAACAGGCAGTGTGGAAGTGATCGCAGGGTGGGCAGATACAAGAGAGGACAAGGCTGCTGCTCTTTTAAGAGTTGTGTAGCAAAGATAATTCCAGCTGGTGTAGTCTGTGCATCTGCTAAAATCCCCTCTTTTAATAGTGCAGGATTCCTGTCCCTTTTCCATCAGGCTAACCTATCTGGAAGTTGTTGGTTGAAATCTCACTTCAGCTGTAGAGGTGCACTGCTGACTCAATGGCCTTAGTTCATCTGTAATATGGGACTAATAGAACTCACGTATCTTGCAGGGTTCTTTATAAGGATCAAGCATTCAGAATCACAGAAAAAGTGTAAACTCTTAAGATGAGGCTATGGGAATTGTGGGGTGGGTACTCCCCATCCCCTGGTTGTCCTTTTGCAACCAAATTGAGCACCTGCAATCTCAGGGTTGCATAAAGGCCATTAGCTCTTATTCAGATTTTCAGGAACATCAAAATGACACTGATTGTAGGTTTCAATAACAAGGCTACCAGCCTTATATTTGCATCTTTAAGATTCAGAGTGTCTGGGTATTCATTCCTCTTGACCACAAAAATAACAAAAATAGTTTTGTGGAGGAGAAACTCAGTATTTAAAGCCCAAACTGAGTTACGTATTGACCCTTAAATCCCCTAAGCAGGGAAATCAGTTTGCAAACGGATTTGGGTTTCAAAACTGAGCAACACCCAAATGCAAATATATTACTTTGCAAATATTTGAGAGGGCTTGGTCAAATTTAGTTGGTAGCGTTTGCAAATGCTGAAGTTAGTGGAGTTTAATGTTGTCCTTCTACACGTATCACAACGAGGGTTGTGCATGCACTGATCTGCAGGGGAAAGCTAGCATGGTGTAGTGGTTAGTGTGTTGGAGCAGGACTCGGATGACCAGGGTTCAAGTCCTCACTCAGTCCTGAAGCTCACTGCATGACCCTGGGTGACCTTAACCTTACTACCTGACAAGGGGAAGAAAAAATGGAGAAGGGGAGAAGGATGTACACCAGTTCTGAACTCCTTGGAGAAAATGGTGGGGTAGAAATGTAATTGGTTCATTAATCCTGAGGTTTGTCCTATGGGCAACTCAAGCCTCTGCAGGTCTACTCGGATGCAAGTCCAACTGAGCCCAACTGAGTCCCAGTCAGCATTAAAAGCTGCTTCATCTGCAGACTTTTGGAGGGGGATAATGCTCATCTCCTGCTATGAAGAGCTTCACCTGCTCTTTAGAAGGAGTGGACTACAGTGGAACCTCGTGTTACGTACTGTCCTCCTTACGAATGCTTCAGGTAACAAGCTCCGCTAACCCGGAAGTAGGTGCTCCTTGTTGCAAACTTTGCCCCGGGACGCGAGCGGAAGTCACACGGCAGCAGTGGGAGGCCCCATTAGTGAAAGTGCACCTCATGTTAAGAACGGTTTCGGCTTAAGAATGGACCTCCAGAACGGATTAAGTTCGTAACCAGAGATACCACTGTAGTTAAATTCTTGCAAATGCCTCCCTCCTCTAAATGGGAGCACTTTCAAAAGCCTTTCTGCACCATTCAGACACCAGTCCCTAGCTTTAGAGGAGCCTTATACCTAGTTAGGGACGTGGGTGGTGCTGTGGGTTAAACCACAGTGCCTAGGACTTGCCGATCAGAAGGTCAGCGGTTCGAATCCCTGCAACAGGGTGAGCTCCCGTTGCTCGGTCCCTGCTCCTGCCAACCTAGCAGTTCGAAAGCACATCAAAGTGCAAGTAGATAAATAGGTACCGCTCCGGTGGGAAGGTAAACGTCGTGTCCATGCGCTGCTCTGGTTCGCCAGAAGCGGCTTAGTCATGCTGGCCACATGACCCAGAATCTGTACGTCGGCTCCCTCAGCCAATAAAGCGAGATGAGCGCTGCAACCCCAGAGTCGGCCACGACTGGACCTAATGGTCCCTTTACCTTTTACCTAGTTAGTCCAACTAGCTCAGAATTGTCAACACTGACTTGCAGCAACCCACCAAGGTTTCAGGCAGGAATGATTTCCAGCTTTACCTGGAGACACCAGGGATCGAACCGGGAACCTTTTGCATGCAGCCCTTCCCTAAATCTCTTTCCTGTCCATCGCCCACCCCCAAACCTGAAGGTTTGCTTTATAGACTCATAGAGTTGGCAGGGATATGATAAGTAATCCACTTTCGTCCCATGCAGTCAGTTGGCAGTGTCACTTAGAGTGATGTGCCCGCAGTCAATGAGGCCGTATGCAAAAAAGCGCTGGGTTCCTGGACTTTTAATAGCTGCACAGAAGAGGAAGTCTGAGCAGATAAAACTGTGAGGAGAGATATTGAAAGAGGTAAGGGAGAATGGACAAAGAGCTGCAGCGTCCTAAATACAGTACAGAATCAAGAAAGTCCGCTACAGTAAAGAGTATTGTGGTATCTTAAAAAAAAAACAACCCTAAGGGTGGAGTACAGTCCACTTCATCAGACACACAATTATCTTAGTTGATAGCTAGATTTTTAATATTTTTGATGTCATCAGCAAGGCCAATTAACTGTGTCATCATCAGTTACTGCTGTTCTGAATGGCCACTGTGTGTATCTTGAATATCTGTAGCCCAGAAATGGCAAAGATTGCATCTTTTACATTAGGGGTACTCGGCAAATATGGTATTTGCTAATTCCAGAACAAAATGTCCTGACCTGTAGCTCTCAGGCTAGAACCTCAAGATTCACTAACTGGAGCCAGGTGCAAAATATGGGTTTGTGGGGGGGGGGTGTGCAAGGAAGAGCACACCAAATTAAAGGACAGGGTCCCTCTCAGCACATTCTCAGCCAAGGAATCAGTATCAGAGCCGAGCTTACAATAATGTCACACCAAAATCCCCTTCAGATCTCCTCCTCCCAACCTTTTTTCGTCTCAACAGCCTAATTTAGAAAGGGGAGTACTGTAAAGCTTTTCTGTTGTGACTGTTGACAAACCATTCTGTCAGTTGTTGTTGTTTAGACATTTAGTCGTGTCTGACTCTTCGTGACCCCATGGACCAGAGCACGCCAGGCACTCCTGTCTTCCACTGCCTCCCGCAGTTTGGTCAAACTCATGCTGGTAGCTTCGAGAACACTGTCCCACCATCTCGTCCTCTGTCGTCCCCTTCTCCTTGTGCCTCCTTGTGCCCTCCATCTTTCCCAAGATCAGGGTCTTTTCCAGGGAGTCTTCTCTTCTCATGAGGTGGCCAAAGTATTGGAGCCTCAGCTTCAGGATCTCTCCTTCCAGTGAGCACTCAGGGCTTTCCTTAAGAATGGAGAGGTTTGATCTTCTTGCAGCCCATGGGACTCTCAAGAGTCTCCTCCAGCACCATAATTCAAAAGCATCAATTCTCCGGCGATCAGCCTTCTCGATGGTCCAGCTCTCACTTCCATACATCACTACTGGGAAAACCATAGCTTTAACTGTACGGACCTTTGTTGGCAAGGTGATGTCTCTGCTTTTTAAGATGCTGTCTAGGTTTGCCATTGCTGGTAAATATTCTGCCCGCTTCTGGAACTTTTGGGAACATTTCCTTATGCTTGACTTCAGGAGCTGGTGAGAACAACCCCGTTTCATTCATCTTCTATGGCTATTTTTGGGATTATAGATCCTTGTTTGCAGTAGCATACCAAATACAACTGCCTGCAAAATTTCCCACACTCACCTGTGGAAAACAGATTATTATTTGTGCTGGGTTGTGCGTGGTAGGGAAAAGATGCAATTCCATTATGTCCCAGGCCAGCGTTTCTCAATCTGGACCTCAACCCACTTTCAGATGGCCCTTGGCGCCGCAACCCCTCCCGCTGTTCTATATAGCCTAACAGCACCAGGTGCCCTACATAGGTAGTACACAGAGATGGAAAACAGGAGTTGAGTAGAAAGAGAGCCTGTGGCATGCTAAATTGGAGAGGAAGGAAGGACACACAGAGAGAAAAACTAACCAGAAAAGTGGCTTGCTGAGTGCCTGAGTGTGAGGGAAGGAAAAGCCAGGACAAGACTGAAAGAAGCAGAAGAGACGGACAGACTAAGGGACTGGAAAAGGCGAAACAATGGCAGAATGCAAGTTAACCATCAATAGAAAATGATGTCAGTGATTGTCAGCCTATTAAGGAAGAACCTATGCAAATGTGGACCTTGTTTGTGTGCTACATACCTGGAGTGGGACAAAGGTACAAACCTACTAGCAAGAGGATGACAAATGAAACTGTTAATTGGGCTTTGAATGATTCCCTCATTATCAAAATTGTTTTAGTACTTATATATAGCACACTGATTGCTATATTGGTTGTACACTTGTATGCCAACATAAACCCAAACTAAAGGTGTGTGTGGGTTTATAATTGCCAGTTGGGAAGACAAACTCCACATCAAATCGGCCATCATTTTTTAACTGCCTGAACCGGAATTTAGGGATGCGCTTGTTACACCTCAGCTTCAAAGCAAAGATCACTGACCTATCCCCAACAGTACACACCTGCCTGTAGCCCTCTGGATGCTGTTGAAATCCTCCATCTTCCCCAGCTGTGGGTGGATGGGAGTTGTAGTCCAACAACATTTGGAAGGCCACTCAAAAAGGTCTACTCAAACACAGGAAACCACCTGTGCTTAAGCTGCACCCAGTGCAATCCCACCGCTGGGATGACAATCCATATATTGTCATTTCTTATTAAATACCGTGTTCCAGCTTTGATCTACACTGGCTAAAAGAAAGATCAGGCTTTGTTTTAAGGTGGCATCATGTACACAACCCAAGTCAGAGCACTGGGCTATCCAATTTTAGCATATGTGCTGTCGAAAAGAGCACAGGGCTATCTAGCTCAGTACTGCTTACACTGGCTGGCAGCAGGTCTCAAGAGGGATTTAGAGAGTAGTCTCACTGAGAGCCAGGGTGGTGTAGTGGTTAAGAGTGGTAGACTCGTATTCTGGGGAACCGGGTTGGCTTCCCAGCTCCTCCACATGCAGCCACTGGGTGACCTTGGGCTAGTCACACTTCTTTCAAGTCTCCCAGCCCCACTCACCTCACAGAGTGTTTGTTGTGGGGGAGGAAGGGAAAGGAGACTGTTGGCCGCTTTGAGACTCCTTCGGGTAGTGATAAAGCGGGATATCAAATCCAAACTCTTCTTCAACCAGCCCTACCTGGAGATGCCAGTGATTGAATCTGGGGACTTTTTGCATGGGGAGCATCTGAGGTGAGCTACACGCCAGAAATAAATGTCCCCAGAATATTCCCCAGAAATAAACGTCTCTGGAACAATCAGCTGCCTGCATTCAGTTTACTGCCACTTATTAGATTTGGAGACGGTGTGCTTGCTCGGTTAAAGATACTAGAGAAAAACATAACACAGGTTGACCAACAGCTCAGAATGTGCCTCAGCAACTGCGGAGGGAGAAATTGCAAACCATGCCCTGGTATCGGTTCCTGGGCGTGGACAGACACTGCAAATTAATTGTCTTCTGAGATTTAATTTCTCGAGCATCTTTAAAACAAAAACGAGCTAAGCCATTCCCCAAAGGCAGGCGATTTTCTCAGCGTGAGAAAACGATGAAACAAGCAGCGTCTGGGACAAACAGATCCAGCCGGAGACGGTGAAGTTCCTGGGGCGCATTTTCGGGGAGGCAAGTGGCAGCCGGGGAGGCTGACTCCCGAGCCAAGCGTCCACAGCACAGGGCTGCCGATTTCGAAGAGGGCGGAATGCGAATTGTATAAAGCGAGGGAACTGCCTCCGCTTTTACAAAGTGATTCTGGCCAATCAGCTTCCTCCCCAGAGCTCGCCTAATCCTGCCCAGGAGTGAATGGAGCTCAGTGGCGCGCCCGGCCGGGAGGAAGAAGGAGCGTGAATGCGGGGTTTTCCCCGGGTTTCCTCTCTCTCTCCGCGCGTGGTCCTTCGCAGGCGCGCCTTTGCTTTGGGGCTCCCCAAGAGAGGCCGAAGGAGCGTCCCCTTGGCGGCCGGGTGGTTTCTCCTGCCTTTGCGAGGGTAAGTCATTCAATTAATTACATATCCGATTTTTAAAAATACTGTGTCGGACAGAATGCTTTTCGTTTCGGGAGATGGGCTGGGGAGCTTTTGCCGAGATCCTTCGTAAAAGGCAGCAACTTGATCGGAAGTTTTTTCTGGGTTTTTCACATTGCAGCAGGAAAACACGATAGGAACTTCATATAAAGTTTTATTTCGAAACTTCCGAGCAAGTCCCTGCGCTCCGCCCCACCCCATGAGTTTTTCGGAAAGGGTGACTATTAACGGAGCCTGAAACGCTGCAAATAGTTCACGAGGCCAGCCTATTGTCTAGGATTTTCCCCCTTTCACGCCTTTGAAAAAAGAGGGTCCCTTTTATGGCCTCGTTTGGGCTCCCTTCTCCTTGGGATGCGCGCGACCATTAACTTTTAAACTCCCGAAAGTAGGTGTGGTAATTGACTCGCTCGCTCCGGGAAGAGTTATTCGCAGCTGAATCGAGTGCCTTTCTGGGTTTGCTTTTCCAATCGCCATTCCTCTTCCTCTTCCCTTTTTGAAAAGGAAGACACCTCCCGCAAAAAAACCCCTTAAATGCAGCTGCAGGGACTTTTACCGCTACCCCCGACTGATCTTTCACCTCGTTTTGCACATTCTCGCGCCAGTCCCTCCCGGCTTTGTGTGGTTGCGGGTGTTCCCTCCCGGCAAAAACGAGCCGATCCAGCTGCCTGTGGCTTCTGGCGAAAATTGCAACGTCGACCCCAAAGGCACAGAGAGGAGCTTCCTCCTCCTTACTCATCCAGCCTTAGGGAACGAGACCGATTCCCCCCGCATGATAAAAAACTTTTGCACAGCCGGGTCTCCGCAGAAGGCCCTCCCCCTGCCCTCTGCTTTTCATTTGAATTGCCTGTTGTGCAAATCTTGCTTTCCCCCCCCCACCCGCTAACAATGGGAAGGCGAGTGCGCTTTCAAGCTTCCTTGCTTAGGCAATCCGACGCATTCTCATTTCTGCGTCGTTGGGGCTATTATACTTTGCAAGCTACCCGGAGCGGGCTAGTTTCTCCCACGCCCCCAACTAAGAGGGCAGAGCGGGGACTTCGCCCCTTCTTCGTTGAGCATTTTATTTTTGGGGTGGGATGGGAGTGGGAGCAAAGAAACGAGAGAGTTCCCACAGCAACAGTTTTAATCCTTTGCAGCAAAATCGACAAGAGTCCTGGGGCACGAGCAACAGAGTCCATTGTGGCATCTGCTTTTGTAAGCCGGAGGCCCATACAGCGCCATTGAAAAAAATAAAAATTGCTGGTCTTTTAAGACGACCTGTGGAGTTTCCATAGTAGTGTCTTGTTTGGTTTGGGAGGCGGAGTTGCTCCCTTGCTTTGCAGGGTGGATGGAATTTGCTGGTTCCTTCGGCAGCCTCTGCTGTCCCCTGCAGGTGGGATCCCAAATGGATCGCATGACCCCCCCCCCCTTGTAATCTTTTAAATTGCACAGAGACTTTTAATCTGAGTCGGAGGTTCAAGCCCCGCCTTGGGCGAAAAATTCCTGCATTGCAGGGGGTTGGACTGGATGATCTCTATGGTCCCTTCCAACTCTACAATTCTATGACTCTCTTGAGGGAGCATCTAGGTAGCCTGTATGCGCTGCAGCAACATATGAAGAGGTTACTGTAGCACATCCACTCCCACCTTGGGGCTCTCCGAGTCGGTTTTTTTAAAGAGCAACAACACTGCAATTCCTTCCAACAGTTCGACTTCATCCCCAAAGGTGCACTCTCCATTGGTTCCTGAGACAGGTGGATGCTAACCTACTACTCCCACTGGCTTGGGGTTGATAGGAACTGCAGCCCAATACATCTGGAGGGTGCCAGCTTGCAGTCTATGTGCTACTCTCTGGCTAATAATAATAATAATAATAATAATTTATTATTTATACCCTGCCCATCTGGTTGAGTTTCCCCAGTCACTCTGGGCAGCTCCCAATCAAGTATTAAAAACAATACAGCGTTAAATATTAAAAACTTCCCTAAACAGGGCTACCTTCAGATGTCTTTGAAAGATAGGATAGCTACTTATTTCCTTCACATCTGAAGGGAGGGTGTTCCACAGGGTGGGCGCCACTCTGCCTGGTTCCCTGTAACCTTACTTCTTGCAATGAGGAAATGAGAAGGCCCTCTGCCTGGTTCCCTGTAACCTTACTTCTTGCAATGAGGAAACCGCCAGAAGGCCCTCGGTGCTGGATCTCAGTGTCCAGGCTGAATGATGGGGGTGGAGATGCTCCTTCAGGGCTTGCAGACTAAAAATGGGTAACCATCCTTCTAACTTAGCTTTGCAATTAGGGGAGTGTATGTAACACCTGTCCTTTAGTTGTAGCAGCTGATGAGAAAGGACCAGGCCCTGCCTAGCTCTGCTTTAGGCTGTTTACACAAGAGATGTTTCAATTAAGGGCTTTTTTTTTTCACTTCTCTTTGCGATCTCCCATACCTGTAATTGAAAAGTTAATTGGCTGGAGTATACAGCTGGGTATTTGTTACTTTCATTATTATTGTTATTTTTTTGCTGTTTTCCACACCTGTAATTGAAAAGTTAATTGGCTGGAGTGTACATGAAAGTCTACAATTTGTTGTTTGCGAGTGAATTACGGGACCTGTGAAGAGAAGGGTGGGGAAAACATTTTGAGCGCTGAACATTTTGAGTAAATCTGAATTTACTCGAGGCCTTTTTCTTTCCTTTTTTTTTGTTTTCACAGGCATTTCTCAAGTTGTAAAAAAACACACACGTTAAGCCTCTTCCCTCCCCTCGCTCCTGTTGCTAATGGAGGCCGATGACTCTCAGAATATGATTTTGTGCCCATCCTGAGAACAAAAAGTTCCATAGTGTGTGTTAATATGGTTGAGAGCGTATAGGGAAGTTTATGCTAAAAAAAAAAGGTACTTTGCTGATTTATTGACCGTCAGCTTGAGGAACAACATGAAGAGCTTCCTGGAGTGATGGTGGAAGCAAGTGGTTGCTCTGCATTCCATGCCTGTGAAGGCATCAGTAGAGCAAGCCCAGGGATATATCTAGGAGGCTCCAAGGAGAGGGTGACATTGCGTTTTGATAACCACTGGCAGCGATTATACCATTGCAGCAGCCTTTCTTCAAACTGGTCCTCTCCATATGTTGGACTACAACTCCCCTCACTCCTGACCATTGGCTATTATGGTTGGGACTGATGGGAGCTCCAGTGTCAACATTTGCAAAGCTAAGCAGGCTCTGGTATGGTTTCAAACCGTGCCTTCATTATTCACCTTTAGGTGCCAAATGTTCGTTTCTAACCAGGCCTTTGGCTGACTGACATCCAACGCCCTTTTAAAATGTGTTGGGGAGAGGGGTGTTATTGGGTTGTTTTTGTTATGTATTTTTGTATTGTGGTTCATATGTTGTAACTGCCCTGAGACCTGCGGATATAGGGTGGCATGCAGATTTAATAAATAATAATACATTTTTTTAAAAAAAACTGGATGTGTTGAGATTTGTGCATTGCAGGGGGTTGGACTAGACAACACTTGGGTGCTTTCCAACTCTACAGTTCTATGATCTGGGGGTGGGTGGGCACCAAGTTGTAGAAGGCTGCATGAGAGGGAAGAGCTGTAGCTCTCTGGTAGAGTACATGTTTTGCAAATAAATACGTTCCCGGTTCAATGCCAGGGATTGCCTGGTAGGGCTGGGAAAGACCCGTTCCTTGGAGAGGTGGATGGTGGTTTAAGAAAACCTCCTCTATTCTTAATATTGCTAAAGGCAAGGGTATTTATTGTATATACAAAATGGAATATGTGCAAATAATTCCCTGAGGTGGTGATAAGCAGGGATATATACGCTGATATGATAGCAGAAGTGCAAAATAACTTGCATTATACTTGGAACAGGTTGTAACAAAGCAGTTTATGGCTACATCCAGCCTCTGTTTCCATCCTGTACCATGAATGGGTAGACACTGTACAGTGGTGCCTCGCAAGACGAAAAGAATCCGTTCCGCGAGTCTCTTCGTCTTGCGGTTTTTTCCGTCTTGCGAAGCAAGCCCATTAGCGGATTAGCGCTATTAGCGGTTTAGCGGCTATTAGCGGCTATTAAGGGATTAGCGGATTAGCTGCTAAAAGGCTATTAGCGGTTTAGATCAGCTGATAAGCGGCTTAGATCAGCTGTTAAGCGGCTTAGCGATCAGCTGTTAAGCGGCTTAGCGAACAGCTGTTAAGCGGCTTAGGGGCTTGGGGAAAAGGGGGGGAGGGGAAAAAAAAACCCAGGAATCGCAAGACATTTTCGTCTTGCGAAGCAAGCCCATAGCAAATTCGTTTTGCGAAGCACCTCCAAAACGGAAAACCCTTTCGTCTAGCGGGTTTTCCGTCTTGCAAGGCATTCGTCTTGCGGGGCACCACTGTATTTAGAAGGCAAAATGTGAATTCAAATCCAAGCCTCGTTAGGTTGCTTATTAAGTCACTGTTGGTTCCATTCCCAGTTGTTACAGCTGTATAGTAAGACTCACTCCAGGGATGACTAAGATAAATATTGTTGTGCTGCCCTGCATTTGATGGGATATGATGGTTCTAAAGATGTTCTGCATGTGACGTTAATTATCTATACCTTGCTTATCTGTCTGAGTTTCCCCAGCCATTCTGGGTGGCTTACAGCACATATAAAAACATAGTAAAGTTCCGTGATTCTCAGCATTGTATATTTCTCATGCTAACAAAATTAGCATCAGCTTTTGGTAAGAAGAAACAAGCTAATGTGTACATTTAAGCATCTGCTTTTATTAAGAACACGGCCAAAGACTTCTGTTGTACGGTGTTGAATATAGAGCTTAGGGGTTGTGGTAATAACTGTGCTTGCAAAATTAGTTCATTTCCTATAGTAGCCATCTGTTTATGGCAGACATAGACACCTCCCCTCCACCAGTGTTTCCTGCTGTTAAACTTCCTTTATGTATCTTTCACTAAATTAGCTGACTGAGTGATGTGAGCGTGAATGGTTAAAGAGCTCAAAGGTTGAGGGGAGAGCAGAACGTGGAAAAAATGTGAAGGTCGCTGGTCTTTTGTCTAAAATGCTGTAAGTACGTGGTCTACACTGTTTCTATTATTTTGTGTGTCAGCTGCAATGGTGGGTACCTGTCAAATGTAAAGGTGCAGTCTTGGAACATTTTTTGTTAGAGATAACCCCATAGATGGAGGCTGCCTTGTTGTTGTTTTTTGCAAACACCTGCCTTGTTGTTTTTTGCAGACAATTTCATTGGTGCTGATAGCATTAAAGATTATTCTGATTATTTGGGTGGGTCTTTGTGTGTGTGTGTTGCTTAATACTGTGCTATCTTGACTAAAAGCACATCTATGTTCATATCAATTTAATTATCATGGTATTCCCACAAAAAATCTTTGAATTATGGTATGGTGAGGTGGCGGAGATTAGTCCTCTCCCCTTGCATAACTACAGTTCCCAGGAGTTTTCTGGGGAAGAGAATAACTGTTGCATCAGTTCAGGTTTATGTGTAGCTTTGCTTTGGCTTAAGCATAATGGCAGTGGGAACATCTTGCCTTGATAAGAGTCCCATGTAGTTACTCCTTCAAAAAATGTTTCCCGTATACCATTATCTCTCTGCTCTACCCTCCTACGTTGTAGCTTCGCTAAGAGATTTGGTGTGGTGTGGTAATAAGAAGCTCTCTTGCTTATTGAGTAACATAAAGGGAACCTGGGAGATGCTTGGACACTTCTGCATTCCCAGTACAAAAGATATTGGCTAAGCAACTGCATTTAACACAGAGTGGGAACCTGTGGCTCTCTAGCTGCTGCTAGACTTCAGCTCTTATCCTTCCTTGATCATTGGCCATGCTGCTCGGGGCTGATATGAACTGGAATCCAATAGTATCTGGAGGACCACATGTTCCTCATCCCTGGCTTAGTCGATCTGGAATCCAGTCCTTGCATGGCCACGGATGTGCCGCATTGATTTTAAGTACCGTATTTTTCGCTCTATAAGACACACCAGACCACAAGACGCACCTAATTTGGGGGGGAGGAAAACAAGAAAAAAAATATTCTGAATCTCAGAAGCCAGAACAACAAGAGGGATCACTGCACAGCGAAAGCAGAAATCCCTCTTGCTGTTCTGGCTTCTGGGATAGCTGCGAGCCTGCATTCACTCCATAAGACGCACAAACATTTCCCCTAACTTTCTAGAGAAAAAGTGAGTCTTATAGAGCAAAAAATACGGTATTTGTTCCTAGGCTGTAGATCATTACAGATTTCATGAGTATAGCAGTGGCCTCCTTGCATGCAGCTGTTAAGATGAGCAAAGTGTGCACTCCTAATGGGGTGGCAAGGGATGGATTTTGCATCTCTGTAAGGAGCATGGCATGGAAAAGAGATTGCAGACTTTCCTTGCAGGAAATCCCCATCATAGAGATACTGTTATGAATTGGTTGGGTCACCCCATAATTCCTGGATTTAGTAAAAGTTCAAATTAATCGAGGTTTGATTAAACTTTGGGAAAGCCCCTGGATTTAGTTATGCTGAGGAGCCAAGCCACCTCGGCAGAGTCAGGTGAATGGGCCATTAGTGGAGGACAAAGTCGGTGATGGTCCATCAAGGAAACCACCAGCCCAGACACTGAGGTCCAGCTCTGAGGGTCTTCAGATGGTTCCCTCCCTGCGAGAAGTGAAGCTACAGGGAACCAGGCAGAGGGCCTTCTTGGTGGTGGCGCCCGCCCTATGGAACGCCCTCGCATCAGATGTCAAGGAAATAAACAATTATCTGACGTTTACAAGACATCTGAAGGCAGCCCTGCTTAGGGAAGTTTTTAATGTTTGATGTTTTACTATGCTTTTAATTCTGTTGGGAGCCGCCCAGAGTGGCTTGGGAAACCCAGCCAGATGGGTGCGGGTTCAACAATAAATCAACATAGGGCAAGACTGCCAGGCAAGGGTGACTGGGGCCCCGGGGCCCTTCTTTGCTGGGTACTAGTGGGATGACAGGCTTGAAGTAAGAGACACAGCGGATGGCTTTTTGCTGTCCTTTGGATTTAATGCTGCCATTAAGGGGGAAGCCAGACCCTCTTAGGATGTGAATGCTCCGCAATCCCTCCACTCAGGTGCAGGTTGCATATATGTGTAAATAAAACCATATAAAACCATAGTCTCTGTAGTGCCACATTGTCCCCAAAGGGAACACAAACTCTGGGAAGCATGCCTGCAACCCCTGGAATCTCGCACTGCCCGTGGTGATTGGGGTGGTGTGTAATTATATTTTCTCTTCTGCCTGTTCAGCGCTCTGATGTCTTGGAAAGGAAAAGAAAGCAAGCCTCAAGCTGCGCTGTATGTTTGACATTGGGTTATGAATAGCATGGAGCTGGGTGCATCAGGAACTATCTAGTTATGTAATTGGTAGCTGCCACTTGTTTTGTGGATTGATAACTTTTGGTATAATTAACTGTTCCTTGCTTTCCTGAACTGCTGATAATCAGGCCTCCCCACCCCACAATCTTAGAAAATGAGTCAATGAAAATTGACCTTGGTCAGTGGCGTAGTGTGGGGGGTGCAGGGGGGGCCGGCCGCACCGGGCGCAACATCTGGGGGTTAGGGTTAGGGGGCGAAAATCCACGGGTTAGGGGGCGAAAATTACTTGCCTTGCCCCGGGTGCTGACAACCCACGCTACGCCACTGACCTTGGTTGCTGGGCAACTTTCTGTTATCAAATGGAATTGGGCTGAATTCCCTTTTGGGACAGGTTTGCAAACTAAAAAGGCCTCTGAAGTAACTGTTGGGTGGCTTGTCTTAAAGCCAGCTTGGTATGCATCTACATCTACAGTTCAATCATTTTCAGTATGCATATTTCCTGCAGGCCCGTTCTCACAACAATTTCTACATGATTCCAGCAGCCTGCTCTTCCCTACTCATGAACACACTGCTGCATATGATGAAACTCATGTGTGAAACATTCTTTGGAGGATTCTTCATATTGGCATGGCTATCTGACATTGCATCCTACATGCTGGCTGCTTTTTGCATGTCATGGTAAGCCATGTTTTATGGCTTACTAAGAATGCACAGATTGCTCACACCTGACTCCTCCCTGCTTGTAAGCAGATGCAACAAACCCCAATCCTTGGATCCTGTGTCCAAATTGTGTGTGTGTGTGTGTGTGTGTTATGCTTCGCTCCAAATAAAACATGACCTAAAGGTTTGTTCTTGGCTTCAGTGGCGTAGCGTGGGTGGTCAGCACCCGGGGCAAGGCAAGTAATTTGCGCCCCCTAACCCCCAAATGTTGCGGCCGGTGCGCCCGGCCCCCCCTGCACCCCCCACACTACGCCACTGCTTGGCTTACCAATTGTTCATCTGAATGACAGTGTGTTTGAATGAAACCGGTCACAATTCCTGGCTTGGACATAACAGGTAAACCAGGGATTGTTGCTGGGTGATCATTCTTGCTAGCAGGGAGGAATGAAGCAATCTGTGCTTTCATGGCAGCCCACTAACCATGGCTTGCTGTGATATGCAAATGTTGCCAGTCTCTTATTGCAGCCTCCACAAAGACTCGCAGGTCTGCTCCTGCTTTGGTCAGCAATGCACACAAATCCATCCTCCAAATTTTCAGTTTACAGAGAACTCAGTCTTGTGTCTGTCTGAGCTATGGAACAGGGAGAAATTTGAGGGACAAAGAGATTCTCCATTCTCCTCTCCTGGCCTAGATAACTTCCAGTTACAAACTGGATAAGTGAGTGGCCTTTACAAAAGAAAACTAATGCATGCTGAAAGTGCAGCAAATGACAGAAGCGAAAGTAAGCCTATTGTTGTACGAGTAGCTCCAGATATCAAGTTGTGCGCCTATACACTATAGTGTGCTCTAGCTATTTGAGTTTTAAAAACACCTAAAAGCTATTTGCCAAGTAGTGTAAGTTTGATTGTAATGTAGTTTTGTTTTTCAGGCTTTGTATCGAGTCAGTCTGTTGGTCCAACCAGTCCAGTAGTATCTACTGGAAATAACTCTTGGGTAGAAGTTTTGCAGCTGAATGTTGGGATGATTCAGGACAGGTCCATGAAAGCACTTCTCCATTCAGAGCATGGTTAAACTAGGGAACTCCCTCGCCCAGGAGACAGTCACCAACCTGAATGGCTTTAAAAGAGGATTAGACAAATTCATGGAGGAGAGGGCTCTCAAAGACAGTTGGCTGCCATGTCTAACAAGCTCTGCCTCCACAGCTTGAAGTAATAATGCTTTTGGAGACCCATGGAACAGGATGCCAGACAAGATGTGTTATTGGCTCGATCCAATATTGGCTGTATTTACTTTTCTAATTTTTTTTATTAAAGATTTCTTAGTTTACTTTTGTACAGTCATACCTCATGTTACGTTTGCTTCAGGTTGCGTCCCGCGGCGACCCGGAAGTACCGGAAAGGGTTGCTTCTGGGTTTCGCCACTCGTGCATTCACAGACGCGCAAAATGATGTCATGCACATGCGCAGAAGCGGCAAATTGCGACCCGTGCAGACACGGGTTGCGTTCTTTTCAGGTTGCGAACGGGCCTCTGGAACGGATCCTGTTTGCAACCAGAGGTACCACTGTACGTGCATTGTCTCTTTTTTCAGGTTGTTTTCTACAGATCAGTTTCGTTTGATGTGAGACGTTAGTGGTTCAATATTGGCTCTTTCTTGACACCTGATCCTTCTAACTGGAGGTGCTGTGTTTCATCCCTGCTTGCAAAGCTCTAAAACTGAGCTATGGGAGGTGCATAGGATGCTTTGTTTGTCAATTACTGGCTACGTGTGCTTTTTGTTCCAAAGCTGTAGTTCTAAGAAAAAGTCTGGCCAGCAGCCTTCATTTAGTGCCCAGCGGGTGGGGTGGGGGGGGACCCAAGGCCTGCAACTGGCTGGTATCGTTGAGGTTCATTTGATGTCCAGGTTGAGTGAATCTGCTGTTTTCCACAGGCAAAGTTTGTTCTGAGCTAAGGCACCAGTGAAGTAATCTATAGGCCAGAAGACACAAGCTAGGTGAAGGCTGGATCAATATAATCTGAAGGAACCAAGATGTTGAGGGCTTGCAAGTTTCAATGTGTTGTAAAAGCTGAGCTCCGCACACAGCAGGGGGTGTATGCCAGCAGCTTGGTATGTAATGGGTGTTAACACTGACTAACTTTTTCCTGTGACCATCACATGGTCATGTAAAAATAAGTACTGAGGAGTGAAGCTAGGGCTGGTTGAGTAATGCTTCTATAGATGGCTAAATAGGCTTTCTGTGCCTTGAGGAAACCATTTCTGACCCTGTAAGGTCCTTTGTTTCATGTGGGTTGTGTGCCCGTACTCTTAAAGCTTTGTGCTTAAACATGGTAGGGGGACAGAGCGAGCCAGGGCTCAGCGACAACTGATCTTGGCAAATGGAATAATCCATACTATTTTGTGGGGGTGTATTGTAACTGCCAACCTAGCAGTTCGAAAGCACCTCTGGGTGCAAGTAGATAAATAGGGACCGCTTAACAGTGGTAAGGTAAACGGCGTTTCGCGTGCTGCGCTGGCTCGCCAGATGCAGCTTGTCACGCTGGCCACGTGACCCGGAAGTGTCTGCGGACAGCGCTGGCTCCCGGCCTCTAGAGTGAGATGAGCGCACAACCCTAGAGTCTGGCAAGACTGGCCCGTACGGGCAGGGGTACCTTTACCTTTTATTGATTTGAGAAAGCAATTTCACTTGGGTAAAAGGCACCACAAAATTTGACGCCCTAGGTTAAGGACATTGGCAGAGCCAGTGTTCTATCTAGAGTAGCATCCTGTTCTCACAGCGGCCAAGCCAGGTGCCAGTGGGAAGCCTGCAAGCAGGACCTGAGTGCAACAGCTCTCTCTCCCCTTGTGAAGAAGTCCTGAGTCTTCCAACATTCAGCTTCGCTAGATGTCCCTGAATTCTAGTGTTAGGGGGGAGGGAAAACTTTTCTGTGTCCAGGGCAGCTGTCTACCAGCTCCATCTGGTATGCAGGCTGAGACCCTACCTGCCCACGGACTGCTCACCAGAGTGGTGCATGCTCTGGTTTTCTCCGCTTGGACTACTGCAATGCTCTCTACATGAGGCTATCTTTGAAGGTGATCTGGAAACTATAACTAATCCAGAATGCAGCAGCTAGACTGGTGACTGGGAGTGGCCACCAAGACCACATAACACCGATCTTGAAAGACCTACATTGGCTCCCAGTATGTTTCTGAGTACAATTCAAAGTGTTGGTGCTGACCTTTAAAGCCCTAAACAGCCTCGGCTCAGTATACCTGAAGGAACGTCTCCACCCCCATCGTTCAACTCAGACACTGAGGTCCAGCTCCGAGGGCCTTCTCGGTGGCACCTGGCCTGTGGAACGTCCTCCCATCAGATGGCAAGGAAATAAACAACTACCTGACGTTTAGAAGACATCTGAAGTCAGCCCTGTTTACAGAAGTTTTTAATGACTGATGTTTTAATGTATTTTTAATCTTTTGTTGTAAGCCGCCCAGAGTGGCTGGGGAAACCCAGCCAGATGGGTAGGGTATAAATAATAAATTATTATTATTACTATTATTATATTTTCTCTGTCCGCTTTTTTGCGCATCATGTGTAATTTTATACCCCGCTAAACACTTGCTTTTTCTCTAAATGGAAAAAGGCACAAATATTGTAACCATTCGTCGTAAGAGAGTTGCTACAGACCACAGCAATCATTTTGATTGCCCTTTTCTAAACCTTTTCCAGGACTGCAGTATCGTTTTTGTAGTGAAACCGTTGGAACGGCACACAGTATTCCGTGTGTGGTCCAAGCATAAGAAATCCTAATGATCCCTAGCATGGATTTTGCCCTTTTTCACACTGACACACACAGGGTCAACATCTTAACTGAATTATCTGCTGTGGCCTGAAGGCCTGTAGACAATACTGCACTAGTTGGACAGATGGTCTTGATTCAATGTAAGACAGCTCTTTCTGTTCTTATCCTGTGTGTATATATATATAAAAAACCTAGGGTAATTGAATAAATTATTTAGGTCCAAAATATCTGAAATACTTTCCCTGTCCATTTTCTCAGAGGTTAAGGTCTGCATAGGGGGCTTTCCTTGTGCCCCGCACCCCCCAATTGTGGAGGGCATCTAGCATTTTCATAGAATGGTAGAGTTGGAAGGGAACCCAAGGGTCATCTAGTCTAACCCCCTTCAGTGCAGGAATCTTTGCATTGTACAGCTTTCACCATATGCTCTTCACCCTGGCCTTTTGAAAGTTAAGGTGTTTTGTTTTGTGGGACGCACCTCTTTAGCTGAATCTGTACTGACCTGTTCCATTTGGAACTGTTTCACTTGAAGCCCACCTTTGAACCAGGGAATAAATTTCATAAATGAGTAAAATAAAATGATTCTTTTAAGAACCAGTGACAGGTTGGAAGCCGCCTGAAAACCACAGTGTGCTGAGTGGTTTTATGGGGAGCCAGATGTATGTGCACATCCTGTTTCTGTTAGCACATTTCTGTGCTATCCTATCCATGTACAAACGGCGTAGTGTATATAGAGGGGATATATACTTTCTGCTGCTTACCCTAGCAGAATGGGGAGGTGTCTTTTGTGTGGCTAATGTGTGAGAGACACACAGAGACGACCCTAGGATGGGGTTGCTGACATTAGAAACCTGAAAACTATAAACTATATTGCAACCTTTTTTGTCTGAAGACACTTTTGAAGTGAAGGTGTCAAATAAAACACTATGGAATCTAGTTTTCTGTGTTAAACCATTCAGCATGAATTTGTTAATTTCTTAAATTTATATCAAGGCTTTCTTCTGTTGTGGAACCCAAGACACCACATGTGGTAATCCGGGCAGTCTCCCATCCAGGCACTGACCAGACTCGGACCTGCTTACCATTAGCAAGGTGGTTGCCTCATTTGCCTTCAGATTACGCTCCGGGGCAAAGTCTAGCTTCCAGTCTTGCATTGCACATTTTAATACAAGAGTAATATGCAAACCAGCTTGCATGGTAACCCCACTCAGGTACTCAGGTACTCAGTTACACAGTCAGTAGGTGACTGTTTGGGCAAATTGGGAGAAGCATCCAGAAAGGTCGAATAGGGGGTGGGTAATATTCCATTCCCCAAGATGTATAAAAGGTTGCATATTGAGGGCACAAAAATGCATCAGTCAAGGGAGTGAGGATGAAAACTGATAGTTTTAAAGGTTATAGGGAGTGCAAGGAAGGAAGTGAAGCCTTTTCAAATCGGAGTTGCTTCCTGGAATTGCACATTGTGTGCCTTGTGGGTTTTCTACACTTACGCTTTAAAAGACTTTAAAAACCACTTCTACCTTGGCAGTTTTCTCATGGTTTCTTTCATGTGTCATTACATTACTATTCCATTAATCCACCTGGATGCAAGGCACGCTGTCTGAGCGAGGCTTCAGAAATTGCTACATACAGAAGCTTTCCATGCCCTGACACTTGCGTAACTGATGCGTGACAACAGTGCATTTGCAAAGGCTACAAAGCTCAGCCCGATATTTAATGAAATATTGTACTTTTGATCAGAGGGTGTATTTTTTTGTGATTGAAGTACAACTTGTACCAAAGGGATGTTTGTAATGGACTAGAAACTGGGTGTGTGTACATATTTCATTAAAAAGCCCTTTAATTATAACTTTAATTATAACACCTGGGGGGGAAAATCTTTGTTTTTGTTAATAAAGTATGCGCTTAAGTGTAAGCACTGAAAATATTTTAACAAGAAATAGTGAATATGCATTCCCGTAGAACTTTCATATTTCTGATTTAAGACATTTTCACTATTCTTTCTCTCTATTTAAAGAACAGCTTATACAACTCCTGCAAGAAAAAAAGCGTTCTCCAATAAATGCCACTAGGATGGCATTCTGAACACTTTAAATATTAGAGCCCTCTGTTTGCTACTCGTGTCATCCTTGGAGGGAAGGGTGGAGATTAAAAAGTACCAGCATTTCTAACTTTGTTTTGAATTGATGCATGTAGTCCAAACTGATAATCGTTTATACCTCTCCTGGGGATAAATGGGCAAGCTGCCTTGAGTGCCTAGAGGGAGAATCCTGGATTAGGTAAGATCTTTAGTCTGATCTAGTAGGGCAGTTCTTACATTTTTAAAAAAAGTCTATTTACTTGTTGCCAGAAGAAAATCTGAGCAAGCCTTTTGTCATTACGCCTCTCCATTTCCTTCTCCCCACCGCCTCTTCTCCCCACCGCCTGCCTTCAGAGCAGGTCCGGGAACAGTGGGAAGACGCGCTGCGCCTCCCTGCTGTCCCCGGAGTTTGCGAGGCAGGCAGCGAGGAGAAGCGCTCTTCTTCCCACCGCCTGCCTTCAGACCAGGTCCGGGAACAGCGGGAAGACGCGCTGCGCCTCCCCGCTGTCCCCGGAGCTTGCGGGGCAGGCAGCGGGGAGAAGCGCTCTTCTCCCCGCCGCCAGCCTTCGGATCAGGTCCGGGGACAGCGGGATGGCGGCGTTCCGCCTCCCCGCTGTCCCCCGACCTTGTGGGGCTGGCGCTGGGGCTCTCCTGAAGCCTGGAGAGCGAGAGGGGTCGATGCGCACCGACCCCTCTCACTCTCCAGGCTTCAGCGAAAGCCTGCATTCGCTCCATAGGACACACACACATTTCCCCTTCATTTTTGGAGGGGGAAAAGTGCATCCTATGGAGCGAAAAATACGGTAATTAGCAACTGGGATAAGAAGAGAGTTACCCTGGCAATCCAGATAGATTGGGCAAAATAACGTTGCTTCTCTTTCCGCCCCAGCCCCCCAATAACTTAGGGCTGCTTTCTAGCATTTATTTTTTTTAGCATGCAGGCTGAAATGAACCTTGTCTAGGCCGTTGCTGAGTGTTTCATTTGTTTGTGTAATTTTATGTAACCAAAATAATAGAGCTTGACTCGTGCTGCGGAAAGTGCTGATTTCAACTGTGTTTAAAAAAACTGCTTCTGCAGCTTTTCTCCCTCCTGTTGCACACCACAAGCTGCAAACCTTGGCTATGTCTGTCCAAGTTGTTAATCATAGCACAGGCCATCTACCAGGAAAAAAACCCCAAACGGTTCCCTTTCCGCTAGGAGGGTAAATACCATGTGCTGGTTGTGTTCAGCTGGAGCACCTCAAGACTGCTTCAGGCCAGCTGCATCTCACATGATGCCTGAATTTCTTTGAACCGAGACAAAGATCCTGTACTCCTCTTACTATAAATCTGAAATTATAAGGCATTTAGGCTGTTGCAAGTTCTGCAAGCAATTCCCTTTCTTGCTAAACCTCTACCGAGGAATGGTTAAATAACAGCTGTGATGAATATTATTTAGAATATAATGCTTGTCTGTTATGGGTTGGCCACCCACGGTTTAATTAAACTACTTCACAGATAAAGTTCCAAACAACTACAGGAATTTGTGAGTTACCGTATTTTTCGCTCTATAAGGCGCACCAGACCACAAGACGCACCTAGTTTTTGGAGGAGGAAAACAAGAAAAATATTCTGAATCTCAGTGAAAGCAGCGATCCCTCTTGCTGTTCTGGCTTCTGGGATAGCTGCGCAGCCTGCATTCGCTCCATAAGACGCACACACATTTCCCCTTACTTTTTAGGAGGGAAAAAGTGAGTCTTATAGAGCAAAAAATACTGTACTTGTGAGAGGAGACCAAGCTGAACTTTTTAATTTGGCCTAGAGTTGTGGTTCCCAACGTGGGGCACACACCCAACAGGGGGGCAATTCGTGAATGAGTTAGACCAAGTTAATGGCCTTTTAGGCTTCCTCCACGTGAACAGGAGTTCACTTTTTGAATATTAAGTATTATGTGTCACGGGGATTTTAGAGATGCTTAGGTGGGGCATGGCAAAAAAAAAAAAAGCACTAATTAAGAGTTGGTAAATAGTAAGATTTATTGTTTAACAAAATTTAATACCATGAGCCATTTGTTTTAGTCAGGGGCAGCAGGGGCAAAAGGTGATCTGGTAATTAAGGTGCCTTGTCGAGGCAAATGTAAGATACATGGCTACTTGTCTGCCATTTATGGATAGAAGGAAATATAGCTCTTTGTCTCCCATAAAAGGTAATAGGAAATGGGTGTATCTTTTATGATTGGTTCTAGCAAACAGCCAACAGGAATTTCAACCAGGCTGATTGGACAGAGGCAGCCAAAGGAGGAGCAAGGGGGCTGGGCTGAGGAAATATAAGTGCTGGCCATCAGGGCTGGAGTGGGCAGAGCTTTGGTAACCATATACCACTGTGCCTATCATTTATTTGTCTGACAAATAAATTATTATTTTAATTTCTATATTGCTGCATTGAATATTTCATTCCAGCTAAGCGTTAACCACAAGCAGGGTGCTACACTTGTACATGGAATATGCACTCTAATGCAAAATACAGTTGCTGTGCATTGCTTTTAAATTCAAAATTGTGTTTCTAGCCACCATGAGGCTGAGAGTTCTGCAGCTTTGGCTTATAGGAAGACAGGCTTTTTACCTGTATTTGTTTCTAGTTTTGTTTCTCCTGTCCCAAAGAGCTCTTTCACATTGCCTCCAGTTCTGGGGAAGAGTAATACAGGTGTGGATTCCTGCTTCACCACATTACCGAGCCACAGTGCGGTCAGTGACTTGCAGGTTGTTTCGGTTGGTAGCCCTGAGCTTCACTGGCGGGACAGTGGTCACACTCGTACAATGCTGTTTTGCATGACTTCTGCTTTCATATTTGTTAAGGGGCTTTTGTGGTTTTTTAGGCAGGGGGATCGGAGTCCTGATCATGAGATATATTCAAAGTCAAAGTGGTTTAAAACACTGAGAGGGCAGAGGAATAGAGTCCCCTGTTTATCTTGCCTATCTCACACACAGGCACACTCACTCTGAAATGGTAGTTAGGGCCTCTCATGGACCCAAATGGAGACCAAAAGTAGCTTTAACTGGACCCTAGCAAACAGATTATAGTGAAACTGCTATTTCAGAGGCGACTGCTTTATTAAATTTCTGGCCTTGTGACGTCGCGATTAGTCTGATAGGGTGATTAGCAATAAAGTTAGCATGGTGCTTTATAGATTTTATTTTTCAAATCGTCACAGCACAGTGCTTTATGCTTCATTTGGGAAAAACTGGGTAGTGATAGAGATCAGATCTTGCATTGTGGAGAATGAAGAAAACACTTGTCTGCCTGCCTTGTGATTACCTTCAGGTGTGGTAATAAAAGGCTCTTGTTTTTGTGGGCGGTGGTGGCTATGAACATGCTTCCTGTGTCTGAACAAATGCTGCTTTTTTTGAAGAGCTGGCGCATGCAATGGAGATGGAAGAAGGGCCTGAGATTCAAATTTCACTTTTCTTTCCCCTCCCCCACTTGGACTGTTTATGGAAGCAGGCAGGCGACTGTTTCTCCTCAGAAAGCGTTATGGCCGCCTCAGCCCTCCTCACTGAAGTGCGTCTCTCCTCAGGCAGGAAATTTAGGAGAGACGGGGGCATTGCTGTCACCTCTTTGCCCCTGAGGCCACTGTCCCCAGTCCTCACACAGAAAGAAGGCTGGCTTTTATATGTGCCTTTTAAACAACCAAATCTCCTGCTAGCCATTGGCTTCAAATGGTATCTTACAGCTGCACCCTGGGCAAAGAAAGAGTTGCTTGCTTACCATACGGACCTTTCTGCTTTTAGGTATTCTGTTTTTTAATTAGTTAATCTTGCGCAAGACAGCCCAAAACAACCAGACAGACAGAACCCCCAGCCCCGTCCCCCAACACACATAAGTACATTAAAACCAAGAGGAAAAATTAATAAAAGCATCCCTGCCCACACAGGTTAACAGCCCTGCTGCCTTCAGATAAATTCATTTTAGACAACCCATTTGGGACTCCACACAACAGATTTTAATCCTAATAGGCCTGGGAAGGGATGAATTTTTCTAGGAGGTCACAGTTGGGGGGACAGTTGCCCCCTGTTGAAGCACAGGGCGTCTGATTTTGGGGAGCAGAGGGCTGGCTGAAGACAGCACAGGTGTTTAGCTCCATTTATGACCTCCATTGCATCCAAACATACAGACGGTGTTTGTAATTAAACAGCAAACTATGGCACAAACAAAAACCACGTTCTTTCTCAGTACAGGGCCATTTTTAATGCTTCGTGACCAGAAACCTAAGTACTTCTGCTGGTTTCTGCAAGTTCTGGATCGACTAAATCTCGTTTTAATGACTCAACCGCTGTAGAATTACATTGGGACAATTGAAGATTTTTTTTTATGCAGCCTTATGAAAGATGCTATTTCTTTCTTTTCCTTGTAAAAATCTGCTTGGGGCCGTCTTCCGGACCCCTCCTCAGACTTAAGTCCTGTACTGAAGAAGCTTTTATGGGTGCATGCTGAATAGGATAGCAGAGTGCCTGACACATGGATATTTTAATTTCTGGAGTGCCTGTTAATATGTTCACGGGTAGAGAAATACTATTTGCATTTTTCCGTCATGCTGTCAGGTTTCCCTTAAAATTACACATACACTCAAATAGGCCTGGACGATACATCAACATTTTATCACCCAGGACTGGAATTCCTCGCGGCGCTTTTTAGCAAAAAGCTCAGAGTCCCAGGTTTCTTTTCAGTGCAGTCTTTTTAATGTGAGCTATATACAAGTATTTACAAAAACAGTCCATACAGAGTACCTGCTCCTTAAGGCAAACGAATACTCTTCACCACAGCACAACCACACCACAACCACAATTACTGTTGAACAGGCTTTCCTTTTAAAACAGGTGATAGCCAATCACATTCCCGCTGAGCCACTCTGACCCAGCACTTCACAGAGTATTGCATCAGCCTGTGGAAGCCTGCAGACTTACTCATCATCCTGCGAATCCCAACACTCCTCCTTAAGTCAAAGGCTTGAGACCTAATAATTCTCTTAAGTCTCGAAATTTAGGACCATCCAAACATTTTGTATACAAATCCGCCACATTACATTTTGTGTTACAGTGCTGTACCTTTAACACATTTCTTTCCAAAGCATTTTTCACATTTCCGTATCTTATAGCTATATGTTTACTCTTGCTCTTAAAGTTCTGTTGGTTAGCAAGCTGTTGTGCAGCCATGTTGTCACTTAGCACAGTGATTGGCATTTCAGAAGTTATTCCAAGCTCTTTTGTTAGGCAAGCAAACCATTCTATTTGTGATACACATTCGCTTATGGCTGAGTACTCTGCTTCACAAGTACTTGTGGCAACAAATGTTTGTTTCTGGGATTTCCACTGAACCAGGGCATTTCCAATATATATGGCATAACCAGTGGTAGACTTTCCATTTTATCTGTCCCCCCAGCTGGCATCAGCGTATGCATACACTTGCTGATCATATCCTGTATCCAGCATCAGTTTGTAATCTTTTGTGCCTTTCAGATACCTTAGGATTCTTTTAAGTGCTATCCAATCTCTCTGAGCCGGGTCTGCACTTCTTTGGCTTAACATGTGCACTGCCAATGTTATGTCGGGTCTTGTCCAACAACTTAAATATAACAGAGAACCCAACAGAGAATGAAATGCTGTTGCATTCTCACATTTTTGTCCTTCTGGTTCATTTTTGTACTGGGTAGTTATGAGAGTGTCAACCTCCTTTGCCCTCTCCATTCCATATGTCTTCAGTAACTTTTTGATTTTTTCCTTCTGACTCAGAGAGTAGACGCCCTCTTCATTTCTCTGAACCTCTACTCCTAAGTAATTCTGAATCTCTCTGCTGCCTCCTGTGCTTCTGCTGTTTTTGTTGTTTTCTCAGGCAGTACTGCAGCAGATGTCCACTGGACTTGCAGCAGAAACACCTTTTTACTTTGTTGACCACCGGCTGGTCTGCAGCAGCTCCTCCTGGCTGTTTCTCCGGCTCCCGACACCTCTGCTCTTCCCGGCTGTTGTTCCCTCTGGGATGCTCCAACAGCTGGGCTGAGGTCATCTTTCGCTCTGCACGCCTGTCCTCCTCTGCATACAACCATCCAGTAACGTATTCCAGAGTCAGCTTATCAGTCTCCACAGACTCGAGGGAATTGACCAGCATATCATAGCTGTCATCAAGGGAACTCAGGACTATAAAGACTTTGTCCTCTTCCCCCACAGGCCTCCCTCTTAAGGCTAGCTCCTGGAAACAGCCTGTTAGGAATTTTAGGTGGTTCACCAGGGAGTCCCCCGGTTTCTTCTGACACCGGTACAGTCTCCTGGTCAATGTTATCAGTGAGCCAGCTGTCTCTTGCACATGGACAGCCTTGAGCACATTCCACGCCTCACTTCCCGTCACCTTATCAGCTACGTAGACTAGCTGGCTGTCGTCCACTCCAAGAATGATCGTAACCAAAGCTTTCTCATCCTTTTCTAGCTGGGCCTCTGCTAGTGCCAGCTTTTCATTGTCGTCCTCATCCTCCTCAGGGGGCTGCGGTGGAGTTTCCACCACCTTCCACAGGCCCTCACGCTTGAGGAAGTGTTGCATGCGGACCGACCAGATGCTGTAGTTCGTGGCCGTCAGCTTCTCCAGTAACACACCAGTTCTGGACTGCTCCATCCCTGCAGCTCACCTCCAGCACCCATGGCTAGATAACTGCCACCTGTACTCTTGCGCAGCGGAAACGTGCTGGGACCATAACCCTGTCGCGAATTCCTCACGGCGCTTTTTAGCGAAACGCTCAGAGTCCCAGGTTTCTTTTCAGTGCAGTCTTTTTAATGTGAGCTATATACAAGTATTTACAAAAACAGTCCATACAGAGTACCTGCTCCTTAAGGCAAATGAATACTCTTCACCACAGCACAACCACACCACAACCACAATTACTGTTGAACAGGCTTTCCTTTTAAAACAGGTGACAGCCAGTCACATTCCCGCTGAGTTGCTCTGACCCAGCACTTCACAGAGTATTGCATCAGCCTGTTAAAGCCTGCAGACTTACTCATCATCCTGCGAATCCCAACAGAGCAGACAGCGATGTTGGCTTCACTCATCTGTATATTGCTGGTGAAACCGCCATCCCACTCTGCGCAGAGGGAGAAATTTGGTATATTGCCAGATTGCGATGTTTGGCTGGTGATGTTAAAAAGCTGGTATCGCCGAGCCCTACACTCAAAACACCATGTAAGGCTGAATACTGGCAAAGAAATGTACATACCAGGAATACCTCGTTTTTCATTATTTCAACAATGTCAGAATATCATTTTAAAAGGATACTACATGTCTTTTTCGTGAAAGTGGTGTAAACTGGTCTTGTAAATTAGCAAAGAATGAATAAGGCGAGCTGCTATTTCTGCTCCCCCTATCTGCAATATTGGGATAATATTGACTTGCCATGGAGAACTATTAAGAATTAATGAGAATTTGTCTGAAGTGAACCATTGAACTTCAATATAAATGTTCTGTAGTGCGATGAAATTCTGTGTACTTGATTACTGCATATCAGATAGTCAAGAACTTATGACTGCAGCAGTTTGATGTTTGACTCCCCAATTTCCATCAACCCCAGC
This sequence comes from Podarcis tiliguerta, assembly GCF_965153285.1. Taxonomy (NCBI): domain Eukaryota; kingdom Metazoa; phylum Chordata; class Lepidosauria; order Squamata; family Lacertidae; genus Podarcis; species Podarcis tiliguerta. The sequence goes on along the minus strand of NC_139538.1, from coordinate 8,916,799 downwards.
CAGCGTGGCCAGCGGTCAGGTATGATGTAAGTTGTAGTCTAGCAAGATTTGGATGACCACAAGTTCCCCACCCCTGGTTTCTGTAATGGCATGGAATTCAGCCATGCATGGGGAAGTGCTAGTATCTGTTTGATACAAATAAGTCCAAAATTTGAGTAATTATCCTTCACTTGTTGTGTTTTTGTATTTTTAGGGGTCTTCTATGGGATTATAAATGTAATTTAAAATGTAATAACTTTTGGCTAAAGTATTTTCTTTCCTTTATTTTGCAGATGTCTTAAGCCGTAAGAGAACAAATGCAAGGTAATTCTTCGATCGGCTAAAGATGCAGCAGAGCAAAGACTATATTCAGCAAGTGCTGTTATCCAGACTCTACTTCACAACTTCCATTCCAGCAAAACAACTTTTGAAGCAAGATGATTTATAAAAATTGGTGTATGCGGATTTTATTAAGGCTGCTGTCCAAAATAAATAGTCATCTACGATGAACACTTCCCCTGAAGGAGAGACTGTGAACACTTTTGCGAAAACAAGAACTCTGTTTAAAACTAAAGATCCTTAACTGTAGTTGGACATAAGAAGAGTGCATCAGAATGTACATTAATCATAGAAGAGTAAGAAAATGCCAATTTGTACAGCTATTTGCCACTTGTTTTGTGCTGTCTCTCATGGTTTTTTGGGGACCACTTGACAATAGTATTGTGAGCCACATGAAGTCTTACTCTTATAGATACCTCATAAATAGCTATGATTTTGTGAATGAAAGCTTATCTATCAGTAAGGACTTGGATAGGGTAGCAGGCTGTCAATACTTGATCAACCACAAGGAGAAATGTCACAAGCAAGATGTTCTGCTGCTGCTACTTGTAAAGTCTTCGCCTGAGAACCGTCACCGGAGAGACTCGATTCGGAAAACGTGGGGTAATGAAAGGTACGTCAGTTACTATCTTCAGGCCAACATAAAGACCCTGTTTGTGTTGGGGCAGCCAAGAAACCTTACAGACAGAGACTATATGCAAATGAGGCTTCAAACAGAAGACAGGTTTTACGGCGACCTGATTCAAGGAGACTTCTTAGATACTTTCTACAACCTTACCCACAAATTACTCATGCAGTTTAGCTGGGTAAATAAGTTCTGTCCTCACGCCAAGTTTGTTATGTCAGCAGATGATGACATTTTCATCCACATGCCAAATCTTGTTGCATACCTCCAAAATCTAGCACAAGTTGGTGTTCAGAATTTTTGGATTGGGCGTGTCCATCGTGGAGCACCTCCCGTAAGAGACAAGAAAAGCAAATACTACGTTCCCTATGAAATGTATCCCTGGCCTGCGTATCCGGATTACACGGCAGGAGCTGCGTATGTAATATCGAGTGACGTAGCAGCTAAAGTATATGCAGCCTCACAGACTCTTAATTCAAGCCTTTACATCGATGATGTTTTCATGGGTCTCTGTGCCAACAAAATGGGAATTGAACCACAGCACCACCCCTTTTTTTCTGGGGAAGGGAAGGCTCCATATCACCCATGCATTTACAACAAAATGATGACTTCTCACGGACATGTAGAAGACCTTCGCTACCTTTGGAAGCAGGCTACGGATCCAAAAGTGAAAAACATTTCCTCTGGAGTTTTGGGTAAAATATATTGTAGAATGGTTAATGTTATGCTTCTTTGCAGAATAGACTATCGGGACACATATCCCTGTGTTGCTGCATTTTCCTAATACTTGAATAGACTTGTTGAGCCAAAAATCTGAAATCTCCAGCTCTTTTCTCCCTTGACACATGAAAAATGAACATAAAATATTATGTGAAAACTTTAAATGTGAATGTTTGCCTATACCCCACACTAATCTAATGGCTTCAGCAAAGTTTTATTGGCTCTATTGAACCATTTGCTCCCATATGTTAGAGTGTATTTGTCCAAGAGACCTAAAGAACTGGCTAGATGTTACTGAAAACTATGTTTACACTTCCAATTCTAAACTAGCTGTAATTACCATATGGAATTGAATTTGGAAAACAGATTATTTGAAAACCATGTACATCTTCTGTTTATAATACGATTTGGAAAGAGCAGGTAAAGTAGGCAGCTCAAATAAATGCAATGATGAAAGTATTGATGTACCAGTAAATGTTTTCTCCCCCACTCCCATGCACAATCACATGTTGATTGTATGTCTTACCAATCCAATGGCACTATGCCTGTTACCACTACATCACAGTCCATCACAGTGATAATTCAGTCCTAACTTTACAAACCTTGATCCTATACAAGTGGTGCTCATGTTGGCTTCAAGCACTGGTTCAAATGAATCCTGAAAAACTTCATCTCTATTTCAAAATTTTGTAAAACAAAAAAAAAAAAAGTGATCTCTGAACAAAAAAAATCACACTTAATTATTCCTCGCCTCCCAGTTGGTCTTCACTGCAAATATATTTTCATCCTGTTCACTTCTGTTAAACTTAATCAGCAGGAGACACTGTTTTATCTGAAAGTGTAGGATTACACAGCACAAGAGTGGCTTCTAAAGTTCAGAAAGGTGTAAAACACACCAATCCATGTCAGCTACTTACATGAGTAAATTCCCCACCCATTCATGTTTTAAGGGACTTTGCAATCTATGAATTCGAAATAGAAAATGCGTAAGTTCTGCTAGTGCAAGAACTTTTGCCCGCAGAAATGGACTCCCCCTCCCTCTCCTTTCTGCCCCCTAAATATGTTGTAAGAGTTCCCTCAAACTTCTGGAGCAAATTTGGGGCGACATGGGGAAAGAAGAGGGAGTGGAAGCTGTTTCTTAGTTGTATGTTGTCCTGTTTTATAACAGGGATGGTGAACCTCTGACTCTCCAGATATGGGACTACAACTCCCATCATCCCTAACCATTGGCCAGTTGGACTACAGCTGATGAAAGTTGTAGTTCAACAACATCTGGAGGGACACAGGTTCCCCAGTGCTGTTTTACAGGGTGGGTTGGAACTGAATTTATTTGCTTGCACCTACCATTCCACATAAGGTTCTAGGCAAAAGGGTTTGCATAGTTTGGGGGGGGGGGGGAGAATCTTGGCCATCTCTCCTCATCGCCCTGTTCCCCCAGGCTACTGGCTTTGCTTTAAAATCAAAATTGCATACAATGTAGGGCTAATGGAACATGGATTTTTATTGGTGTTTAATTTCTATATTGCTATAACCAGTTTCAAACAGACATCCCATTGACAGCTAGCTTAATGCCATCCAATAACAGTCGAAATATGCTTAAGAGTTTGGGTCTTGTTAGCAGGCCTTTGCTTTGTCTGAAGTGCTAGTCCAGTGACCACAATGCTCAAGTGACCACAAGATTTAAGGCCTAATGTATAGCTAGCACCTAAAACTTATGTTGACTGTTGGAAGTGCTGTATGTGTTTTGTGTTTTACAGCAGGTATGTTCTGCTTTTAAAAGTATTTATTAGCTAGCTTTAAAGGGACATGGAGATGGTTTCGTACTACTTTAGCTTGCAGAAGAATGTTTAACAATTTAAAGAAGTTATGAAGGCACTCTTTCCAGGAAAAGAGAGCTCGACATTTTCTTATCCTTCTGGGTTCTGAACATTGATTGTCTTTATATATTTGAAACTGGAAATTCTTGAGTTTGCCAGTGCTCCAGATGCAAGGTTGTTAGACTTTTATTTTTCCACTTCACAGGTAAAATTGCTTCAGCCTGAATGATAACTTCGGGTACTAGTTTTGACACTGTTGCACAAAAGTGTTTATTTAAAGCAGTTACTTCTTTGGTTTGCAGCTATTTGATATGATTTTTTTTATTACAGAAATGATTATTTTTTCATGACACTTTTGCTCTGTATCACGTTTTGTAAAATACTTGTTTTCAATAAACAATTTTGTGTTATTTTGTAAATGTGTTCTAAGTTGATAACTGAAGTCACTGAGGATACAATCTTAAGGCTCCATCTGCTGGGATGAGCAGAATTGGGAACCAGTGGATCTCTGGCCCACCTGGAAGGTCACCATCTTATGTTAACTCCCACAACCTGGTTTAGCAGAAGATAGGCTGGGGTATGTCCCAGATTAGCTAGCGTTTTAAACCAGGGGTCGGCAAGGTTTATCTTGCCTGGGCCAGATCAGTCCTGCGGAGAGCCCTCCATGGGCTGGATCGCGTGCGTGCCCACGATTTTCAGCATCTGTATCTGCGCAGACACAACTTCTGGCGCCGCGGAAGCGAGTCCCCACACTGCACCGGCTTAGCGCAGTGCGTGAGTGGGCAACTCGGTTCGGGGGCAGCTTGTGGGCCAGTCAAACGACCTCCGTGGGTGACTTCTGGCTCATGGGCCTTAGGTTGCTGACCCCTGTTTTAAACCAGCATAAGCCCTGAGAGTGTGCTCACTTGTGGCTTATGTGTGTGGTACGGAAGCTGTACTACCCAGGACAGGATGGGGTTGTGCAGGGTTGTTAAGGCAGCAGAGAGCATTGTTGGCTGCCCACTCTCCACCTTAGAGCAGATTTATGCCACAAGGTGCCATAGGAAGGCATTGGACATAGTAAAAGATCCATCGCATCCTGGTCACTGTCTCTTCGAGCTCTTGCCGTCGGGACGGAGATACAGGACGATGAAGACAAGAACAGCTTCTTCTCCAGAGCGATCTCGGCCCTGAATGGGAAGCCCGGACTTTGAAAGTCATCTAATCTCCCTTGCTGTATTATACTGTATTGTTTAATTAGTGTTTTTATGGAGCAATCAAGTAATTTCGTTGTCCCCGAAGGGGGCAATGACAATAAAGATGATATTATTATTATTATTATTATTATTATTAAAAGGGGTATGGCAATGATGGGATCCTAAGGCCATTCAGCATAGTCACACAAGTTGGGAACACAGTTTAAGTTAAGCTGGTTTAAAAGCATAGAGTAACTCAATCTATTTAAAGGCTTGCTTCCCGCCCTGGCAGGTTCCAATCTTCCACTGAATTGTGCACATCCCTAAAGTCTTCACGTATCAGGATACACACTTGTCAGCAGACTGGAAAGTGTATATCAAAACAATGTCCGGGCCCTTTCACTTGGTCCTGTTGCAGAAATGTGACCTTTAGTGAGAGATTATCTTACTTCCTGGTTTAGAAAATTGCACTCCAGAAAGGTGGTGGGAGAAAGATCTGGTTTCCATCTCTGAAATGGAATTAACCATTAACCACCTTTACTGTGTAAGCTACTAGTCTGCTGTGCAAAGGCAAAGAGATGTTTTTTACTAATAACGTGTAGAATTTACCAAATCTAGATGTGTTAAACATCAAAATTAAACCTCTCCCACCCTTACTTGCATGCAAGAGGATTATCGGTTTTTGCAGTGTGCTTTGTGCAATACTAAATGTCACAAATACCAGAGAAACGTCATTTGAAAAAGTCGTATTTGTTTATGACAGATTTTATTATTTTACTATTTTCTTACATGCTAAGTAAAAGTGAAACTTAACTCTTCCAAGAGAGGATGAGGGAAGACAAGCAAAAAACCACTGTGCAGGAATTTGTTCAGGCTCATCTACGTAGCACTGAGCCATGGTTTACCATTACAAACAAATGTAGCTAATGCATACAGTCCATATCACTTGCTCCTTTTACAGGTGCTTTCAACTCCCTGCCTTAACTCCAGAGAACAGTGGACAGTGTTACCCTATTTTGAGCGCAGAAGCTTGTTATTCAAGGCATTAAGAAAGTTTGTGAATACTCATTAAAAGGTCGTAAATGTCTGCTGGCAGAGCAGGTCTAAGTTATAACTCACAGTCTGTTGTACTGTAAATCACCTGTTTGGGGGCCTTTGCAGAAAGGCGGCATATAAATGCAGTATATCAGCAAAACATGGGTTGCGATGCAAAAAATGTATTTTTTCTTTAAACTAATTATTTCTTCTGGTAGAAATTGGTTTCATCCTTACCTCCTCCTGGTGGAAAGATTTTCTTCACTTTCGCTCATCACTAAGACTCTGCTGGAACCTCCCTGACTTGCTTCATGCATTACTTCAATCTGGAAAATGAACACAAAGCAGAGATGTCTGACTAAAGGCTTCTTTTCATCTACAATACTTTGCTCTATATAATAACAGCCAGATAGCAGTCAGTAGTGGCTTGCTAGTGTGGTCTGTCTCCAGAACAGCCAGTATCTTGGAGACACACATGCTACAAAATTCCTGCTTAGTAGCATGTCCTATTCATGATGTAGATCAATAAGAAGTCACATGTATGCTCATAATACACTTTTGTTGCTGTGTGTACAATGATTTTTGTGCTGAAGAATTCTAGTGGAAAAGATTTCTAGTATCTGTAAGCTCATAGGAAGTTTTATATGAAGTCAGACTGTTGGTTCCTGTTCTGACAACTCTCAGTGGCTCTTTGGGATCTCGAGCAAAGTCACCACCTGTTTCTTGATCCTTTCTGCACTAGATTGATCTTGGTCAGTGTTTTTTTCTATGGCTGAGCTATGGCCCCTTCCCTGTTGCAGTTTTTATTATAGCCTAAAAAGACGTGGTTAAGCCCATCACCATCCTCCCATAGGCTGCTAAATGATCCAATTCTACGTGCTGAATAAATTCAGTGTTGTTGTTGTTTTAACAGATCTTAGAAACTTTATTCCTTGGACTTGGAATTTTAATTTCTACAGTTACTTGTTTTAGAGCTTTTCTTCATTTTCCACCTGGATTTAATTTATTAGAACAATGAAGCTGATAAACAAAGCAACAGGAGACACTCATAATTTATGGGTCTAAGTATGATTGCCTCTTTGTTTACTGTGAGACAGTGATACTGAAAAATCACCCCCTGAAATTAAAATCTTTTAATGCTCAGAATGGGGGCAAGGAGAGATGGAAGCGGCTTAGGACATTTTCAGAGTTTAAGACTCTGCCATGAATATTTTTATCAAAAAGCTAGGCACTAAGCAAAAAATAGTGGTGGTAACTTGGTTTTTCTCGCTTGGAGACTGTACCCAAAGTAAGAAACGACCTTCCTACCTTAATTCCACCTTTCATCTTCTTTACACTTTTCTTTTTCGACAAGTCTGCTTCAGAGATGGATTTGGGAGGACTAGAAATTTCTACTGATTTCCTGTTGGCAGCTGAAATAAGACAAAAAGCCCCATATAGTATCAGAAAATGCAGCACTACCAGAAAAGTCCCCCCCATGAAACCAAGACCATGAAGTGTTGGGTCACTTCAGAGCAGGGGTTTGTACTCTACAGTCTGTGAACTTCATTTAGGTGGTCCGGGGCAAGGCAGGATTAAATATTACTATTGATTTTTAATTGCATTTAATTGCTGCTTTTATTTCTTACATTGTATTTTATATTGCCATTTGAACAGTCATTTGTCCCAGCTGGTGAGAATGGAGCTTTTTAGAAGCTGCTGTAATTTTGGTGCATAAATTTGAAACACATTGAATAAATATTGGTTCACCCATGTATGATCATTCAATCCAACCAAGTATGAGAGGCTCATTCTCATTAATGAGATGCAGGGAGGGTTGAAATTACCGACAGAGAAACAACATGGGAAATAACTGTTCCGCATGTGGATGAAACAACATAGTTACTATGAGAGTAGAAAAATGAACCAGCTATTGTTATTCCTGAACAGATAAGGGGTGAGAGGACACGGCTATATAGTGTTTGACTTGGATCTGAGCCCATTTGCGCACAAAACTGAGTTCATTATCGCTCTTCCTTTCACTTGTCCCTTGAAAACAGGGAAGCCCTTAGGGATGGATTATGGTGGAATACAGTGAAGGGGTCTGCAGATGGAGTTGGAAGAAACTGCCCTGCCTTAGAAGTGAAGGGTTGGATGAATGGAAGAGCAATTTAGAATGTTTAGGTCTTGCATTTTGAGCTCCAATGTGCAAACCTTTTATGGCAGCATAAAAGATGTTCATAGAAGGAATGAAGGAGAGAGAGAATAGGTCCTAGTTGCCTTTAATTAAAACCTCCTTCACAGCCAGTAATGCTGGTGAGAAAGAAACCAGTTTGCCTTCCTCAAGGTTGCCCATCAAAATAATAGGAACATTTTGGTTTTTATATGGCGCCTTTCCCTTACTCAGGTGCGCCCTTGCACCCTGCTACCGAGAGCACGCATGTGAATCACCCACCCTTCCATTCCAGTTTCCCCCTCCCTGTACCTGTGCCAACATGACAGCATGGAATATGTATTCTTTTATCTGAAACATCTGATTATTGCAGGAGGAGCCATCATTGTATCCTTCATATGTTGTACAACTACAATGTCCATCATCCCCAACCAGCATGATCAATGGGTAAAAGATGATGATGGGAGCTGTAGTTCAACAACATCTCTGGGGGTTCCGTGTTGGTTCCTCCTGGACTATGACCATTGTGATGCATAGGTTGTTGTTGGCACCCATCTGTCTCAAGAGACAATGGAGTGTGCCTCGGTGTGACGTCAAACCACAAGCCTGGGCAGTGTGTATGGAGGTCCTGGGCTGCCCAGACAAGACTTCCCTCTTGGCCTTACTGCTGAGGTCCAAAGGAATGCAGAGCAATACATTTGGCACCAGCTTGGCTGCAGGAGTTGCCAGAATGAGGCGTACAAAGCTTCATCCAACCATCTTAAGGACTCCACTCTGGATTTGTGTAGGGTTTATTCCAGGCATAGGCAAACTCTGGCCCTCCACATGTTTGGGACTACATTTCCCATCATCCCTGACCACTGGTCCTGTTAGCTAGGGATGATGGGAATTGTAGTCCCAAACATCTGGAGGGCCGGAGTTTGCTTATGCCTGGTTTATTCCTTAGTCTTTTCTTCTCCCAAAGATATCCCACAAGCAGTGTTAGAAAGTGAGATACGAAAGCTAGGAGCTAAATGGCACCTTAAACCTAGGTTATGGGTGCAACAATGGAATGCCTAGGCACGCTTTTTTATAACAAGAATACAAAGCTGAAAACGAATGAACTGCAGCTAAAATATTAAGTACCTTTTTCACATGATCTAGTCTTTTTCCTGCCCACCCCCTAATATTCTTAAGAGGGTCTTTTCTTCAGTCTTCAGAGAGTAGCCAGAAGTGGGGAGGCAGAAAAAGGTCCTCCTTTCCTTCCACTCTGCAGTTTTAATCTGAAATCTTAGGTGCGCTACTGCACCCAGAGCTCAGAAACTGCACTAATGAAATTCCCTTTCGCAAAATGCGCCTAGAACAATGGGAGTTTCGAACACTGCCCACAAGGCAGTGGAAACTTAGGGTCAGAGTTTTCCTTCTCCTAGAGGGACTACCTTCCCAGGTTGATGCATTAAGTACAACCACAAAAAACCCTGAATAGGGCTGCAGACTAAATCTCGTTGGAAAGGTAAACACTGACCATCATGTGGACATGGTGGTGCACTTCTTAGGTCGAAGATTGGGTAGCTGTAACATTTGCTAGCTGATTACCAGGTGGATAAGCATGATTGCATAAGCAGCCTTCACCACCAACCTGGTACCTTCCAATGCTGGCTGGGGGTGATGGGACTCATTAGCCAAAGCATCTGAAGGGCAACAGGTTGAAGAAGGCCGGCATTGCGAATCTCCAAGTTTGCAGAAGTTGAGATCATAAGAGAAGCCTGGTGGGTCAGGCCAAAGGTCCATCTAAGTGCAGCTCTCAGTTCTCACGGGGGCCAACTAAGATGCATACATATGAGAACCCCAGAACTTGCTGCCAGGAATAGGCAACAATAGGATGAGGACTCTTAATGAAACTGGCAGATCTGCACAGCTTAATGGCAAGTGATGGTGTCGTGTGGCCAAGAACCAGACCCCCAAATCTCTATGGGTTCATATCTCACTGAGCTCATTGCATGGCCGTAGGAAAGCTGCTCTTTCTCTCAGCATTAGCCTGCAACGAGGCAATGATCATAGCAACCTCTTGTAAACATTTGTTACAAGGTTTATGGAAATAAGGTTTGAGCAGTAGTGCTTTGAACCGGGCCAAGCCCAGCACACTAACCATGTTCTGAGGGCTCAGTGAATCTCTGTTTTTACTGCTTAGACAGGAAAGGGGAGTTCGATTTCCAGGGTATTAGAGATCATTCACAGCCAATAAAGAACATTCACATTATTTTGCCAGTGCCTGACAACCCCACCAAAACTCACAACACTGCAGATGTATAGAATGTATTCTGTTAGGCACTTAGCATAATAATACCGTTCATGATGTTGCCCATAGAAAATGCAGCCACTGTCTTATATTATTTTGATTGACGTATGTTATATATTGTACTTTTATTGTATATTTATTTTGGCAAATACATATTAATGCTGTTCAGCCCTTTGGGAACCTCTGGGCTAAAAAGTTGTATATAAATAAACTATACCATAATAGCTAATTCAGCTATTCCTGGAGGCGGGAATGATAGGGGCTTTGTTCTTTTTATTGATTTTGAGAGGAATCTCCAGTGAGGCCACTTATACTATAAAAGCATCCCTGAATAAGAGGAAACCTTGGTGATCAGGGTTTCAATCTCCCGTCCTAACTTTGACATATGTTACAACTTCCCTATACAGAGGGAGCCAAAAAAAGAAAGAGAAGGCCTTTCCCTCACTTCTGTTTTTAAAATAAACATTCGAGGTTGTAAGGAGCTAGTGGCTTCCCCAAGAGACAGCGATGGAATTCACATCTGCAGCATTTCCTGAGTCAGCTAATCTCCCCCTGGCTCGCTCTACTTTCATCTTTGCTCCAGACGCTTTTCATTAAGCGGTTTTCTTTCCTTTTTGCACACCACCAACAATGTGGGATGCCATGATGGATCCAACAGACAGCCGGATATTTGGACATGGGATATGACTCGCTTCGGGTTTTATTATGCTTAGAAGGACTGGACGGACTCCAGCTGCGTTTCCCTTCAAAACGAAGCTGCTATGTCAGCTTCCGGGAGCCAATTGGTGCGGCTGAACTGCACAAATCTGTGGATATGGACTTGAGCACACATGTGCAGTATTTGTGGCGTGCTAAGGGAGTTGTGACATTGCTTCCACATGCATCGTAAATGTAGCTGAAGGGCAAACTGGGTGCACAGAAGATGGCCTCAGCATATCGGTGCATGGAAAATTCTATCTAGACTCACACTCCATCAACAAGGTTGCTGCAGGTTATGCCAGCTCCTCTTTACAATCCTTTCCCCAGCAGGCAAATCCTTCTTTGTTCCAACAGGTCTTTGGCCACTAACTGGCTGTTCTGGCAGGGTTTCCTGAGGGTGGGTGCTATACCTTTCCTCCCCTTATGATTTTAAGTGGCTTGATTGATTCCACCTTTCTCCCGAGTGTAGGACCCAAGGCGGTTCGCAGCATAAATTACCGTATTTTTCGCCCTATAGGACGCACCGTCCCATAAGGCGCACCTAGTTTTTTTGGGGGGAAATAAAGGAAAAAAATTATTTCCCCCCCAGGCGCGGGGTTGGGGAAGCCCGAGCTTCCCCCGACCCCAGCCCCCAAACAGGCAGCTCTCTGCAAGCCGTGGGAGCCCAGTGCTGGCTCCCGCTGCTAGCGGAGAGGTCCGCGAAGCCTGGACGCGCTGAGCTTAGCGCGCGCAGGCTTCCGCATGCAGGCACCTCTCCGCCAGCAGCGGGAGCGTTCCCGCTGCTAGCGGAGAGGTCCGCGAAGCCTGGGCGCGCTGAGCTCAGCCCGCGCAGGCTTCGGCATGCAGGCACCTCTCCGCCAGCAGCGGGAGCGCTCCCGCTGCTAGCGGAGAGGTCCGCGAAGCCTGGGCGCGCTGAGCTCAGCGCGCGCAGGCTTCGGCATGCAGGCACCTCTCCGCCAGCAGCGGGAGCGCTCCCGCTGCTAGCGGAGAGGTCCGCGAAGCCTGGGCGCGCTGAGCTCAGCCCGCGCAGGCTTCGGCATGCAGGCACCTCTCCGCCAGCAGCGGGAGCGCTCCCGCTGCTAGCGGAGAGGTCCGCGAAGCCTGGGCGCGCTGAGCTCAGCGCGCGCAGGCTTCGCCATGCAGGCACCTCTCCGCCAGCAGCGGGAGCGCTCCCGCTGCTAGCGGAGAGGTCCGCGAAGCCTGGGCGCGCTGAGCTCAGCGCGCGCAGGCTTCGGCATGCAGGCACCTCTCCGCCAGCAGCGGGAGCGCTCCCGCTGCTAGCGGAGAGGTCCGCGAAGCCTGGGCGCGCTGAGCTCAGCGCGCGCAGGCTTCGGCATGCAGGCACCTCTCCGCCAGCAGCGGGAGCGCTCCTGCTGTTTGCGGAGAGGTCCGCGAAGCCTGCATTCGCCCCATAGGACGCACCCAGATTTCCCCTTCATTTTTGGAGGGGGAAAAGTGCGTCCTATAGGGCGAAAAATACGGTAAAATGGACAGAGCCAAAGCACATACAACGGATATAAATTTGTAATGTGTACTTTGCCTCTGTCCATTTTAATTTATGCTTCGAGCCACCTTGGGTCCTACACTCGGGAGAAAGGTGGAATCAATCACTTATAAATGCCAGCCCCCCAGAAGTGCAGGCATGTCTTTCAAGCCTTGGATTCAAAAGGGACAGAAGGCTCACTAAACATCCCATTCTTTGCCATACCTAATGTCTATTGTTGTTCTTAACATTATTAAAAGCAATTTTTATTGGTTTTAAGAAAATGCAAAGATTTGGGATAATTGTACAATGTAGCTTACAAATCTTAATCAGGCATTTTGTTTTAAAAATGTGCAGTACAAAAAAAGCAATAAACAAAAGAGTGGTCAGGATCGGAGCGGGGGAAGGGACTGTTCGGCGCATATTTAAACATTACTTAATAAACAGAAAATGGAAAGTCATGTTTTGAGTTTACACATTGGTATAGAGAGATAGCATATAGGGAGAGGGAGGATCATCATATGTGTTTCATCAAACCAACCACAGACTTCTGAAAGCTGGGTGCGGGTCCAAATGGTGCGAGTCATCCTTTAGGTAAAGCTAAAGGTACCCCTGCCCGTACGGGCCAGTCTTGACAGACTCTAGGGTTGTGCGCCCATCTCACTCAAATGGGCCAGCGCTGTCCGAAGACACTTCCGGGTCACGTGGCCAGCGTGACATCGCTGCTCTGGCGAGCCAGAGCCGCACACGGAAACGCCGTTTACCTTCCCACTGGTAAGCGGTCCCTATTTATCTACTTGCACCCAGGGGTGCTTTCGAACTGCTAGGTTGGCAGGCGCTGGGACCAAACAGTGGGAGCGCACCCCGCCGCGGGGATTCGAACCGCCGACCTTTCGATTGGCAAGCCCTAGGCACTGAGGCTTTAACCCACAGCACCACCCGCGTCCCTGAGTCATCCTTTACATACTCAATAAAACCATACCATGTTCCAAAGAATTGGTTTCTTTTGTTTGGTTCTCTTGCAACTCTTAATTCACAGGTAACTTTTCCAACAGGGCTCCTTCCCACCCTTTGTCGTGCCATGTTAAGAGGATAGCCCTGGCTAAATATTTCCAGTGCCTTACCTAATGTGGCTGGCCGGATGCTTTTGGGTGATGCCTTACCTAATGTGGCTGGCCGGATGCTTTTGGGTGATGCTCGCTTTGGTGACGACTCAGGATGTGGGGCAACGGGCTGCACTGGGCGGGTCTGCTTGGCTGCCAGCTTCTTCAGGCTCACTTGCCTCTTGTCAAACATTTCTTGCACATCTTCCAGCTTTTGTAGAACTCTTTGGGCATTGCTCTGGTGGAAGAAGGCAGGTGCAGAATATCATTATGGGTTTGGCGGAGGGTATGTGTGTCCATCTGGATGAGACCCTGAACCCCTTCCAGGCCTGCTTTGAAACTGTAAGGTGAAACCAACCAAACCAGTTCCTTTGTTAAACTGATGGCTTTGGCTGGCCAGTTAAGTACTACTATTTACCATATGCACAGAGGTCCGCTCTGTTGCTATAGACACAAATGGATGAGCCTTATCTCACCTCTTCTAGGAGGGAGAACAATATGTCAAGGGGAATTGGGCATGTGGGAGTTGTGTGTGAGAGATGGATAGCTATTGGTCTGCTCTTTGCTAGACTTGCAGCTCCCCTGGAAAGCAAGCGGGGAAGAAGGATCTGTTGAGGTGTTAAGACTGTGAACCCCTCCATCCTATGCTCAGGTTGCACATGTTTGTAAATAATCCTCAAGACTCCGCAGTCTCCATTGACCTTCACTCCAAGGAAACCAAACCTGGAGAAGCACTGGAACCCCTGCAGTCCCTCGCTGTTCCGACTTTCTTGCACCAGAGAGCTTTAACCCACTTTAATGGGGGAAACCTAAATTTCTGGAATGTGCTTGAATACCTCTTGCAAAATACTGGCAGGCCGGAGGCAGCCTATGACTCTGAATGCCAGAATCACAAGGGGGGAAAGTGCTGTTGCCCTCACGGCCTGCTTGCGGGCTTCCCAGAGGCATCTAGCTGGCCACTTTGGGAAACAGAACACTGGCCTAAGCAGGAAGGCCTTTGGTCTAATCCAGCAGCCAGGCTCTTCCAGTGCCCTTACCTTGATCTCTGGCGTCAGAATCGTATCAAACTGATTGTAGAACTCCTTTGCAGTCAACAGCTGGTGGTCCTTGGCGGTTTCCAGGAATCTCTCGATGTCACAAAGTGCCGTTTCAGCTCCCTCTTGCGACTGACACTTGTCTACAGCTTGGGAAGCTAAGAGGTAGATCCCAGCTTCACACCATTGGCTTGCCTTGAAAGGAGGAAAAAGTGTGCTGTTAAGAACGTCTAATGTTAAGGAGTCTTCAGTCTTTCTAGTCTGGGCAAAGAGCAGCCCAGTGAAAAAAGTGGAGAGGGCTCTTGTACCTTTAATAAGTGCATGCCTTCAATGCAACTATTAAATGTGCAGGAGCTTTGTCCTCTTTGGCTACCCCACACGAGCAGTGGCACTTTTTGGGAAGGGCAGGGGGGCAATCCAACACCATTGCTGTGTTGCAGATTCCACATATTATTCCTGATACGGAAGGGGGGGCATGTCTTCTGCACCTCCTTCGCTACAATATATCCATTTATTTCCAATTGTCAATGTCAAAAGGGACTAAAATCTATAAAATTCATAGAAAATCAACGTGCCAATTTGCTCAATTTCTCTAGGACTCCATGACACCTCCCCTGTCCTCCATAATCCCTCAAGCAAGGTGTCAAGACCTTAATCCTGTCAAATCACTCTGCCAAGCCTTTCCTCTGGGCAATGCCAGGTGGCAGACTATGCATACATGGACCATTGTCTTCTCATCACCGGTACTCAGGATGTGCTTATCTGCGCATATCTCCAGCTCTGCATATTCCCCCCTCCCTCCTCCATATGTTAATCCTGTGTAACCCAACCTCTTCTTAATATATTCATGATGTAATCTGTGTAACCCAACCTCTTCTTAATGTATTCATGATGTAACTGGGATGGATTTTGCACTGTATTCTGGGACATGGAGGGAAGTTTCAAAAGTTCATGTCACCCCTTTCTCGCTGTTCAATCTCGCCTTGAACCTGTTGCGCAATAAACATGGATCTTCTGCAGTTTGCTCCTGTCTCCGGCTGAACTCATTTTCCTCCGCAGGGACCCGCGGACTTAGTCCGACGAGCTGGGTGGCAGAGCAGCCTCGCACCCAGATTTTACCGTAACATTCCCTTAAGAAGGACCTATGTGTTGGGCCAACTCACTGGTTCTACACAATGGCTGCATACACACCATACATTTAAAGCACTGCTCCCCAAAGACTCATGGGAACTGTAGTTTACTCATCACAAAGCTACAGTTCTCAGCACCCTTAACAAATTACAATTCCCTGGATTCTTTTTTGGGGGGAAGGGTGTGCTTTAAATGTACGGTGTGTACACAACCAGTGATTCTTGGTATAAAAAATTTAAATCAAGAGTACATGCAGGGCTTTTTTTTTTCAGCTGGAACTCACCAGAACTCAGTTCTGGCACCACTCAGATGGGTGCCATTCACATTATAAGAGAACAAGGGAGGCGTTCACAGTGAGTTCCGCCACCTCTTTTTCTAGAAAAAGAGAACTGAGAAGAAGTATCCCATAATAATGGCGGTGGGTAGGCATGGAAGCAAAATGCTTGGTGGGCCTGAGGCTTCATTGAGAAGTGCAATGGGTGTGATAGGCGATGGGCACTGTGGCGATCACACAGGGTCCCCGGACGTTTAACGGTCTATTGATCCCTGTGCCACCACTGTGCTCACTTCCCCGCTGCCCCCAACCAGTTACTCTCTGGTAAAACACTGAGTCCAGGCAGTTGTTAAAAGTGAACCAAAAAACCCCCAAGTTTATTTTATAAACATTAACAAGTTTATGGTTTCTCCGATAATATTCCTATCAGTACCTTTTCTTTACCGGCCTATACCTTCCTAATACCTTCTGACTGATTATCTCAACTGTTTGACTGATTCCTCTTAACAAATTCTCTCATTCTCTCACACCAGACTAACCCAACCCACAGACTTATCTTATCTGTCTCTTCTAACTCCAGACTGTCTCCCCCCCCCAAATAAAACCCCCTCTGTGCTTAAACCTTATACACAATTAACTCTGCCCCCTGGGTTCCCATTGGTTAATCATTTTACAATTAGTTAACCCTTTCCCTATGAACCCAGTATGATGTCACACACCACAGGCACCAGTCCTTTCCTCCACTCAAAGTACACCTGCATAATATGACGCCTGCACTTCATATTTCAAAAACTCCCAGCCAGAATGCTAAAGTACAGAGAAGCCTTCAACAGGAAGCCACTGATTTCACAAAAAAATGGTTCTCTCCCAGGAAAGTCGTGAAAGACGCTGGTTTCCCACTGTGGGTTTGTGTTTCCTGTTTGTGTGGCTGCCTCTTTGGTGTGCATCACTTGCCTGTTTCATGCTGCCGTCAGGTTAATCTGTTCATCTTCAGTTAAATACTATGAAAAACCAACATTCCCTGCCCTTGTGTCTGCTAGTTTCACACTTCTTACCTTATCTAATTGTTTGTGCAATTCCAGCGACTTCCCTAAAATATCGTATTTTTTCTTGGTCTCGTTGGCAAAATCATCGCAGATGCGCCTGAGTTCAACACACTTTGGTCTAATGGAGTCAATTGCATAATGGTTGTTTTGGATCAGCTGGTCTCCATGGAGCGCTAAGGACTGGGCTTTTTCCAATGGCTCCTGTGAAAAGAAAAACGTAACATGAAAAGCATTTTTAAAGGTTTAAGATATTATGAAATAAGGTTCAGGTGAAGCAGACACAAAGGCAGTAGTCCAAGTGGGAGATAACCACTCTGGCGAGACAGTCTGCAGGCAGGGAGGGTCTCATCCTGCGTACCAGATGGAGCTGGTAGACAGCTGCCCTGGACACAGAATTAACCTGCGCCTCCATGGACAGCTGTGAGTCCAAAATGACTCCTAGGCTGCGCACCTGGTCCTTCAGGGGCACAGCTACCCTACTGAGGACCAGGGTGTCCTCCACACCTGCTTACCTCCTGTCCCCCAAAGACAGTACTGCTGTCTTGTCAGGATTCAGCCTCAATCTGTTAGCCACTATCCATCCTCCACCTGCCTCCAGGCGAGCAACTCTCAATGATAACAACAGAAGAAGGGCCAGGGGCACATCTAGGCTTGCGTCCTGTTCTCAGTGTGGCCAACTAGATGCTTGCGGGAAACCCTCAAGCAGGACCCATGCACAAGAGCACTCTCGTCGCTTCCTGTGGCTTCCAGCAGCTGGTATTCAGAGAAGCATTGCTGCCTCCAGCTGTGGAGGCAGAGCCAAGCCATCATGGGTAGCAGCCATCAACAGTCCTCTCCTCCATGAATGATGAAGAAGGCCTCTTTGTCTGTGCTCCCCCTGCTGGCGTATGGGCTCTTTGCAAGTGCCCAACTTTTCCAGCTCTTGATGCTGGTCCTGCAACTAAGTATTATAGCTGCATTTCCTCGCCACCAGCCTTTGCTGCCCTCTCTCTTTCTCTCACACCTCCCCTCTGTAGTTTCTGACTGTAAGTGCTTTGTGCCAGGGGCCTATCCTTTTTTTTCTTTTTCGCTTGAGAAACTCTGCAATGTGCCCCGTACTTTTACAACGCTAAAGTAAACAGTTTCTGATATCCGTGATAACGCTCTTATAAGGTCTGTAGCTTGCTTTGCTTTTATAAGGTCTATAAAACAAAATTAAAGGAGGCAAACCTGTCCTCTCTCTTCTAATTGCTTCCGCTCCTTCAGAATGTTCTCCACGCGGGAGACACTGTCTCCAATATCTGTGAGACCTGCCTGCACTTCCATCAGGTTGTCCAGGGCCAGTTTGACCTAGAGAAGAATATTTGCAAAAAAACAACACAGATGGAACAAATTAACAAGCTTCCTGGCTGTTACCTGGTCATAATCGAGGCCATTTAGAAATGGCCATAGGAATAGGACACTTCTTCCGCTAATCGTTTACTATGTATTTGCCTGTTCCTTCAATTTCCATACCGCAAATCTCACAAATCTATCTATGTAATGTATAAAATAAACATTTTAAAGCAATACAAAACGTTTCTACCCCACATTTTAGGATGGATGTATATAGGATCATCATATGGTATGTGCAATCATCATCTGAGACCCTTCTTTATGAGGTCTGGGGAGTGGCAACTGTGGGGCCTTTTCTGTGGTGGCTCCCCATTTGTGGAATGCTTTCCCCAGGGAGGCTCACCTGGCGCCTTCATTACATATCGATAGGTGCCAGGCAAAAACATTCCTTTATAAACAGGCCTTTGGCTGATTAAACAATCTAAGACCTTTTAAACTGGAGGGGGATATTACTATTTTGTTTGTTATTATGTTATGTATTTTCGTGTTTTTATACTGTAAATCACGCTGTGATCCTCAGATGAAAGGTGGTATATAAATTTAATAACTAAAAATAAAATAAAATAAAGTATATACCCTTGGAAGGTGGCTTTCCTGTACAATAACCATATGGTCTCGCAAAGAACCATGTTATGGGCTCAGTTAGCAAATAAAAATGAAAGAACACAATTGTGATAAAACAGAATTCCAAATTATTAAAATAGCATCTGGGTATGCTAAAACAGCACCATTAAACATAACATCAAAATATTAACAGCTAGGCAGGTATTTGAGAAAACAGAGCTCTACATTTATTTTTATTTATTTCACAAAATTTATATACCACTTGATTTTAGAAAACCTCAAAGCAGTTTACAAATTTCTCCAAACGCAGAGTAAATCCAGGCTTGCTGCTGAGACAGCTGACTGCGGCAGAGATAAACAATCTGGGTCACAGCCTATTCATTATGCCTCCACAATGTAATGTGAATTGTTTGACATATGTCCCATGGGGTCATGGGTTCGAGCCCCGTGTTGGGCAAAAGATTCCTGCATTGCAGGGGGTTGGACTAGATGACACTTGTGGTCCCTTCCAGCTCTATAATCCCATGATTCCATCTGTCTTTGTCTGTGAATTTCATACAAGGCACATATTAACTGGAACCAAGACTCGCCACACAACAGTATGCTAAACCTGACTGGTGAACCCACTGCTTGGGCCAACAGCAAATGTTTAGGAAAAATTTCTTTCAGCTCAAGGGACTCTGAATATACCTTCCTTTCCAAAGAGCTATCCAAACTCAGTTATGAACATTATGTACAGTGGTACCTTGCAAGACGAATGCCTCGCAAGACAAAAAACTCGCAAGACGAAAGAGTTTTTCGTTTTTTGAGTTGCTTCACAAGACGAATTTCCCTATGGGCTTGCTTCGCAAGACGAAAATGTCTTGCGCCTTTTTTTAAAAACCGCCAATGCATTCCTATGGGAAACCGTCAATGCACGGTGGTGCTTCGCAAGACGAAAAAATTCACAAGACGAAAAAACTCGCAGAACGAATTAATTTCATCTTGCGAGGCACCACTGTATAGCACTTGTAAGGAGGCTGCATTTTTATACCTTATTGTGGTATTAATTAATGCTTATCACCCTCAACATATATTTCACTAGGAGGGGGTAAAGGGGCGAGGGAGAGCCATTCTAAAAATTGTGCGGGATAAATCAAAAATACCTCTCTGAAATCCTGCTCAAAGTGTCGGAGCTGCAAGCACTGTTCAAGTTTTAGGTGGTGTTTGGACCAGAACTGATCAAAGGCTCTCTCTGTTTCGTCCAGCTGAGCTAGCAACCTGTTGAGGCAATTAGAGAACGGCATTTGATTTGGGTAGGCAAATGCTTCCCTCGAATTCAGAGCAATGAGATCAAGCAGAACCAGATGAGGGAGCAGCAGTAGCTCAGAGGTTGGACATCTGCCTTGCATGCAGAAGTTTCCAGGTTCAATCTTCAGCAATATGCAAGTTTAGATAGGAGAGACCCTTGTCTGAAACCGTGGAGAGACACTGTCAGGCAGTGTGGACATGACAGAACTAGAGGGCCAACTACCAACTGCATGCCTTTCTCTTGCTGGTTTCCCACGGGCATCTGGTTGGCCCCTGTGAGGACAGGATGCTATAGGTAGGACACTGGCAGGCTCTTCTTATGTTCTCTAAGAAACAACACATGCAGACTTGTCGACAGTGCAAACTGAAACTGAAGACAAATTCACTCTGTCTCAAGGAGACCATCTTGGCTGTGAAATTCTGGAAGACCTGCTCTCTGCCTTTCAGGTGAAGCCCTGACTGATTAGCCCTGACTGACTCCAGCTATGAAAGCTGAGGTTAATGAAGATGCCAGAGACCATCTTGGCTGTGAGTCCTTGAAGGCTTGCTCCCTGCTTTGCAGGCCTTTTTCACCTGGCCTAGGAAGCCAGAGCCCGGACTGACTCCAGCTACAAAAGCTGAGGCTGCTGAACGGACTCTTGAGCTGGGGGGTTGTTTAGGAGGGGGTTGTTGCTGTTATTGATATTAATTGTTTGTACCTTTATTTTATCATCTTATGATTTATGTGGAAAGGGTTCAGTTTGGCTGTGTACGTTTTGATGCTTTTACTGTTTATGACTACTTCTGTTACATTTGTAATTTTCTGTATGGTTGCAAGCCGCCTTGAGCACGGTTTCATCTTTGGAAGGCGGCATGCAAATATAATGATCAATCAATTGGTTAATCAGAAAGCTGGCTAGAAGCTGAGCTCTTCTCCGACCTTTCCACGGTTGCCACGTTTTCAAGCTCATCTGGGCTCAGTTTGCTGGTGGCACTTCGAGTGACGGGTTCTCTGATGCAAGTCAACAGCGTGGCCCCTTGTTTCACCGCAAGTTTCAGCTCATCCTGTTGAGAGAGGCGGGGGAGAAAAGAAATGTCCTCATTTCATCAGAATATCCCATAATATCACCAGGAGCTGCTAGGGCTAGACCTAAGGCCTACCAGATCTGTACACTGCTGCTCCTTCTAATAAGTCACTGAGAACACAGGTCAAAATGTTGCTTAAAGGTAAAAGTAAAGGGACCCCTGACCATAAGGTCTAGTCGTGACCGACTCTGGGGTTGCAGCGCTCATCTCACTTTATTGGCCGAGGGAGCCAGCGTACAGCTTCCGGGTCATGTGGCCAGCATGACTAAGCCGCTTCTGGTGAACCAGAGCAGTGCACGGAAACGGTGTTTACCGTCCCGCCGGAGCGGTACCTATTTATCTACTTGCACTTTGACGTGCTTTCGAACTGCTAGGTTGGCAGGAGCACGGACCGAGCAACAGGAGCTCACCCCGTCGCGGGGATTCAAACCGCCAACCTTCCAATCGGCAAGTCCTAGGCTCTGTGGTTTAACCCACAGCGCCACCCGTGTCCCTCAAAAATGTTCCTTAGGAGATACTTACTAAGATCCACCCACCTACCCAAACCAGCTATTGGCTCTCCCTGACCTGGAAAGTGCCCTCATTGGCCCCATCTCCCCAAAGGTAGCATTTGACTGGCTTGGCTCACTGCAACCCTCCTCACTTTGGGGAAAGGGATTTGAATCAGAATGGCAGTAGGTGGCTGCAGCCAAGGGGGGATCGCTTCCTGGTGCATCACAGCTTGTTCCCACCGCTGTTACCTTTTCTCTGGCATCAGTTGGGTCCCCTGGGCTGGGCCATAGACCAGCCACTAATGGTGGCACTGGCATTAATACTTCGTTCTGAGTCTGACCAGTGGCGTAGCGTGGGTTGTCAGCACCCGGGGCAAGGCAAGTAATTTGCGCCCCCTCCCCCCTGCACTGTCTCTCCCCCAGATAGTCCCTCGCTCTCTCTCCGCACTGCACCGCACGCCTGGCACCCTCCCCTCCACAGTGGGCGGCGACCTGGCGGCTCGGATCGGATTCGCACAGCCAGCATTGCAGTGAGAGAGAGTGAGTGAGCCAGGTAGGGGCAGAGAGCTGCGAGTGCGAGCGCGCGCCCCCCAGATGTTGCGCCCGGTGCAGCCGGCCCCCCCTGCACCCCCCACGCTACGCCACTGAGTCTGACAGCCTAATTATTTCCAACTTAAAAGAAAACATCACTGACTGTAACACTATATTAATAGCCATAAGCTGACTATATGATCAAGGGGCCCATGTGAGATGCCTGAGGCAGGCAAATCTACCATCTCACACTGGTGTAAGTGTTTTGAGTAAACTTGCAAGAGCATTTAAGTCAAAGAATAATATGCATTTTGGCCACAATCCAACTCTTGCCCTGTCCTGCCAGCAGGACTTTATGTGGTGCCGGGTGATGGGAGTTGTAGTTGTAGGGCACCAGGTTGGCAAACAATGGTGTAGCATCATGCAAGGACTATACATCCATTCTCCCTTCCGTGCTTTACAGGATAGTGCAAGGGAAAAAGTTGTTTTTAGATCGAAGTGTTGGCACTGACTAATTGCATTATTTTTAACAATGCTAAAAAGAGCAGCAGTGAGTGGGTGCAATAATTATCCGGAAACACTTTAAGAAGCTTCTGCGAGGCCACCCAAGAAAGCAAAAGATTACTGGAGAACTGAATGCTGAATTACATACCACATACAAAAGGTCCCCGGTTCAATCTGGGAGGAGTGTTTTAATTGTAATTGCTTTTAGAATGTTTTACTTCTTTTATACTGATTTTTTTGCTTGTTTTTGTTTTTAAATTGTGCATCAGTTTGGCCCCCTCGACTTCTTGGGGAGGAAGCACGGGATAGAAATTCAATCAAGAAAGACTTGAATATTTGGAAATGTGCTTTTTCCTGTAAGACCGATTGTTAACAGTCGTCAACAGGCTTACCACACCTATCAGCCAATCACCCAATCCCACCACCCTTCTGAGTAATACCCCTCCCCACCCTCTCACTATATATAAAGGTCTGGTGACTTCTGTTTCAGTGTATCTGAAGAAGTGTGCATGCACACGAAAGCTCATACCAAGAACAAACTTAGTTGGTCTCTAAGGAATGAATTTTTTTATTTCTTTATTTTGTTTCGACTACATCAGACCAACACGGCTATCTACCTGTAACTGGAAATGTGCTGTTTTGAGAGGAATTTTATTTTGTGAGAAAATGCTTTATTTAAATATGAACTTCCATGTGTGTGTTTTTAAATTTGCAGATTAATGTGGTGATGAGACAGAACGGACTTAGGAATGAGCACACACAAAAGTGATGCAGCTGATTCACCCATCTCTATCTCCAGCCTTTGGACCTGACCTCCATCCCAGAAATCTAAGGATGAACTGGAGGGGTGTGCAGAAATGGCAGGCCTTATGCGCTGAACGCCCCCTTTCTCCCGGCATTGGAACTCTGCACATGCTCACCTTCAGCTTGTTGTGCTGGTCTGTGTGCGAAGACAGGAGCTCCTCCGTACACTGCACATCGTTGGGAAGTTCCGTCTCCGCCAAGTCCGTTCCAAAAGTCTGCAACATCTGCGCTATTGTTTTCACAGTCATGGCGAAATTCTCAATGGCCTGGAAGGATTTTAATAATAATAATAATTAATAATTATTTTTATTTATACCCCGCCCTCCCCAGCCAAGGCCGGGCTCAGGGCGGCTAACAAGCAATAATAAAAACAAGTTGAATGAATACAACTTAAAAACAAGATTAAAATACAACAATTAAAATACTGAAACATTAAAATGTTAAAATGCAGCCTCATCACAGGAGGAGAAAGGAAAAAGAAAAAAGAAAGAGGGGGAGGGAATCAAATTGTCTCCAAGCCAAAGGCCAGGCGGAACAACTCTGTCTTACAGGCCCTGCGGAAAGAAATCAGATCCTGCAGGGCCCTGGTCTCATGAGAGATAGCGTTCCACCAGGCTGGAGCCAGTGTTGAAAAGGCCCTGGCTCTGGTTGAAGCTAATCTAACTTCCTTAGGGCCTGGGACCACTAGGGTGTTGCTATTTATGGACCTTGAGGCTCTCCGTGGGGCATACCGGGAGAGGTGGTCCCGTAGGTACGAGGGTCCTAGGCCGCGAATTTTGCAGGTGGAAAGACTTTTGAAAATGCACAGACCTGAGTACCAAGCCCAAGCCTGGAATACAGAATACTGCACAAAGGGAATTATCACATCCCCTACTCTAACCTGCTTTGGCCTCTGCCAAATCGACCACTTGCCTGTGGTCCCCAGAAGGGATGCAACCCTCAGGCTGAAAAGTTCCGTCACCCTTGCAGAATGCTGCTTATTTACTCCTTTCTGATCTCTTCAAACCTCCAGCTAAAAGACCAAGCAGGCACAACAATAGATGGCTGGGATTGTTGCTTATACGCTTGTCCTGTTTGCGTACAAAGTGAGGGGCAGGAGGGTCGAATCTTAACATCAAAAGGGATGTGTAGGTGCGGGGAGCCAAATCTCCCCTTGCCTCCCTGCGCTCTGTCACTTCAAATTCCTTGAAAGTTGGTATCCATCTTTCTCCAGAGAATGCCTCTGGAATTGAAGTCAAATTGCTGCAGAATCACAGCGCCTGCTGTGGCTGCAGAGACCAGTAACTCGTAACTGCTGCGTCCCACATTGTTTTTGCTGCATTAGCAGCACCAAAATGACTTCCCTGGGGCACAAGCCTGGGCAGTGTGTCTTTGGTTGCCCAGACAGCAATACCCCACCCTGTCTCTCTGATGTGGCCCAAAGGAAAGGAAAGCAATACATTTGGCACCAGCTTGGCTGCAGGAGTTGCCAGAAGGAGGCGTACAAGATCCTATCTGACCATCTTAAAGGTAAAAGGTAAAGGTACCCCTGCCCGTACAGGCCAGTCTTGACAGACTCTAGGGTTGTGCGCTCATCTCACTCTAGAGGCTGGGAGCCAGCGCTGTCCGCAGACATTTCCGGGTCACGTGGCCAGCGTGACGAAACTGCTCTGGCGAGCCAGAGCCGCACACGGAAACGCCGTTTACCTTCCCGCTAGTAAGCGGTCCCTATTTATCTACTTGCACCCGAAAGTGCTTTCGAACTGCTAGGTTGGCAGGCGCTGGGACCGAGCAACGGGAGCGCACCCCGCCGCGGGGATTCGAACCGCCGACCATACGATCGACAAGTCCTAGGCCCTGAGGTTTTACCCACAGCGCCACCCGCGTCCTATCTGACCATCTTAGAGATTCCTTAAATGAACTGACTCCTGTGCCAGAAGTGAGACAGTGTTGGAGAAAACTGCCTGAAGCGGCAGAGCACAGGAAAGGAAGGTAGGAGAGGTTCCGTCCCCTGCATCGATGCACCCTTTTCGTGTTTAAATTAGACCCCAGTATCCCCTGCTTTAAAGGTGAATGCAGCAGATAGCAAACCAAGGGAACTGCTCCTATCATGCCTAATTTAGACCTGAAATTTATTTTGTGCACACTGCAAGATTGATCAGTGTAAAGACAGAATTAAAAAGGTACTTTCAGAAGAATATGAAAATAAACATGATTACTTAAATAAAGTGCTCAGATGTTATTTTTAGAGGTCACGGATCTTTGATCAAATTCAGCTGCCATGACAAAGGACAGAACAAAATATTCTATCAAAGATATATGCATCTTGACATCTCCTTTTCTCTTGATGCAATGGGAAGGTTGCCCTAGATTAAGGCATATTGCCTTGATACCCTACTAGTGTCAGGTGACAAATAAATAAAGGAATCACCTTGCTAAATTCAACTGAATACGTACAAAACCTGAGGCTGCTGAACAGACCCTTGAACTGGGGTATTGTTTAGAGGGCTTGTTGCTGTTTTTTGTATCTTTGTTTTTAGTTCTTATTATGATTTAATGTGGAAATCGTTGACTTGATTGTGCACTTTCTGATGTGTTTTATTGATTGTTTATGACAATTTTTGTTATGTTTGTAGTTACGTAATTTTTTCACGTTGTAAGCCACCTTGAGCATAGTTTTAACTATGGTAAGGTGAAATACAAATATGTATGTATGTATGTATGTATATCTTGCCTAAATTTAATAAAGTTGCATTTAAAGAGCTAAAATCATTTCCAGTTGTAGGATATTTTTGATGAAATGTGACATTTAAGAGTTATCGAGCAGTTTTAAATATCTTCCAAACAAATTTAAAGTGTGTATGGAAATTGTATTTTTGGTATAAGTTATTTCTAACAATAACATAATAATCATCTGCAGATGACTTTTTGAAAATGTTGGCTTATGGCCCCAATTAAAGAGACATATGTTTCTTAGAGAAGGAAAGCAAAAACTGGATTTTATTTTATTTTAGACAAATTGTCTGACTTTTGTCAGCCCAATAAAGATGACCCAAGTTTGTTACTATTTGTTTCATAACCTGCTACAACTCACTTACCTACCACTTTCTTTAATAAAAATGAGGAGTGTGGGGACCCGGAACAAGTCCTTACCATTTACAAAACTATTTGCATATTTACATTTTTAGCCATCAGAGACTGAGGAACCAAACAGGTGTAACTTACAGTCCGATGATGTATCCACTGACTGTGTCCATATTCCAAGGTTCCCCCTAGCTCCCAGGTAAGCTGACTTTTGTCGATGTAACCATGTAGGTCGGAAACCGAATTTAACATGATGATCTGCAACAACAAAACAAAGACCATTAGCAGCACTGTGCATTAACCCCCATTTTGTGGCATCCCTTTATTTTCTGTCAATTTAGCATTGTTATTAAACTTCGTGGGCAGATCTTTGAAGCTCTGATACACATGCGAAACTCCTTAATTCAACTGATGGAGCTCAGTGTATGCATCTGAATATACACAGGCTAAGCAGCTGCCTGGGTGATTTTCTATTGACCACACGCCTGACATCCCCCATCTCATGTTGCTCATCCTCTTCATTTTTCCTCCTCCACCTTTACTCCTACTTCTTCTTTTGCTATCTGACCATGCCTTGCAACAATGGCCAAATCTGGCAAACGTTAAAATATTTGGTCCAGAATCAAACCTGAGCAAGCATATCGGTGTGACGTTAACATATGAGAGTGCTGGAGGTGAAATAGTTAAACAAGTTACCCAATCGGAACCCAGGGGGGTGGAGTCAGAGGGACTATAAAACCAGCTCTGGGAGGGGAGAAGAGGAGTTCGTTGGGAGTTGGGTGGTTGGTTGGAGTGGGAGTGAATTGGGATAGAGTTTGTGGGTAGGTTGAGTTAGTGTAGCGAAATAAGCTGAGTCAGGAACAGTTAGGGGCTAGGAAGACAAGTAAATATCTGAGAGGTGGTTTAGTCAGTGAGAGCAGGTAGAGGAGGTTATAGGTCTGGATAGGCACCCCATGATTGTAATTGACCGATACCACACACTTGTTAAACTACAATAGATAAACAGAAGTTTATGTTCCAATTTAACCCTGACTGGACTCAGTATTGTACCAGGTAGGGCCTGGGTGGTGGCAGCGAGAAATAAAGTGGTGGCACAGGGATCAATAGAGGGTGAAACGTCTGAGGACCCTGTGTGATCGCCACAATCGGAAATAAATGAATTGCATTCTTTTCATAATTTACCTGGAGTGAAGGAAAACTCTGTGTTTATCACATTTCTCACCCCTGTTCTAAGTTACTCAGAGAGGCATCCATGGAAGCTACTTCGCTTTGCCATCACAACAACCTGTGAGTTGGTTTGGTTGAAAAATAGGAGGAAAAACTAGACATGAAAGAGGAGATTACAGCACCTCCTACAATCCAGAATTATACTGCCTCATTCTGTCACTTCATTCTGCACCTGGGTTCTTTGCAGCCTCAGTGCAGCTGAGGAACAAACAACCAAACCCTTTCCTTCGTGATCAAAGCATAAGCGTCGCAGGAGCCTGTCTCTGTTCCCAGGATGATGTTGCTCTCGAAGCTGCAACTTCCAGGGGGAAGAGGAGGAGAGAAAGGGATCCTGCTGACAGTTAAGGAAGAGAAGATGCAGAAGACAGCAAGGAAGAGAAGTGCTTACCGGTACCTTCATTTTAAAGTCATCGCGATACAGTTTGATGCCAATGTCAGCGATTGCCCTTTGGATGAAACGGGACGGCCGCAGGACAAAGACCAATTGCAGGTTCCCTGGAAATGCGCCCTGGAAGAGGCATGGAAATGTGAGGCGGTGAAGAGGATAGAAACTGCCGAAGAGGAGGAGGACATGAATGGGGGACAAGATCCATCTGAAGCCATTGTGCTATGGAAGGTCTGTGAGCTCTCTGGGGAATCTCTTTATAGAATCCCTTTTGGAAACCCAGGCAAAATCACAACCCCGTATGAAATTATTTTACCGTATTTTTCGCTCTATAAGACGCACCAGACCACAAGACGCACCTAATTTTTGGAGGAGGAAAACAAGAAAAAAAATGTTCTGAATCTAGGAAGCCAGAACAGCAAGAGGGATTGCTGCGCAGTGAAATCAGCAATCCCTCTTGCTGTTCTGGCTTCTGTGATAGCTGTGCAGCCTGCATTCACTCCATAAGACACACAAAGATTTCCCCTTACTTTTTAGGAGGGAAAAAGTGAGTCTTATAGAGCAAAAAATACGGTATTCATTGAATTCTGGGAGGAGCCCTAGCGTTATGCAGTTCTCAGCATGATCAACGCCCAGGCCAGCTCTCGCTCTCCAGACCACCCCTCGAGGAATTGCTTCCTGTACTGCTGTGTGTGTGCAAGAGGCAAAAAGATGGAGTAGCACAGGGAGGAAAAGAGCCATGCAGTCTTGCAATGCTGTAAGCTCAGTGGTAAGAGCATCTGCAGGCTGAGACCCTACCTGCCCGTGGACTGCCTCGCCAGAGTGGTGCATGCTCTAGATATCTCTCACTTGGACTACTGCAATGCGCTATGTGTGGGGCTACCTTTGAAGGTGACCCGGAAACTACAACTAATCCAGAATGCGGCAGCTAGACTGGTGACTGGGAGGGGCGCTGAGACCACATAACACCGGTCTTGAAAGACCTACATTGAAAGACCTACGTTTCAGAGCACAATTCAAAGTGTTGGTGCTGACCTTGAAAGCCCTAAACGGCCTTGGTCCAGTATATCTGAAGGAGCGTCTCCACCCCCATCATCCTGCCCGGACACTGAGGTCCAGTGCCGAGGGCATTCTGGCAGTTCCCTTGCTGTAAGAAGCCAAGTTACAGGGAACCAGGCACAGGGCCTTCTCGGTAGTGGCACCCACCCTGTGGAACACCCTCCCACTAGATGTCAAAGAGAAAAACAACTACCAGACTTTTAGAAGACATCTGAAGGCAGCCCTGTTTAGGGAAGCTTTTAATGTTTGAAGTACTATTGTACTTCAAATATTTTGTTGTTGTACTTTTAATATTTTGTTGGAAGCCGCCCAGAGTATAAATAAATTATTATTATTATTATTATTATGAAGAATGTCCCAGGTTCAATCCTCAGTGACTCTCCAAGTAGGAAAGCAGTGGTGTAGCATGGTTTGCTGTCACCCGGGAGGCAGAAAATGGAAGTTGAATGGAGCCTGCCACGTTAGCCCAGCTCTTGCCACCGATGCTGCTGTAGTGATGCCATCCCTGAGCCACTTTGCAAGGCTGATCCCAGCCTTGTGAAGCAGCACAGGGCTGGCAGGGTGGCGTGAGCAGTCCCCCCTCCCCCTGGAAAATGCCCCAAGCGCCACCGTGCTGGTAGCCTCCCCCGCATGCTATGCCCCTGTAGGAAAGACTCTCTGCCTGAAACCTAGGAGAGCCACTGCCAGTTAGTGTGTAGACAATACTAAACTAGAAGTAACAATGGTACTTCCTATTTTTGTTCTGGCTCCATCCACCGCTGGCCCCATAGGAAAAACTAAACTTCCCCACTCCCAATTTAATTATTGGTTTATATATGTCTTAATTACAGCATTGTTTCATGTACTAATTAATTTAAATATTCATATCTCACTTTTTTGCCCTGTCTTTAAGTATGTATACAAATATATTTATATGCTGCTATTCATTAAAAAAAAATCAGAGCAGTTTGATCAATAGTACACAGAACCATAAGCGTTATGCATCAAACCATCTTTCCATATGGTGTTCTGGATGCACATTTTTAGCTGAATTTTAAGAGGGCTCTTGCCTGCCCATCCACTGCATGTGTACCAAATCAGATGTCCAGAAGAGGACAGCTTGTATCAGAATATAAAATCCAGAAAACCATCAAGAAAAACTATCAAAGCAGATTTGTCAATGGTGAGACCAAAGATATAAGGTGCTGAGGGACCACCATGGCTCCCTACCCCTTATCCCACCCTTCTGTCAGTGATTGACAGAAGGTATCACTGGGCATTTCCTTTAGAGTAGACACATTTGGCTCCCTCGTTTTTAACAGGACATCTCCCTCTCATGTTTCCTCTGTTCAGCTTCCACTTTGCTTGCTTTTCTGTAGCTCAGATGGAACCCCATGGAATGGAGTAGCCGTACCATTTCCCCAGGTATAGATGGCCACCAGACTGCTATTCTGGCTGGTTAGATGGTCCCAGCCACTTTCCAGATTGTGTTATAGCTCTCAAAGACTGCTCCTCCTCATATGAACTGACCCAGAGCTTGTGACCATCATCTGAGGCCCTTCTTTGTGCGCCCCCTCCATGGGAGGCCTGAAGGATGGAAACAGAAGAATGGACCTTTTCAGTGGTGGCCCCTCATTTGTGGAATGCTCTTCCCAGGGAGGCTCGCCTGGCACCCTCTAGTTTTACACACCAGGGAAAAGCTTCCTTTTTCTGTGTTCTTTTGGTCCTTAGTTTGAAGGTTTTTAAAAAAGCATTTGCAGCCTCTTTTGGTGGCGCGGGATCTGCTAGAACCCTCTTTTATTTGCATAGATGTGCTTGCTTGTTTTTTACATTTTTATTTATTGCATTTATTGTAATAGGCTTTAGTATTTCTACTGTGTTATGTAAGTCAATGTGAGCGACATTTATGAGTAAAGCAATTAAGAAATTTGAATAGCTGCAAATATAAATAATGATAGTCCAATATACGGAGGTTGCCATATAGAAAGAAGATTCCACCTAAACATTAGGAAGAACTTCCTGACAGTAAGAGCTGTTTGACAGTGGAATTTGCTGCCAAGGAGTGTGGTGGAGTCTCCTTCTTTGGAGGTCTTTAAGCAGAGGCTTGACAACCATATGTCAGGAGTGCTCTGATGGTGTTTCCTGCTTGACTCGATGGCCCTTGTGGTCTCTTCCAACTCTATGATTCTATGATTGGCTCACCCTGCTTTAGAAGACCATCTAAAAAGTACTTCTGTAGCTTCATCATATTCTGTCTAAACCGTTTCCCTACGAGTCACAGGTATGGTTGCCAACTGTATTTCTGCCTCTGCTCTTGTACCATTCATGCTTGAAGTCTGGTTTGCACATGCAGCAGAATGAGTTCCACGGACAATGCAACATGGGAGTCCAATATTATGCCTACCCATGGCTCTCTTGGCTTTTACTTTAATAAAGCTGTACAAGGAGAAGGGGACAACAGAGGACAAGATGGTTGGACAGTGTTCTCGAAGCTACCAACGTGAGTTTGACCAAAGTGTGGGAGGCAGTGGAAGACAGGAGGGCTTGGCGTGCTCTGGTCCATGGGGTCACGAAGAGTCGGACACGACTAAACGACTAAACAACAACAAAAAAGCTGCAGCGAGCTCCAAATTTGTATTGGGCCAGAACCTAAGACAGACCCCACAGGACACATACAGGATAGTTCAATAGCTGTGCTATCATAATTATTACAACAACAACCCAGGGTTTCCCGCCTAAAAATAACTGACGTGGACCTGAGTGAAAACTATCTACAGTATCCCCCTGCTGGCCCAGGGTGAGAACTTCAGTACATAACATTAAATGATAATTTTAGGTTATATGTTAGTGACTAAGTTTTAATTTATATATTTTTAAACTGTTGCTATATCTGTATTGTCCCTGTTATACCTAATTGCAAATTGAAATGTATCCCTATTGTGTTTTATGACTTCCTTGATATTGTATGTGGGCTGGAACTGGTCTGTGACCAAAATAATAAAATTCAATTCGATAGTTCAATTGGCTAGAGCTTGGTTATTGCTTGGGGCTGATAATGCCCAGGCTGCAGCTTCAATCCTCCTCAGTGACAGCTGCATATTCCTCAAGGTCCCTTTCCATTCCCATTCTATGACATTTTCCCTATTGAAATTGCCCTTCTCAATCTGCTTTTCCCATCTGCGATTCTCGATTAGGAAAATGAGGTGAGGAGGGGCAAGAACGCCACATGTCTCCTCTGTCACGCCTCATTTATTAGTACTTTTGTTATGCTGCAGTTGTGTATTCCTTCCATGTTGTGAGCCCCCTTGAGAATGGTTTGAACTGTTGAAAGGCGGCACACAAATAGAATTGTGTATGTATATATGCAGGTAGCTCAGGCATCCCCAAACTCGGCCCTCCAGGTGTTTCGGGACTACAATTCCCATCATCTCTGACCACTGGTCCTGTTAGCTAGGGATGATGGGAGTTGTAGTCCCAAAACATCTGGAGGGCCGAGTTTGGGGGTGCCTGAGCTAGACCTCCTGTGACCCTCCTGTGTTGTGCAAATCCTGATTATTGCTGTTCTTTGCAGTCTGCTCTGGGAGCCTTTTTCAGCTGAAAAGCAAGGTTCGAAACCCTTCAAATAGGCTCATAAACCAGTGTTTTCATCTCCGTTCTCTAGGTACTGGTGCAAGTGAGAGGGAAAGTGGGGGAAGAGAGAGAGCAGAAGCCGAGAGAGAGAAGCTTGCATAAGCCCCTGCTCCACCGCCATCTCAAATCACCTAAGCTAGGGCTTGACCTAGGAGGTTCCCTCGCCTGACCCCCTGGACCACTACACTTACTCGGCCTCTTAAGGAGATTAGGACTGTAAAGCAGCTTGCATGCAGCAGAACGCTATAGAAATAGCCATGCCCTTTTCTCTTCCCGGGGCTGGAACGATCTCGTTCTCATTCAGCAGGAAAACAGGGCAAGATGTGCCTGTCCTGCCTTGGCACTCTCCGCTGCTTCTCAGCATGCAAGGTTGGCAGAAATCTGTAGGGCAGCGAAGGAGATGCAGCCGCACGAGCAACCAAGAGAGCGCAGCCTAGGTAAACAGCAAACAACTGGGTAGCAGTTGCAATCTGCGCGAGGCAAAACAGCAATGAAAATAAAGGATTCCAGGCACTTACTGCTATTCGTGTGAGGGACGCCTTTACTGCGCTCCATTTGTCCCGCCGTCTGTCTATGATGATGATGAACCCGATGCTGGCAGCCTCCAGACTGCAAAATATCCAGAGCAGGTATATGGGGTTACACAGGGCCAGCTCCGTTCCAAGCAATGGTATTGCAGCAAAAGCTCCGTGGCACGCTCTGAGCTCATGATTAACAAGCAGGCTAGGTAGGCGGCAGCAGCAGCGGCGTGAGCAAACCAGACCCGGAGCTGTGTTTGCAGGAAGAGGCAAGCAACTTCCCCTCCTCCTTCCTTCCTTCTTTCCTTTCCCCCCTTTCCCCTCTTCCGCCCCAGCATCAGGTTAGCCGCTTGCACAATACATGAATATTTCATCCGATTGCTCGGGCTGCTTTGCTGCAGATTCCCCAACCAGCAGCGCTGTGAACCATTCGCCATCACCTACACGCTTTGGGCTGGTGGGGAGGAAAAGCCCTGGAAATGTTTCAGATAATCCTCATCCCCAGCTTCTTCCCCTCTCTGGGGGGAGAGGTGTGAAGTCATGCCCCCCCACCCCGTTCCTCATTGCCCTCCCCCCCCCCCCCGATGCAGCTGCCATGCCTGCGAAGCTGCCAGCTACCTATGAAGGGGCAGTATAACATTTGAAAAAGATGTACACATGTGAAATCTGCCACATGTAGGACCAAACTGAAGGTGTTCTTTCTCTGTAAGACAGATTGCACTACTCACAGGCCTACGTACACTGGATTTTGTGCCCCGGTCAAATATTGTGCTCACATGCCGAAATCCGTCAGAACAAGGGGCACCCCAGTGAGCAAGCCAGAAAGCTGTGCCATTGCTCGGTGGCCTCAGGCGAGGGCAATCTTTAATTGCAGGGAAAACCCACCTACTTGGAGTTAATTTAGCAACTGGAGGCATTTCCCTTGAACTAAAGACGATCCCCAACAGAAACACTGGGGAAGATTGGTACATCTGGATGATAAAGGCACCAGCTGGTTTGGAAGCAGAATTCTACCCATCTTTCTGGTTTTGGTCCTCGCCCTACATCTCCTTCGCTAGCCATGCACATTATGGGACATCCCCCTCCCATTTGGGGCTATGCCTCTTCTTTAAAGTATATATAGCCATCTGATCAATGTCACTGTTGTGCATGCTTCAAAGCCACAGTGCAGTGAATGTCACAATATCCTGTGGGCCTACTGGGTTCTTTTTGATATTTATACTGTAAACCACCCTAAGACGGTTGGATGGTGCCTTGTATGCCCCCTTCCGGCAACTCCTGCAGCTAAACTGGTGCCAAACATATCGCTCTGCTTTCCTTTGGACCACATCAGTGAGGCCAAGATGGGGGTCTTGTTGTCTGGGCAGGCTAGGACTACCAATGGCTTGTGCCCCGGGAGGTCATTTAGAGTGGAGAAGCAAAGGGGAGGGAAAGGGATGCCTAACAAAATTCCCTGCTCTCAACTTTCTCTTCTTCAGACCCCAGCAGCTTTCCCCCACCATAGTGCTCAAAACAAAATCGAACGTGTGAGCATTTAACCCTGCAGCAGAAAAAAATAAATATTTTTGATGGGATTATTTAGAGCAAGAAAAGCTATGGGCAGGGAAATAATTCCTCCACCCCTCACTTGCCTGCTTCTTGACTCTTAGGCAGTGGCGTAGCATTGTTTGCTGGTGCCGAGGACACGCTAGGCAGGTCACAGAGGGTGAATAGAGCCTGCCTTGCCAGCCTAGTCCTTGCTGCCGCTGCCACCGAAGCGATACCCCACCCCACTGGAGCCAAGCAGGGCCATGCTGCGCCACCTGTCAGGCAAATCCCCCCAACGCCTGCAGAGAGAACTACCCTTTGCCTCCCTCTGTCCAAACCGGGCACCCAATTGGACCCAAACATAGATAAAATCCTGCTCGTTGATGATCTCAGGAACCATCATGCAAAATTTGCTTATAATATCTTTAAAAAGTGTCCAAATGAATAGTGAAGAGACAAACTACTTTCCAGAATAAATAGTAGATCCTATTAAATATGGTGGCCCAGGAATTCCCTTCTGTGGTGATGTCATGATGACATCCAACCATCCTTTTTTTGGTACTGAGCTATGCAGTGGTGGAGCTTCATGCTCCGGCACCGGGGACGGAGAGCAGGCGGGGGCATGACTGGCGCATGTCCTGGGGGGGGTCACGCCGCCCGCAGTGGTGTGGTGCGTGTCCTGGGGGTGTGGAGCCCAGCGTGGGGGGGGGCTGCGATGGCACCCCACTGGGATCGTGGTGCCAGGGGCAATGCGCTCCCCCAGTCCCCCTCTTGCTCTGCCAGTGGAGCTATGTGGCACAGAGGAAATGTACAATTGTAACCAGCGGAGCTGTGTCAAGACATTTTGCTGCATGAGGCAGCTGCCCTGCAAAAGCCAACCAGATCAGAAGTTGAATCTTACATTATCCTCCACCATATCTCGAGGACTCAAGCTTTTTTAGGAGGCACAGGACAGGCCCCTACACACAGCTCTGTCCTCCAAAACCAATCCAGCAGCTGCCGCCTGAGGCAGCCACCTCCCTCTGTCTAATGGTAAGGCCGGCCTGTGGGCAATATGCCAACCACAATGGAAATGGAAGCAGTGCAAGCTACTAAAAATGTGGTCAACACATTAAAACCTCTCAGGCATTGTTCACTATATAGAGACTATTAGCAGAATTTCACACAAAGCCGAACCACACACTCCTGTTACATCAGGATACCAGTATTTAAAAAATCAAATCCAAGAGCTAGTGATGTATCCATACAGCTGTCAACATACATATATATAAAATCACAATCTTATGGCAGAACTGCACCTTACTCATGACAAAGAGCTGTCACTGAAAAGAGTATCCTATGTCGAATTTTCTGTCCTATCTCAGCTGCTTTCAGATGGGTGCTTATTATGGTATGGGTGCTTCTCACACATGGAAGTTTCTTCTAGCATCCACATGACATGGTTTATATCAACATGCCAGGCCATATTATTTCCTGGTTTAATCCAATTTACCCTTTCTGGGGGAAATCCAATACAGTACATTAAGAAAAAGCCCTGTTGCCACTGACCTGTCTGTGACATTTCAACAACTCTTTTCCAAATTAAGCCCCTGCCATAAAACCCCCTTACTCATCTGGGCTCAAACTGAGTTTTCCTACCATTGCCAGCAGCAGCCCATGATGTTTGGGGAAACTTTTAATCATTTTTTTTTAGCTTCCAAATGTGGATTTAAATATGATATTATGAATGGTTGTTTCTGTTGCACCTATTTGTTTACTGTTCTTCTGAGATGCTTTGAGCATAATTTGGAAAAGCACACCAAGAACTCAGGCCAGTGTAAGTTTCAATAGTGGGAGTGGTCCCTACTCACAAATCAAGAGTCAGTGCTTTCTTCTTGGTGTATTTAATAACAAGAACTCCAACTTATTTAATTTGGAAAAGTGGCATATGAAAAGCTAATGATGATGATGATGGAGGGAAGGAAAGACCAAAGTAATGATTTGTTTGTTTCATTTATTTCCCGCCTTTTCCTCCAAAGAGCTTGAGGTGGTGTATGTGGCTCTTCCCCATTTCATTTAATCACCGCATCAACCCTGTGACATAGGTTAGGCTAAGAGGCAAGGACTCACCTAAGGTCACCCAGTGAGCTTCATGGCTGTGTCACGATTTGAACCCTGGCCTCCCAGGTCCTAGTCCCACACTCTAACCGCTACACTATACCAGCTCTCAAAAGCTGGGATAGCTCAGTTGGTAGAGCATGAGACTTAAATTCAGGGTTGTGGGTTTGAGCCCCATGTGGGGTGAAAGATTCTTGCATGTCAGGGGG
This sequence comes from Podarcis tiliguerta, assembly GCF_965153285.1. Lineage (NCBI taxonomy): Eukaryota > Metazoa > Chordata > Lepidosauria > Squamata > Lacertidae > Podarcis > Podarcis tiliguerta. Next base: position 8,879,592 of record NC_139538.1, on the reverse strand, counting down.
CTGGACTAGATGACCCTGGTGGTCCCTTCCAACTCTATGATTCTATGAGGTGATTCTACACATTTGCCAGGGATAACTCAACATGGAGACACATTTTTGGGTGACAGCCTCGCGTCTTGCATGCATTAACACGCAGCTACACTTACAGGGCAAATTCAATTGCACAACACACCAAAGCTCCACAGCAGGTAAAGTTGCAGAAACCGTTAACGTAGCTCCAAAGTGTGTTATCAAATACGTAAACACAGAAATTGCAAAGGCGGCTCCCACATTCACCAGCAACAAACTCAGCCTCTTCCGAATTTTGATGTTATAAACGCTATAGGCAAAGCTCATCAAGAATACTTCTTCCTGAAATGAAGCTCCTTGGGTGGTTATCTTCCTCAATTGCATTGCCAAATATGTATACGGGGATATATTTATACACAAATGCCATATTCAATCTGACATTTGTTCAATTACACAATTCTCCTCTCACAAAAGATATAGGCAGACGTCACCCCAATAGTTGTTGTTTTTTTACTCACTATAAACCAAGCTCCCCAAAGGAGAATCACATATGAAAATTACTTTTATTTCATTTTTTTAGTATTATATTTAAACCCCACTTTTCCTCCAAGGAGCTCATGTTCAGGGGGCATACGTTTTTATCCTCACAACAGCCCTGTGAGGTGGGCTTGGCTGAGAGGCAGTGACTGGCCCAAGGCAGTGGCGTAGCGTGGGTTGTCAGCACCCGGGGCAAGGCAAGTAATTTGCGCCCCCTAACCCGTGGATTTGCGCCCCCTAACCCGTGGATTTGCGCCCCCTAACCCCCAGATGTTGCGCCCGGTGCGGCCGGCCCCCCCTGCACCCCCCACGCTACGCCACTGGCCCAAGGCCACCCAGTGAGCATCGTGGGGATGTGAACCCTGGTCTCCCAGTTCCTAGGCCAGCACCCTAGGCCAGGGGTAGGCAACCTAAGGCCTGTGGGCCAGATCCGGCCCAATCACCTTCTCAATCTGGCCCATGGATGGTCCAGGAATCAGCATGCTTTTACGTGAGGAGAATGTGTCCCTTTATTTAAAATGCACCTCTGGGTTATTTGTGGGGCATAGGAATTTGTTCATTTTTTCCCGTCAACATATAGTCTGGCCTACCACATGGTCTGAGGGACGGTGGACCAGCCCACGGCTGAAAAAGGTTGCCGGCCCCTGCCCTAGGCTGTGTGGGTTTTGGGTGTCAGAGGGGAAATACGCCAAAATGGGAGGTGCGAGAAGGTGTTCATTTGGGCTTGCCCTGGAGAAAGCGGTGAGCTAATTTGGGCCCACAAGCCATCGAGGAGACTGGCACCAGACTTACCTGGGGATGCTAGTCAAATACGTCACGACGTTCAGAAAATCTTCATCAGGGATCTCGCTGAAACCTGCGTACTCAGGGAAGGTGATGATGGGCGCACCATCTTTCCCTCTTCCTCCTGCAAGAGAGAGTGGACCTCAGTGGGCTAAATACAGATCACAGCGGTCAATTCTCCCCTGCCAACAGCGTTTCATCAAATTGGTGTCATTCACAAAACGAAAACAACATACATCAACTTTTCCCACTAGCCAATAACTCTTCTGATTATTATTTATGAGTCAACTGCAGTGCCCTGGAAATTTGCTCCTGGGGTGAATTATCCTGCCTGAGGAACGTATAATCTAACTGCTTACAGGGAAGGAGATGAGGGCAAGCATGGTAAGAGACCAACGAAAGCAAATGCAGTCAAGTGCACTGCAGTGGTGCCCCGCAAGACGAATGCCTCACAAGACGGAAAACCCGCTAGACGAAAGGTTTTTCCGTTTTGGAGGTGCTTCGCAAAACGAAAATGTCTTGCGAGTTCCTGCGGGGTTTTTTTCCTCCCCCCCCCCCTTTTCCCCAAGCCGCTAAGCCGCTTAACTGTTGATCCGCTAAGCCGCTTCTCAGCTGATCCGCTAAGCCGCTTAACAGCTGATCCGCTAAGCCCGCTAAGCCGCTAATAGCACTAAGCCGCTAATGGGCTTGCTTCGCAAGACGAAAAAAACCGCAAGACGAAGAGACTCGCGGAACGGATTCTTTTCGTCTTGTGAGGCACCACTGTACTAAGGTTCTGTTTCAGCTGGGAACAGGGATCATGACCGTATACACACCTCACCGTTGGAACAAGTTTTATTTCTGTCAAGGGCCACATTCCCTTAGAAATAATCTACTAGGAGCCCGATAATGGCAGTGGGCAAGGCTGGCGCCAAAAAATTTCTTAGCACCCCACTCTCTCCCTCACCCTCTCTCCTAATCCCTTTTCTATCTCTTTCTGTACCCCTTCCCCGCCCCCGCTCCCAGCCACCTGTACAAAATGAATCCCCATGAAATCACACACCCCCCACCTTACATGGAAACTCATTTAACTGAACCTTGACAGCCCATTCCTATTCTTCAGCAAAAGCCATTTTTGGAGGGGGGCAATTTGGAGTAGAGGATTTTTTTGGGGGGAGAGGTGGAGTATTAAGCCCCGCCTGCTACTTCTCCACTCCAAAATGCCTCATTTCTAAAGCAATTTTTATAAGGGGCGGGGTAACAACTATCAGGTTTCTGTTTGTATACAGTGGGCGCTTGGGTTGCGAAAGTGATCCGTGTGGGATGCACGTTTGCAACCCGCAGCGCTGCGTCTGCACAAGCGCGGGTTGCGATCCGGCGCGTCTGTGCATGCACAAAGCGTGATTTAGCGTGTCTGCGCATGTGTGACCGACGAAACCTGGAAGTAACCCGTTCTAGTACTTCCGGGTTTCGGCGGTCCACAACCCGGAAAAACACAACCTGAAGTGTCTGTAACCCGAGGTATGACTGTAGAGGCATTTGTTGGCGCAGAATGCGAAACACACTGAATTTCTCCTGCATCCCTAGTGATCAGTTTCCTTATCAAGCTACAGTTACCAGGGTTTGCGGAGGGAAGCCATGGCACTTAAGCTGGTATATACCGTATTTTTTGCTCTATAAGACTCACTTTTTCCCTCCTAAAAAGTAAGGCGAAACCTTTGTGCGTCTTATGGAGCGAATGCAGGCTGCGCAGCTATCACAGAAGCCAGAACAGAAAGAGGGATCGCTGCTTTCACTGCGCAGTGATCCCTCTTGCTGTTCTGGCTTCTGAGATTCAGAATATTTTTTTTCTTGTTTTCCTCCTCCAAAAATTAGATGCGTCTTGTGGTCTGGTGCGTCTTATAGAGCAAAAAATACGGTAAATTCCATGCATCTACCTGTAGACATAAATGAAAAATGCAAATACAGGAAACACCCACCCGAATATTGCCTGTATTTGAGCGCATTTAACAGCCAAAGCAATGCAAAGAAACAGAATGGGAAGAACCAGAGATCTGTTCAAGAAAATCGGAAATATGAAAGGAACATTTCGTACAAAGATTACCATAATAAAGGACAAAAGTGGTAGGGACCTAACAGAAGCAGAAGACATCAAGAAGAGGTGGCAAGAATACACAGAGGAATTATACCAGAAAGATATGGATGTCTCGTACACCCCAGGCAGTGTGGTTGCTGACCTTGAGCCAGACATCCTGGAGAGTGAAGTCAAATGGGCCTTAGAATGCACTGCAAATAACAATGCCAGTGGAAGTGATGGTATTCCATTTAAAATCCTAAAAGATGATGCTCTTAAGGTGCTACACTCAATATGCCAGCAAGTTTGGAAAACTCAGCAGTGGCCATAGGATTTTAGAAGATCAGTCTACATCCCAATCCCAAAGAAGGGCAGTGCCAAAGAATGCTCCAACTACCGCACAATTTCACTCATTTCACACGCTAGCAAGGTTATGCTTAAAATTCTACAAGGAAGGCTCAAGCAGTATGTGGACCGAGAACTCCCAGAAGTGCAAGCTGGATTTAGAAGAGGCAGAGGAACCAGAGACCAAATTGCAAACATGCGCTGGATTATGGAGAAAGCTAGAGAGTTCCAGAAAGACATCTACTTCTGCTTCATTGACTATGCAAAAGCCTTTGACTGTGTCGAGCACAGCAAACTATGGCAAGTTCTTAAAGAAATGGGAGTGCCTGATCACCTCATCTGTCTCCTGAGAAATCTCTATGTGGGACAAGAAGCTACAGTTAGAACTGGATATGGACCAACTGATTGGTTCAAAATTGGGAAAGAGTACAACAAGGCTGTATATTGTCTACCTGCTTATTTAACTTATATGCAGAATTCATCATGCGAAAGGCTGGGCTGGATGAATCCAAAGCCGGAATTAAGATTGCCGGAAGAAATATCAACAACCTCAGATATGCAGAGGACACAACCTTGATGGCAGAAAGTGAGGAGGAATTAAAGAACCTTTTATTGAGGGTGAAAGAGGAGAGCGCAAAATATGGTCTGAAGCTCAACATCAAAAAAACGAAGATCATGGCCACTGGTCCCATCCCCTCCTGGCAAATAGAAGGGGAAGAAATGGAGGCACCAAGAGATTTTACTTTCTTGGGCTCCATGATCACTGCAGATGGCAACAGCAGTCACGGAATTAAAAGACCCCTGCTTCTTGGGAGAAAAGCAATGACAAACCTAGACAGCATCTTAAAAAGTAGAGACATCACCTTGCCAACAAAGGTCCGTATAGTAAAAGTTATGGTTTTCCCAGTAGTGATGTATGGAAGTGAGAGCTGGACCATAAAGAAGGCTGATCACCAAAGAATTGATGCTTTTGAATTATGGTGCTGGAGGAGACTCTTGAGAGTCCCATGGACTGCAAGAAGATCAAACCTCTCCATTCTTAAGGAAATCAGCCCTGAGTGCTCACTGGAAGGACAGGTCCTGAAGCTGAGGCTCCAATACCTTGGCCACCTCATGAGAAGAGAAGACTCCCTGGAAAAGACCCTGATGTTGGGAAGGATGGAGGACACAAGGAGAAGGGGACGACAGAGGATGAGATGGTTGGATGGTGTTCTTGAAGCTACCAGCATGAGTTTGATCAAACTGCGGGAGGCAGTGGAGGACAGAAGTGCCTGGCGTGCTCCGGTCCATGGGGTCACGAAGAGTCGGACACGACTAAACGACTAAACAACAACAAAACAGCCAAAGATGATCTGACTTCAAATCGCATCATACAGTACATTTGAACATGCTCCCCATGTGAAGGTTTCACACATTTACACTTAGCATATGCCCTGAGGAAGCATGACTGGCCATAGTTTCTTAGCCTGTGCATAGCCGTGCGTGCCTGCAGTTAAACACATAAATGCGCAGACCCCACATCTGCACAATGGTTTGACACTATTTCTTGCAGGAGAGTGTTTTCACATGGGGAAGATTGTAATATGTGGAGCAGACGTATATCAGCGAAATGGCTTTGGTGCCAAAAAACCTTCAGAGGCAGGGGAATCAGTGACACCTTGTGGAGAAGACAGGTAATGTTGTGGCCGGGGGAGGGGAATGGGAAATGCAAAAGATCAGGAATGGATCATACTTGTGTTATTCATGCACACCTTGATAATTACAAAGCAGAGAGGTGCCTTTATATAACACTAAAAAGGAATGTTCTAAATGCAAAATTGTACTCAAGAGCAGATCCCATGAAATTAGTGGCACCAAGTTGGCCGTGACCACTATTTCCAATGGACTTGACATGGCTAATGCTGGACACAGCCCAATAAATTTAACATTATAATAATCTAAATAAATGTGCACATTGACAGAAGCAAGAGCTACGCTCTGCCAAAATCCAGTAAAGGGTTTGTGTTCTACCAAAAATCAATTTCATCTTTGTTTTGCTGCCCTTACTCTCATGTTTAGAAAGAGCCACACAAATATATACTTGATTCCTCCATTTCAAAATATTTTTTAAAATATTGTATTACTTTCACTGTTTAGTTGTTTGTTGCCATGGGCCCCTCAGGGTGAGAGAAAAATAACAACGTCAACAACAACAACAGTTATTGTTGCTGTTCTTCTTAACTTTCTCTCACAAAGCATTCTTACTGTTACAAACACATACATATTAATCTCTTGATTAGCACACAGGAAAAAATTCTGTAGAAGCTGAGCTTCTGAGTTCCCTAGGGCCCTTGTTGTCATGGCTGGGGGCCAAGGAAGAAGGCTCAGAGCCCAGCAAGTGATGGGGAGAAGAGGGAGAAGGACTGGGAAGAGAAGGTGTCAGAATCTGAAGATGTACCAGGGCTTAGTGAGCAGGAGAGAGGCTGTGGCAGAGAGCAATTCAGACTCCAAGGCTGGAGGGGAAGATGGCCAAGAGGCAGAGATGGGTCACAGCAGGTTTTCCCGGGGAAGGCTCTGGGGCAAAAAATAACGCCCAAACATGCTTGGACATGGAGCTTTAAACCACAGACCTGTGCCTGGAAAGAGTGGGTCAAATGGTAAGAGTGGATAAGCCCTTACATGGTCACAGACATATATATATGGACGCGGGTGACGCTGTGGTCTAAACCACTGAGCCTCTTGGGCTTGCCAATCAGAAGGTCAGCGGTTTGAATCCCTGCGACAGGGTGAGCTCCCATTGCTCTGTCCTGCCAACCTAGCAGTTCGAAAGCATGCCAGTGCAAGTAGATGAATAGGTACCGCTGTGGTGGGAAGGTAAACAGCGTTTCCGTGCGCTCTGGCTTCCGTCACAGTGTCCCATTGCACCAGAAGCGGTTTAGTCATGCTGGCCACATGACCCAGAAAGCTGTCTGTGGACAAACGCTGGCTCCATCTTCCTGAAAGTGAGGCGAGTGTTGCAACTCCATAGTCGCCTTTGACTGGACTTAACCATCCAGGGGTCCTTTACCTTTTTACATGGGTCACCAATGCAGGCAAAGCCTGAGTCTTTTGCCCACTCTACAGTGGCATTACCTCAGCTCAGACTCCAGAAATTATCTTTGGCATGTTGGCCAAAACAGTTTAGCCATCACCTAGGCTGAACTGGCATTCTCACCCAGGACCAAGGCCCGGAGCTAAATTGACACAAAGCAGCTTCTCAGATCGCTCCCTGCATCTAGCCAGTTAACAAAAGATGTCCATCAACGATAGCTGATGGAGGAAGCAGATCACGCAGCTGTCAAACCTCAATCTTCTCTCATTTGTCTCTCTCTGCCTGTCTTAGGGGGAAATGAATTAAAACGAGCTTTGCTGCAGTGCTTATTGTGCTCAGATTATGCAAATTCCTGCAGATTTCTCAACGGTCAGAAACCTGCAGTCGTCTACATCTTTTGTTTTCTAGATTCCTAAAGGCATAATGCACTTTAAAAAAACAAAAACGGATTTGATTTCCTTTGCTCAAATATCAACAGTAGATTACTTATAGTAGTGATTCCCATGTATTTTACTAAAAAGGACATTCCAGGGGAGTTAGGGCTATGGGGGTAAAATGTATAAAAGGTACAGATCCCTTTCACCAGGGCTGAGGATCAGGATAATTAATCTCCCTTACCAGAGCTCACAGGCCAAGTCTGACAGGTAACCTGTTTTTGTCTCCACAGTTTAAAACCATGTGCCCCAATGCAGCACTTCTATAGCTCTGCGGACGGTGCTTTGCAAGCCCAGGCAATCTGCTGATCACCGGGGCTTGTAAAGCACCATCCACAGTGCTACGCAAGTACCAAAAACCAGCTGTTTGTCCGTGCTTGCAAACTGCTGTGCAAGGGACCTTGAAGGTGCTGCCAATCAGCTGATTGCTGGTGCCTGCAAACTCCAATTTGGCAAATATATTATGTCAGGGGAAGGGGAAGCTGTCATGGCTTAGCTATAACAGCCTTACGGATGAAATAGGGAGGTGTGGCGGGCACTAGTTATGTCTGCAGGCCTGAGGTTCCCCACCGCTGCCTTAAAATGAAAAAAGGGACACCTTTCCTCTGAAACTGCAAAAGAGGAATGGTCTGGAATCTCTGGCAAAATGAATTATACCCATAAGCATTGTGTCTCATGACTCATTCAGAAATTCATGGACAGTAAAGTTGCCCACTCCCTGGAACTCAGGTGAGCCAGAAGGCTAAAGGAGGTAGGGGCTTCTTCACACAGTGCATAGCTAAACTATTGAAACTGCCCCCACAAGATTAGTGAGGCACAGCAACTTAGATGGTTTTACAAGAGGATCAGACGAATTCTGAAGAGAATAAGGCTATCAATGCCCACAAATCACTCTTGCATACAAACGATGCTATACACCTTTAGGAACCAGGCAAAAATGTTCCTCTTTAACCAGGCGTTTGGCTGATTGACATCCAAGGCCCTTTTAAAATGTGTTGAGGAGTGGGGTGATTATTGGGTTGTTCTTGTTTTTATTTTTATTGTGTATTTTGTGTTTCCATATTGTAACCACCCTGAGACCTGCAGGTATAGGGTGGTATACAAATGTTGATACGATACGATACGATACAATAATTTTATTGTCGTTGTCCCATACAGAACAATGAAATTGAAAAAATCTACACCAGACATTCAGAAACCAACTAGCCAGCTATCCCAGCTATCCCAACCTGGTTAGCCCCCTAAAAACTCTGATACCCCATAATTAAATACAGTATACTTCCATAGAGACTACCTTACACTGCGTTTAAAACCAAGATCGCATTTGAATAGAAACTGTTTCTCTGGCGGCTAGTCCTAGCCTTTATAACCCTGTACCTTCTTCCAGAAGGCAGAAGCTGAAAGAGATCATTTCCGGGGTGCGCACTATCCTGCACTATCTCTGCAGCTTTCTTATGGCACCTGGAAGCATAGATTTGATCCAAGGTGGGAAGAGTGCACCCAATTATTCTCTCCGTAGTCTTTGCAACCCTGGACAGCATTGTTTTTTCCCTGACCGTGCAGCTCCCAAACCACACACAGAGACCATAAGTTAATACACTCTCAACAGTACAATGGTAAAATGCCATCAACAGGTCCTTTGAGAATTAATATTAATATTAATATTAATATTAATACTATGGCCCTTACTTTCTGTTGCTCCAAGGGAACAGACTCTTTCCAGTAATAGAAAAGTATGAAACATTCCAAACAGAAGAGGAAACAAAAATACAGACTCTCTCGGAAGGCCGTAGATTCTCCTTCATTTCTCTGGTTTTCAAACAGAGATTGGATGGCCATTCTCCAGCATGTCTCTCGATGCCAGGTGCTGGGAATGGCTATTGCGCTGGTGCCCGGTTTGTGGGCTTCCCAGGGGCATTCAGCTAACCACTATGGGGAAGAGGATGCTCGACTAGACAGGCTTTTGGTACAACCTGGCAGGGATATTCCAGTGTGCTTACACCTGGCAGGGATATTCCTAGTGTGCTTACACTGCTTGTGTGTGTCGGCATACTTCGCACTTGCCCGGTCTGCAAGCAGATATTGCTGACACGGTCCCAAGTCTCTGGGATTCTGTTTTCACAAGGAAGCTGAGCCTCTACAGCTGCCCCTGGAACTGACTGCTTCTCAAGTGAGGGAAGAGTATACCATCAAGAAGAGTACATCAGAACAGAAGAAAGGACATGCATTTTGGTCCCTTCCTTTCTGATTCCACCACTGCTTCCTGCACTTTCAGATTTGGGCTAAAATGTGGAAATCCTTTGCGTAAAGATGGTTTTTAGGCTTTTGAGCTCTGGGCGTTCCAGTTCTGGGTTTGAGCAGATAGAGTGAGCTCTAGATCCATTCATCCCGGCTATATATATATATGGCTTTCCTTTTTCCGTTGAAGGGGAAAACAGGGCACTAAGCCGACTTCCAAGACAAAAGGAAGGAAAGCTAGCCAAGGAAACGAAATCCCCTCTAATATCTTTGGTGACAGTTTGTCTCAGAAGCTCCTGGTGTGCATAACGGGATCAGTCACATAGGTGCAGACTGCACACTGGACTCATTTGCACATAATTCCAGGCTGTTATTACAAGATGTTGAAATGGGAAGAGGGTGGGTAGCCATTCCCTTTTTCTCCTGGCATAAAAACAATAAAATCTACCAAGGCTTTAGCAACAGCTTTACTCTAACTTCCAGCTATACATCTTTTTCACAGAGGCTTTATGTACATTAGAAACATACATACATTTAAATATTAATATAATTATACATTAATTCTGGGCACCTCAGTTTCTGAAGGATATGGACCAGCTGGGATGTAAGCAGAGGAGGGCGACCAAGATGCTCAAGGGTCTGGAAACTGAGCCTTATGAGGAAAGGTTGAGGCACATTTGCACCACACTCACTGCAACTCATCCTCACCTCTAATTCTTCTGTTAAACAACAGAAGAAGAAGCAACTCACCTGCTCAGCTGAAACCTGGGTTCTTCTCCCCATCCCAGAGCTCCCAGACCCTTTCCCTAAATCTTAGGGTATGAGGCTCAAGAGACCTAGGACTTTGGTTGTAGGGACAGTTTTTCACATTTCTGCATTGTTGTTGTTGTTACTATTATTATTATTATTATTATTTATTTTATTATTATTTATTATTATTATTATTATTATTATTATTATTATTATTATTATACTGCCCTTCATCTGTAAATCTCAGACACATAATAAAAACAATGACAAAACAAACCATTAACCTCCCTCCCCCATCCACATTATTGCATCAATTTATAATGTTTTAAAACAAGGGCCTCACTAAAACTCATCAACATTTTAGGGTCCTTTTCTTCCAGTATGCACATATTAATGCAATTCTGCTGAATATACATATTTTTACAAGCAATTTCCCCAGTATAATGCATTGTTCTATTTTATTTTCACCAGCATGGGTTTTTACATAGGCTTACGCCCGAACATATGCTGTTCTGGGTACATTTTTTTGGTTGGGGAACTGCATTATGAAATTCAGAGGCACTTGAACATCAACTGATATTGTGTTTCGGCTCATGTATCCCGGTCACCTATGACAAACCGAATTTGAATGCTGTTTCAGGAAGTACAGAATTAGGTAGGTTTGCACTGAAATGCAAACCAAACCCAATTTTGCCCCTGCCCCTACCTAGCAGCTGCGACAGAGCTTCTCCTGGTTAGCTGTCAATGGGCAATTAAAGGGGTGTGTTCTACCAAGAGCTATAAAACAAATGAATCCCAACCCTTACCTGACAGGATAGCAAACTGCCGGTGAAGCTGTTCTATGATATCCACAGCAACGAGAGGCCTGATCTCCTGTTGCATGATTTCATCTGCGCAAAAAACAGAGAGAGAGAGAGAGTGAGTGGGAGTGGTGGAAATGAGGGAAACCTCCAGTCTGTTAACTGGGAAGAAGCTCTTTTGCAGATCTCCACAGCAACGCAAAGAAAGATACCTTTTCGACTTGACCATAGGCTTTCATTTGGTCATATGACTCTTGACGGCACAGGCACTTGTGATGTGCCGTCGACAGAAGAGTCCCATCTCCAGTCTGATTGCTTTCAGCATTTGTCCTCTTGTGTTTTGCAGAAACGGGCTCTTCAGAAACTGAGCCTTTGCCAGTGCTGATCGCAGCTTAGCTGAGGGCGATGAGCTTCATGGACTATATTAAGTCCAGGCGTGAGATAAAGCCCCTTTTCAGTCCTTTGAAACAGCACTGCCTATTTTTGAGCAAAATACTGGTAAAGCAGGCCTGCCCCCCCTCTGAGTAACAAGCACTTCATTCTTCGAAAGTTACAGAGCGCACAATGAGCCCAACAAATTCTTCTCTCCTCTCTGCTTTTCCCCCTGCAGCCAGGCTTCTGAAAATCTGGTACAGTCCTCACCAATAGAGATGCCAACAGTTGATGGAGGGGAAAGCTCAACTTCTCCCCAAGGCTGATTAATCCAGGAGAAGGAATGCACACCAGCCCTGCATGCTTATTTTGGGTTTATACCAATGTCCCACCTCCACCCCAAAATAAAATAAAAATAAAACAAAATCATCAGCTTATGCTCTCAGTAATTGGCATTAGGGCTGTGCACATGCTACACCTTTAAAGTACCGGTAACTTGAAACACATTATTTCCCTCACAGAATTCTGGGGACTGTATTTTTGCTCAGGGTTGCTAGGTATTGCAGCTCTGCTCAGGGAAAACTACAGTGCCCAGAATTCTTTGAGGGTAAGGATGTGTTTTGAGTGTGCTTTAAAGATATAGTGAGTACACGACCTAGGAGGAAGTGGGAGGCATTGTGAACACACACACACACACACACACACACACACAGACACATGGCATAAAGTACAAGAAATGACTTTAAGCTATATTTTTAAAATGGTAATGGCCTCAAAGGCCATTCCAGTTGCATGCCTGTTGCCTGAGAATCTGCCTGATGGATGGAAGGAAGGAAGGAAGGAAGGAAGGAAAGAAAGAAAGAAAGAAAGAAAGAAAGAAAGAGAAATCTTATTACTAACACTTAACAGGCTTGCTGGAGGAATGGGAGTGGTTTTGCTTGGGTTCCCCCTCCCCACTCTCCTGTACGTATATTTCATATGAGGTTGCTTCTAAAAATAGACTAGTCCCTGGTATTGAAGGCTTTCCCCTCCTAACCAAAGGAATTTTGTAGGAAAAGGATAAAAGATGAAGTAGATAGAGTTGCCAGCTCTTGGAACAAAAAAATGCTGGTCCCTGGGTGAGGCCCTTTCCAGGGGAGAGCTAACGGGAAAATGTTATGTTCATCTTAGGTGTACAAGAATTGCATGCGCTTACAAGCAGGTTACTGTCGCCAAGCAATATCAGCGACATCAGTACCAGACATGATATCCGCTCCTGACAAACCACAACACAATCCAGCCGATGGCTGTTTCGCAGTCAGAAAACAGAAAACAAATCCATACCCTCCAACATGTTGCAGCCCAAACCCGGGGCGTTTGTCTTCCGTGACCCGCATGAGAGCATGGAGCCCCCCAAATGGGCAAGGTATATAACTCGAAATAGTGAACCAAGCCACAGATTATACGTCATGTTACACACATGCATTATGTACCTGCCTGAGCATTGAAGATTTGATTTATTATACTCCTATGCCGCGTTTCAGTCAAATGAATGCCAAACCATAACGATAAATAACAATAGCATGATAGAACGTGAGAGAACATCACAAATATAGCATAAATCATTCAGAGTAGTCTTCACTGAAACAACCGCAATCTATAAAACACTGCTAGCAAAGCAATAACTAAAAAAATAAACTAAAAAAATAAGATCCCTTCAGAAGAAAACTGGGTGCCAAAGCCTTTTCAGTTGTGGCACCCCAAACATCCCAGGGAAGCTTGACGGGCATTACGACTGATATATTTTGGGCACCAACTGAAGATCTTTCATTTGACTGCATCTTTGTTGTCTCCTAACGCTTAGTAGGCCAACAAAGTAGACCTGCCAACAAAGGTCCGTAATGTAAAAGCTATGGTTTTCCCAGTAGTGATGTATGGAAGTGAGAGCTGGATCATGAAGAAGGCTGATTGCCAAAGAATTGATGCTTTTGGATTATGGTGCTGGAGGAGACTCTTGAGAGTCCCATGGACTGCAAGAAGATCAAACCTCTCCATTCTGAAGGAAATCAGCCCTGAGTGCTCACTGGAAGGACAGATCCTGAAGCTGAGGCTCCAATACTTTGGCCACCTCATGAGAAGAGAAGACTCCCTGGAAAAGACCCTGATGTTGGGAAAGATGGAGGGCACAAGGAGAAGGGGACGACAGTGGATGAGATGGTTGGACAGTGTTCTCGAAGCTACAAACATGAGTCTGACCAAACTGCGGGTGGCAGTGGAAGACAGGAGTGCCTGGTGTGCTCTGGTCCATGGGGTCACGAAGAGTTGGACACGAGTAAATGACTAAACAACAACAACAACAATGCTTAGTAACATTTTTGGTGCCTTAATGGTATATCTTGCTACCATGCTTAACCCTGTTATGGGGGGGGGGGGTAGAGGGGATTTGCACATTGCCCAAAAAGAGGAATTGTGGCACCACAAAAAGGACACAAATCTACACAAAATTTGGTTGTGCTAATTTATACACACAGATGCAAGTTTGGAAATTCTTAAGTGGAATGATTTAAACAGAAATATAACACGTTGCTGCTTGCTCTCTCTTCAAAGCAGACTTAAATGGGGCAGCCCTTCAAATTACAGGATTGCTCCCTGTAAAAGAAGACCCCTAGGCACTCTACCTTGCTGGCCGCTCTGAAAGGTTCTACCTGAAGGATGGGACAGAAATCTCTCAAATAAGAAAACGAGCTAGCAAATAATGTGGCGACAGAACTGAGCACAGCGGACAAGCACTCTCTCAAGGAACTGAGCCTGTGGGCAATGCAGCCTCCTTCTCTCTCCCTCACACACATACAGAGAGAAGAGGAAGACCCAGACAGACTGAGAAACTGAAAACACCCTCTCTCATCCTCTCTCTCTCACACATCCAGCATAGAGGAAGGTGCCATGGCTCAGTGGCAGAGCATCTAATTTGCGTGCAGAAGGCCTCAAGTTCGATCCCCGGCCTTTCCAGGTAGGGCTAGGAGAAATCCCCAGTCTGAAACCTTTTGGCGCCTCTGCCGGTCTGTGTAGACAATACTGTTAAGTTGTGGGTGAACATATCAGACGACACAGTGATTCTTCAAACAGCTCTTCTTTATTCAGAGGCCAGAACAGAACTGAACTGAAGGGCTCAGTCAGCCTGCTTATATAGAGCTCCAGTACCTTGTTACTGTAACAACTTTCTAAAACTATCCAATCACTGAACGTCACTTTCGATCCTTCATTTGCATAACTATCTACAGTATCCCCCTGCTGGCCCAGGGTGAGAACTTCAGTACATAACAAATGCTCAGCTAGATAGACCAGGAATATGACTCATTTATAGAGCAGCTTCCTGCCTTCCTAACTGCAGCCCCAAACTGAAGTCATAGCTGTTGCTGCTCCTTTTCTCCCAATCGCTGCTCTTTTCTTTCCAGGACAAGAGGCCAAACAGGTATGTGGGGCAGTGCTGGTGGGCTCTCAGGTGGGGGTTAGGGGACTGGAGCCTGCCAGGTAAAGAGCCCTGTTCCGTAATCTGCCCACTTTGTCAGGCTGACGCGTGTCATGACTCCTGACGGTGCCTTTCCCATCCTGCTCTCCCCGTCCTTCGCACACTCATTCATCCCTGATCTCACCGTCCGCCTGGCAAATTCCTCAGGGAATCTTTCACTGCCACTCCTGCAGTGCAGAGGGTTGGACTAGATGACCTCTGGGCATTAAAAAGATCCTTAAGAGACACCCGAAAGTTAATAGAGAGAGTCTGCCTGTCTAATCTCGGCCGGAAGAGTATTTCATAGCACAGGGCTGGTGACACCAAACATCCGACTTCTAGCTAAGGTTGGTCAGGTCTCCATAACGTGGGGGACAACTATCAGCGCTTCACCAGATGATTTCAACAATTAAGCTGGGATGTAAGGGTTCAGGAGATCCTTACTTTGTCCTACTATCCCACTCACCATACGACTGTGGAGAAAATCTGGGTCATTTAGCAAGCAAATTGCCTTCTGCATGCTGGATTATCATAATGTGTGCAAGAATTAATACAAGGGAGGGGAGGGGCGATGTGGGGGTTGTCACAGCTTAAGTGTTTCAATGCAATCCGTCAAGAGTGACATATCAAGGCCAGCCCCCCACACACATACACAATAGTGTGTTTTATTAATATGGAAAAGTTACTCAGTGGAATTAAGGGCTCAGGGAAGCTGCTGACTGTGCATTTAAGCAACGGCAGAGTAAAATTAGCCTGAGTTGCGAGCCGGGAACTGTGATTTATGATATTGTGTTTGGGGTCACAGAGTCTTGCCAGAAGATGCTCGAAGCAGCTACATCAGTGCGAGGCACAAAACTGATAAACAGCAACAACTTAAGAAACAAACAAAAGACATCATAAATAACCATCAAGTAGAAAAATGGAAAGGAAACTGGAATTCTAGCTGCAATATTTATTTTACTATATTTATTTAGGCTGTTTTTCTATACCACTAAATATACAAAGATATCTCAAAGCAGTGTGAAACAAACTAAAACAACAAAAGTTACAAAAAACACATAATATAACCACTTAGGCACTAATGCATATCAGTTCCTTCTTCTTCTGACACACCTCCCTGATCAACATCTCTCATCAACCTCGAGATGCAACATAAATGGAATAAACAGAGAGACAAGTTGTATACTGTCTTATATTTTTCAAAGGTGTGCATTTGTAGAACTGGTAAATGTGCACCTAAGAAACGTGCTGCACAAATGAGACCTGTTTTTAAATCTGTGAATGTATTTATTTCTCATGCCAAGGCTGGAATCAGTATCAGTACCAGATACTGATTCCAGCCTTGAATAAAACCCACTGCATGTGAAAGATCAGCTGTAGCTCCCTGTAAAGCGCATGCTCAGTTGCAAAACCAGGTTTGCAGAAATGAAGTGAAGCATCTTTTAGCATGCTTGCTTTGCTATGGCACTAAAGAAAAAGGAAGAAGCAATTACCATGTCCCATCTGGCTGATAGCACTCTTCTGTCCAGTTCAGAAGCATAAGTGATAACCATCTAATCCCCCGGAGCAAAGAGTTATACAGCTGAGCTTCCCAATTCCCTACTCAAAATGAAGTTAAGCACGCTATCGTTTAATTTATTTTGCACAGACTCATTTCCCCCTTCCATCATTTTCCCCCCCAATTCTGAAGAAGACGCTGGAAGTGGAAAGAGGAAGAAGGTTAATTCAGTGACAATGGGAGGCATTTATTCAAGGGATCTCAAGGGTCATTTTGATAAACTAAGGGGTCACCGACCATTTTAGGCCTGTGAGCATATCTGGATTTCTGAGCAGGTGCTGTGAGCGACACCCTCTCTGGTCCCCATTCCTCCATCTCCCCCAGAAACAGAAAGAGAGAAAGCACGTGTGAGAACACCCTTCACTTTCCCAAGGAATCCAGGTAAAAGTCAAATATGGCAGAATTAATCTGAGCCTTGAAAAGCACAAAGAACCAAAAGAGGAAGTGGGAAAGAGAGCCGCTCTTCCAACTTCCTCCTTCAGCTCTATGTGCTTGCTGCTTTATGTCTCTTCCACCACACCTGAATGCAGCAGGCTCTATCATCCAACAGAGGGGGGCGGCTGGGGGCTCAGGAAAAACAGCCTCTGTGCGTGTGTGTGTGTGCCATTGCTGCTACCCAGCATCTGCCACCTGAGGGGCTGTCTCACTCTGTCTAATGGTAGGGCAGCCCGAGCACTGCACAAGGAACAGAAGCTGCAACTATGGTAGCCACATACACATAGCCGAAAAAGGGGAAAGTTTCAGCAAAAAAGAGGGCAGAAGAGATTCCCATGGAATATGCCCATGCTAATTTTTTCAAAAAAATAATAAGAACCGTGCTGGATAAGACCAAAAGCCCATCTAGTCTTGCATTCTGTTCCAGCTGTCAACCAGGTACCGATGTATAGTTGTGTACAGATGCAAATTTAGAAATGCAAAGTATAATGTAAATAAAAAATGATCTCAAAATAGTAGGGAAGGCTGTGACCACATGACCTGTGTGCCTGCTCAGTCTTACTATCTAGGTACTATCTGGTGATGGGCATCTTCAAAGCCCCTCCTGTTCTCCCTTCTTAGCTTTCTAAATGAGACTCAGACTGAACAGCCCTTCAAACAGACGACTCTCCTCTGTGAAGCAGGACATGTGGTCACTGCAACTGCAGCCAAGTGCACGACAGTGAATATCATCTTGTCCTGCTGCCCCCTCCTGCTCCTCAACATAACCAAACTCATTTATATGTTAATGGCCTCCAAATGACTGCCAGAAAGATGACCAGCTGGAGAGAAAGACCGAACTGTGTGCAGCCGATTGACAGGGCAATGCCTTATTGCTTAATTAAAGACCAGCTGAGCCACAGCAGAACACTGAGACATCTTTGTTCTGCACGAGACTCAGCCTAGCTATGGGCTGATGGTTCATCACCCACTTCCTATGCACCCTTTCTGTGCTTCATTGCAACCCGTTCTCCCTACTGGTAGCTGTGTGCACTGTGTGTACATGAGTGCATGTGTTGGCTGTCCACAGTGCCCAGCTGTTGTGTGGTGGAGAAGTAATGCAGGGGGAGAAAAGCTCAAAGCAGGAGCGATGATGTCACTGGCAACTGATGGGAGAATCCTTGCCCTGGTAAGTGAATGAGGTGAAATATTCCTAATCATGGATCAGTGGTATAGCGTGGTAGGGCAGGACGGGCAATGCCCTGGGTGCACAATCTGGGGTGTGTGTGAACCAGGCATCACCCGCAGAGATATGTGGCATGCACCCTCTGTGCCCCACCTGGTGTGCAAGCACCTGCCCTTTGGTGGCGGGGGAGCAGGGGGTGAAGAGCACCCTCTGTGCCCTGTCTCAGCCTGGGCTGAATGGGCACCCTCTGCCCCCACCTGCCGTATGTGTGCGCAGCTGCCCAGGCGCCGGCAAATGGTGCTACGCCCGTTATGGATCTTTTGCCTGGTCTCTTAAGCTTAGTCATTTCAATCAAGTAGAAGAAGAGTTAACTGACTCAGAATAAACACACAACAGATCAATGAACTTGTTAATAAGATCAACAGGAATAATCTGATTACGTGACTCATTCCCAAGGAGCAGGCGAGAGGAACGGTCTGCAGCGCGGAATCATGCATTTGTCTGTGTTGAGGCTCTCCGTGGAGATTGGATGCCACTTGAGAACAGTTCCTTGGGTTTGGATAGGCCACCTCAAGACATTTTGACTGAGATGCATTAGGAGGGCGTGATGAGCTTGATTCAGCAAGCATTTGGCCACATGAATGTGAACCCAAAACTCTGATCCTTGAATTGTCCTTGGAATTAGGTAGCTCCCAAAACCCAATGTCTGCTATAGAAATCCATGGTCCACTGCTCTTCCTCAAGTCTGGGTCACTGGTTGCTGAGAGATGCCACTGGGCAATCCTGCAGGACCTCCAGACTTATCTCTTCCCTGCCTACTGTTCCTGCTGCTCCAGATTCAGAGTGGGCCCCATTTCTCCTGTGTCAGCCATCCGGTAAGGTTGATTTGATTCCCTCGCCTTTGTTCCCAATGTAGATATTTATTCCCTCTTTGTTCCTCATGTAGATCTTCAACCACCTCATCATCCCTGGAGGTGGGGTGGGAGGGTGC
Source organism: Podarcis tiliguerta (assembly GCF_965153285.1). Classification (NCBI taxonomy): domain Eukaryota; kingdom Metazoa; phylum Chordata; class Lepidosauria; order Squamata; family Lacertidae; genus Podarcis; species Podarcis tiliguerta. The sequence continues at coordinate 8,860,565 of NC_139538.1, read as the reverse complement.
TATTTTGTGGTTCATCTCAGGCGCCAAAATGTCTTGGGCCAGCCCTGCTCACAGGGGCCAACCAGATGTCTATGGGACCTCCGCTGTGGGAGGTTGGACTAGATGACCCTTAGGGGTCCCTTCCAACTCTACAACTCTATGATTCTATGACCTAAGTGCAACAGCATTCTCCCCAGGCAAAAACACTCAAGGGTGGCTAGTAGCCATGGGCTCTGACTCCACCAATGGGAGACAGCGATGCTTCTGAGTACCAGTTGCTGGAAACCACAGGAGGGGGAAATCTTCTTGGGTTTCCCACAGGCATGTGGTTGATCAGGGTGAGAATGGGATGCTAGGCTGGGTGGGCCATAGGCCTGATCCAGGAGCCTCTTCTAACCTTCTTACGGTGCAAAGAAGGTCCAGAGAAGGATGTAGCCCAGGGAGTTGGTACACTTTGGGGAGATTCCCAAGGACCAAATGGCAAGACCTGGAGGGCCACATCTTGGCCCCGGGCTTGATATGTCCCCATCTCTGCCCTACAAGTACAGTCAGTGGCAGAATCCCCCCCCCCCCCCTTTGCTCTAGCGGAAACAAGTCACAAATTGCAGCTGGCAGATTACCATGGCTCAGTGACTCTTGCTCTGAAGGCCAAGTCGTGGTGAAAGAAGCACTGCAGAGGTGTTAAAATAAAGGAAGCAGGAGCTGCCCGGGGGATGCTGATGGTAAATTGCTATTTCTGCTTCGCTTGCCCAGCCTGGGACACGAGATCTGCAGGCTGGTAGCAGGGAATCCAAATGCTGCTCTGGCAAGGGGAGGAGAGGTTATGAGCACAGCTTATTCTGCAAAGCTCCCGGTGGGGGCAGGCGGATGGAGAAAAAACGTGACCCAGTTAGCATACACGGGCAGAAGCCGTATCTAATGATAGGGCTGTTGGGGGTGGGTTTTTTTGCATTTAATCACAAGGAAAATCCTCTGCCTGTAAGGTTGAATCTGGATCAGTGTTTCAGCTGATCATCCTCCTAACATAGAGCTTCGGCTTCTATTCCGTCTGTGTGATACGGCCGGCCAAGAAGACATTTGCTGCCTGAAGCAGAATAGTGAGCGATGACTCCCTACCAAGACATATAGACACATCCAAGACTGGTCTAGCTATTTTGGCACCCGAGGCAGAAAATCCCACAAGCGTCTCTCACTGGGAGTAAAAACACAATATTGATGAATTAAAACAACTAACAGCAGGCTGCCCTTTCATGATACCCAAAACCAGCTGCCCAAAGTGACTGCCTCACTCTGCCCAATGGTTGAGCCAGCCTTGCAGTGTAGGGAAGAGGGAGTAAGAAAAGGATAATTATTCCAACCACAGCTTTTAGCAGGGCTTAGCATACTGTTAGCATCTTAAAAAGTAGAGACATCACCTTGCCAACAAAGGTCCGTATAGTAAAAGCTATGGTTTTCCCAGTAGTGATGTATGGAAGTGAGAGCTGGACCATAAAGAAGGCTGATGGCCAAAGAATTGATGCTTTTGAATTATGGTGCTGGAGGAGACTCTTGAGAGTCCCATGGACTGCAAGAAGATCAAACGCATTCATTCTTAAGGAAATCAGCCCTGAGTGCTCACTGGAAGGACAGATCCTGAAGCTGAGGCTCCAATACTTTGGCCACCTCATGAGAAGAGAAGACTCCCTGGAAAAGACCCTGATGTTGGGAAAGATGGAGGGCACAAGGAGAAGGGGACGACAGAGGATGAGATGGCTGGATAGTGTTTTCGAGGTTACCAGCATGAGTTTGACCAAACTGCGGGAGGCAGTGGAGGACAGAGGTGCCTGGCGTGCTCTGGTCCATGGGGTCACGGAGAGTCGGACACGACTAAACGACTAAACAACAACAAAGCATACTGTTTTCTCTCTATCTGTGTATGCTAAATACTCAAACAAGGCAAAGGCTTTCATTGGTATTGCTGTTACTGAGCTTACTGCAGAAATATGAGTAAGCTGAGAATTACTCATTTCAAAGTATTGCTATGGATGGGACTGCAGCCTTCCAACAGCTTCACCTCACCCCCAAAGGCGCTCTCCTCCAGCTAGAAGCTGGAAGCAGTAGGCTGGGAAGCCAGAGAGACAGAGTGATGCTTGATTTCTGTTTCAAAGCAAGGCTATAGCTATGGGGGAAGCAAGACCCTCTGAGAGTGTTAATACGGTGAAGCCCTCCATGGCAGGCTCAGGTTGTATGTGTGTGTAAATAAACCATATATCCTAAAGGCACCACAGTCTCTGCTGTCTCTCATTCTAAGGAAAATACAAGCCCTGGGAAATCACCTTTGGAATCCCACACGGCTTGGAGGTTGGGGTGGCATACAACATTATGAAAGAGGTACCTGTTGTATGTCAGCCTTCCCAAGGGTAATGGTGGCATTGCAAAGAGATTACTGCAGGGGTGGGGAACCTTTTTGGACCAATGGGATATATCACTATCTGTCCCCAACCCAGCAGGAGAACTTTGACAGGTGGGTGGGACAATCCACCTGTCAATCACATGACATCATTATGGCATCAGCGGATTGATTGATTAGCAAGTGGCTTCATCCACTTGCCAAAGTCCCTTGCCCAGCATTTCCCCAGCATCTGACAGCCAGCTGGATGTTGGGTGCTTGGGGACAACAGCTCAAGGGGCTTTGCCTGTCCTATGCTCAGCAAAGGCTGTCAAAGCTCTTTGCTGCAAGGAAAGTGTTAAGTTGTGGGTGAACATATCAGACGACACAGCGATTCTTCAGACAGCTCTTGTTTATTCACAGGCCAGAACAGAACTGGGCTGAAGGGTTCAGCCAACTTGCTTATATAGAGCTCAACTACAAAGCAACAGTAACAACTTTCTGTAACTATACAATCACTGAACATCACTTTCAATTCCTTATTTGCATATGCGGACCTGAGTGAAAACTATCTACAGTATTCCCCTGCTGGCCCAGGGTGAGAACTTCAGTACATAACAGAAAGCGCCGACCATGTGTCTGCTTCATTTGTGATCGTCACGTGCTTTAGGGAAAACAGCCTCGCAGGTCAATTTGGTAGAACATGTGATTGGTTGGTTGGTTGTATTTCTATGCCGCTTTTCATTCAAATGAATCCCAAAGCAGCTTCCAAACAATAAGTAATTATAACATGACAGAACACCACAAACACACATAGCTGTCAACTTTTCCCTTTTCTTGTGAGGAATCCTATTCGGAATAAGAGAATTTCCCTTTAAAAAGGGGAAACGTTGACAGCTATGCAAACGCAGCATAAATCAAATAGAATAATTAACAAATCATCAGTGAAACAATTACAATCTGTACAACACTTTCAACAAAGCAACAACTAAAAAATAAATTAGACCTCACCATTAAAGCAGAAGTCATATTATATGATTAATAAATCAATACAGGGTGTGTGTGAGTGCTGGAGGGAGCAGAAATGCTCCCTCACTTCATGTCAGACTTCATGTCTCACTAAGATCCAGATGTGCTCCACAGCACTGAAGAGAATATCCTGCACAAAGGGGAGATTAAGCACATCCCCTTCCAACTCCTTTGGGACATGTGGGTTATTTGGGGTAGGGAAGGAGTCTTACATTGACCTCTGAACTTCTCATGTGCTCCTGGCACAAAACTAAGAATATATTGTTTTCAGCAGAGTGGACCCTTTGCCCACCACAGGGTCCTGGCTAATGCCCAGCCTTGCTGAGTTATGGTGCTGGCCGTACAGATATGGCTTCATTTGCTGCTGTCCCTCTGTTCTGCTCAGGGTGTGCTTTACTAATCCAGGCCAGCTGCTGAATCGGTTTCAGCTTAGCTCATACTTTTGTGGGAAGAAAACTGCTCTGGTCACTTTTTCCAAATCCAACCGCCTTACGGTGAGAGAGTTTTCCAATGACTGAGTTCGTGTGTATTAGAAAATTCATTTTCTACGAAATGCAGGCATACTATGCAAGCCTACATAGATTTCCTCAGGAGTAAGTCCCATTAAGTTCAATGGGGCTTACTCCCTGGCAAGTTTATTTAGGATCGCAGATGATGCTTCCCCTCATTTTTTCATGTATGCATGTTTAGCAATTTTACATACAATTTTCACTTCCAATTTCATGCGCTTCAGTATTTTACACATGAAAATAGGGACATGTGTGAGATACCCCAATTACAATACAGTATCACCTCATTGAATATCCAGCTGTTTCATATTGCTAAAGGCTCTACTCTGCCTCTTATATGCTGAATTTGTTTATCCTTCAACAGTCCTGTCTTTCTTCGATTCAAAACCCAAGAGGAATCTTGTTGTTTTGGTTTAAGTTATGCTAACTAGAGGATGAGGGTGGTGCTGTGGTCTAAACCACTAAGCCTCTTGGGCTTGCCGATCAGAACGTCGGCGGTTCGAATCCCTGCGATGGAGTGAGCTCCCGTTGCTCAGTCCCAGCTCCTGCCAACCTAACAGTTCAAAAGCACACTCAAAGTGCAAGTAGATAAATAGGTACCGCTCCAGCGGGAAGGTAAACGGCGTTTCCGTGCGCTGCTCTGGTTCGCCAGAAGTGGCTTAGTCATGCTGGCCACATGACCCGGAAAAACTGTCTGTGGACAAACACGGGCTCCCTTGGCCTGTAAAGCGAGATGAACACCGCAACTCCAGAGTCGTCTGTGACTGGACATAACCGCCAGGGGTCCCTTACCTTTACCTTTTATGCTAACTAGAGAAACACAACTGCCCTACTATAACATTATGAAGGTAAAGGACCCCTGACAGTTAAGTCCAGTCGCAAACAACTCTGGGGTTGCAGCGCTCATCTCGCTTTACAGGCCGAGGGAGCCGGCGTTTGTCCGCAGACAGTTTTTCCGGGTCATGTGGCCAGCATGACTAAGCCACTTCTGGCGAAACCAGAGCAGCACACGGAAACGCCGTTTACCTTCCCACCGGAGTGGTACCTATTTATCTACTTGCACTTTGATGTGCTTTCGAACTGCTAGGTTGGCAGGAGCAGGGACCGAACAACAGGAGCTCTCCCCATCACGGGGATTCGAACCGCCAACCTTGTGATTGGCAAGTACTAGGCTCAGCAGTTTAGACCATAGTACAAAAAATACATTGGCAGCTACAATGCTTTAACATGACAGACTGTGCACTGCATGGCACCTCAGCTTCCATCTGCAAACACTTACATGCATGTGTGTTTGAGATAACTTGCATCCATTTCCCTATGTTTCCTTTAACTTCAGGAGACCCCCATTGAGAACATGAAACCCTGAAGAACAACAGCATTAGCACCTTGATCTCACAACATTTGTGGGTGCCTCCAGGTCAGCCTTTTGCAGAACTCGCCAGAACCTGGAAATTGCCACAGTCGCTTCTCTTCAGCTCTCTAGCGCTAGGGAGGGGGTTTGCACCCCTTTGATTCTGCCACCAGAGGTGGCTGCCTCAGTCTGCCTCATATCATGGATAGGCCAGCCCTGTTAGGAAGTCAGCCGTCATCACTGCATAAAACACTGATGGAGTGCTGATATGCACAGAGAAAAGCACATGGTACAGGCCACTTGTGAGTGCACAATTTCAGAATGCAAGTGGAGAATCACATGGTAACATGTATGTCAAATACTCCCTGCCTGTGGAAAGTAAGTGCATTTGAGATAAGGGTTCAAATCTTTCTTTCTTTCTCTTCTCTCTCTTTCTTTTACATGAGTGGAAATTTTGTGTTTTCACATTATTTCAGAATGGTTGAATGTTTGCTATATTGCAAAGCAATCACACAAATCTAATTAGGGAGAACAGTGCCTTCATCATAAGTTTTGAACTGACAGCTTTCTCAGACTTATATAGATAAGTCTCGTATTCCTCCCCTCCATGCCCTAGCTGTACGTCTGTATTTTATAACAAAGCGGCCCCCCAAATACATCACAACAAGTGATGCATACGTAAAGTGCACGTTGTGAGCATACTGAATATTTCTCTGTGTGTAGTATCCCAACTCGCTGCCTCTATTCATTATCTGCTGGAACTGAAATGAGAGCACATTTGAAAAGATGAATGCCATCAGCCTCACAAAAGACACGGAGAGATGGTCCATGTTTCATACTGGGGGGAAAAATATTTTGCACGGGCAAGATTGTGCAAGAGAATATAACTCCAATATTGCCATTGGCTGTGTTAAAACACAGCATCTGCCTGCCTGCCTTAAGTAAAAACCATATTAATTCTATTCTGAACTATTTCACATTGCTGAAAGGAGAAAGGGAACAAATTAATTTACCATCTTGCAGACAACTGTTGCAGTGCAAGAATGCTGCCGGACAACCTCCAAGAATTCCCTTGCTGAAATAGAGGATATGACACTGTTCTCGCAGCAGTTTTCCTCCTCTATTCTGTTAAAATGATTTTTTTTATTTATACAGAATCATAGCCTGAGCTGCAAAATATTTATAAAAGAAAATTGCAAATTGCTCTGCATTTGCATAGAAGGGATGTGGAGTTTCCTGAAACCTAGGAACAAAGAAAATCCTTGGCAATGTTCCCATTGAAAAATTCATTTCACAATAATCTATGGAAGTCTCCAGTGGTCTGATCTGACTTCTCTGTGACTTATTATCAGCTACGCTTAACGCTGTGGACGTTATTAAACCCTGATCCTATGTGTGGGTTCAGACTCTGTAGTTAAATCCCATGGAGTTCAAATGGAACTTACTGCTGCTTAAATCTGATCAGGATCGCTGCTCCGTACAGGGTGAGATGCCACAGGTCTTCCGCTCAATTCAACTGATTCTCTCTGCCACTACAAAAACCTTACAGGGACTAAGTGGGTTCGGTCCATTCTGAGCAGCCAGGAAGCAACCCCAAACAACAGTGCCCACTGCTTTGATCCTATTACGCCGGCAATGAAGTCATTCAAAGCAAACAGCACAATCTATGCCCATCAATCCCCTAAAAGCCCACCCACCCACTCGGAAACAGGCTGCATGGCAAAGGTAGGATTATGTCCTCTCAGGGCTCAAACATGCTGGGTGACCTCAATCGTTCCCCATAAAGCATTCTCTAGAAATAAAGGAAGTTGTTAGCTGTAGCAGAACCAGTGGGGAGAGAGAGATGGAGAAGGAAGGGACGAACAGCAGGGCTGGACTGCGTTTTGAAGCAGCTTCTGAAATATATCTTTATATTTAAAAAAACAAACCCTGCCCTCTGCGACATGCAGAGACTACACAATGCAGCGGTGCCTTTTAAAAGTTCGGTGCTGCAAAAGGCATTCTTTATTTTGTGCACACCCACCCACCGCCACACAAAAAGCCAACCTGTTAGCTTGAAGAGATCCAATTCTCTTCCCTGCTGTTTTTTCCAAGCCGCCACCATCGCTTCAGTGCAAAAGGTCCATTTAAGAAAACCAAACAAACAGAGCAGTTTTTAAAGAGTGCCTCTAGACAGCCTTTTTTTCACACAGCCTCTGGCATGTCCTGCCTTGTTTTGTCTGGCTGGCTGGCTGGAGTGTCGCTGGTGGTGAGGCGGAGGAAGCAGGCAGCTCGCGTGGGGAGGGCTGGCCTCTCGCTCTTTCCTCTCTTCTTCCAGCAGGGATGCACTGGCTGCAGAGTGCCGGTGCTGCCTTCCAAGGGACAATCCCTGGATTTGGGCTTAGCAAGCGGTTTGACACAGGGGGCATCCTCTCAAGAGGGCTTAAGGGATATCCCATGTACTTTAAAGCATCCTGGTGCAAGGCTTAGGACTTCCTATAGGCGCATACTCTCCCTGAATTAACATTTATTTATTGCTGCAATTGAAGACACCTCCACCAGCATGAATGGGTCTCTGCCATGGGTGTCTATTTTGTATTGTATTTTAAATACAGTAGTACCTCTAGCTGCGGACTTAATCCATTTTGGGGCGCTGTTTGCACCCCAAAAAGTCTGCAACTAGAGCACCTCTTCCGCACATGTGCGAGGCATGATCAAATGCTTCTGCGCATGTGCAAAGCGTGCAGATCGCTTCTGCGCACGCGCACGTGGTGAACCTGGAAGTAAACACTTCCGGGTTGGTCGCGTTCGTAAGCTGAAATTCCGTAACTAGAGCGGAACGCAACTTGAGGTAGCACTGTATATGTGCCGGGCCTTCTCCATGTTTTTCCTGGATTTTGCTGTTTGTACATCGCCTTGAGACACTTGCATAGAAGGTAAATAATAAAAGATGATGATGATGATGATAATGATAATGTTAGAAAAGTTGGGTGCCACTCCCACGCCCTACTGAGTGGTAGCAAGATTTCAATGGATTCCAGGCACTCACCCAGGGTGTGTGTTCCTTTGGAGCAGTGGTTCCCATTTAGTTAATTACTGAGGATCCCTTATTTTTCAAAAGCTAAGCCACGGACCCCCTACTTCTGAAAATTTTGATAACTCTATGGTAGTTACCCGTGCAAAACAATTTTCTGAAGAAAATGTGGGGCCCTAATAAGCAAAGGATTTTAGATATACTAAAATACAGACAACAAAACAGACATTTTAATAATGATAAGCATGTGAATCCACCCCGTGGAGCAAGCCATTTGCACTCTCTCGTGCTCTCTCTCTCTGCCCCCTCCAATTGCAAGAGCCTCAAGAAACTGTCTGGGGTTTTAGCCCGATCCCAGCTCACTTGCCATCCAGCAACTGTTTCACAAGGTTTTCCCCTGCCAGCAAGCAGGTCCTGGTCACGAGCAGAGGCTGGGTGAGCCATGTATCATCACTGTAGCTTTCTCTGTGTAATTAACAAGATAAGTGAGTCCCTGGCAGGGGATGGTGCCACGGACCCCCTGGGTGTGTTGCGTGGACTCCCAGGGGTCCCCGGACCCCTAACTGGGAACCACTGCTTTGGATAATTGAGTCACAGCAGAGATTGTCGTAGCTTTAAGAAATGTGGTTTATTCACCTATTTACACCTACAGTCTGCATGGAGGGAGTCCAGATCTTACAGCATGGTCATTTCAAGAGGGGCGTGTTCCCCACAGCAGTGCAGCCCTGGAGTCCAAGGCATCTCTCTCCCATCCAGCCTTCAGCCAACCTGCCCAAGATGGATCCCATTCTTTCTTCTCCACCTTCTTCCCAGAACATCTTGCTAAAAAACACACATTTTCCTGCCACTTCAAACACATACCCCACCACCTTGGCAATATATGTCTACCCAGGCCAACGGATTCCTTTAAGATGGGCCATCAATGTATTTTGGCTTTGTTCTTCACTAGCCTGGCCAGGTTGGTTTGCATAAGCCAGCCCAGGGATTCCTTGCCTGGCACAGTTCAGCAGCTTGTATTTTTATCTATATCCCAATTAATCAAAATCCTACACCCCCACAATCTATGACAATACTTCTTCTACTTAGAACAATCTCTTTACTGCTGGGGGGGGGGAAATCTAATTATTTCTCCAAGGTAAGCATACATTAACAAAAAGATTTTTGAAGTTAACAGATTTGGACAACATCCTGGATTGGAATGGAGCCAGAGGAAGCTGCGCTGATAAAAAGACAGTTGGAAAAATATATACTAATAAAGCTGTATTCGACAGATGAAAGTATATGATGTTTGACATGACTGAGAATCCTGGACTCAGGGACAGAATATTATAAAGCGTCAAAATCGAGATGTGGAAAATATGGAAACAATGAGGAGAAGCAGGACTGAGATGTGGAGATATGCTTCAGAGAACCAGACCATGGGGAGCTCCGAAAAATTAATAATTATAATCTGGACTATAATTTGGTCTTTTTAATTTTAATTGGAGTATTATGATTGGATATATTAATTGGATGTTTTTTTATTGGAAAATCAATTATTATTTTTTAAAAAAGATTTTTAGCAGGGGTTGAAAATAGTACAATGAATGTGCTCCTTAAGAGGAAGGGCTGAGAGTAGATTTAAGCACCTGCAAATGGTGTTGGGCACTGTCTGGGAGGCCAAGCGATATCCGCCTTGGGTGGAACAATGTATGCCAGTCATCTTCCGGACCAATATGATTCCTCTGTCTTGCCTGCTTACCGCTGGGCTCCTCTTTACTGCTGCTACCCCGGATTATGTTTATGATTGTGGCCCAATTTCTTCTGCTTGACCTTGCTTTCTGGACCCCACTTGTTACAGCGAGGTGGTGTTGTGTGCAAACCTAAGCCTTCAAGGTGCTTTACCTGTTCCCACCTATCTCCCAGAGCAATGCCGAACTCAGCCTCAGTAGTAAAATCCCTTTTGGTGAAAACTGAGCCATCTAGTGTCAAGGAGAGGGCAGGCTTTGCCCTCGTCGCCAGAATGTTATCAAGCAGTCCTTTGGAGTGAATCTTGGCTATTCAAAAAGAGGTGAATTTTGGAATATAATATACTAAGCCCCCTAGCCCTGGTGATTCCAGCAATCAAAGTCACAGGGAATCAAGCAAGCTTCTAATTGCTGGGTCCCACCCTGAATTCTGTTTCTTGGCTACAATCACATGTGACAGAACGATGGAAAGGAGCTTGTGTGTCAAAACTGGCATTCCACCAGGTCTTGAAGGAGATCCTCTTATCTCCAGACCCAAACCTCCTGTTTAAATGGCTGTGTTAACTGTTGCGCTGTTTCAATTGGATTGTTTTACTGCGCGATTTCAGTTGCGGACATTTTTTAAAAAATGTTATGATGGAGTTGTTTTATTGCATGTCTCTATTTTGCAGATGACTTCATACATGTCAGCTGCTTAGAAGCCATAATGGCAGTTAAGCGGTATATACAATAACAAAGAGCAATAATAAAATGTTAATAAGATGAGGGGAGAGAGACGTTTTTATCTCTGCACTGTGCTTTACAACAAATATGATGATAGGCTTCACAGCTCAGAAAGGTAGGCCACTCTTAGTTCAGTTTTACAAATGGAGGACTGAGGCTTGGAGAGAATTGTCTTGCTTTAGGCTGTACTACGAATGTCTATCCTTGATGTGGGCATTCAAGCCTAGACCCCTTAAGATCTTCTTAATCCTAAGCATGATTCCTAGGGAGTCCCAATGAACTCAATGAGTCTTACTTCTGAGTAAATTTACCCCAAACCACACATGATATTTCCAAATATTATCCACCAGCCTTCAGGGGCAGCAGAAGTTCGAAATCGACAGGAAAATAATTTAAAATGCCATAAAATGCAGCCACAAAATCAATAGGGACTTGGATCATACAACAGCACTCCTCCCTTCTAAAGATGGCATAACAGAGCGCTTTTACTACGGAATAAATCTCACAGAACTCTCTGGTGTTTACATCTCAACAAAGCTGTCTGAGTTCCTATTGTAAAGAGGCATCAACATACCTGCACAAGCCATTTTCTCCAGTTTCGCGCACTCCCGGAGGAAATTGTAGTAGGACTTCATTTCTCCTTCTGTTATCCGGACGGTGGAGAAAGGAGGGTTTTCACACACATGCTTCCTACATCTGTTACACCAAGAAGCCATTGAACAAGCCAGCGCGAAACTGGCTATCAGACACCCGCCCCCTTACCATGCTTCCCTGACAGTCGTCAGCTTTTACTCATGCCAGCTTTCAATCCCTGCAGATGACTTATCCAGCTTAAGTTCATTCAAGGTCGTTTCAACGTGCAGAAATCTCCCCGATGCCATTGGCCAAGGCCTTGATAGGCTTATTGACTGCACTTACTTCCTCTCATTTGTTTTAAATATCAAATCCATGTCCTTTCATATTGACGGAAGGGGGTGGCTGTGTGGGAGTGGCAACCTGGAGTACCGCTCCTTCCGAGCATGGTCTCCTTATCATCCATTGATCGCTATGGCTTGCAGCTAAGTTCAGGATGCACCTAAGCAAATACCGCTGTGCATCTCAAAAAAGGAGACCATTGACTCTGACCTTGCATCATTTCTACCTGGAACATCTTCTCTCCACCCCGCTCTTGCTTGATGATGCATCATAAAGCTTGTGCTCTTCACCCAAGGACATTACAGCGTTTGTCTTGGCGTTGCATTCTGTTCTGGCCACATACGACAATAAGCCTCCAATAATATGAGGAAGAACACCTGGTTCATTTTTGCACCTATACAAAGCAGGCCAGTGTGCCGGAGCCAGAAAACAGGAGGGGGATATGCAGATGAAGAGGTGGGGCTATGCAAATAGGAGGATGCTTGACTTGTTGGGGTTGCCAAAGGAGAGAGTTTAGTGACCCATCCCTGCCATTCATTCCTGTGGGGAAAAGCTTCCCATCCGCCCTAGACAGATGGCGACACTTTTTTTTTTACAGACATGGATCCCCCCAGGTGCGCAGAGAATGCCCACTGAGACCACACACCTGGCATGTTGACAGACCTTTTCCTGGTTATTTAGCGTCAGGAGTGAGCTGGCAGTAAATCACACCATGTAAACTGGAGTTAACTCTTTATTAGCAAGAGTTAAAAGTCAACTCTTTATTAACTATCTGCACAGACTTGGTAGAGTGTCGGGCCTAATGAGCAAAGCAGCTCATCCCCGCTAGGTCTTGCCCCATGTGTCAGTTGCTGAGGCTAAAAGTCCCCTCCTCTCCAGGGATTTCCCAAGCAACTGGAGACTGTGCCTGCATCAAGTCAACCTCTCATCCACCTTTTTCAAGCCTCTTCTGGTTCTGGGAGACCAGCGGGGAGGTGAGCTTGTTGCAGTAGAAGGGGGAGACCCCGTGATTCATCTCTGCCTCTTGGCCTCCCTCTTCCCACCCCCCTGCTTCAGCCTCTGCCTCTGCTTCTGGACTTCTCACTGCCACAGACACCCCCCCCCCCAGCTCACTGAGCATTGCTACCCCTGTCCCTGGGCATCTCAGCTGACAAGAGGGTTGTGCCTGTGTTGAATCCATCCAGCAAAAGCTGCTGGCATTGACTTTTACTGCACTGTCTTCTGATTTAACACCATATGTCAGGGTCCAAAATAGCATTAGCCTGATTTGCTTAATGAGATTTTGTCACTGTCAAGATGGGCATTTTTCTATTCTTTTCTTTTCTTTTTTTGTCATCACCATTAATTATCAGACTGAAGAGCCACTACAGCATAGCTGTCAACATTTTCCCTTTTCTTGCGAGGAATCCTATTCGGAATAAGAGAATTTCCCTTAAGGAAAGGAAAACCTTGACAGCTATGTACTACAGTGGTACCTCGGGTTACAGACGCTTCAGGTTACAAACTCGGCTAACCCAGAAATAGCACCTCGGGTTAAGAACTTTGCTTCAGGATGAGAACAGAAATCGTGCAGCAGCAGCACAGCAGCAGCGGGAGGCCCCATTAGCTAAAGTGGTACCTCAGGTTAAGAACAGTTTCAGGTTAAGAACACACCTCCAGAACGAATTAAGTTCTTAACCCAAGGTACCACTGTACTAGGAGTGCTATTGAACTTTGCATCCGATGACATTTTAAGTTCAGTGGCACTTTCAGTATGCTTCTGAATACCATCTGATGGAAGGGGAAAGAGCGCTCTTATGCTGCAGTCCTGCTTGCAGGTTCCCACAGGCATCTGGCTGGTCACTGTGAGAACAGAACGCTGGACGAGATGTTCTTACTGCCATGTAAATATGCACAAGTTGTTAAGTTGCAACCCTATTGCACATTATACTTGGGACTCAGCTCCATTGAATTACTTATTTATCTGTCTATCTGTTCCGTTTATATCCTGCCCAGGGCAGCTAACAACATAAAATCTGATGACAGAAATTCATCCAGACTTGCCATGCATACTATGCCTGCTTAAATTCCACCTTCTACAAAAGGTGCCCTGGCCTCTTTTGCCGCCCTGTTCATGATGCAACTGAACTTTCTGTTAAAGAGTGAAGAATCTGTAGGCAAGCCGTAATGGGATTTGACAACATCTGACAAACCCCCAGGACTGCGATTTGGGTTCATGCAAAGCAGAGCACCATACAAAACGATGCAGAGGAAGGCAGCTATAATGAGCCTTGTAAAACAGAGTCCCATTCAAAACTGCAATTTTACATTACTGTTGCATTGTAAAAAAAGGGGGTGGAGGACCCTTGGGAAAAATTCATCATCTGGCATAAAATATGCTTTTCTTTTCTACGGCCCCAAATGAGAAGCCATGGTAAAGGTAAAGGTAAAGGGACCCCTGACCATTAGGTCCAGTCATGGCTGACTCTGGAGTTGTGGCGCTCATCTCACTTTACTGGCCGAGGGAGCCGGCGTACAGCTTCTGGGTCATGTGGCCAGCATGACTAAGCCGCTTCTGGCGAACAAGAGCAGCGCACGTAAACGCTGTTTACCTTCCCGCCAGAACGGTACCTATTTATCTACTTGCACTTGACATGCTTTCGAACTGCTTGGTTGGCAGGAGCTGGGACCGAGCAACGGGAGTTCACCCCATTGCAGGGATTCGAACAGCTTTAGATTATTAGCTGGGAACACAATATACCAAGTCACGCCAACACCTCACTTATCTCAATATTGACTAAACTGACTGACACAGGAGTCACTCTACATTTTGTCATCCCAAAGTACAAATAATTAAGGTTTGAATTTAGCAGTTTATCTTTTGCAAAAGTTACATTGCATTTCGTAGCTGCCAGCGGTGATGTACTTGATCTCATGCAAGAAGTTCTGGCTTGAAGGAGCACCAAAGCTTATCCTACAAGGAATAATTCTGTAGAACTTGTTTCTTGAAAAGCTTATCTTATTTATCCCCTTTACAATTTATAGCACTTTGGCTGAAAGTGTCTGGAACACAGAGTAAATTATGAAATGGAAGATTGGTAAAAACCTGATCAGTTTCTCAAGCTTGTTCTCAAGCTCTGTCATTAGTTTGTCTGCTGTGAGCTTGCAATGACAGACAGGGAACGAAGTCATTTTTTTCCTAGCTTTTTTCTCTCTCCACCTTATAACAGATCAATAGGACAGCTCTTATATATAACTCCGGTGCTTTGCTGACAGCTCCTGTGCAGCAACACCAGTATTGATTCCCTTCAGACATGCAAAGCTTCAGTGGCATTAAGAAGTGTAGCAGGTCTCAACTTCAAAAGCGCAGGGAGAAAATATTTACAGTCCTCCTCTGTTGTTATAAGAGGGAGCTTTCGATCGGCCAGGAGCAGCAGTAAATAGAGCCAGAGTAATCCCATTAAGAGGCTGACTTCAGAGCCAACACGTTGTTAAGTGTATTTTAAGCAACATTAATGTTATGAAATAGGTAGTGAGCTGTCAGCAACAAGCTTAAAGACCTGGATTCTAAGGACAGAAATAGATATTGTAATTTGGAACGGCAGCAAAGTGTTGCAGTGTGGAGTGTTCAGGGTCCCTGTCAGGCATGCCCTCCATTCTGTTCCCCTCTCCATCCCTCACCCTAAAAGACACACATCATTCCATGATTTACTGAGCAGAGAGGAAGCCTACCAAACTGTAGCTTAGAGTTACTGTGAATCAGAGACTATGGTTTGCCTGTCTCCAAACAAACGATGAGTGGAAACCAGAGTTTGCTCCTAGCTTACAAGCTCAAGGCTTGTTTGGGAGAAACAAACCACACGTGTAGCACTAAGTCAGCAATGCGATTGATTAAATGGATATCTAGTTGTTTCCCAATCATGTTTTTCCAGGGGGAGTACTACTTTTTTAACAAAGAAAGTGTTGCATTTGTTGTATTTTAGTGTTTTGTTGGAAGCCGCCAGATGGGCGGGGTATAAATAATAAATTATTATAATTATAACAACAACAATTAAAGATATTTTTTAAATAAAAAAAATCCATACATCTCTGGAATTTGTCGGATACCAACAATGCAATACCTTAAAATAATTTTAAGTTAATACTAGGAGGCAATACTGGCCGATCAGAGAGAAAAAATATGTCCAGATTTCGATCTCTAGCATCCCTTCTAGCATCTTTCTTTGGAAATTAGTTCCTTTACTATCTTCTGCTCAATCAAAATTTGGTATATTTGAAATAGCCACATCCCCCCACCCCACTCAAGTTATTACTGTCCCAGTGGATGTTAATTCAGATTCCATCTTCCCCTCTCTCAGATTTTCAGCCGGAAAAGCTTCTTAGTTATTGATACTGAAACCAAGGAAAGGCTTTGAGCCTGCCTTCTGTTTGCTAAGCCCTGCTTAACTTCCTTTCCCCCTTAGGTTAAAAGAAACAATAATGTCCCCTCCATCCTTCTCACCTCACCCTCTTTAAAACCTCAGCTGAGCTCTGAAATCCTGTGCCAAGAAATGCTGAAACGTGAAGCTTGCGTGGCTCATGCAAGCTGGCAATATTTGCGTGTTTTTCTTAATTTGCATAAATTGAGCCTACTGATCCTAATAATGGAGAGAGGAGCAGAAAGCTATGTTGAGCTGAAGACCTGGGCAACTACTTTACTCCTCTCTAACCATGAGGCCTATTTTTTCAGACTATTAATATACTATTACAGCGGCAGAGATGGCCACTGCCTAGTCTAATTCTTAATATCACTTGTTAGCTGCTTCTTATACAAAAAAGATCTCCCAAGTGACTTGCAACATGTTAAAGAGCCTAAGCAAAGGATAAATTAAATTCATAAAAATCCACAATGCTGCCCCCAAAACCAATAGCAACATGCACAGCTAACAATGAACAACATCACCACAGTCCATCAACAAACCAGGGGAAAGGGGTAGGATTTTACCTGGTGCCGAAAATATGTTGGCAAACACACCAGGCAACCCTCACTGGACAGTGTGTTCTACAGACAGGGAGCCACAAACTGAAAAGGCCTTCTTCTTTGCCCTCCTCCTCCAAGACTCCCTCAGAGAAGCCCCCCAGATGATGATCTAAGGGTCCAGGTAGGTTATTACTGGGAGAGGTGTTCCAGAAGATGCCTAACTCTGAATCCTTAAGAGCTATAAACTGTGAGAAACAAGCAAGCAATCAAAGCTGAAGACACCCAGGATATTCTGCTCTGTGCCTGTTATCAATTCTTTGCACTTTCACAGGGCAGTTGTGGGAAACATGCAGGCAGAGCTGGCTCCAGATTTTGTGGGGTCCTTGGGCAAGTTGCCATCGGCGGGACCCTTTCCTGACTGGGGCTACCTGCTTGCCGCTGTCTCCCCCTGCCCAGAAGGAGAGAAGACAAGGCGAGAGAAGGCAGCTGCTCTTTTTTCTTGTTCTCGCCTCTGCTTGCAGAAGGCAGGTAAACAAGCCAGAACAGCGAGGAAGAGGAGCATGGCAAAGGGGGTCTCTGGAAGGGTCGGCAATGGGTATGGTCCTCAGTGCTGACCTCCAACGCCAATCCAGCAAGTGCCCGTGCTTCTCCTCTTCTTAGATCTGTCCTGACCCCCGTTCCATTTTGCCTGCAGTACCCCCAATGCAGCAAGGCAAAGGAGAGCTTACCCAAGCTGGAAGCTGTTGCCGCGGCTTCTTCCACGTTAGCGCCAGAGGTCTTGTGCATCCTCTGTCTCTGCCAGCAAAATAGCTGCAGCACGCAGGGGTAGCTGTGAAGGTCTCATCATCGCCCCCAGCAAATGGGAAAATCATGCAGCCTGGTTGTAGTAGGCAGCAGAAGCAGCAGAAGCAGCCCAGATGCGTACCGTTTCCCTTGGCAACTGCCTGCTCCGCACAACTCACCCTCGGTTCCAAGGAAGGCTTTGTCAGAAGGTTTCAAAAACCCAGATCAGCACTTGGAAAGCCCTGGGCTTGAGCCTTCTGATGCCACAGTAACGCAAGGAACAGCCAAGTGACTTGGTCAGGTAGGAGATTGAATCCTGCGCTATTCGGTTTGACAAATCACACCTGAGAATCAGAGGAATCTCTTTGTACGTATTAATCCCCGTTTCTCTTGCAAGCATGGCTCTAGGACCCTAGATGGGGTTGGAATGAAGCGGTCAGGGAAGGAAGGTGTTTGGGATGGGGGCAAATTGTCTCCCATGGCCTTATAGATGTTGCTGGACTACAACTCCCAGATTTCCTGACGACTGGCTGATGGGAGTTGGAGTCCAAAAACATCTAGAGGGCCAGATGTTCCCCATCCCTGCTGTATTATCTGAGCCCTGAAGAGACGGAAAGCCCTGAAACAGCCTCTCTGGGGAATCCCCCAAGGTTCACATGTATTGAATAAATACATGCACAATTTAGAGAGGGGGTCAGTTTCTACCACTGTATGGTTCAGACCACAGATGTCTCTTCTGCAGTAGCACATCTCTCTCCAGTTATTATTAGAGCAACCACAACAAATGCTCATCGTATTTTGAGCGCAATCATTAGTAGCACCCATACCTCCAGTTAAGAGCAATTTAATCATGAAGGTGTCCAAAAGAACAAGACACTGGTGGAACCTTTTTTCCTCCTCGTCCTTGAAATCTCCTTGACTCCTTCCTATTAAAACCTCGACAGCAGCACTCCTGCCTGGTCTTCCTGCCTCTAGGAAGGCACAGAGGCACTGCGACTAATTATCATAACGAGGACAAAGCAAACGAAGCACTTAAGCTGTTCTTACTTCTTGTAGGATTACCACTTATTTTCTCTCCCCCTGCCTTTTTCTTTCTTTTTTTGGTCTTTGTTACTGACTCTGCCCCTGTGCTTTTAAAACAGCAAATGCCCAAATCAAGTGAGCAAAGATTTTCCTGTGATTTCCTCTGCATGCTGTGAAAAGGTTCACCAGGTTGATTTCTACAGAGCAGGCTGCCGGTTGAAGGCACAGGTGTGGGGGCCTGTTAAAGGGGGGAAGTGGTACCCAGCTCCCACTTCTGCAACAAGTGCCCTTGTCTCCTGAGAAATAAGCATGGATCGGATGGGTGGTGACTCAGCATCCATTGCTGTGGTGAGTCACTGCTCCTGGGTGACTTAACTGGCTTAACTGAGATCATTGTTTACTCTTCAACACCAGCTTTAATTCAGTGCTGCTCTTGGAGCCGACAGTATAGGGCCCCGATTAAGGGCTAAAAGAGGAAACCACAGATGCATAAAACAATATGCAAGCTGACCTGAGCACATCCGCCTGTGCACAAATGTAGCACAATTAATAAAATGCTTAGGCTCACATTGATAATGTAAAGCACAGCTGCTAATCGAGGAAAGGCGGAAAGGCGTGACAGGGTGCAACTTGGCTTGAACTCTGTTTGCTGTGCTGTCTGGGACCCAGCAAGGAACAACAGTGCTGTATGAAACAAGACTATTAAGGATCGCAAACAAAGCCAGTTTTCAGGCACAGTCTGCAGCTTTCAAGCAACAAACATAACATAGAAAGAGAATTGAAGAGTTGTTTATAGTGCTGTCACTGCTGTGCAAACACATGAACAACAAAGCTTATGACGTAAGAAATTTGGTAGACCTTGTTTTTGTTTTTGCTTCATCAAGCTAACAAAGCTATCACTCAAGAAGCTGCAAACACACACACATTTTTCTGCCCTGAGATGAACCCAGAAAAAAGAATCCGTGCAGAATCCAAGGTTTTCAGCATCATGCACTGAAAAAGCCAGCTGTGATGGGCACCTATTGGCTAACGTCTGTAAAGTCATTAACCTGACTCCTCCCTACCGAGCTATCAGTCTTCCAACTATTTTTGTGAATATTTTAGCAAAATATTCAACATGCTGTATCCAGAGCTAGCCCTGCTTGGAGCCAACCCACTGAAATGAATGCTCACTGGAAGGACAGATCGTGAATCTGAGGCTCCAATACTTTGGCCACCTCATGAGAAGAGAAGACTCCCTGGAAAAGACCCTGATGTTGGGAAAGATTGAGGACACAAGGAGAAGGGGATGACAGAGGACGAGATGGTTGGACAGTGTTCTCAAACCATGAGTTTGACCAAACTGCAGGAGGCAGTGGAAGACAGGAGTGCCTGGCATGCTCTGGTCCATGGGGTCACGAAGAGTCGGACACGACTAAACAACAACAACAACAACAACTTTGGTACGTTTACTGACAAACTTGCCCATCCCCACTTAATGGCCACAAATGGAGATTCTTGTTCAAGCCCATCTCTTCTCACTGCAAAGTCTTGGAAAGACCAGCATTAATAGAAAGAAACCAAGGACACAAGCTGAAGTGTAACCATCCAAGGGCAAATGAATGTAGAAAACAGCACCAGGCATTAATTGCAAGCGATGCTGTTATTTTGCTCTTCCCATTTATGCAAAAAGGAGCCGCCTTGGCTTTTCCTTAATAATAGCTTCACTCCCACCCATTCATCAAAGAGATATATAAATAAAAAGGGGGTGATTAACACCAATAAATGAAGTGAGCAATTTCTCCTGAATGCTGGCAAGGAGGAAAAAACCCTTGATATTTTTAACAATGCTATATGTGTACTGAGAAGGAGTAAAGTTGTTCACAGATGTTCCTCCATGCTCTAGATGCCTAGAGTGTGATCCTTGCTTGCCTGCCAGGTTTGTCATTTTGCCTGTTGCTTGGAGTTGTACGCCTTGCAAAATCCTCCACCTAGGAAGAGTTATGGCCACTGTCGTTTGTTGTTAAGGATTGCTGGGAGTTATAACTCTGCGCAGTGTAAACTGCGGTGCCCAGAATTCTTTGAGGGAAATAATTAGCAGTGATTGCAGGGGTTTTGGGTCCCTTCCAACTCTATTGTTCTATGATATGTGCTTTGAAAGTATGGGGTATGCATAGCTTGAGTGGAGGGTTGTGGAAGGGGAGGAAGGCTAATGCTCTCCTTTTGTAGCCATTGGTCTATTCAAAATACTCATCTGATTTTTGTCCTACCACAGGGGTAGGACCTCCAGGCCTCTCAATTTGGGCCTTAATATTTCCCAGTCAGGCCACACCTTCTTATGAGGCCACACCTCTCACTAGCTTTGGTTCACACCATTCTTGAGTGGGTATATATATATATATATATGTATATATATATAATCTTACTGTGTCTTAGAATTCTGATAACGACTCTTGTTTTCCTAGATGGAGGAAAGAGAAGAGTGCATAGACACTACCCTACTGTACCAAGGTAAAATTTCCATTCCTTGCTCTGGCCACTTCTGACTCTGGCCATGCCCAGTGTTAAGTTGTGGGTGAACATATCAGACGATACAGCGATTCTTCAAACAGCTCTTGTTTATTCACACACCAGAACAGAACTGAACTGAAGGGTTCAGCCAGCCTGCTTATATAGAGCTCCACTACAACGCAACAGTAACAATTTCCTGTAACTATCCAATCAATGAACGTCACTTTCAATTCCTTATTTGCATAAGTGGACCTGAGTGAAAACTATCTACAGTATCCCCCTGCTGGCCCAGCACTGGCATGTGGCCCCCAGAAGCCTGCTAAGAAGGCAATGTGGCCCCTAAGCTAAAAAATATCCCCTGCTGCCCTGAAAGGTAAAAAGATGTAGATCTCAAAAAGTGTACAGTGGTACCTTGGTTTACAACCATAATCCGTTCCGGAGGTCTGTTTGTAAACCAAAACATGTTGTAACCCAAGGCACACTTTCGCCAATGGGGCCTCCAAAAAAAATTTGTTTGTAATCCAATAAAAATGGGTTGCAAACCACGACACGCACTTCCAGGTTTGAAGAGTTTGTAATCCAAAAGCTATGCAAATCAAGGTACCACCATATGTAGATCCACCCTTACTTTTGATCTATTCTCAGAGCTAAGAGTTTTATGATGCCATTGTAGTTATTGTTTGTTTTCCTACTACCTTTGTCTCATTACAAAACAGGAATTATCCTGTGAGAAAGACTTGAGGACATTGCATATCAATGTTCAGAACTTTCCCACGTTTGGCAGAGGGCAGATCTAAACACAGGAAAAAAGCCGCTGTAAATAAATCAGAAATTATATCGTTTTAACAAAAGGGGGGAAATCTCCATGGAAAATCGTGTTTTAAAATGTCCTGCTCTCTATCATCACCTGGTGTTGCATGCTTATAGCACATTCAAATCGCTGTTTCTTTACTAACATAGCTAAGTCCAGTCCCTTTTCGAACTCTAGTTTACAGTGCAGAGGTGGGTGGAATTGGTTGTAAAGTCACAGAGACGTAAGCCTGAGCAGCCAAAGCACACCACCCTCCTACTCAGAAAAGAAAACATCCTGTGACAATGAGTTCCACAGATTAATTGAGAGCAGAAGAACTGCTTTCTTGGAGCAGAGCAGGTCAAGAATGCTTCTAGATGAATTGCTGAACATTCATCACGTTTGCAGAGAGATTAGACAATGCTGGTTATTTAAATGAACGTTCTAACATTCTCAAGGAAGAGTACACACTCAGGATTACTTAACACAGATCACTTATGCCTTCACTGGTTAGTGATCCTGAGTATGTACCACACAGGACAGGAATGAAGCCGCTCCATCTCTGATCTGATGGCCATCACAGTTTTGTGGATTAATTGGTTTCAAGCAATTATGGAATTGCTGGGAGGGGGAAGCAGGGACTGCAACACACCTTATGAAATATGCTCTTGTAAAATAGTGCTTGCCGCTGCACTGAAATTGCCTTTCAAACACATCACATCAGCCACCATAAAAGGTGCTCTTTTTCCTGACCTCTAATAAGCTGGTGCTGATTCAGCTATAACATGATTCATGGCTGACTGTGTCATTTGGGCTGGAGTATATCGCTAGGATATACTATTTAAAACACAGGCGACTGGTCCAGACAAAGAAAAAATAAATATGGAGACTTTACAAAATAGGTCCCTTCCAATTTTGCATAAGATGTGTACCTTTTCACATTGCATTTTGCACAACCTGTAAACCAGTCTTCTCCAATAGCCGTACTGCCTGTGGCTGATGGAAGATGTAGTGTAAGACACCCATTGGGCATCAAGTTGGGGAAGTCTATTGAAAAACAAACAAACAAAAAAGTAGAGACATCACCTTGCCAACAAAGGTCCGTATAGTTAAAGCCATGGTTTTCCCAGTAGTGATGTATGGAAGTGAGAGCTGGACCATCAAGAAGGCTGATCGCCGAAGAATTGATGCTTTTGAATTATGGTGCTGGAGGAGACTCTTGAGAGTCCCATGGACTGCAAGAAGATCAAACCTCTCTATTCTGAAGGAAATCAGCCCTGAGTGCTCACTGGAAGGACAGATCATGAAGTTGAGGCTCCAATACTTTGGCCACCTCATGAGAAGAGAAGACTCCCTGGAAAAGACCCTGATGTTGGGAAAGATGGAGGGCACAAGGAGAAGGGGACGACAGAGGACGAGATGGTTGGACAGTGTTCTTGAAGCTACAAACATGAGTCTGACCAAACTGCGGGAGGCAGTGGAAGACAGGAGTGCCTGACGTGCTCTGGTCCATGGGGTCACGAAGAGTCGGACATGACTAAACGACTAAAAAACAACAACATTGAAAAACACCAGTGTGCACTATCCAATGATTTTAGTTGTGATGCGTGCGAGAATGGGCTATTCCATGCCTACTGCCCCACGCAAAGTGTTCACGCTAGGGCAATAACTGATGTGTGTTTTTAAAAATCACAAAAAAACCGTTGATTTTATAGATAAGTGCAGGCAGTTGCAAACCCCATGCATTTACAAGCCTAAGGAAGAAGCTTATAATTAAAGTCGCAGGGAAATATGTATTCCTATGACCCACGTGGGGGGGATAACAAAAGCTGCCTGGATTCAAAATGCGGATCAAAACTCATTCTCCAGCAACAGAGACCACAGTAGCAGAGTTTAAACTCACAAAAGTCAAGCAACAGTAGAGAGTTGGGAATATAGGTTGTTATCCCATTTAGTCCACTTGCAAACAGCACTCCTCTCTTTCTATTATTATTATTATTATTATTATTATTATTATTATTTGGATATACCTCTGAGTAAACACTGTATAAAAGTCAGTGGTGAGGATTGCTGGATAATTTGAGGCTATATTAATTGTTGTCTGGAACCACTATTTCGATTTTGCTTGTACAGTAGCTTGTATTAGAAAAGCAGTGCCTCAGCAGTGCAAATGGGCCCAGCCTTTTCACTGTCTAAAAAGATAAAGGGACCCCTGACCATTAGGTCCAGTCGTGGCCGACTCTGGGGTTGCGGCGCTCATCTCGCTTTATTGGCTGAGGGAGCCAGCATAAAGCATCCAGGTCATGTGGCCAGCATGACTAAGCCGCTTCTGGAGAACCAGAGCAGCGCACGGAAATGCTGTTTACCTTCCCGCCAGAGCGGTACCTATTTATCTACTTGCACTTTGACGTGCTTTCAAACTGCTAGGTTGGCAGGAGCAGGCACCGAGCAACGGGAGCTCACCCTGTCGCGGGGATTCGAACCGCCGACCTTCTGATAATAACAATACTTTAGTGGCTGATAGATAATAATGTGGGATAGGTTGTGTGGGAAAGGCAGACTGCATCTCACATCAGCAACTGTGCGCTCATATATTGCTTGTGGGCTTCCCATCGGCATCTGATTAGCTACTTCCCCCAGAGAATCCTGGGAACTGTAGTTTGTTAAGGGTGTTATCGCCTTTATCTGTGAGGGGCAATCTGTAGTTCCCACGATTCTTTTTTTGGGAGGAAGCTATGTGCTTTAAAGTCATAGTGTGTGTTATGTACTGAAGTTCTCAGCCTGGGCCAGCAGGGGGATACTGTAGATAGTTTTCACTCAGATCCACATATGCAAATGAGGGATTGAAAGTGACGTTCAGTGATTGGATAATTACAGAAAGTTGTTACAGTTGCGTTGTAGTGGAGCTCTATATAAGCAGGCTGGCTGAACCCTTCAGTTCAGTTCTGTTCTGGCCTGTGAATAAACAAGAGCTGTTTGAAGAATTGCTGTGTCGGCTGATATGTTCACCCACAACTTAACATCTGTCTGCTCTGGCCTGGCTTAATTCCTCAGAGATCTGCTGTGGTCAAGAGACTGAAAAGCAGAGTGGAACACCTGATGACTGGGCATAAACCTGTGCAAGCTTTTGCCCTTCCTTGTGTATTTTGAATATATTGCAGCCTGCTTTAGTTGAGATTCCTGCATTGCAGGGGGTTGGACTAGATGACCCTTGTGGGCCCTTCAAACTCTATGATTCTATAATCCACATATTTTGTGTCTTTCCTTGAGAGATGCTGCTGTCTGATGTGTTTTCCCTCAAGCTACCTTTCATCTGATCTGGAAACATAATAGTGATGCTGAGGGTTGCACATTTTAGGCATCAGTTTTGTGTGTGCAGACAACAGCTTCATTGCACAGGAGTTTGGGGGGTTGCAGGCATGGGGAAACGAATCAGGTAATGGTGTGCACAGCAATGTAAAATGTAACTTGAAATGAGGTGGGGGGGAATGAGCTCACTGCATTTTAAGTGCATGCCCCCAGTCTAACCTCCATGTAAACTGTGTGAAAGCAAATCAGGATAAGTGCTCAATAAACAAGGTCTCTGGAGGAGAACTGTGTGCCCTAGTTCATGTTTCAGGATCCTCTGCAAAGCACATGGGTTTTGTGGCAGATTCACGGATCCTCAGGGATCTACAGCACACAAATCAATATGAAAACGGCTCCCTAAATAATAATAATAATAATAATTTTTTATTTGTACCCCGCCCATCTGGCTGGGTTTCCCCAGCCACTCTGGGCGGCTTCCAACAAAGATTAAAAATACATTAAAATGTCACACATTAAAAACTTCCCTGAACAGAGCTGCCTTCAGATGTCTTCTGAATGTCAGGTAGTTGTTTATCTCTTTGACATCTGGTGGGAGGGCGTTCCACAGGGCGGGTGCCACTACCGAGAAGGCCCTCTGCCTGGTTCCCTGTAGCTTTGCTTCTCGCAATGAGGGAACTGCCAGAAGGCCCTCGGCGCTGGACCTCAGCGTCCAGGCAGAACGATGGGGGTGGAGATGCTCCTTCAGGTATACTGGGCCGAGGCCGTTTAGGGCTTTAAAGGTCAACACCAGGACGTTGAATTGTGCTCAGAAGCATACTGGGAGCCAATGTAGGTCTTTCAAGACCGGTGTTATGTGGTCTTGGCGGCCGCCCCCAGTCACCAGTCTAGTTGCCGCATTCTGGATTAGTTGTAGTTTCCGGGTCACCTTCAAAGGTAGCCCCACATAGAGCGCATTGCAGTAGTCCAAGCGGGAGATAACTAGAGCATGCACCACTCTGGCAAAACAGTCTGCGGGCAGGTAGGGTCTCAGCCTGCGTACCAGGTGGAGCTGGTACACAGCTGCCCTGGATACAGAATTGACCTGTACCTCCATGGACAGCTGTGAGTCCAAAATGACTCCCAGGCTGCGCACCTGGTCCTTCAGGGGCACAGTTAACCCATTCAGGATCAGGAAGTCCTCCACACCTGCCCATCCCCTGTCCCCCAAGAACAGTACTTCTGTCTTGTCAGGATTCAACCTCAATCCATTAGCCGCCATCCATCCTCCAACTGCCTCCAGGCGCTCACACAGGACCTTCACCGCCTTCGTTGGTTCTGATTTGAAAGAGAGGTAGAGCTGGGTATCATCTGCATATTGATAGACACCCAGTCCAAACCCCCTAATGATCTCTCCCAGCGGCTTCATGTAGATGTTAAAAAGCATGGGGGAGAGGACGGAACCCTGAGGCACCCCACAAGTGAGGGCCCAGGGGTCTGAACACTCATTCCCCACCACCACTTTCTGAACACGGCCCAGGAGGAAGGAGCGGAACCACTGTATAACGGTGCCCCCAGCTCCCAGCCCCTCAAGACGGTCCAGAAGGATGTTATGGTTGATTGTATCAAAGGCTGCTGAGAGATCCAGCAGAACTAGGAAACAGCTCTCACCTTTGTCCCTAGCCTGCCGGAAATCATCAACCAGCGCGACCAAGGCAGTTTCAGTCCCATGATGAGGCCTGAATCCTGATTGGAAGGGATCCAAATGGTCTGCATCCTCCAGGCGTGCCTGGAGTTGTTCAGCAACCACCCACTCAATCACCTTGCCCAAGAATGGAAGATTTGAGACTGGGCGGTAGTTGGCCATACTGCCTGGGTCTAAAGATGTTTTTTTAAGAAGTGGTTTAATGACCGCCTCTTTCAGCGGGTCTGGGAAGAATCCCTCATGGAGGGAAGCATTCACCACTCTGCAGAGCCCATCGCCCAGCCCTTCCCAGCTCGCTTTTATTAGCCTAAAGTTAAGCCACTTTTGAAAGCCAATTAAGTTAGTCAATAAATTAGCCATTTGCAGATGATTTTCTTTCATTCTTTAGCCAGCTGATAGCTCCTGTTTAAAGGAATTCTGTAATGCAACCAGCAGTCCATGAATTGCTTTCATCTTCTGTGCCCACTTTTTGATTTTTAAAAGCCAATGAAAGAGACATGCCAAACGACATCCAGATGTGGTGAAATGTAAGCTGTCCATAGCAAATCATCTGGAAACAAGAGAATAAAACCCACAGCATATACAGATCACACGTAAGGCATGTCTAGGACAGAGTGGGCAAAGTTCAAAGACAAATTTACTACATACAACCCTTTAAATGGAACTGGGAGCTATTAAAATTGCTTCCATGGTGATTCTAGCTTAGTTTTTTTTTTTTAAGAGCTAAGCAACCTAATTTAACATAATTAGGCCAAGCTTTAACTGCAGGCAGTGCATTAAATAGAGGTGCCTGAATGTGCCACGGGTCCCAGGTTAACAGTGGTGCTGACATGGTTTGCAAAGACATGGAAAGGAATCACCACACAAATAACCTCTTGCTGCTCATGGAGGAGGCTAACACAAGCCACAACAGCCTGGCTGAACAAGTTTGGAGTGCTGCCCAAACTTTGACATCACCCCCATTCTCAAACTTCTATTCCTCCCTTTGCACCTGTAATGTAAATGCAGTTATGACGTATGCATATAAATCAAAATTCACATTTCTCAAATAACCCCACCTCTCAAGGCACACATGTGACTACCTCCACTAAAAAATATCACTCAAGGCTGCAGTTATCTAGTGATTACTACATTATATGTATGTGAACTCCCACTGCCAGTGTATCCCTTGTGGCTCAAGGATGAACACCACTGTATCTGAAAGACAGGTGGGCCATGCATTTGCAGATAACTATCTGTGCTTCAAACACTGCAAGGTCCTCTATAATCTATTCCATCTTGTTTGGGAAGGAGTCTAGTTCCGCTGAAACTGGTGGGTCTCAAACACACACACAAGTACTGGAGTAAGGAGAGAAGAGGTATACCCCACTGACTTTCCCAAATGGCATTCCCATTAGGTCTTCTTGAGTGCTTATGGCAGGACGGGCTACTACTACCCCTGCTGCAGGTACAAAATAATTCTACAAGAAAATTGCTATGTCCTCAAAGGAAAATGAAAGGATCTTCCCAAGAGAGTTCAAAACCAAATAAGATTCTTGAGACTTGCCCTATAAAGGAAGCTAGATATGGGTTTTGGAGTTAAGATAAAATGGACAGGGAGAGAATCTGTGGAGACGTCCCTTTGTTTAACTGCTTCCAACCAACTGGTTCAATAAATGACTGATTAGGTCTGCGGGATGACTCCTATTTGTATCCCTCTCTTTGAATGCTACAGGATGGCGATGTAAATTGGTGGACCCTGCATTTCTGCAACAACCAGCCCTTTGACATTATTGCCATCCAAGAGCATTGGTTACTAGAGGTTAATTTTATTTCTGTCCAGGATGAGCTCCCGATCCCATGCAATTTTATACAGTAGTTCTGTGCTTAGTGATTGTGTGTGTGGGTATTAAATGTTGCCATTTTAAAAAGTATTTGGTTTATTTTAGATCTTGTATGAAATTCATTTTTATTCATTTTAATTGCAATTTTATCCTACGTTTCCCCTCAAGGAACTCAAGGTCCTCTATCGCTACAATTCATCCACACACAACAAAAACCCATGAGAGGTTTGGCTGAGAGGCAGAGGACAGGTATGGTATAATGTACATATGTTTTGAATGTACTTTCTTTTGCAAACTGCTCTGAATGTAGAAATACATAAATAAAAAAGTAATAATCATCATTTTTGGATAAACAGCCTCATGTAAAATAAGTACTGCTTGGACACCCACCCACTCCACAAATGGCTTTGTGTGGATAGACCCTTCAATTTTTCATTTAATAAGATTGCCCTTTATTTCTCGAGTGCCCTGTACAAACAGAACTAGTACCAATCAGTGCCTTTGCTTTCTAGCAGAAATCATCACCATCAGCTACTAGTAAAAAGACTAATTAGACTGTGGATCTCTGGGCAGGGCCTGCTTTTCTTTTTAGTCATTTGCACAAGCCCTAACAACATTAAGGACTTTGCAAACAAACAGGCAAATAAATGAAAGGGGTAGAAATATCCCTGCTCAGAGCAAGGCTGGCATCAGAGGGTTGGCACTGCTGAGAACCCACCAAGATTCAAAGATTCAACTCCATTGCTCATCCCTGGAGTCTCCTGGCACCATTGCTGCCTGCTCACATTCCCTCTCCAAGTAAATGATCAGTGAAAGGAACATGGAGGAAGAGCAGCAGCTTTCAACATCCATTGCCTCTCCCTCTGGGAGGTGGTCCAAAAGGAGAAGCAGCTGAATTGACAGCTGCAGCCAAGGTGAGGAAGAGGAGGAAGAGGAGGAGGATCCCATGGAAAGCAACTTTTTTATTTAAATTGATATTGCATTTATATCTCATCTTTTCTCCAAGAAGCTCAAGGAGGAGTATATGGCCCTTTCCACACTATCCTCAGAGCATCCCTGTGAGGTAGGTTAAACTGAGAGGTGGGCCAAGGTCACCCTCCAGTCGAGTGAGGACTTGAACCCTGGTCTCTCAGGTCCTACTCTGACACACCACACCTGCCTCTTGCCTACAGATGGGTAACCAGCGTTAGATACAAAAGCTGGGTTTTCTTCTATATGACATGGGCATGCCATACAACACATTGCATCTTCTAATCCGAAATGGGCTCTTGTGGGTGGAAAACCTCTTCCTTTGCATTCTCTTGTCAAATGTGCCAAGCATGGCGTCATGGCTCCCTTTCCAATGAGCCGACGGCATTACTGAGCTGTAGACGATGATGTGCATGCGGTAACCTCATTCAGGGGGGAAAAGAGGGAGCAGGAAAATTATCCATCTAGAATTCAAGGCTGGGGCTACCCTTCGGCTTCCTTATTCCAGAACCACTGAAGCGGCACAGATGGTTGGGAGAGAGGGAGCACCTGCGCTCCGCTTCAGAACCGTTTCAACCGGTTGCAGTTTTTCAGCTTGACAAGATGACGCTTGCGGACGTGCTGCATTTAACAGCCACCCCCCTCCTGCTCCCAAATGGCTTCGCCTTCTAGAATTCATCTGCAATAATTATTCATGCATGTGCAACCTTTGCACACATTCTGCAAATTTAGCTCAGTAGGAAGAAGCCACATTTAGCACGAAAGGTAACCTCCAGAACCTTTAGTTACAAACCAAAACCACACAGATCACACCAGGCTCGCTTAAGTGCATCAGTTGCAACAATTAGCCAGGCAGAGCCCAGCCTTAAAAGTATCTGGCTATAATTGGCAAAAGGCACCGACCATATTTGATAGCTCAAGGCACAGAAGATGCACGAGGAGGCACCACCCCGCCTTCCCTCTGGGCAATGCACAGATGTACCAGGACGCCACACTCGCACCCTCCCCAGGTGTAACACTGACACACCAACGCTTCCTAGCCTTTGTGAGTGAGCAGCATGGCACCATCGCAGCCCTGCAGGGAGGAGATCCCAACACATCCACAGAAATAATAATAATAATAATGGGGAGATCGAAGAAAAATGCAGGTAGAGAGAGAGAAAGAGATGCTTTCCTTACCCACATGGGTGATGACCGTAGCCAGCCGCTGGCTCAGCTCCTGATGCGACATCTCTTCTTCTTTGAGCCAAAAAAGCATCTCCCACCGAAAGGACCACACAGCATCCAAGAGAGGGAGAGAGGAGGAAAGCGCCTACCCACACCCCACACAACGCCCCCAAGATGTAGCAGGAGCGGCAGGCGGCTCAGCCACAGACACGGCGCCTGTGCCACTCCCACTGCGCGCAGGATCCTTCCCGGCTGCCGCCGCCGCCGCCGGGCTTCGTAGGTCTTACACCGGCTTCGGCATTGGCCGGCGCTGGGCACATCCTGAGCGCGCTGGCCCGCCCCTCGCCAGGTCCTCCCCAAAGCGCACAGGCGACGGGGGCCTCAACCTTCTGCCCCCCAAACCTTCTTGGCACACTGAACCCTGGTGCCACTCAGCCGGCTGCCCGGCGCCACCTTTCCTGGATTACAAAATCCCTAGTAGGAGTGATGATAATAAGAATACGAGAGCTGTTCCTAGGGGACCCTAAGGTTGCAAGACTGGGAAGAAGAGGCAGCAGCGGGCTTGCACGAGGAGATCTTTTGGACCCAGGGCTCCGGAATGCATTTCCCCCGCTTCCCTTTTCTTAGGCGGAGGCATCAAGCGTCTCCCTCGCGCGCCCCCACCCCGTCTCTCTTCCTCCGCCTCCCAGCTCCACCTTTGCTATTAAAGGGATGGATGTGGGTTAGGCACTCAAGGCTGATGGCTAGGAAGAGGCAGGGAAGAATGAGGAAAGCACGAATGGGATCATGGACGCGCGCGCGGGTGCGTGGATGGAGAGAAAGAGAGAGATGCCTAGGGAGGAGAGCAGGATTTTCATCACATGTTTGCTGGCAAAGATAGACATGTACCAGGATCGGTCTAATTCAGTCATTTCTTAAGATTCATGAAATAGGCACAAATCACACTACTGCATAGAACTGACCAAATGAGCCTCTTGCAAGAGGGAAGGCTTGCAGGAAAATGTACTTCCTTTCAACAAAATGACATTGGCTAAGGCTTGGATTTTTTTTTACCTTGTGTGTGGTGGACAGTTCATATGTGCAGTAGTTAACTTGCAGGAAAAAAAGGCATACAGCCTACGGACCACTGCAAATGTGATGAACTTGCTGCACAGAAAATACTTCTGTGTAGAAAGAAAATGTTGATGATGATAGCTAGCATGTATATAACATTCATTCATTCATTCATTCATTCATTCATTCATTCATTTATACACTGTTTTTCATCATAAGACCTCAGGGTGGTTCACAGAACATTGTAGAGCATTTAAAGTGTTTTGCATATATTATCTTGGTGTAATCCTTACAACAGTGCTCTAATGATATTATTCCTGAAAATACATAAAATACACAAAAAAGGGCAGTCCTGTAAGGTAGATCAAGTTGATCACACACTCAACACACATGTGTACACACACACACACACACACACACACAATAATGCAGGTAGGAAGGCTGGGGCAGAGTGACTTGCCTAAAGCTATCTAATGAGTTCATACCAAAAGTAAGATTTGAACCCGGAAATTCCCAGTTCAGGCAACAACAGCCAATATGATACTGATGGACTTAAGATACTGATGGACTCCAGTTCCCAACAGCCCTGGCCAGCATAGCCAATGGGCAGGGATGATGGAAGCTGTAGTCCACAACTGGAGAGCCTTCACAACACCTCCACTATGCTGTATGAGGTAACAGCGTGACAGCTGCATACAGTGGGTCTCTCTCACCTGCAGGAGAAAACACACACACATATTTTTACACGGGATTCCCCCCTCCCCTTCTGCTGTGTTTATTGTCTGATGATATACCTTGATTATTGAATTCAGGCTTCACACGATATCTGTAACATATCTAGTTTTAACAACCTGGCCTCTCCTGTTTTTTGTGTTAGTGTCGTTTTTGTGGGTATATTCTGCAACATATTATCGATGCAATTATAATGCATTAATTTGTATATTTGTATTAAGACTGTCCACATATCTTTTCATTTTAGTAGCAGCTCTGCAATGCTTCTCCAATGTTGCTTTCTGGACTCTTGCACTATAGCACAACAAAATCAGGACAATAAATAAATCAGAACATTTGTGATGTTCAAAGTTACAGGATTTCAGGAGGAATTTATGGGACATGCAGTGATTCTACCTCAAAACATTTGCAGGCGCAAACAGTACTGAAAGCAGGATTCTGGAAAGAGCCCTTAGCACAGGTCTACAGCAGGTTTTTTCCTAGGCCAAGAGAAGAAAGGGAATGAGAGTGGAAGTGTTGCTGACCTTTAAAGCCCTAAACGGCCTCGGTCAAGTATACCTGAAGGAGCGTCTCAACCTCCATTGTTCTGCCCGGACGCTGAGGTCCAGCGCCGAGGGCCTTCTGGTGGTTCCCTCGCTGCGAGAAACCAAGTTACAGGGAACCAGGTAGAGGGCCTTCTCGGTAGTGGCACCTGCCCTGTGGAACGCCCTCCCACCAGATGTCAAAGAGATGTCAAAGAGAAAAATAACTACCAAACTTTTAGAAGACATCTGAAGGCAGCCCTGTTTAGGGAAACTTTTAATGTTTAATAGGTTATTGTATTTTAGTGTTTTATTGGAAGTCGCCCAGAGTGGCTGGGGAAACCCAGCCAGATGGGCAGGGTATAAATAATGAATTATTATTATTATTATAAGTGGTATTGTGCTTAAGGAAACTTAGTTAATTCACTCTGCTTGACCACAACACACTGTGCTCTAGCATTATATCTAGTGTAGCCCAACTATGATTTTACTTTTTTGCTTTATACAGCATTTTACAGTATATTTTTGTATGTACGCAAACAAAGGTAGCAGAACCAGCCCTCAAATCTGCAAATTGTAATGCATGAAGAAATCCTAATATGTCAAATGACAAGCCATAAAAGTCATTGGCAAGGGGAGTAACCATCATTTTGTACACTGTGCAGGTGACTGTGTATAAACCGGAACACGGTAATACAGTTTATCACAGATTACACCAGCACAGAGACTAATTTATGTCTAATTCTGCTCTCTGTTAGGGCAAGCAAAGAGAAGCCTTATGCAAACATAGCATCCATATGCAGGAAATCCCATGGGACACCAAATTAATCATTTTCTCATCATTAAAAAATAAAACATTAATGTGATTCCCTGTGCACACTGAGGGATGCTCTCAGGGGGCTGGGTCAGGCTGGTAGCAATTTTTAGAAATGGAGGAAGAGAGAGCGAGAACTGACTGTTTAAATTGGGAAAGGTATAGGAGCAAAACCTATTGGGTGGAATAAATTAAATAAGAGTGGGGATTGCAGATAAGGGCTGTCTAGAAGCAGGCCTGAGCTTGAATACATAAGAGGAGCAGCTGCCTTGGGATAGATGCTGATGGATCTCCTGGGTATTGCCAGATGTCCTTCATAACAGCCATAATGGACAGAGAGCTCTGATCCCAATTTGGGGCCCAGCTGGTCTGCTGGACTAGATGTATAAAAAATGGATAGAGCAGTTGATGAAATGGACAATGACAATCGCATTACAATCATATTTTTAAAATCATAGAATCTTAGAGTTGAAGGGACCCCAAGGGTCATCTAGTCCAACCTCCTGCAATGCAGGAATCTCAGCTAAAGCATCCATGATAGATGGCCCTCCAACCTCTGTTTAAAAACCTCCAAGGAAGGAGAGTCCAACACCTCTTGTGGGAGTCTGTTGCACTGCTGAATAGATCTTACTGTCAGAAAGTTTTTCCAAATCTTTAGTTGGAATCTCTTTTCTTGCAACTTGAAGCCATCGGTTCGAGTCCTGCCCTCCAGAGCAGGAGAAAACAAGCATACTCCCTCCTCCATGTGACAGCGTGTAAGATAGACGGCTTTCATATCTCCTCTCAGTCTCCTCTTTTCCAAACTAAACATACCCAGCTCCTTCAAGAGCTCCTCGTAAGGCTTGGTTTCCTGACCCTTGATCATCTTGGTCACCCTCCTCTGCAAATGTTCCAGTTTGTCAACATCCTTCTTAAATTGTGGTGCCCAGAACTGGACACAGTATTCCAAGTCTGACTAAGAATAGAGTGGTACTATTACTTCCCTTGATCTGGAAACTTTACTTCTGTTGATGCAGCCTAGAATAGCACTAGCTTTTTTTGCTGCTGCACCACACTGTTGACTGATGTTAAATTTGTGGTCCACCAAGACCCCAAGATCCTTTTCACATGTACTGTTAGTAAGCCAGGTGCCCCCCATCCTATATTTGTGCATCTGGTTCTTCCTAAGTGTAGAACCTTACATTTGTCCCTATTGAAATTCATTTTGTTAGCTTGCACCCAGTTCTCCAATCTATTAAGGTCGTTTTGAATTCTGCTTCTGTCTTCTGCAGCATTAGCTACCCCTCCCAGTTTGGTGTCGTCTGCAAATTTGACGAGTATTCCCTCAATTCCTTCACCCAAGACATTGTACAACAACAGGCCCAGGACAGAACCCTGCAGCACCCCACTTGTCACTTTTTCCCAGGATGATGAGGAACCATTAATGTAATACCTTTACATAGTCATACAACAATTCAATACAAAACAATCGTACCATTCATATCAATATCAATTACACATATAGTTGGCCCAATCATACAGAATAATAAAAATAAAGTACAGTGGTACCAAGGGTTAAGTACTTAATTTGTTCCAGAGGTCCATTCTTAACCTGAAACTGTTCTTAACCTGAAGCACCACTTTAGCTAATGGGGCCTCCCGCTGCCGGCGCGCCGCTGGAGCACGATTTCTGTTCTCATCCTGAAGCAAAGTTCTTAACCCGAGGTACTATTTCTGGGTTAGCGGAGTCTGTAACCTGAAGCATATGTAACCTGAAGTGTATGTAACCTGAGGTACCACTGTACCAAGCATGGTATACATAAATTAATAACTACCGCATACAAGTCACCTCAAGGGATCCCTCCAAAATCTTCTGCATGTTGAAGGTTGACTTCAGGCATGTTATAGCCGGGACAGATATGAAATAAAACCTACACCAGTGTTCATTGAATGTGTCTATACTACTTCTATTTGTGCTCCTTCTAGTCTGTTTTGTCAGTTTTTCCATTAGGGCCTAGCTGTACAGGTTATTAATCATTTTCAAGCTTGCCATTGCTCAAGGCTTCACAATTATGATTCTTGCTACCACAAAATAGTCAATAGGTCCCCTTCATGTACACACAGGAGTGCTATCAAAGGGTTAGGTGTTATTATTTGGCTTGTTATTATACCAGCTTTGTGAAATATCATTGCCCAGAAATCCTGGACCACTGGGCAGGTCCACTACATAGGATAGAATATACCTGTCTCCCCGTACCATCTACAGGATAGATAACTGGTGGTTTCTGTGATTTTGCTAAGAGTGTAGGGAGTCAGATACAGACCATGGATCAACTTGAACAAGTTCTCCCTCAACCTGGCCAATACTGAATGAAAGGGCACCCTCCCACACTCCACCCCATTTAGCTGGATCAATAGTTACGTTTAAGTCACGTTCCAAGGTTTATTCAAGACAGGGACCCTCTCATTTCTGATAACAATATGCTATAAAGTTCTGATAACAATTCTTTATCTGTAAATGACCTTTGAAAAATTAAATTCTCAGTACATGTAAATGCATTAGTTTCTAGTCACCTCTTTTTATAGAAATAAAATGTTGTATTTGTAACCATGCATGTCTAGTGGAACCTAGCTTTCCCTTCATTTCAGCATTTGGTATGGGATTATGAGAAAATGTATTTAAAGGAATAAAGTCCTCGTTTCTCCCAGTCTTTAAATTGTTCTAATTTATATTTATTATAGCACAGTGGATGGTTTAAAAGAGGTGTCTGGGATTAGAAGTTTAGCTTTCTATGAACTGGGTAATATGGCTGTTTGGTCTTGTTCTAAACATTCTATATTTATTTGTTTTGGCCTTCGATACAGTTGTTTTTACCTTGTACCTGTCAAGGTACATGGGGTTGATTACAGAAAAGGGAGAAAAATGTTTTGGCATATAAGTTAGCTGCACAAGATCCAGTTGTATCTGGGTTACTACTGCCTGTTGCCTGGTATTTTTCAAAGCAATAGTTTTGGAAGAAATGAGAAAAATCAGAGTATGTACTGTACTGTCAGTTTAGTGTAGAGGTTCAACAAACCTAGTTCTTGCTGCATGCATGGGGCTGCAGAAAGCCAGGTGGTATAAAACTGGTATAAAAAACAAGTAAGCACTCTCAGTTGGGGACGTATGAATTTGTTCAATTTAGTTTCTCTCCGTATCCAATTTTGCCAATCTTAAGTTCAGCTCTTAACATTTCAACAGCAGTTTGAATGAATGAATGAATAAAACATATTTTAAAAAATCTAATGAAAATTCACCAGCATTTTAGTGCCAATTTCAGTAGTAGTAGTAGTAGTAGTAGTAGTAGTAGTAGTAATAATAATAATAATAATAATAATAATAATAATAATAATAATAATATTTAATACCCTGCCCATCTGGCTGGGTTTCCCCAGCCACTAAATATATACATTTGTGTGCATTCTTAAGGAAATCAGCCCTGAATGCTCACTGGGACAGATCCTGAAGCAGAGACTCCAATACTTTGGCCATCTCATGAGAAGAGAAGACTCCCTGGAAAAGACCCTGATGCTGGGAAAGATGGAGGGCACAAAGAGAAGGGAACGACGGAGGACGAGATGGTTGGACAGTGTTCTTGAAGCTACGAACATGAGTCTGACCAAACTGCGGGAGGCAGTGGAAGACAGGAGTGCCTGGCGTGCTCTGGTCCATGGGGTCAAGAAGAGTCGGACACGACTAAACGACTAAACAACAACATGCAATTTGGCCTAATATACACATTATTTTTTGCAAAGCATTTCCCCCTAATACTATGCATGCATTAATAAAAATAACATGCATGTTATTTTTACTAATGCATGCACACTTAACCCAGGTAAACACCTGGGTGTTTCCTACCTTGGTGAACTGCATTGCAAAATTCCGGAGTAGTGCAAATTGAAAAGGATGGCTGTGTTTCAATTCCTATGTAAATTGGGTAGATTCTCCTTTAAGTGCAAACTGAATAGAATTTCTCCTTCCCTACTCTACTGAGATGCATTCCTTTAAATAAAATAACCACTACCACCTTCTGTATTGTTCCTGACTTTGACGCTGGAGATACCTCAGAGCTATGGTATTTCCTGAGAGTACAGAAATACAGACAAGGGGCCTGAACTATACCTTTGCTTTTGCATTTGCTTCAAAGTTTATGGCATGAATTTGTGGTTAAGGGATGGGAGATGAACCATTAGCTCGATAGAGTATTTACGGTAATCAGAATTCCACCTAGCAGCATACTTTGAAGTCTCCTCCATCATAAAACACGCACAGAAAGACTCAGATAAGTGAATTACACCAAATGAGCATTGCCAATTCAAGGGAGCAAGGCTGGCCCTGGACGTTTTTGCTGCTGGGGCCAAACAGAAAATGCCAAGTTCTGCATCCTCTGCTGCGTTTCTGGGGATGGACGCATGGCAGGCGTGCAGTGATGGTTTCAGAAGACAGGGGCAGGAGGCTGTGAGTGGCGCACTCCATGGAGGCCGAATCTGCCAGCTCTGCAGCTCTCTGGAGCCTGCAGACCTGAGGCCAGGGATACTCCTGCAGATGCTCTCAGCGATCAAACCAGGATGTAAGGGTTTAAGTGGTTCCTAAGGAACCCTGGACAAAAGTTGTTCAGGTCTTTGTAAATTAATATAATTAATTGCACATGCAATTCTGGGGTGATACATTTTGCCAGAAGCCAAATAGTTAGCCCTTCTAGTGGTTGTTTTTTTTTTTTAAAGAAACACCAAAAACAAACCTGACAACTGCTGGGAGAACGTAGAATCATCTTTCTGTTGTATAGGCCTAAGCTGCAAGTGCACAGAGACTGCAGGATTGCCCTGCAAATTCATTTTAAACACAGGGTGGGTGTGATAAACTGTTGTGTAGAAATAATTCACGGAAAGCCAGATGCATATTGTGCCAGAGCAACTGAGCTTCCCTTCAACTCTGTGAAGACAATTCTATACACCCAGAATTTCCACAACCCGTTCCTTCTTCTTCTTTAAATAAATGTCTATAATCAATCCATTCTGTACAAGTAACATCCCCCTCCTTGTACTGTACAGAAAACAACTCTTGTGGGTTTTTTTTAAAAAGACAGGTGCCACACTGCACAAATACTGCTGACCCTTTGTTGCCCTTGAGTTGTGATTTGGTCTGATTCAATAGAGGATGCCGCCACTGTGCCCAATAACAGGAAGCTATTTATTTCAAATTGCCCAAAACAAAATTATAGCTTTCCTTTCCCAGTAGAATGATGTAATTTTCAGTATGTTGCCTTCCTTGCAGCTTCCTTTTCAATAAACTGTTGTTGCTATAGAGACCCTCTCCAGGTTAGCTGTACGCCCTTGTATAGCTCCTCTCCCAAGTGATTACTCCTGTTGCCGTCTAGTTTAATTGTCAGTTTGTGCCTTTGCTTTTGCTCAATAATGCGTGTAGCGGAGCACTTCTTGTACAAGTAAGCACTGTTGACTCTACAATGACAATCAGGGCCACTACAACAGGATAGCTACAAATCTGCTGAAAGAGTTGGACTTCATCTATAGATATTTGTTGTACAGTAAAGTAATGGGCCCTTTCTAGTCCCTGTTGCACAGACTCTTATCAGTGGCGAGCTGGCCATACCGCTTGGTGCCTGTCTGAAAGGAAGGAAAAGGTAGTCACAGGACTTGCCTTAGCATCCTTGAGCAGGAGGACACTTCAGCAGGTCCAACCACTCTACTGACTTTTGTGCAAATCTGGTACATTGGAAAAACTGTGTGCAGAAAACCAAACATATTATGCCTGCCAACCAATATGTATAAGATCTCCATCTCAAGAGCACAATGTATCTGTGTGGACGTAGATGGGGCAACACTGCTTTCTGTGTTACTTCCTTTCAGTGTCACTCACCTCCATGTGCAATGATACGTGATTTATGTAGGCGTCTGATTATTTAATAAACATTTTACACACCGCTTGATTGTAAAAACAAACACCACCACCTCAAAGAAGTTTATTCAGTTAAAAAACCAACAACAAATGAAAGTGCGTAACCATCTTTGAAAATAATGCTGAATTAAAGTGCAAGGACATTTATCACAAGCCTCTCTTGAGGCTCCTCCACCTACCTTATCCACAACATAAGGATTATCATTAATAATAATTACATTTGTTAATAGCTTTATCTTGCCCAAGGCTACCCAAAGAAATAACCAACCAACCAATCAATCAACCAATCCACAAAGATGCATTAAAACACACACACTCAGCAAGGTTGTTACAATCTCTTGCAACTTATCTGTTGCCTTAACCTCAAACTTTCTTCCCCACTGCCTGTGTTGGAAACTGAAATATACAGTGGTGCCTCGCAAGGCGAAATTAATTTGTTCTGCGAGTTTTTTCGTCTTGTGAATTTTTTCGTCTTGCGAAGCACCACTGTGCATTGATGGTTTCCCATAGGAATGCATTGGCGGTTTTTTTAAAAAGGCGCAAGACGTTTTCATCTTGCGAAGCAAGCCCATAGGGAAATTCGTCTTGCGAAGCAACTCAAAAAACGAAAAACTCTTTGGTCTTGC
Organism: Podarcis tiliguerta; assembly: GCF_965153285.1. Lineage (NCBI taxonomy): Eukaryota > Metazoa > Chordata > Lepidosauria > Squamata > Lacertidae > Podarcis > Podarcis tiliguerta. Next base: position 8,820,296 of record NC_139538.1, on the reverse strand, counting down.
GAGTTTTTCGTTTTGCGAGGCATTCGTCTTGCGAGGTACCACTGTACTTGGAGTCAATAGTGGATTTCATGCTCTTTATTCAGCTCATAGTGGTAAGGAGGAATGGAAGTTCCCCCAGAATGTCTGCCTTATATACATTATTTACACAATGGGCCCCACGTGATTGGCTAATTCCAGGATTCTCTTGTAGGCCAATCAGGTTGCGGATTCCCTTCCACCTGGAGCTGGATTGGGTGGCTCCTGTGGACCAATCAGACTGCTGCATTCTGGATCCTATTGTTCTAGGACCAATCAGACTGCTGCATTCTGAATCCTATTGTTCTAGGACGAATCAGACTGCTCCCTTTTGGATCCTATACAACTCAGTACATAACAGAAACCATCAGTCTCAGAAGGCAATGGAGAAATGTGCCCTTTTTGGGTAATTATGGATAATTATGTTGAGATGTTTGGGGTGTCAAGGGAGGGGTAGTACCCCTGGTGGGGGACATGCCTTCTGGGCTAGTTTGTCCACCTTTGGTCCCCCATCCTGCACCCAGCCCTCACCTTTGGCTTCAACAAGCTGTCAGCTCATGGCATTGTGGAAACGGCTTCGACTGGCCAGCTAGGCCAACCAGGTGAGGGTAGCCAGTAGGTCTCAAATCCTTGGTGAGTTAGGGACTTCCCCTGCATGCAAAGACAGGATCTGGTAGATTGAGCGGACAGGACCAAAAACAGGTCTAATAGTCAAGAAGGCGGTTTCTGCACATGCTGTAGGGGAGAAACTCTGATCCTAAACCTCAACTGCCTTGCAACTATACTCAAGGAAAAATCCGTACCTGCTGCCTTGTGGGACATCTTCAGGAGAGGAAAAGGCTGAGCAGTAGACCCTAAGTCCCTAAGGAGGTTGGATCGTGCCTTGTATGCCTCTTTCCGGCAAATCCTGCAGCCAGGCTGGTGCTAAACGTCTTGCTCCGCTTTCCTTTGGGCCAAATAAGTGAGGACGAGAGGGGGGTCTTGTCGTCTAGGCAGCTCAGGACCTCCAAACACACTGCCCAGGCTTGCGCCCCAGGGAGGTCACTTCAATGCTGCTAACACTGGCTCCCTCCACCCCCGGAGGCGCACTCCTTTGTCTCTCGAGACTGACGGATGCCAACCATCTGAGGTGGTTGGTTGCTTTCCTCCTCCTTGGTGTGATTGTGTACAGCTGAAAACGCTAGCAGCATTAAGATAAATCCAGCAGTGTAAACAAATTTTGATGGCTGCAATAATGGAATACTGAATTGCATAGTTTTTGTAAAATATGCAGGGGTTTATGATACTTAAAATGAACCATGGAAAGAGAAGGGAAGAGATTGTCATTTTAAGGATGTAAAACGAGTATTTTAAATTGTAAAACTAAAAATTTAATTAAAATTGCATAAAAAAAGAGGAGGCAGGGGAAAAACACCCAAAAGGTATTTTCACAGTTCACAGTATCAGTCTGAATCAGGGCCGGCCCACTCATGAGGCGATTGCCTCAGGCGGCAGGATCCACAGGGGGAGCAGATCATGATGTAGGTATTTATTTGTCTGTTGTTCCCAATATAGATCTTTATTCCTCGCTCTTGTTCCTCATGCAGCTCTTCCCTCATGCCTTCTTCCCTGACAGGGCGGGTGAGGCACCATTTTGTGTTTCTCCTCAGGTGTCTAAATGTCTAGGGTCGGCCCTGGTGTGAATGAACATAAAAGGAGTGGGCTGGTGGGTGCGGACCCTCAACGTTTCAAATTGCCTGGATTTCTACATCGTTTCCAATAAGCGACGGACAGCCCCGTATGACTAACAAAACGCTGCCTGCAGCTAAAACACAAGTTCAACACTCGAGACACACTCTCGCGCACGCATGCGCCCCACGACCCGCGCCTGCAAGGAATGGTCGGCAATACTTTGTGCGCGCATGCTCAAATCTCTTCTCACGCGGGCAATTCCCTCCTCCTCGTCTATCCAACGCGGGGAGGAGCTTACAGGTCAGCGCACGCGCGTCGCTTCCCTCTCGCAAACGACGTTCGCCTCTCCGCTTTCGGCGAGGGACGGCCGGCCCACATCTCCATATATGGCGCGGCACGTGACGCGCCAGTGCCCTTCCCTCCCTCGGGGAACGGAATCTTGCGTCGGATCTCTATGGTCCGTTCATATTGCTAGCGCGCCCTCATACATACGTATATACACGGAAGTGGTCCCGCCCCTTGACCCAAACGATGGGTTTTGGCGGGAGTTCTGGGGGAAGGGAAGGGAAAGGGAGGCGGCTTCAGCTGCGCGCTAAAAAGGCCTGAGGAGATCTGTGCGCGCGGCCGTTTCGCAGGTGCCTTTAATGAGGGGGGGGGGGCGCACGCGGTGGCGAACCCCTTGAAGGAGCGAGCGGGGGGGGGGAGGGGAAGAAGGGAGTTTATTCCACCACCTCTGTCCCACCCCCTTCAGGGATCCGGGGCACTGCTGTGTTTTGTGGGCCGCGAAGAGTCCCTGTGTTTACTTAGATAACATAGCACTGTTTACGTTTAATGTTTAATAGGGTATTGTATTTTAGTGTTCTGTTGGAAGCCGCCCAAAGTATAAATAATAAATTATAAATAATATAAATTTTTATATTATAAATAATAAATTATTATTATTATGTAGCTGGAGCATTGAGGGGGTGGGCGGAGGGTGGTTGCTTACACTTGTTGTTGCTGCTGCTTTATCCTGCCCAGGGCAGCCCAAAGCGACTTACATCCAACCAACCAGAGAGACAAAAATCATCGCACTGATAGATATAGATATGTAGGTAATAGATATATATGCATAAAACTATATATGTGTCTGTGTGTGTATACACACACACACTGTTTATATTATATATATGAACGTGTATATTATATATATATATATATATGAACGTATGTTGACATTTAAATTTGGAAAAATTGGACAAACTGAAATAGAAACGCCCTCCCGCAGTAATGGGGGTGGGGGTTGCTGTTGCTGTCCACCTGCTTTTGACAGGCAGCTTCCAGGCCCCAACTGCTCCGCTTCCTTAGGGCTGCTTGCTTGCTTATTTGTATTTATAGCTTGTTCTTCCCCCATGCAGTCTCAGGGTGGGCTATATGCAGCTTAGTTACAGTTAAGTCGTGTATAGTGTCCCACCCCAAAGGGGCTTGTGCAAAAAAGGTGCGCCTAAAATGTATGTAGGGATGGGGCCAAATGCTCCTGGAGGGAGAGTGATCGAGATGTGTGTGTGTGGCTACCGCAGAAAAGGCAGTCTCTTGCTTGACTGTCTCACAGGATTTTAGATAGTGGCAGAACTGCTGGCAGGGTGATAGAATCACAGAATTGTAGAGTCGGAAGGGACCACAAGGATCATCTAATCCAGCTCCCTGCAATGCAGGAATCTTTTACCCAACATGGGATTTGAACCCACAACCCTCAGATTAAGAGTTTCATGCTCTACTGACTGAGCTGTCCCTTCGCCCCTCCAGATCTCAGAACTTGGGGAGCTTGATACAGTCTGCTTATCTTTGAACAAGAGATGTAAGCCAGGGACTCCTTCAAAAGTGAGAACACAGCAAAGTGTTCTCTGACAGCCCTTCAGATAGAGGACTGTTCACTGTAAAGAAGAATGCATGGACATCGGAGGAGTTGTGTAATTGTCATCAAGGTTTCTGTACAACTTGCTTGCAGATTGTAGTGTATGTTTCATGGATGTGCATAGAGAAGCCATGATTGGGTGCAGCTCATGACTGGTCCAAATAAAACACACACCACAAGATAGCCAATGTGATGCTACGCAGGTGCTGTGGACTACAACTCACATAATCCCATATCGTTGCCTATACTGTTTGGGGTTGATGGGAATTGTACACCACAGTTCTCTGAATTGTGAAGGGCATCTTGTTGCCTGCTCCTGGAACACACACTTTATAAAAAGCTGGATCTGATACATTCTCCTCTATTGAGGTGGAAGCCAGCTGGTCCATGAAATCAGCAAAATTAAACTACTTGTTCCTGTTATATTAATCTCATGATTTTAAAGTGTGAAAATGACATTTCTGAGTAAAAAGGCTTTGTTGGTTCTTGATCATATGACAACGTAACCTTGCAGACTTTTCACCCTTTTTGTTCTTATATCAGAAGAAAAAAATATAGCCTTGAAGGCTTTTCTGCTTATAAATGAAATGGTTCAACAAAAGTAATTGCTTCACTTTTTAATCTTATCAGTGGTGACAGAATTGAGGCAACTGAGAAAACTAATTTTTCAAATGACACATGTGCATCATTTCCTTCCCATTCCTCCTTTGCAGACTGGTGAGAAACAGCAGCAATGCAGGCATTTCTGAAAGGACCATCTTCAATCAGCACTAAACCCCCATCTACCAAAGATCGGGGAACAGCTGCCACTGCAGGAGGCAGTGGGGAGGGCAAAAGGGTCAGAGCTATTCCTTGGGTGGAAAAATAGTAAGTACTGGATTCTGCTTTGGAATCTAAATGAGCGGTGTAATTGCCCAAGAGGAATGCGAAGGATGAAGAATGCCTCTTGCTTGCCTGAGTGAAGGGGTGTGTAGAAATTGATTCTTGTATGGCTGGCATGTACCCTGCTGTGCAAAGATAAAGAATTGCATCTGTTGATCTGCCCACTATTTCCTCTTGACCCACCCACCACTGGCATGCAGCCCCCAGAAGGTTGTCCATGTGGAAATGTGGCCTTTGGCATAAAAAGTTTCCCAGCCCCATTGCTAGGGGAATGTGATCATCTACATTGGAGGTGTTTTAAATCATAGGTTTTCAACTTTTGGGGAGTCCATGGCTCCCTTGACCAGCTACATTCTTTGGGGCTCAGGAGCCCAGTTATGTCACCCCTTGCCTGCGGAGCTGGCAGCCCCTCACCCTTCCCTTGTGGAGTGTTCCCTCAACCTCCTCTCCCCTCTCCTTGGGAGTCCTCTGGGCAGCCGCCACCCATGGTCTCTGAGCTGCCCCCCCCCCCACCCCAAAGAGAGGTGCCTGGGGCTGGTGGACTGGCTGGCTGGGTTCCCTCCCTTGCTTGCTTACTCCAAGGCCACCTCAGCTCCTGACAACCAGCACCCCAGGCGAGCCCAGAGGCACCATTCGCCTGGGAAGCTTGTAGCCAGGGCTGCTGTAACAAGCAGCCACGCAGGCCTTTGGGAGGCAGAGACCCGAGAAGGCATTTGAGGAGAAAGGGAAGGAAAGAGGCCAGTGTTGCCCTCGGCACCCTTGACCATCAGTCAAGGCACCCCAGGGTGCTAGGGCACACTGGTTGAAAACCACTGTTTTAAATAATGACTATGACTGTAACCACTAGATGTCTCCACTTATATTATGCCTCTCCTTGTGTTGGTGCTCTATTTCACTTCACAGGACAGTGTTATATGAATGCCAGACCAAAGTTAATTCTCCTATATAAGCAGTGCAGTGTCAGAGGAGTGGCCTGTGGAAAATTGCAGAGGTTCTTTCTGTGGAGAAGTAGAAGCTGAACTTCTGTTGACAGCTTCTTTGATGTTGCGATGCTTGCACACGCAGGCCAGGTTGCTCATCTGTGGCTGGCTACTACATCGCCAGATGTCTGTTTTTTGCATCAGAGTATTAGCTATTAAGACTTGCTGCTTTGACTGAAATATTTGTTAAGCTCCATATTTGACGGGTTAGTTGCTTGTTTATCTCTGGAAAAAGAAAAAGAAAAGCTGGCAGCTGCAGAAATTTATTAGACTTTGCAGTGTATTCATTTAAAAGTTTTCCTAAAATCATTTTCAGCAGGCAGTGAAAATAGCAAGGAAGCCAAAAGCAGGTCTTTGGAATGACTTCCACAGGATGGGTGACACAACTGTGACAGCTGTGCTCTGCATCCTTGGACCACTAACTTCCATAAAAGAGAATTGCTTTGCTCATTGATCTAAAGGAACACAGAAGCTACATGTATCGATACTTCTGTTCAGAAAATATTAATAATACATGCTAAGTTTTTTTTTAATTCTTTTTTTTATGTAGCCGCCCAAAATGCATGGATGAAGTTGCATTTCAAGAGGAAGTTGTTGCAGTACTGAAGAAAACCTTACAAGGAGCTGACGTGAGTGATGCAGTTCTCCCAACGCTTTGTGGCATATGCAAGTTAATTTTTCCAGTAGAAGATAATTATTGTGTATCATACTTTTGTGTCTATATAGTCAGAATAAAATTTATTGGCCGTTCTGCAGCTGTATGCTCCCAGAACAGCTCCCAGAACAACAACAAAAATTACAATAAATCCTTAACAGTTGAGAGTTAACGTGTAATATGGGACAACTTCTTGAGTGAGTCTCCAGGGGTATCATGCTCTTGGGACTCCTTTTGTGGGGAATAGATTTTGATGGCAAAAAACCAACCAGAAATAAAAGTTCTGGAATGGTATAGGAAGCTGCATTGTCCCATTGGTCCATCTGGCACGGTACTGTCTATACTGATTTGCTGCAGCCAGTGGCGTAGCGTGGGGGGTGCAGGGGGGGCCCGCCGCACCGGGCGCAACATCTGGGGGTTAGGGGGCACAAATCCACGGGTTAGGGGGCGCAAATCCACGGGTTAGGGGGCGCAAATCCACGGGTTAGGGGGCGCAAATCCACGGGTTAGGAGGCGCAAATCCACGGGTTAGGAGGCGCAAATCCATGGGTTAGGGGGCGCAAATTACTTGCCTTGCCCCGGATGCTGACAACCCACGCTACGCCACTGGCTGCAGCTCTCCAGGACTTCAGACAGACATCTTTCTCAGCCCTTTCTGGAGATGCCAGAGACTGACCAGTGTGCTGCTCTGCCGCTGAGCTACGGCTCCTGCCCAGTTTAATCAGCCCTTTCCCGGTGCCACTGCTGAAATAAACTTCAAAGGCTTCCCTCTGCATTTCCTAAAAGAAGCAAATGAACACCAAACTCTGAAACAACCAGGGTTGCATATCCAGTGCTAGTCCTACTCACAACAAACCCACTGAAGTTAACAGGCATGACTAACTTACAGTCATTAATTTTAATGCATTTCCTCTATGCGTAGAAGTTACAACCTCATGTGTATTTTTAGGGTTGTTAAACAATGCTTTAAAATGCTGCAATAGAAGCTGAGACAACTCCGCCCCTCCCCCGCCCTGGCCTTTCTCTTGTCGTTTATGTTAGTGGCTGGTTTGGCTCTCTGGCCCAAAAATACACCCGTACTTTGGGTCTCAGAAAAGGTCAATGTAATTTGCTTGCCCCATCTCAGGTTTCCTCCCAGGCCAAATCCAGCACTCCACTGCATGCAGACATTTCACACTCCATTGACCTGCTTGCAGCCAGTTGCCCATTGCACTTTTGTCTCAGCAAAACATCAAATAAGCAGAGCAAGCCAACCCTTAGGTCACAGTGCCTTACCTCCTGCCTTTTTCTACCTCTGTGGTGATGATTGACTTTGGACAAATGGTTGACAGATAATGCTGAAGCTCCAGACCTACCAGTTTAAACTGTAGAAAACTGGATGTCTGGGTGCAAGGCCTGATTGAGGAGATTAGGGCCTTTCCGAATAAGGCTCCCCCTTACCCTGAAAGGAACACACGAAGGTACTACAAAATAAGTACTGTGGGCTATGGCATAAGCTTTCAAGGACTACAAAAAATAATCTGGTACAGTTAATGTAATGGCACCATTATAAATCCGGCCTAGTCTATGTGAAATAGAACATTGTACAAGTGGACTTAACTCTTGCAATGGGACTTCCCCCTTCCTCTTCCTCTCCTTCCCCTGCCCTGAAGTTCCTTGAACAGTTCTCAAATTTGCTGTAAAGGATTGGGGGATCTTCTGGAGTAGATATTAGGGGGCTTCAGGGAGAAGGGAAGCGGGGGAAGTCCTGTTGCATGAATGGAAGTCTGCTCCTCTTGTACATAGACCCAAACTTCTTCACTGTATTGGTTGTATTCAACATAGAGCTAAGATGAGCATTCCATCAGTCCAAGGATTCCCTCTTGCACAATGAAATGTTCTTCCCCCTCTTCTTCTGCATGCCCCTACGATCTGTTCAGGAGTTTCCCTCAGTCCTCCAGAGCAGATTTAGGGACAGCATAGGGCATGTGTGGAGGGAGGAACTACCTTTGCCTTAGAGCAAAAAATTAGCTGAATGCCACCCTTTTTCTGTACCTGATGTTTCACATAGAGCTCAATCTTGCCTTCCTAGGGAAATGTGCATCATGTTTAATCATATTCATGCTTTGTATCATTCTTCCCAGTATCTACTTTGTACGAAAGGCCAGTAGTACTTGGCTCCTCCTACTCTTGTAATCTTTTCATTCCAGCTGTTTATTACAAGAACTCTGTAACTAAGAAATAGTACCTGATTTTTTTGTTTTCCTCCCTCCCCCCCATTCCTTTTCCTTTTGTGTCATTAAAAAAAAAGATGCCTGAGGTCTTACATCTGTAAGTTGCTGCGATAAAGCATGATAAAAATGCTTTTAAGTAAATAAAATACTTCGCAACCTAATCTTTTGGTAAGAATATTTAGCTGGAGTTTGAAGAAGATATGCTTCCACTGGAACATCTTAAAACTTGCAGCTAAACTGCCACTCCATCTCATGCATTCTTTGGAAGAGATATCAAGTGCTAAGGCTAGGTGCTAATAATTGTGGGGGAAGGGCAGGACAGTAATGATGGGTTGCACATAGCTTATTTCTAAGAACTCTACTACAACAACATTTTCACATGTTAAAAAGCAGGATATCTCTTGTCAGCACTGCTCCAGGGCACCTTAATCTGCCCCTGAACATGTCCAGTCTCTTTAGCACCTGAAGTAGCTATTTGTGTCCTGGCTATTGTATTGAATAGTTTCATTTTAAGATGATTCAGAGTGCTACATGGGATATTTGACCATCGTTAAATAATAAGCAATCAATTCACCAGTGTCTTCAAATCAGTCTACATCTTGTTAGAATGGCTCAGTTGGTTAGAGCGTGGTGCTGATAACGTCAAGGTTGCAGGTTCGATCCCCGTATGGGACAGCTGCATTTTCCTGCATTGCAGGGGGTTGGACTAGATGATCCTCAGGGTCCCTTCCAACCCTACGATTATAACATGTTTTCCTCGTGGAAATGCCCATGCTTTTGAAAGTGTTTTGCACCATGTGTTGTAAATTTCCACGTATCTTTAGCCTGATAATAGGCCACCTATAGGCACCATAACTTCATCATTGGCAACAGTCAGAAATAGCATAGCTTGGTCATGTTACAGCTCTGCTAAAAATACAGCCATTAAGTTAGATAAAGGATTAGGAGATCCTTCATCAGACCTTACTGTAGGTGCCAGCTAAATGTGCTGTTCAAGTTGGTGGTATTCATTCATTGATTGGTAAGTGTAGGTTTTCTATAAAAGTACCAAAAGTGTAGGTTTTCTATAAAGTAGCAGGATAGTGGCTGTTTGGTGTGCAGCTCTGCTTGTGTATGAAGCCCACAAACCTGCAGAATAGTGCATTATTCCTGCCATACCATTATGAAAATGAAAATTCAGATGGGTCCTGTATAATCCTAAACATGCTATGAAGAATGGAGGTTGGAATCCACAGAGCTAAGCATCCAAGGGGATGATTGGATTCCATGGAGCTCTAAGTGGCAAATGGATCCTTAAAAAGATTGGCGTTACTTTTTATCTTTTGCAATAGTCAGAGACAAACACACACAGATTTTTAAAATGCAAGCATGAGGTTCTTTTAAAAAGGGGAGTGGAGAGGATGACTTTCAAAAGACAGTCTGACATTTCTGTGGTTGCAAGAGAAAGGACCAGAAATCCCATTGGTTTCTTTCTCTTTCTATTTTTTGCCCTAATGTTTAAAGCATACATGTTCATTAGTTAGTATGTACTGATCAAATATTGTCAATTGAGCCCCTTGTTGGGCAAAAGATTCCTGTATTGCAGGGGGTTGGACTAGATGACCCTCATGGTCCCTTCCAACTATACAGTTCTGTGATTCTAATTGACAGCCTACTTACCGTATTTTTCGCCCCACAGGATGCACCAGCCCATAGGATGCACCTAGTTTTTGGGGGGGAGAATAAAGGAAATTTTTTTTATCCCCCCCCCCAGGTGCGCTGCGCTAATCCTGAAGCTTGGGGCATGCGGAGCTCAGCGTGCCCCAAGCTTCTGGGTGCCGGCAAGGTCTCCGCTAGCCGTGGGAGAGCCGCACGGCTTTCCCACAGCTAGCCGAGCGCTGCGCCAATCCCGAAGCTTGGGGCATGCGGAGGTCAGCGCGCCCCAAGCTTCTGGGTGCTGGCAAGGTCTCTGCTAGCCGTGAGAGAGCCATGCGGCTCTCCCAGGGCTAGCGGAGCGCTGCGCCAATCCCGAAGCTTGGGGCGTGCGGAGCTCAGTGCGCCCCATGCTTCTGGGTGCCGGCAAGGTCTCCGCTAGCCGTGGGAGAGCTGGGTCTCCCACGGCTAGCGGATAGCTTCCTGAAGCCTGGAGAGCGAGAGGGGTCGGTGCGCACCGACCCTTCTCGCTCTCCAGGCTTCAGCGAAAGCTTGCATTCGCCCCATAGCACGCACACACATTTCCCCTTCATTTTTGGAGGGGAAAAAGTGTGTCCTATAGGGCAAAAAATACGGTATTTGCCTGCAGCCCAATGTTCCATGAAGCCAAAAATGCTGCTGGATAGGTGGCCATTTACGTATTTCAATTTTATTATAGTGTCATTTTGTCAGCAGGTGTGTGAGGGCTCCTGGTCCCCTAGACTTGCTCTGCAACAAAAGTCTTGCTTGCTGAAGGACTTCCTCAATGTGATCTGGCTATTCTGCCCCCCCCCCCAGGTCCTTTGAGGGATTGGGCATAAACAGTCACTATTTAAAAAAAAAAAAAGCTGAAGGAAATTGGTTGAAGTAAAACACAAAAGACACTTCTGTGTGTGTTCTGTGACAAAATCCAAAGCGAGTAACTCTTGTTGATTTTAATAGAAAATGTTCCTTTGCATTGTTACAAGAATTGTTATAATTAATTTTTTTTTAAAAAAGCAACTTAATATCATTTATTCACAATTAGTTCATTTCATAGTTAGCATAATTACCAGACCTGTTGATGATTAAATTGCCTTTTGTTATTACTTTAAAGTATTAAATTAATTAGAACACTAGATTTCTGTTTGACCAAATCATTTACTGACCTGTCCTGTGTCCAACTCAAGTATGCATCTCTGTATAGTATTTAAAATATTATCTAAAGCATCTGTTTCACTTCTTTCCTTCTGTCTTGGGGTCACCAATTACAACACTTTGAAAATAAAAAACTAAAACATAAAGATAGCACTTGAAACAGGCCGGTAAATATTGATCAGATTAAAATCTATGCCTGCAATTATACACAACTCTTATTTGCAGAATCGTGTCCCATGCTTGAGTTCTGGCATAGACACCTATGTAAGTGTTGTAAAACAAATACTCAATGATAACATCGCCTGAGGTTTCTTGTTCCTCTAAAATATCCACTTACAAAATATTGTATGACAGAATTGTTTAACCTCCTGCTGTTGCAGCTTCCCAATCTCTTGTTCTATGGCCCACCTGGAACTGGAAAAACATCCACTATTTTGGCAGCAGCCAGAGAACTCTTTGGGTAAGTGTGGGATCTAGTGGCATTCAAGTGTCTGTTTTGAGTCCGTCAATCCTCTAGTACTTTTGGTGACTTAATAGTAGGCACTTGGTTTAGTGCAACATGAAGAGGCAGAAATTAGGCAGAGTGAATCTTGAGTTTGCAGGCATTTCTCTTCCTCCAGGAGAGATAAACCTGTAGTTAACGTCGGCAGAACAGTTTTAAGGCATAGTTACTGAAGCTGAGACTTTAAGAAAGGTAACCAAAAGTTAATTTTCCAAACTGAGATCATGATGATTTTGAGTGTTTGGAAGCAAAACAGTAATGCATGGCTGCAGAATTTGTGGCCACAAAGTCTAACACTATGTATTATGGAGCGAGACAGGTACTTGAACTGCCCACCCCCATTCATGCAGTCTCCTCCTTGAGACTAGGTGGGTTTTTTAAAACTGAGATTTTCCTTCAGTTGCATATTCATAACTTGCATGTATATATAGGGAAGAGATGCACAGAAATGGGGGGAATGTCACTCAGTGATTTGAGTGTTTTGTTAATTGAGTTCCTTTTACAATCAATATAGAAGTTTTAACAAATTTAGGACGTTCTGCTCACTAATCATAGAGCTAGAGAAGGCCTTGTATGCCTTCTAATACAGCCTTCACTAAGCTGATGCCATTTCGATGTTTTGGACTGCAATTCCCACCAGACCTATCAAGTACAGCTGATGGGAGTTGTAGTAGGGAACATATAGAGGACGCTTGGTTGGAAAATGTTGATCTGGACCAACCATACGGAAAATCCAGAGCTTAGAGCCTTTCAAGTTGAGATGCTTTATCCTAGTCTGTATCTGTATTGGGCACAATTGTTTTTATAGTTTCATTTTTTTTGTCAAATCACTTTGGGATGTTAATAATGCCTTAAGTGATTCATAAGTTAAATAAATAATGAATCTGTAGTCCAGTTCCCCAAACAAAAGGGAGGAAGGGGAGCGAGAAAACCTTGTTCCTTGGTTAAAACCTTGTTTTAACCAAGGAAAACCAGCATCCAGAATTCAAAATGCAAAACCAGATTAATAGCTCGGTATAACAAATAGGTTAAAAATTGGCTGAATTTCTGTTCTGATAAACAGGCCCGAACTGTTCCGGCAGAGAGTCCTCGAGCTGAATGCATCCGATGAACGTGGAATACAAGTCATTCGAGAGAAAGTGAAGAGCTTTGCTCAACTAACGGTGTCGGGAAGTCGTTCAGAGTAAGCGCAATGATCAAAGCTGCTTTGTAGGATTGTATTTCTCTCTGCTTTAGTTTTATAAGGGTTCGCTCTGTAATGCTAAATTAAGCCACGAGTCAGCATCGCACGGTGGATTTTGGGCTCTCGAGTGAGTCACGGGAGCATAACTGCATTCTGAGGGAATTTATCCTTCACATGTCTTGCACCACTGTACCCGATAGGACATTTATGGAAGCCGTGAAACTGTGTGCAAGCTTCCCAAATGCTGAATGCACTTGTCTTCTACTGCACCCTGAATGATTCAGTTGCTGGCATACAGACAGCAGCTTGTCAGTCGTTGTGTGTGACATTTTATTTCCAACATTCAGTCTGTCAGCTACTTGAAGAGTTGGCTGAGTTATGGCCAAGCTGGCTGGGGAAGATGGGAGTCTGTGGGCCACAACACCAGGGAACTCAAGATTGCAGTACGCTGGAACAGTGTGAGGGACGTTATCTTGTCCTTCACAACAGGAAGCAGATTGTCTTGGCCGGCCCTGATTACACTGTCAGAACTTGAACAGGATATGTTCTGAGACACGTGTCATCCTTGAAATAGAAGTTCTGAAATATTAAAACATATTTCAAATCTCAGAAATGGATAAAAGTGGCTAAGCAATACTGATATCATCATTTGTTGGATTTGCAAATATAACCTGCACTAGTACCTAAAGTTGTTAATGCATGTTTTTGCAATGGGTGTGTGTTTAGTGGCAAGCCGTGTCCCCCGTTTAAGATTATAATCTTGGACGAAGCGGATTCTATGACCTCAGCAGCCCAGGCAGCTTTACGGCGCACCATGGAGAGAGAATCCAAAACAACACGCTTCTGCCTTATTTGTAATTACATCAGCAGGTATGTATGGGTTTCACCATGCTTTCTTACTTATTGTTTGATGGAAAATATTTATTATTTCCTGGTTCCCATTGTAAAAATCCTAAACTTGCATTGTAAAGAGTTGCTTAATTCCCCTTGGGAAATGAGGAACGTAGCACAATTGATGCATTGCTAAATTTTATTTTATTGCTAAGGGGCAGGAAGTAGTGGAAAGTATATTGTTGTGTTCTGCGGAAACTAGAGAGGACGGATTCCTCTTGTAATTGCGTTTCACTTTCTCTTTTTCACAGGATAATTGAACCCATAACATCTCGATGCTCCAAATTTCGTTTCAAGCCCCTTTCAGACAAAATCCAGCAAGAGAGACTTCTAGACATTGCTGAAAAGGAGAATGTGACTGTCAGCAGTGAGGTAGCTTTTCTGTTCATTCAGAGATTCATTGTTTTTAATTCTGTGAAAAGAGACGAACGCAATGCTTAGTGTCTTTTTTTCTGGGTCACTGCTGAGCTACATGCATAGTATAATCATTACCCATATTTTACAGAAGGGGCGTTGGTCCTACAACTTAGTCAAAATACCGTATTTTTTGCTCTATAGGACGCACTTTTTCCACTCCAAAAATGAAGGGGGAAAGTGTGTGCGTCCTATGGGGCGAATGCAGGCTTTTGCTGAAGCCTGGAGAGTGAGGGGTCGTTGCACACCGACTCCTATCGCGTTCCAGGCTTCAGGAAGCTGCGGATAGCAGCCTGCTGTCCCCGAAGCCAAAACAGCGAGACTGGGTGCTGCACAGCCCTCCATCTCGCTGTTCCAGCTTCGGGATGGCTGCGCAAAGCCTCCGCAGCCCACCGCCCTGCGGTGGCTTGAAAGGCTGTCCCCAAAGCCAAAACAGCGAGACGGGTCGCTGCGCAGCCCTCCGTCTCGCTGTTCCAGCTTCGGGATGGCTGCACAAAGCCTCCGCAGGGCAGCGGGGTGAAGGCACAAAGGATGTCCCCGAAGCCTCAAGCCTTTGGAGTGCAGCTGCGCTCCAAAGGCTTCAGGGATATTTGAGGCTGGCGGTGGGGGAAAGCAGCGCTTCCCCCCACTGCCAGCCCCACAAGCTCGGGGGGCAGCGGCAAGGCCTGCTCTTGAACGCACCTTGTTTTTGAGGGGGAGAACAATAAAAAAGTTTTTTCCCCTATTCCTCCCCTATTATGGTCCGGTGTGTCCTATGGTCCGGTGTGTCCAATAGAGCGAAAAATACGGGTAATTAAGCGTAGTTAGGGAATTTCTGTGCCAGGTCAGTGGTGGCTAGTATTTTTGGCAAGTGTGCCACAAGTTCAAAGTACAGACTAGTGGCATTCTAGAGTACACAAGTGGTTTTGCAGTGCAGTGGTGTGGCCTTACCTCTTTATTAAGTTTATTAAGCTAGGGTGCAGACTGCAGTGCTGGAGAGGCTGAGCTTAGGCCTGCCTCTGCAGTATCAAGACACATGCTACCCTGCTTTTATTCAGGAGTGCTGCAGCCTCATGATGCCAGCGTCACAGGGCTTTGTCTGGAGCAAATAGTGCCTACCCATTCATACCAGTCCTGGCATCTGCAGTCACACTGAACCGCATCCCTGTTTAAATAAACACAGTAGGCCTCTCTGGCAGCAGTGAGAGAGCTCACACATAGTTACAGAAGAGGGAGGAGGAAAACCTATTTGCAAATTATTTGTATATTTGCTTAACTTTGCTAAAGGAAGCATTCTGTTCTAGCTCAAACTTGTGAGATTAAACATAAAGCTTACTCTTGTGTTCCTAGAACGTTATCCGTGTTGTGATACAGAGATCTGACAGTGTTGGAAAAAAGCCATGGGGACACATCACACCACTTATAACGTGATTACCATGAGAGCATTTGTTGATTTGTAGTTGAGAAGGAAAATGTGTAACTACATGTGACAAATGGGGAAAGTGCTGTGTTCGCCCCCTGAACGTGTTAGCCTTCCTTCTGAATTGGGCAAGATATGGAATCTGCTGTAGGAAAAGAAGAGTACTTCAGAAAAGGATCTCAACTGTCTCATCTCTTCTTTGATTTTCCTATAAAGCAGTATTTATTTCTTCCATAGGGAGTCTCTTACCTTGTCCATGCATCAGAAGGGGACTTGAGAAAAGCAATCACACTTCTTCAAAGTGCTACACGATTAACAGGCGGGAAAGACGTCACTGAGAAAGTTGTCACTGAAATTGCAGGGGTAGGTCTAGTTTGCGTATTTCAGTGGCCCAGTCTATGCTTGCAATTATTGGAAAACTGCTTACATAAAATGGTATTTTTTCTTCACAGCCATCTGTTCAGTTGTACCACGCTTGCTTTTTCTTTCGTGACTTGCCCTGAATACTAAAGTTCACAGGGGTGCAAAACAGGGCATACAGAAATATATTCCATAGACACTTGTGAATTATTCAAACATGAAGACAAGCTTTTGAATACAATCCACTTTCATTTTGCTTAATTTTCTGTTTCTGCTAGGTCTGACTGATTTATTACATGTTTATTTACTAGGTGAATGCTATTGCATCTCACCGATTTATGTCATGGGATCATTTATATGTTTGGAAATGTGAGACCAAATCCATTCCCAAAGCAGAATCTTGGGGCAGAGCATGTTGTCTCTGAATATCTGTGGTTCTGGAAGTTTGAAACAGACTTATGTTTGCTGATCCAGCAGAAGACAGAGAGGCATACAATATGGCAGAAATCAACACTGTGGATAATCTTTCATAAATTGCATTGCAAATGTGGCAGAACTGATGTTTCTACCATCTTGGTTCCATGACGAAGGGGTGGTTAAAACATAGGAAGGATACCTAATCCACTCTGAACCATTTGTCAGGAGGGAAATGAGGCCATGGGGTGAAGTTACGGTATCCCCAACAGATACTGCAACTTCACACGACTTTCACTAATCTACTGCTGCTAATCTAACCGCTGGCTCTCACTAACCGTGGGGCAAAGGGGTTCTGCCATCCCCTTTTTGGCATTGCGTGATGAATGAAACTGGAGGAAAATACCACTGGTGCAGCAGTTGCCATATGAGGATTTTCCTACCTAAAAGGTGTGTGTAAACCCAAGAACATTGGTTGAAGTGAAGAAGACCTATGGAAAATGGTATGTTCTGATGGTGGCTTCTGAACTTTTGCTTACACATCAGGACTTGCAGTCACTGTTTTTATTTATTATTCTCGGCGCTTCAATGAGATGTTTTTCTTTATGCATCTTTTGTTTTAGATTGTCCCTCAAGGAATTTTAGACGGTCTACTAACCGCATGTCAGAGTGGTTCATTTGAAAAACTGGAAGCTGCAACAAAGGTAGCTTGCTTTAGATCGAAAATGTACAAGGTTCAGATCAGATTTTTTTTAATGCTACTTCTCTTTCTGTATTAGCAAGTTGTAGAGGAGGTAGTAGTGGTTATGTAAGCATGTTGAAACAAAAAACTGCTCGTCTTTAAGCCAGTCATGGTGTAAATGTAACATGAACTCCCTGACATTTATTCCCTGTGACCTTAGGTGGGAAAGCACTCTCAAAGGGAGTAGCAGCACTCCCTGGTTACAAAAATCCCCAGAAGTAAATGCATTATGCGTGGGTAAAATTTATTTTACCCAGAAAAACACTGCCCACTTTTGTCCCTGGCTCTGTCCACCGACATGTGCCCCCTTTCCCCAAAGGTTTCCCAGAGGGAGTGGGGCCCTCCAGCTACAAAATGTGCCTTACACACCTGCAAACAGCTCTACAGTCCTTATTGCAAGGTGTATCCCAAAAACTGTAGGCTTGCATTAAACTCCAACACACTTCTTGTGGGGCGGCACATCTGATAATCCCAGATCCTTTGCTGCCAAATCTGACATTTCAAGCCCCTTGGCAGCTCCACTAGCTGCCCTACTAAGCATAAGTGGTAGCTGCACATGAAATGGCCTTTATGTAGTGTGAGACTAGGTGGATGAGACATTGGCTTGCGATTAATAGTGCAAGTTAGTACTTTAAAAGCAGGAGTGGCTAACATTTCATCACAACTTGGCCCCTGGTGATGCTAAGAAACTTTAGCTAACTACAACTGTTTTTAAGGTTAGAGCTTCCCCAAACGTCACTTCTTGCTTTAGTGTTGTATATACTTCCTTACAATTGGGTGATGGAATAGATGAATTGTGAAGATGCATTTTTAGTTTATCGTAACTCTTTAGTCTTTCCCGGCAGCTGGTCTGTGCTCAGGCATGTGACACACACACGTATTCCAGAATACTCAATGAGGCTGACACAGAGACTTCACTTAAGCTAATAATCTGATTTGTGTCTAAAATGACTCATTAAACAATGGTATAGTACTTGCGTACAATAAAACAAGATAGCCTCCTGTTGTCTGAACCATCAAATAATCCTCTGGGTATTAGACAAATCCAATTTAAACTACCTGTTCTGAATTTGTATCATGTAGCATGCTTGTATTTGGTAATACCGTTACTCTCCATTTTCAGAAATCTCATATTGCAATAGGGAACCAACAATAAACTAAGCTTTGTCTCTTCCAGCTTTTTGTGGTTTAGAGTAAGTCAAGGAGTACTTTCTGTCTGCACTGATATAATGTTTTGGTTGTCTAAGCCTGTAGCTTATTAGTTTAAATCGGCTAATGCTAGCTGCTTCCAATATTTGTTTTCCCCTATGTCCAGAATCTGATCAATGAAGGTTACGCAGCTACTCAGTTTATAAACCAGCTTCATGATACCATTATCGAGAGGAAGGATCTCAGTGACAAGCAGAAATCTGTTATTGCAGAGAAGCTTGCTGTGAGTCTTCATTCTGTTTCAGTTCTTTTTATATCTAGAATGCATGTTTGCTTGTGGTTTGGGGGCCATAAGAAATCCTTTACACTTTGTGCACTTTGTACACTTTGTGTACACTAATGCATCCTTTGTGCATTAGTGAATTCTTCCCAAAGAATGGTATACTAACGGTACTCTCCCTGTACGAGGCAATTCTCCTTTTATGGTAACAGGCAGTGGTAAGAAGGGCTTCAAGAGAAATGGACATTGGCCGTTGTTACCCCAGCCAACTTGCTTGAGCTTACCTGTCTAGTCATTACACACGATGGAAAAGCAGAGGGAAGATTTTTAGCACTGCTCTACATTTATGCAGTGATTAACAGAGATATTTTATTGCTGTTCAGAACAGGAAGACACAATGAGTTTACACAGATTTCACAGGTGTGCTTGACTCCTGCTAGGGAGAAACAAAGGCAGAACTTTTTGGGTGTGCCTTTTTCTGTCTTGTTAGTTACAGGCAACTGCAGTGCCTGCTTGCAAGACTGGCTGAGAAATGCAAATTTAAATTCAGGTAGGGATTCCTCTAACAAATGGTCATACAGAGCTCTGCCAACCAGCTTTAGAAAATGTTGGCTTGAGTAAAGTGTACTTGGGGGTGGTCAAAAGTTTGATTTTGAAGCTCCCTATAACAGCTTGAAAAACTAATTTACGTTCCTGAGAGAAGCAGGGAGGTGTAAAAGCCTGCTCTTCTCTGACTGCATTATGTATAAAAATAAATAATAATAAAACAACAACAACAACAATTTATTATTTGTACCCCGCCCATCTGGCTGGGTTTCCCCAGCCACTCTGGGCGGCTTCTAACAAAGATGGAAAATCCACTAAAATGTCACATATTAAAAACTTCCCTGAACAGGGCTGCCTTCAGATGTCTTCTGAATGTCAGGTAGTTGTTTTTCTCTTTGACATCTGATGGGAGGGCGTTCCACAGGGCGGGCGCCACTACCGAGAAGGCCCTCTGACTGGTTCCCTGTAACTTGGCCTCTCGCAGTGAGGGAACCGCCAGAAGGCCCTCGGCGCTGGACCTCAGTGTCCGGGCAGAACGATGGAGGTGGAGACGCTCCTTCAGATATACTGGACCGAGGCCGTTTATAGTTATCTTGGGAGATCTTGAAAACTCGTAACTTTTCCTTTTTTTGGCAGGAGACAGACAAGTGCTTGGCAGATGGGTCTGATGAGTTCTTGCAGTTGATTAGCCTCTGTGCGGTGGTGATGCAGCAGCTAATTCAAAACAACTAACAGCACAGCAAAATATTTTCCTTTTCATTACTTCATCCTATTTGATGCAGCTATTTGTGGTACTTTTTGATAATAAAATACAGCCTTTGTGCCTGACATTCTAGTGGTATAACAGTACAATGAAAATGAGCTTTACTTTTACAGCATTTCTGCTGCTTTAAAAAAAGGAATGCAACTTTTTATTCTTGTACTTTTTTCCTAAATGTTATACTTAATACAGTGCTGCCATAGCTAAGCATTTGTCATTTCACCTTTCATAGTCCAATTCACTTTAACATTCCTTCTACTGTATTGTCATTCACTGGGATTTTGGTTTAGGTTGCTGTAGAATGCACAAGAACTCAGGATAGGTTTTTCTACACCTAGCGGTCTTATGGAAATAAATTATCCCGTGGAATTTGAAGACTTTACACAAATTATGGCATAAGCTTTACAGACTTTGCTTGTGTCTTAAGCAGGGCTACCTCCAGGAAAGTTTTAGTGTAAGCTACATTTCATAAGAAAGCAAAGTACAGTGGTACCCCGCAAGACGAATGCCTTGCAAGACGGAAAACCCGCTAGACGAAAGGGTTTTCCGTTTTTCGATGCGCTTCGCAGGACGAATTTCCCTATGGGCTTGCTTTGCAAGACGAAAATGTCTTGTGAGTCTTGAGATTTTTTTTCGCTCCCCATCCCCATTTTCTAAGCCGCTAAAAGCCTTTTAGCAGCTAATCCGCTAATCCTTTAATAGCCGCTAAACCGCTAATAGGGTTGCTTCGCAAGACGAAAAAACCGCTAGACGAAGAGACTCGCGGAATTAATTTCGTCTTGCAAGGCACCACTGTACTTTGTCCTTGACCAATAACTTTGAATCTCACTCCTAAATACCTTTCACCATGCACATTTTTGCATTGATTTTACTTTTCCTGTTGACCTACACTGAAAGGTGGCTAATTTGGTGTTGAAGACCCAACATTGCTGGGGCATGGGAATGACACACAGGACAGAGGTACAGCCTATTGGAGACCAATCTCTTCCAGCATTGTTCTTGCAGTGGCCAGCAGCCAATACCTGCGGAAAACCCTAAGCAGGATCTGGACACAATAGCCATCTCCCCCTCCAGTTTCCAGGATCTGGTGTGTTCAGAAATATTATAGCTAATATTGTAGCTATAGCTGTTATAGCTAATAGTGATGGAAAGCCTCATCCCCCATGAATTTAATCCTTTGGTGCCCATCGCTGCCTCCTGCAGAGGCAGGTTCCACAACTATCTTCCTTGGATGTCCACAAGTTTTCTAGTGTGAAAAAAAATTCATTTATCTTCATTCCAACACCTATTTTGTAAACTTCTATCATGTCACCTTCAAAGTCCCCATTTGCAAAGCCTGGATCCAAACCAGCCACTGCTTTTGCCTATACTGTAGTTGAGCTGAAGGAATAAAAGGCTGCAACCCTCCAGCGCATCAGGTAATGGGAGAAAGTACATTCACAGCTGACCTCCCAAA
Source organism: Podarcis tiliguerta (assembly GCF_965153285.1). Lineage (NCBI taxonomy): Eukaryota > Metazoa > Chordata > Lepidosauria > Squamata > Lacertidae > Podarcis > Podarcis tiliguerta. The sequence goes on along the minus strand of NC_139538.1, from coordinate 8,799,082 downwards.
TTGCCCAGGAGAGTAAAGCCCTTTGGTTTGGCCCCTTGGTTGTCAGCTGCATCTATATCCCCCTTTTGAGATAATCTAACCATCACTGGCAGCAACCAATGGGGAAGCTGTTCGTTTACTTGTGATCTATTTTACTTCACAAATTATGGCAGAAAGCAACAAGTTGTAGCATTAGTAGAAGGCTTTATGTAAACTACTGGCCATGACACGAGTGAAAAGCCAGCCCCATGAGACAAGTACAGTGGTACCTCTGGTTATGTTCTTAATTCGTTTCGGAGGTCCATTCTTAACCTGAAGCACCACTTTAGCTAATGGGGCCTCCGCTGCTGTGCCACGGCCACACCATTTCTGTTCTCATCCTGAAGCAAAGCTAACCTGAAGCACTATTTCTGGGTTAGCGGAGTCTGTAACTTGAAGTACCACTGTAGCTGATACGTGCAGCAAGTATGCTAAAAGTGCAGGATATAAAGAACTTTTTAAATCAGTTTACAAATCACCAATGTTAGAAATGAAACTTGCCAGCCACAGTAGCAACAGCTATAGTACTGCTATTCTCCTGATGAAAGTAGTAATCCCTCATCTAAGGCACACATACAGAACTCAAAGTTGAGACTATCAATCAATCACATGGGAAGTTAAGGATTGTGTTGTCAAGAGCTCAGAGTTGGGTGCATTGGTTCAAGTTAAACCCTTAAAATTTGTAAGGCTGTGTGCTATTTATGGGCCAACATACCAGTTTCCTCAGGAAATCTACCTGCTCCAGTATTTAGAAAGGCTTATTCATTCCTAGTCTAAGTGTCAGCAGATAATACTGTGAAATTATACCCCTGACAGAGGCCAGTTTTGATTTTTGCTCCTTTGGGTTGCCAGTTTTTTTCTGCAAGGTGGAATCATTTTTATTTGATTTGTAATGACAGACTAAAGTTTTTCTGTGAGTCTAAGCGCAAGTCATATAGCTGGAAAGGATGCAAAAGTCCTGGGCTGAAGAAGAAACAAGAGATAAATTGTTGATCTAATGAATGACACAGCACCAATACGCTAAAACCAGATTATAAAGGCCTATCACCACTGAGTAAAAGTTTAGCACATCAATTTACGTAAAAACCATATTTTCTCAAATCTAATGCTCACTTTTGGCCAAATCACGTTGCAGAAAACAAGGTGTGCATTAGACACTCTGGCACATTAGACTCAAGTAAATGTGGTTGTTTCCCAAGGGTAGAATGAAATATTGGTGCATCTAATGCAAGACTATAGGCACTTATCCAAAGAAACCTACAGCTCAGTCAAGTGAATATATAAGCATTTTATTGAACATTCAAACTTCATTAAGACATGTGCAAATGGCAATTTTAATGGGTTTAACCCTAACTAAGACAATAGTAATGATTGCTTGCTGGGGTTTAGCAACAGGGTCCAGATCACACTTAACACTAATTCAATACTTTATTCAATAAATACATAGCAAACAAAAATGCATTTTTAATGCTCTTATAAAAGATTAGTCATTTTGAAAGGCCAATTTAGTCTATTATAGAACTATAATATACAATAAAGGTAGGTATGCCAGTTTAACATAATTGGCTGATTTTATGCAGCACTTATACCTTTTAGTCCATAAGTAAATAATTAAATGAAAAAGAACATCTAGCACAACCACTTCTACAGAACTAGGAAATAAATTTCTAATAAAGAAAAAATTTACAGACCCCATGACTTTCCACCCAACCCCAACAGTCTAAAACCCTAAAGAGGAGAAAGCCAAAGGCTCTCCCCACAAAAGCTCACGACAAAATGTCGCTTTGCTTATCAAAAATCTGTATTTCTGATCCGTAATGAGCATTGAGACAAGATTCAATGTATCTCCCAAGAAAGAAGCACAATGCCCGTTGTGGATCGCCTAGTCAGCAACAGCGAGCACTGCATTCCAAAAACATCTCAATCCCAGGGATTAAATGAGGTCAGCCACATTCATTGGCATTTCCTCCACTGTAGTATTGTAGAAAGTCTCAATATCCCGAAGGATCCGCTTGTCCTCCTCAGTGACAAAGTTTATAGCCACACCTTTCCTGCCAAAACGACCACCGCGGCCAATCCTGCACAGAACAGGGAAAAGAGTATAAAGAAGCTAATTTTAAACTCATTTTAAATAGCCTGTTTCCAGGGACAAAAATTGTTTTAAGTGGTACTCACTGGCAGATTAATGTTGTCACACAATTGCTGCGCTGTACTATAGCACCGTTATTCTTTTGTGCCGAAAGCATATGCAAGATTTATTTTACTCTCTTGAGTACTGGCAGATACCAACTAAAGAAAGGTTTTGGCAGCACAGACAAGCCACGTTATACCCAGCAAAACTTAACCTCCCCCACCCCCCTTCTGCATAACTCAGGCAAATTATAAGCTCACTATCGGCTTTTAAACATGGACAGAGCTTGATGTCAGCCTACAAATTACAAACCTTTTTTTCTTAACCAAAATTTTCCAAATCCAAATCCCTTGAAGCCAAACATTACATTTACTTCCTCAAAGACACAAATTTATTCAGTGGGAAAACTTACCACCACTTTTTGCAGAACCACCAGTTTTTGCAGTATCATTTACAGGGCACACTGGAGATATACAGGTTAAAAAAAACAAAACCCACAACTTCTGCTTTCACCTGACCAAGGTATTAAGAGCTTTTAAGACAAAACATAGCTCACAACAATCATTACAAAAGAAAAGTATATAAATACCAACTCGCTCTTTATTGAAACAGTGTGCCGCTTACGAATCCACGTCCTAAATTACGCCAACGTCGCTTCTGAGCACCTTCCCGTCATCAACTGGGCTAGCGACTCCTGTATTTTTTTACATCAAGTAACAAGGTACAATTTACTTTGTTTAGGGGACAAAGCCACTATGATAGATAACTAAGCTTAGGGAGATAAACTGAAAGCTATTAGAAGATACACCAGAGAAAGAATCCCACTGTAAGAAGAACCAAAGAGCAGCAGTGAAGGTATTGGCACAAAGAAACTTCCAATAAAGCAACAGAACAAGCTGAAAGAGGCAAAGTATTTACTTCTAGGAAGGAAAACTAATAGCAACTTTGGAAACAACATAAACCTCTGCTTTCCTAATCACAATACAACAGTAGTAGTTCTTTAAAGAACTTCTGCAGACTCAACAACACATGCCACAGAACATTAATTCAGCAGCTCTATCCCGAAAAACAATAATTAATTGCTGAGGTTCCAATACAAACAAGTTTTCCCACTGTTTTGTTTCATTGGCTAACAAAGAAGCTCTGCCCCTCCCATCCTCACAACACTATGTGCACGTACACACACTGTAGTATATGATGCAAGAAAGCAAGACAAGTATTCAGGGTGTGCAGATTCTGAAGAAGCTTCGGAATGGAAACTGAGTGGAAATTCAACTGACCTGTGAATGTAGTTCTCACGATTGGTCGGCAGATCATAATTTATAACCAACGATACTTGCTGCACATCAATGCCACGAGCCTACAAACCCAAGTAATAAATTACTATAAACACACAAAAAACTTCCCCCAGGGTCACAGTATACTTATAGCTTTGTTGACCATGTTATAGTGATGAACTACAATAATGCAAGTCCATAGTGGAGCATGGTCTTTACTCTTCCAACAGCTTGAGTAGCTCAGGTTACAAGAACCTGCACCAAACAGAACAGCTTTGGGTAAGTACGCACAAAAGGCAGGGACCATGGAAACTTACCAATAAATCAGTAGTGATCAAGACACGGCTTGAACCTGACCTAAATTCTCTCATGATAACATCTCGCTCCTTCTGGTCCATGTCACCATGCTGTATGGATAGATAAAGCTTGTTAACCAACTTCTGAAGTATCAAAAGGCTTCTCCATTTTAACCTATGGCCTTTTAAATATAAAATATTCAAAACTTTGCTAAACTATTCCTCTGGTAACTGAGGCACATTTCTTATCTGCAATAGTCAAGTACACTGGAAAATACAGAGGGGATGAAGAATGTAGCAGGTTTAAACCTCTAAGAATGGAGTTAAGCAAAAGAGGAACCTTGCTTCCAAGGGGTCTAGAAGTCTCTTCCAGTGCTCAAATTTCACCACTCAAGTATGCAATACCATGCCATTTGGACTAGGAATGCCACTTCCCATGACACCAAACATTAGTATTTGCTTCTCAGTTACCATGGCATGCAATGCATCTTCAGTATCAACACTTACCAGAGCAGAAACAGTGAAGTCTCGTGCATGCATTTTCTCTGTAAGCCAATCTACTTTCCTCCTTGTATTAAGGAAAATAACAGCCTGCGTAATGGTCAGGGTTTCATACAGATCACAGAGAGTATCAAGCTTCCATTCCTGTAAAGTTAAGGAAATTGTCATGTACACACAAGAGTGTTGCATGAGATACACATAAAACTCCAAAGTAGAATCTTAATAAAGGTGACTCGTATTTCTAGACATTAAGTAGTGTTGCACCAAAACTCCAGACTAGGACACTGGACATTAAGAAAGAGGTCCACCCAAGTCTTTTACTGATCCAGTGCATTTGTTCTTCTTCTTGTGTGTACCGTGCTAGCATTACCACAGAAGCCAAGGCGTAGCCCCAACTTCTGTGGTTTTAGCACAGTGCTTGTACAAGAAGTGCCTTCAAGATTATTAAACTTCCCCCTTACCTCTCTCTCCACATTAATGTAGAATTGTTTAATACCCTCAAGGGTCAATTCCTCTTTCTTCACAAGAATACGAATGGGATCTCTCATAAACTTTTTGGTCACTTCCAGCACATCCATTGGCATAGTGGCAGACAGCAACACAACCTGAACAGAAAAGGAGTGTTTCTTTTAAGTGGTTTGGTCTAAAATTGCTCAAGAAGCTGGTCAATGAGGAGCTAATGTATGAAACCAAGCGTCCCTGTCTGCCGTGGAATCAAAACAGACAAGGATAGAAAAGAGACAATTTTGCTTTGTGCAGGGGGAACGACAATACAGCACTACGCAGCTACATTGTAACTTTACCTGCACTAGTACAATACAGCCAAATTAACGGCCATTGTTACTGCGAGATTGCTTTTACCTGAATGTTTGTGCTCAATTTCTGAAAAATTTCATAGATTTGATCCTTAAATCCCCGGCTCAACATTTCATCTGCTTCATCCAATACAAACATTTTGATCCATTTAGGCGCTAGAACGAAAAGGAAACATTTTGGAAGCATTATAAGGGTTCTTTTAAACCACACTTGATTTCTTCTTCAGCAGGAAAAATCAATGCTAAACCACCAATCTTGCACAGAAGTCTGGAACTTCTGCCTATTCAGTTGAATAGTACACCTATTAAGATATTTTAGTCACTGCTTGTTCAAACACATTCCCACTAAGAGTTTAAATAGCACTTCACTACTTACACAGATAACGCCTGTTTAACATGTCGAACACACGTCCTGGAGTTCCCACCACAATATGGGGAGCTTCTGCTTGCAGCTTCTGCATCTCATTGCGAACATTTGTGCCACCAATGCAAGCATGACAAGTTGCACCCATATAATCGCCAAGAGCCAGAATAACTTTTTGGATCTGAAATAATATATCTCAATTAGAATGTTATTAAGCATTGCTCCACTTATTCACCAGCCACAGCAATGAATCTATACTGTGCGCAGTGACTGACACATGCAACTTGTACTTGGTTATTTTACAATGCCTTTCCTATCCACAAACGTTATCTCCAAAAGAAATGTAGTACATCTGAAGCTGTCCTCAGTCAGGTAGTTTACCACAGAGAAGTATTTGTTCTTCTACATTGAGGGGAGCCTTGGTTTTGCAAAGGGATATGAAGTATTCCCAATGTAGAACTGCAGATTAGTTTTGGTTGCACATCGGAACAGAAAATAGCTACCAGTCACCACACATGCAGAAGCATTGTAGTGCCTATTAAAACTAAGATCTACCTGGGCCACGTTGTTTCAGTGTACAACTTACAGTACAACTTTATGGTAACATTTAAATAAATGACCCTCAGAGATTAGAGGTGAAACTTGGCAGGTTCTTTACATGTCCACCTATCATTTATCAAACAGCTTGGTATATCCACTTAAGAACTGCAAATTACCAGTTATAGATAGCCTTATTTATATATTTAATGCTATATTTAAAGCAGTTTAACTTAGGCAAAATCATCTAAACTGAAAAGTAACTGATGCTGTGTCAACCCATCCTAGACACCTTTCCTCCCCTGAAGCAAGTTATGGATTGCTGTCAATGCTTAATTTCATTGCTAACATCCTGCTGTCTTCCACAAGAAATGATGTAAAATTCAACTCAAAAGTTCACTAGGATCTTCTTGTTGAACTGGATTAACAGCAAATGCATAGTCACTTGGGCGATTGTTTCAAATATTTTTCAAAGTTGTTATGCACTCAGTCAAACCATAAAATTCTCCAGAAGTTCTATGTTGGTCTTAAACATTTATCGCAATATTGAATGTTCTATTCAGAAGAACTAGAATTTAATGGAAATGTGTAGTGCCACAAAAAGCTGTTCAAAACAGAAGATTTAAGAGACTGAAGCACACACAGTACAAATTACATACATACAGAGAAAAATCAACTGATCACATGCGCACTGCAGTTTCCATGTTGCACAACTGCATGCATTTTTTAAGAGTGCCCTTATTTATTTTTTTACGAAGACTTAAAATTCAGATTAAAATGTTTTAATATAATGGAGACTTGTGGATATGCCCCTTCATCACTCCTACACAGCTGTTACCCAGCTTCATCACAGCTTCAGAGGCCCATTGTCCCAGCTGACTTCTCTCCATGTATTTAAAGGAGAAAAGTTAGTGGGACAGAGGCCTGTTTCCATTTTTATAACCCAGAGATGAGATGTCACCCTGCAAGGAATGTTAACTGTCCTACAGTTGTGAAACCTGAAACCTATGCAACATGTAAGCAGCTTTTAACTACACTATCAATACCTGTTGAGCCAGTTCTCTGGTTGGGGCCAATACTAGTGCTTGGGTCTCCTTGAGATCAATCTCCAACTGTTGCAGGATGGAAATAGCAAATGTGGCTGTCTTGCCAGTACCTGACTGAGCTTGAGCAATCACATCATACCCTAAAAAAAGGATAGATATTTACTGCTCCCACACAACACATCAAGGATTCAGTTTAACTGTTATTTCCTTTTCAAGTGATCAGCAGTTACAAATTATCTCCATTTCAGGTCAGTCCCGAAAGATGGTATACCATCATCTCACTTTACAAGGAAAGATGTGTTTTACTTCCACCCCAAGGCTGGGAACTCAAGCCAAAGAACAGTACTTAGTACCTACCAATAATAAGCACATTACTAGTAGCTTACCTTTGATGCATGGAATAATAGCACGCTGCTGAATAGCTGAAGGTTTCTCAAAACCATATGCATAAATGCCCCTGAGGAGGGATTCTTTTAAGTTCATATCATCAAAATTGTCAACAATTTCATTCCAGTTGCTCTGCAAAAGAAAAGAAAAATGTTTTACTTCACTCATCATCCCTATCGACATTTTAAAGGAACTATCAATGAAATACTAACCTCAATGACGCCATCGGGGTCCATTCCCTCTGGGCCATGGTCTCTGTTTAAATAAAAAAGCCAAAGCTGTCAGCCAAACCAGCAAGTTTCAAACTTCTATGGATGCAACAAAATTAAAAACTGATACAAATGCTGTGATGAATTACTCCAGAGCACACCTCCCAACAATGTTACAGCTGCCATCTACCAACTGCCAACATAAGTTGGAAAGCAACTAACTTTTAGAGCAGATAAACTGAAATTGGTGACTAAATTAGGGCCAATAATTTAAATTGGTTTACTCTAAGCAACTTATTTGAATATCACCATTATTGAACTGCTCACTGTATTTTTAAAAATCATCCTTAAATCAAGAAATGCCATTTCAAAAGAATCAGGGATTTGGTTTTGTTCATTTTCCAAACCCTAGTATGTATATTTTGTAAGCATAAAATGTTAAGACCCAGATTAAATGCACTCTTAGAATTCAGGATGACCATCCCACATTTATTGCTTTGTCAGAAATGTACTTGGTGTATTGTGAAATGGAAATTTTTAGACCCAAGACTAACTTGGCAAGTCTTCACTCAACCTACTTTTCCACAAGGTGGTGAGCTCCACCATTATACACTAAAGACTTAATACATTTAAGTCTTCGTGATAAAGCATAAACTCTCAATTTCTATTTAGACCAGAATCAAACACCAGTGGCACTCAGAACTGAAATCTTTGTGTAGTATAATGCTGGCATGGCAATCACATGGCCACACACAGCACGTGCTGCATACAGGCCACCATCAGGAATACAGTCATTTATAAACTAAGGAAAATTTGGTAGGCGTTTTTGTTTTCCGAAGAAAGCTAGAAGCAGATTGCAGTCTACTTCTCACATGTTACCTGCTACCTCAAAAAAATGCTCATAGGTTGCTTCACTGTTGCAAACAGTTTGTCCCCGCCATTTTAGGTTGAGCGGATCCAGATCAACCCCCCCACCCCAATCCGGATCTACAGCCCCGGCCATAGTACGTTAAAGTCATTTTCTATGGAAATTTCACATCAACAATATGCATTGCATTAAGGAAGGATCTTTTTTGGGGAGGGGGGAGACATTTTCGCGTTAAAGGGAGACCCTGGCCTACACGTGGAAGAGAAGCTACTCCATTTATCTTCAGTCAGCACATGTTGCAATCTAAGGAAAGCTGGGTTTGACAAGCAGCTTTCGCACCTTACAATGCCTGCAAGGATGTGTGCGGGGGGGGGGGCTAAGAAAAATGAAGGCAGGACACGTGCCTCGTTATCAGCAGCGAGACCCGCTCTCAACCCGTGCATTCCCGTCCCCGTCCTTCCCGTGATCAGCCCTCTCGCCGAAATCTCGCGAGAACCCCGCCCCTGAGCCTCGACTGCGCAAGTCGAGGACACGCCGGGGACTGCCGAGGCCGCCGACGGACGAGAACAGCTTGCGAGCCGCACCCCTCCCGACCCTGTCCCCCCCCCTTTTCGATCGAGTGAAAATGGAATCTTCCGAAGCAGGCGCGCTCGGGGAGGCAGCCTTCCTGGCCGCCGCTTGGACGAAACCATGCGGCCTCCGTGTAAAAGTGGGGGGGGGGGGAGGCCGTCCCCCGATGCGGCGCAACTAAGACACCAATCATGAAAGCGAGATGGGGGGGGGGAACCAACCGTTGCGGGCTGTACTATTCGAGGCATTTACAAAGGGGAGATCGGGGAAAGGCGGTCCCGTCGCCCCGTGAGAGTGAGGCAGGTCGGGGCCTCAATCTACTGAGCGAGGGGAGGGCGAAGAGGACGGCAGCCGCAGCGGCCTTGGGAGCGACCATGGCGCGTCCCTCTCGCCGCCCCGCTTGTCCAACGTCACGGCCCTCGAAAGCGCTTCTCCCGTCACTCTCGACGCCTCCGCTTCGAGCCTTAAATAGCCCGAAGCCGCCCTTGGCACGCAGGGCCGCGCCTCCCTTTCCCCGCGCGCCACACTTTACCTGCCGTAATCCGCGGAGCCGCCTGACATGTTCCGATAACCACCGCTCTCCTCAACTGAAAAGGCAGCGCCTCCGCTGCGCCGGCTTTATATAGCCTTCCCGTTGGCCGGAACTACTTTTACTCCCCCTTCCTCTTGCTGCGGAGGGATATGGACAGCAACTTGCGGTGCGGCGTAGTGGGGGGAGGGAAAGCAAGAGCAAGCCCACCACAGAACCAGCCATTTCCTCCCACCTGCTGGTCCCGAGAAGGACCGGATGCTTTGTATGCTTTTCCCAACCCCCATTAATGAAGACTAACGAGGATTCTGGCTTTCTCAATCCGGAAAACGGCGAGACCTTGTGTGGGACTACTTTACGCTGTGAGTCGCGGAGGAATATTGCAGCAGTTGAGGAGACCGACTGCGTCCCGCTTTCCCCCCTCCCCCTCCTCCCGCCACCTCGAGTCTTGTAAACGGGGTTTCCGAGTTCGCCCCTGCTCCGGCGGGGAAGGCGGCTGGGTTGAAATCGTAGTGGGGAGGAGCAATGAAATAAGGGCGAGCGGGGAGAATTAGTGGCTGCTGCTGCTTCAGGACGGGGGAGAGAATGGGGGAGGGGAGGTTAGTTGTAAGGTAAAGAAGGGGGTGGGGAAACCAGGGGGCGTTGGGTGATAAATGAAGAATAAGAGGAAAAGGGCGCCGGTGAAATGAGTGTGAGGAGAAACCTTGAAGGGGAGACTGTAAAATGGGTGCAAGACGGACGGGCTGAGGGCATCCATGAGGGGAAGTAAGAAATGGAGTGACCCGGAGAGGGGCAGAATTGGAGTCGAGAAGGGGGAAGAGACGAGAAATAAGGCACCTGAAACAAGCCTGATCTTTTTATATGTATCAATCTCAGGCTTGTTTCAGATATATATATATATCTTCCTCCATGGAGCTGAAGGTGTGCTACAAGGAGGTCTCCCGTCCAGGCAGAGACCGGACTCAAGATCTGGCTTGCTTCAGCAAAAGTGGCTGCTTCATGCCCCTTACTTCTCCTCTCTTCCTTCTTCTTCACTCCAATTCTGCCCCTCTCCTGGCCGCTCCATCTCTTACTTATATCTATCTATAACCTGATTTCCTTTTTTGTTCCTTTTTCTTACACATCACGGGCACCTAGAATCCATTCTGGCCCAGTTTCCACCACTTTCTATCCTCTACAGTTGTCTTCTTCTTTGCATTTATAAACCACCCTTATCTTCACAGAAGCTCAAGGTGGTGTGCATGGTTCTCCCCATTTCACCCCCCACAACACCCCTGCGAGGTAGATTAGGCTAAGAGATGGTGTCTGGTCCAAGGTCACCCTACTGCTGAGACCCTCCCTGCCTGCAGACTGTCTTGCCAGAGTGCTACATGCTCTAGTTATCTTCTGCTTGGACTACTGCAATGTGCTCTACGTTGGGCTACCTTTGAAGGTGACCCGGAAACTGCAATTAATCCACAATGCAGGAGCTAGACTGGTGACTGGGAGTGGCCGCCAGGAGCACATAACACCGGTCCTGAGAGATCTGCATTGTCTCCCAGTACATTTCCGAGCACAATTCAAAGTGTTGGTGCTGACCTTTAAAGCCTTAAACGGCCTCGGTCCTGTATCCCTGAGGGAGCGTCTCCACCCCCATCATTCAGCCCGGACACTGAGGTCCAGCGCTGAGGGCCTTCTGGCGGTTCCCTCGCTGCGAGAAGTGAGGTTACAGGGAACCAGACGGAGGGCCTTCTCGGTAGTGGCACCCGTCCTGTGGAACGCCTTGCCATCAGATGTGAAGGAAATAAGTAGCTATCTTTAAAAGACCTCTGAAGGCAGCCCTGTTTAGGGAAGTTTTTAATATTTAATGCTGTATTGTTTTTAACACTTGATTGGAAGCCACTCTGAGTGGCTGGGGAAACTCAGCCAGATGGGCAGGGTATAAATAATAAATTATTATTATTATTAAATAAGTAAATGACAGTTGGAACCTGGAAGGTCCTGATTCATATCTCGCTTGGAGCGCAAGCTCCTTTGGCAACGCTGCTCTTGCTCTGCCTGCCTCAACTCTCCTGCCTGCAGTAGGGCATTCTTCAGGTTGCCTATCTTGCAGGGCTCAGTGGAGCACTTTGAAAACTTGTTTAAAGCAGCATCGAGCACATGCTCTCATAATTCAAAATGATAGAGCTGGGAAAGATTTGTAGCCACTGCCAGTGAACGTAAAGCAAGACAATACTGGCCTAAATGGTGCAGCCGTGTAAAGCAGTTTAAGGAACACCACTGCAGACCACGGCAACTTAGTATGTAAAATTAGATTGTTCATTAGTATGAGATTGCAGCTTTAAAGCTGATGGGTGTGTTGTTTGCCAGAAGCTACTTTATCCTAGACCGTACCGGATCATTGATCAGATTGTCTACTTTGACTGCCAGCAATTCTCCAGAGCCTCAGGCAGAGCTTATTCCCAGCCCTGTTTCCTCACCCTGTGATTCTCAGCTAGAGGTACTAGGCACCAAACCTGGCTTATTCTGCATGCATTCCACCACACTTTGGGCCCTTCCTAGTCTTTACAGCTGGATTTATCTGGCAAGCTCGCCACCATTACCATCTACAAAGACACTGCATACCATTTAGGCCTGTTTTTACCCATTTTTGAAACAACATAGTTGTTCTGGAAAGCTTGCTGCCTCAAAAATAAATGAACCTGGAGTAAACCTGAAGCAGTTTGTTAGCTTCGGGTCACTTGCTGCAATAGCCACATGCTAATGCTGCAATTTCAGTAGCTATCTGTAAAAGAACAGCTTCAGTCTGCCTACTGTGGTGCTATGATCAGAAAGAGTAGAAGCATCTCCTCAGGCTGTCAGCTGAGCAAACAACTCCAAATAGCTGAAGCTGTCCAAGCAAAATAGTACAAGGGGAAATAGGTTTGAAAGAAAAACACTGAGTTAAGTCCAGGGATTTATGTGGGCCAAGGGGCCAATTGGTCATTGTGCCACCAAAATCCAGGGCTCAATATGTTAATTTATTTTAGTCAGAGGTATACAAATTGTCAAGTACATAAAGGATGACAACCTCTTTGGTGAGATTATGGACCTTAATGCCAATACTATACTGGACAAGGGCTGTTTGTTATTACTGTTTGGACTGCAGGAGGACTTTTTTTAAAAAACCTAGCCTAGTCCTTGAGTTGGGGTGTGGAACCATCTCAAAGAAGCATGTCAGTCACCCAAGTAATTCTGTGGCAAGCTAGCAGGAGAAATTTCAGGTAGGATCTCACAAAGAGAAACATGAAAAAAATATATTTTATATTGCTCTGCCCTCATAAAATCTGTTAGGAAGACGGCCTTCCGTTCTAGAGGAGAAGAGCTTTCTCCAACATTTTGGTACAGTCTTTCAATGCCCAGCATACAGAGATCATAGAATCACAAAACTGTAGAATTGGAAGGGACCCCAAGGGTCATCTATTCCAGCCCCTTGCAATGCAGGAATCTTTTGCTCAGTGTGGGGCTTGAACCCACAGCCTTGAGATTGAGAGTCCCCTACTCTTACTGACTTACATCTTGAATGGGAAAGTGATGCACAGTGGTCAATGGGAGAAAATGTACACATGTTTGAGTGCAGAGTTTGCCCTTCAGACTGCACAGAGATAGACTAAGGGAGCTGAAGCAGGTGATCGCTGCTGATAAACGTCTGAAATTGTGTTGCATTAACATTTCACTTACAGTGAACTGTATTTCATTTCACATACAACACTTGGTGAAAGCCAGAATGTAACGGGAATGGTTTCTTCACACTCACAAGGAAGATTATTTATCCTGTGTTCTTAGCTGCTTAGGAAAATTCTCAGAGTTTCAATAACAGGTTGCAATGTGGCTTGAGAGAAAGGCTATTCAGTTGGGAGGAAAGGAAGAGGCTCCATTGCATGCCTAAGGCTGTTATTGCACTCTCTGAATAATACCTAAAACCTACATGCTCGGAAATTGATCTTATACAGGTTACCAGTTTCTAGTTCCTCATTCCAAAATGCACACTTCACTGCCGTGTCTTTCCTCCAACAAGAGTTCCAAATGCAACCCTAGCCTACAATGGAGGGGTTCCCAGCATTACACCCCAAGGTGGTGTTGCTTCCTCAACAGGTGCAGCTTAGGATCCAAGCAAACATCAGCCATCATGCCATGCCTCCTGCCTTTCTGCTTCCCCGTCGCATAACTCCTGCCCCAAGCTTCTAGCTCATACCGCTTTATCTGTCGAGTGAAAGACCCCACTTATTTTGCTGTCTCACACAGGGTTCCCTCTGGTTTTTGTGTCATCCTAATGGCTAGTCCCCAGGCTATCACCTCACATAGGAGGCCAGCCTGGCTTAATTATCACTTAACACATGCTGATTCCAGAGGATTAGCATGGTCTAGCACACAGCTCAATACACAAGGGTCTGGCACATGCTCAAATGGTGACCATATTTTATCCCCCTTGTTTAGGAAAGGCATTGTGATCTGGACCCAAAACCCCAAAACTGGTTCAGGGTGCCTGGTACAGACCCATCTCTATCCAGTTCTCAGAGGCTTCAACCTGGGAACGCAGCCCATCTAGGAGAAGGAAAACTCTCACCCTAAACCTCCACTGCCTTGTGGAATATGTTTGGGAGAAGAAAAGGCTAAGGAGTAAACACTACACAAATCTGGAGCAGAGTCCCTAAGACAGTTGGATGGTGCCTTGTACGCCTCCTTCTGGCATCTCCTGCAGCCAACCTGGTGCCATGTGTATTGCTCTGCTTTCATTCATACCACATCAGTGAGGCCCAGAGGGGGGTCTTGTCATCTGGGTAGCCCAGGACCTCCATACACGCTGCTCAGGCTTTCGCCCCGAGATGACTTCACCCCCAGAGGCCCACTCCATTTGTCTCGAGATAGATGGATGCCAACAAGTGTTACAGCTTTAACAACTGTGTTTATTTTATATAAACTAAAACAAATGTTAGTTCTCCTAGGGAAGAATAAGGCGAGCATCCTGAGAGAAGAAAAAAAAGAATAAGCAAATTTTGCAGTTTTGTGGAAACTATTTGCCGTAGAAAGGCACACTGGAACCGCGTCTTTTTAATATTACAGCATGCAAGCAAGCAATTCCTTTGCATGCTAATGGCAGCGCATAAACATGAACAGAGGAGGGAAATGCTGCCTCAGAAGTGCTGTTGCCATAGCTCTGCTTCGGAAAGGGGAAAAAATCTCAGCCTGGATTTCTTCCCCTGGGGAAGCCACATAAGATGAGGGCACAACGAAAACTCCGAGGCAGCAGCAGCGAGGAGTTGAGAGAGAAACAAAATCTACGACCTCGCTGCTGTCTAAAAAAGGGAAACGGCATGTTAGAGAAAAGGAACTCATGACCAAGAGATTCTTTTTTAGTTCAGCTGCACAGGGCTGCAAAGAATTTTGAGCAAGCAAGTTGGGCAGCACTCCGCAGACGAAACACCGCAATTAAGGAACGAGCCACTTTGGTGAAAATTTCCAGAAGCTCTTTGCTGCTGTGGGATCTGTCTTGCTGGCACCGCTGTTGCAGAAGCTCCGCTGGTCAGAGGGCAACTGAAACTTGAAAGCTATTCAAGTACAGCATGTCTGGCCGTCAGCTAGGAGAACGAGAAAGGACTGCTAAATATACCTGGGTTGACTTCATTGGGCAAAAGCTCGGACTTGCGCAGGACTTGGGGAGAATTTGTTCATGTCTGCCAATACTCGGAGTCACCTTTTACGCCACCTGATATGGGTCAAGGGAGAACACACAACCACAAGAAGAGCCCTGCCGGGTCAGAATCAAAGTCCCATCTACTGAGGCATATTTACAGCCATCGTTTGCACCACGAAACATTTTGAAGTGCTGCCTCCCCAAATACTTTCCACTGCAGTTGGAGAAAGCAGTGAAATCTTGCAAGCAGAATGAGGCCAGAACACTGTGGGGAGGGCGAAAACGTCATATGCAATCCTATATCTCTTCAGGTGGCATTCTGTGTATTTATGCCTGTCGTATTTTGATGAAAATCCTGTACAGAAAAATGCGAGTCATCTCCACAAACACAGACAGAAGCTTACAGTGGTTTTTTTTTTTTTTTTGGCTGTTGCTGAAATCTCCAGAGCGGCTTATCCCTGACCTCCCCTCCACCCGGCCGCCCTGCACACTGCAGTTCTCTCTTTTTGTCACTTTTGCAATGTTTTTGACACTAGCTTAGCTCTGCATCTAACCGCTTCCTGGCAGTGATGTGCTGGCAATTGGGAGAGAAATAAGAAAGCAGTTTTTTTTCTTCAAACTTTAAAATTCCAGGCATCTCTTTCCTGCCATGGGATCCCTGTGAATTCTAGAGACTTCTGGGGCAAGTCCTAGATGAGGGACATGCGCCATTCACACAGGGTGTTTTCCTGGCCTCGAGCGTTGTGGCTTCCTCAAGTTAGCAGAGAGTGTTGCCTGATCCTCTCCCCATGGCTATACATTCCAGAGGAAGATTGCGTGTCAAGACCCCACAGTCACCCCCTCTGTGCTGGTCCCGGGGGGGGGGTTACCATGCGGCGTGGTCCGTGTCCGGTCCGAGGCTGAAGTGGGGTGCAAGGCAGGGAGTTGCGCGGGGTCAGGAACTCTGGAAGAGCAGGTCAGGGTGCCGGCAGGAACAGGTTACCAATGATGTTGCTCCTGCAACCTGGGACTGGGCTGACTGGCCTTTATCTCCTCTGAGGCATAGGGCGGTCCTGGCCCACAGGTGACTTGCCTCTCCTGGCCTGGAGGCGAGCACTCCTCCTGTGGGAACTTAATTCCCTCCGCCTCTCTGCCCTGAGCCTCTGCAGCTCAGGAGAGGCTGGAGGGTTACTGGACCCAGAGGCAACCTCACCTTCCCCCGACAGGGCTGGGAGAGGAGCACCTGCAGGCAATGGGTCCTCGATCACCTCTGGAGCCAGAGCAGATTCAGCTGGTGTCTGCTCCTGAGGATCCAGCACAGGTGAGGGGCCTTCAGGTTCAAGCCCCTGCCCTGGCTCAGCCAGCCCTGGAGGTGGGGACTCCTGTGCAGGCTGGGATTCCTCAGGTTCAGCCTCTGAATCAGATTCCCAGGCCATCACACCCTCGTTGGGAAATAACTCGCACAAGGACACGGATATTAGGTTAATATTATTGGGCAAATTTGGCCACAATTTTATTGAATTACAGAATGTGAGCGGTATTGGCTTAGGCGTTGATTGGACCAGACTATATCTGACTCCTGCCCGATGCGCAGGAAGTCCGGTAAGGGCAAACCACCGGTAGGGGGAGCCCTGTCGATGCAGACCAACTCGAACTCCCCCTGGTGTTCCCATCGGGGTCGTGTCATGGCCCTAGACCCCGACCCGGGCTTCGGACAAGATCAACACCCCCGGATTCCTTTAATGGAATACCCTTAAGCTTGGAGGGGCAGGTGATGGCCACACCTCCCCTCCCCCACATAAGGTCAAACAATGCCTAACCGCAACTCTAACAAAGTTGTGACGATTGCTACGAGGTAGGCGAAAATCAAGTGGCCAGTGCCAATTTGCCAAATGGAAAAATTCCTACCAGGCCCCTCAATGGCGACCAACCGAGGTCCATAGCAAGGCCAGTGCCTAAACCTTTCGAAATAGGGAGGGAGGGCGGGTGATTGAGGAAGCGAGCCAAAGAGGAAGCCCTCCGGGCTCGCTCCTCTGTTTAAATGGACCCGGCCACGCCCCCCAGCCAGCGGATTGGCTGGCCGGGCTCTGACGTGGCTGGGATCTCCCGGGCAATGGGGGACAAAGTCCCCCACCCCCGGTGGGGAGTGGGTGGCCACGCGGTCCACCGCAACCTCTCCCCACTGGGAAGTGGAGCAGATTTATGGGAAGGGGGCAGAACTCAGGAGCATAGCAAACTGCCTTCCGTACGCCAAAAAAACCCAGGCAACGTCATGTCAATGTGGCATTTCCGTCTGCCGTCATGATTCAAAACGGCACCTGGCATCCAAACTTCGATGCAGACCACTGCCCCCCCCATTGGAAACCCTTGCACCAAGTTGATATCTGGAGAGGTGGCTGAACCTATGCCAAAAAATGGGCAAGGCCATGCCAAAGTCACATTTGGGCTGCCATCATGATTCAAAATGGCTCCCAGCATCCAAAAATCAACAAAGAGTGCCGCCTCCACCTCAGGAACCCTCTTGCTGAGTTTGGTGGTGATATTTCGACAGAGAACAAATGGAAGCTCCTGCAGCCAAGCCGTGGAAGCCCCGTCGGATGTTCGGCTTCCAAAAACAGTTCGCAAACCGGAACAGTCACTTCTGAGTTTGCAATGTCCGGGAGCCAAAATGTTCGGGAGCTAAGCTGTTTGAAAACCAAGGTACGACTGTACTTGGTGTAAGACAGCTTCTTATGTTCCTCTATTCTGTTAGGATAGGTGAAGTTAGCTATGCTAATCTCTCCTGGCAAGCTCTTGTCTGTTTATTGCCATTAACTAATCAAAACCAAGTTACTAGATCTCAAGCTTTCTTGGAAGCCAGCCCTTTCCCTTAATCTCAGGTGTGTTGGAGGCCTTTGCAACAGGGTGAGAGGAACTACCTTGCATGTACTCAGAGGCACACTTTTAATTATTACATCAGCTGCTCAACAACTGAAGATTTGCTGAACCAGATTTCTTTTGCCGTTTTCTAGTTTGCAATTATTCTTTCAAACCAAGTCCCCAACCCAGCCTGTTTACTGTGGCAGATGTTCCCATTCCTTTGCGAAGGAAGACCCTATAATCCTTGAAAGGCTGAGCGCTGTCTCCGACATTCAGCAAAGCATTTAATGCAGCCTAGTCTGTGTCCCTTGAATAGTTCTTGAATAGCAACTTGAAAAAGGGAAGTGTGTGTGAAAAATTGTCCTCATTGGGCTGTGTGAGCCAAAAAGATGCCCTCTATTCCTCATCCTTGAATGGCCTTGTCAGCTCACTGTCTCGATTTTCTGCATTGCCCAAGCGATTTTGCTTTTTCTAGGCTGGAATTGTCTTTGACAGCGAAGTTTTCTTGGGGTCGGCCAGGGAGTCAATTTTGGGGGAGGCAGGGAATGTTTGGGGGAGTTGTTTTGTTCATGTCTTTAACCTCTTGCAGGAAAAAAATCTGTTTGGAATGTTTTTAAATTGGTATTTTGCAGGGGGCTTTTATAAGGCAGCTTCTTGCAGGCTGTTCAGAAGCACCGAAATGCATTTTGTAGCAGGAGCTGACACTTGAGCAATCAGAATAGCCTGCTTAATAGCAGTTGAAACATGGCCTTGCAACTCATAGAATAGCAGCCCCTCTCACTTTCTCTCTCTGTGTATCTTACCTTCTTCTAGGATTAATTAATTTGGGGCAATGAACAAGCCCATTTGTACTTCAGTTGAAAGGGTGGGAAAATGCAGCTTTTCATCACCCTGACTGTGAGGGTGATGGGCTCTGCAAATTAAAAGGGTAACTAATTTGGTGTTAAGTAATCTTGTATGCCCACTTTGAGGACTTGGCTATTCAAATCAGGAGCTGAGGCACAAGGCAGTAGTCAGGAGCAAAGCGTCAGTCAGTTGAGAAGCAAGCCCAAAGTCTGCTTTTGTTGCTGCTTTTTAAATGAATATTTTGTACCATTTTATGTAAACTGCTTAGAGACTTTTAAAAAGTAACTGGTATGTAAATCTTGCAGAAATAAAAGTCAGGTCCAGTGAACAAGATCTTTTCAGCACAAGCAGAGACCTTTGTTGTTTTCCAGGCCTTTTAATTGAGGTAGTTTAGACTCTTAATTCTTAAATATGTTTTTTTTTGAGGGGGAGGCAGTGAGTTCTATTTTATCATATTTATGTGATCCCCATCTTTTTCATTGTTTTATGTTTTCCTTTGTATTTCAGTGGGTTTTTAAGGAACTTATTTTAATTATTTATTGCAACCTGTCCAGAGAACCTTCTGTTATGGGTTGGTGTATAAACCACAGACTTGGAAAGGACCACGAGGGTCATCTAGTCCAACCCCCTGCCATGAAGGAATATTTGGCGTGATGTGGGTCTTGAACTCACAACCCTGAGATTAAGCGTCTTATGCTCTACCAACTGAGCCAACCCAGCAATGTCAAAATAAAGTCAGATAGCCATCCGTCCGATATTCCAGAGGACAGTCTCTTATTTGACGGGCTTTCTGGTTCAAGTACAGTTTAGAGATCCTGTCACGGAACTGCCATCTGAGCTGGAGGTGGAGAGGAGGCTCCAGAAGGATGGTGGAGAGGGTCCCAGTAGGGAGAGAGGTAGCCCATCTGCTGGGGAAGGAAATCAGCGTAACACCAGTGGAGAAGGGGGGCAGATGGGGGAATCGGAGAGGTGGCTCCAGGACTCTTCGCCAGAGACCAGCGGAGAGGGCACGAGTACTCCTTTGCCCACACCCACTTTGCGCAGAAGACTTCCGCGCAGGCAAGGTAGGAGGAGACTGGGCGTCAAACAGCTTCTATGCTGGAAGAGGTTCAAGAAACGCCCACTGACGGATTCTGCCAGCGACTGAGGCGCCATGGAACTTGAGGCTGTCCAGAGAGAAAGGGTTCAACCAGGCAACCTAGCCAGGAGTAACGGCAACTTACGCACGAGCAACCCCTAGAACCATTACAGATCCAGAAGAAGGGAGAGCAGGGTGGCATGGGGGGGGGGGCGCTTGAAGTTGTCAGATGGAAGCGCCTAGGTAGCACACTGAGCAGATGCACTCAGGTCACCTGGTTACAGGCTTCCCCCATTATGGAGAGATGTATTTCTGTTTACATTTCAGCAACTCTAAATGTGCATCCTGGGGACGCGGGTGGCGCTGTGGGTTAAAGCCTCAGCGCCTAGGGCTTGCCGATCGAAAGGTTGGCGGTTCGAATCCCCGCAGCGGGGTGCGCTCCCGCTGTTCGGTCCCAGCGCCTGCCAACCTAGCAGTTCGAAAGCACCCCTGGGTGCAAGTAGATAAATAGGGACCGCTTACTAGCGGGAAGGTAAACAGCGTTTCCGTGTGTGGCTCTGGCTCGCCAGAGCAGCGATGTCACGCTGGCCATGTGACCCGGAAGTGTCTTCGGACAGCGCTGGCCCTTGGCCTCTGAGTGAGATGGGCGCACAACCCTAGAGTCTGTCAAGACTGGCCCGTACGGGCAGGGGTACCTTTACCTTTACCTTTAAATGTGCATCCAGACATATAAATTGGCACATGCAAATGTTATGTAGATCTGTGGCCTCTTTTTTGATGCTGGATATTTCCTCTCTCTTTTTTTGCCAACGGATATTTCTCCCCCAAAATGGAGCAACAGTCCCTCCTCCAAGCTCTTTTAAAGATCCAAAGGCTGTTAACTTGCTCTGACGTTCTGAAGCAGAGCTTAGGCTTCAGATGGCATCTCCATCTCCCCTTGTTTACAGAAAGCAATTTTGCTGCTGCGGGACCTTTTATCGGGTTTCCATTTCATAAAACGGCTTGCAGGTCAGGAATTTGATGCTTTGTCAATAACTGGCAGGGCCAGCACTTGATGGGAAGTGCTGGGAAGCTACAGAGTCACAGAGGTGGCGGTGTACCATTTTGCTTTTTCCAATTCTCCATCTCTGGCTGCTTACACATCATAAGTTTAAAGCACCCTCCCAATTTTTTTTTCCTGGGAGCTGTAGTTTGGTGAAGGTGCTGGGCATTGTACATTTGTAAGGGGTAAACGACAGTTTGAAGGATTCCTCTGTCAATCAATCAATCAATCAATCAATCAATGTTTTTTACAGAAAACAGCAAGCATATTTAAACCAGAATTTCTGCATAATTCTCTACATAAACAACAAAAATGATCAATCTGGGTTTTAACAACCAGTATACTAATTAAGTGTACTTAAAATACATACATGGGACACGGGTGGTGCTGTGGTCTAAACCACTGAGCCCAGGGCTTGCCGATCGGAAGGTTGGTGGTTTGAATCCCCACGATGGGGTGAGCTCCCATTGCTCGGTCCCAGCTCCTGTCAACCTAGCAGTTTGAAAGCACATCAAAGTGCAAGTAGATAAATAGGTACCACTCTGGCAGGAAGGTAAACGGCATTTCTGTGTGCTGCTCTGGTTTGCCAGAAGCGGCTTAGTCCTGCTGGCCACATGACCTGGAAAATCTGTCTGCGGACAAACACCGGCTCCCTCGGCCAGTAAAGCGAGATGAGCGCTGCAACCCCAGAGTCATTCGTGGCTGGACTTAACTGTTAGGGGTCCTTTATCTTTACCTTTAAAATACATAATCAGAGGAATAAAACACCATACAAGTTTAAAAGTTCAAGAGATTTAGCTAAGAACTGTAGCAGTTCGTGACGATTTATGTAGCTGTTCAATCTTTTGCTTTCTTTGACTTATGGCTATTGCACAAAATCTTGCTACATTTCTAGTAACATATGAATTCCAGTCAGACAAGAGGTATTTTAAATAGTATTCTTCCATCCTCACTGGCACTTTTCGTACCAGCGGAGTTATGAGGGAGGCTCTGGAATCTGAATGAAATCTACAATGAAAGAGAACACGGCCCACTGTTTCTGTTTGACTGCTCTGACATGGACAGCTCCGCTCACTGTGAGGAATTTTTCTGTATCTCCCATCCAATAGAGCAGATGGCATGACATTAAATTCGGCTTGCATAAAAATGCCTTTCTAAATTTGTGGATAGTCAAATTTGTTCAATATTTGGGAATTGCCGGCGCCAATCTGTTTGTCCTGTGCACGGGATATGAATCAGCTTGGGCTAAGTGGTTTTGTAATTCGATATCTCTGATTCTCTGTGTAATGTTCATTTTTGCTTTATCGTATCCTTGGGACGCGGGTGGCGCTGTGGGTAAAAGCCTCAGCGCCTAGGGCTTGCCGATCGAAAGGTCGGCGGTTCGAATCCCCGCAGCGGGGTGCGCTCCCGTTGTTCGGTCCCAGCGCCTGCCAACCTAGCAGTTTGAAAGCACTCCCGGGTGCAAGTAGATAAATAGGGACCGCTTACTAGCGGGAAGGTAAACGGCGTTTCCGTGTGCGGCTCTGGCTCGCCAGAGCAGCGATGTCACGCTGGCCACGTGACCCGGAAGTGTCTTCGGACAGCGCTGGCCCCCGGCCTCTTTGAGTGAGATGGGCGCACAACCCTAGAGTCTGTCAAGACTGGCCCGTACGGGCAGGGGTACCTTTACCTTTACCTTTTATCCTTGGGGTGGGATATCGCTGCTGGATGGTTTCCCCCACCCCACTTGGAGAAAAAAGAATCGGTCAATGTGAGGGGAGCCAGTCTCACAGGCATATGCATCACTTTCAACCAAAAGTGGAACCTATGCAACCACATTTGAGATTCTATTGAAATTAGGCCTACTTCCAGTCACATTATTGCAGGAACGTGCTTTAAATGTATGGAGGTCTGTTTTGTTTTGTTTGTTTGTTGTATTTCTGAATCGTCCTCCTGCCCCAAAGGAGCTGAATTCTCCACCGAGGGCTCGTCTACAATTCTGTTTTTCCTTTGCTTAGAAAGCACAGTTCAAGCAGTTTTCTGCTTGCTGTTTGCTCCAATTGAGTGCTAGGAGAAAGCGGCAGCACATGGGGACGTCTGGACAGCGACATAACTAGTTGCTCAGGTGCGCGGGAGGCGCACGTGCCCTGCAGCCAGGGGTGGAGGGAGCTGCCCATGGGGGCAGGGTGAGCCAAGGCAGGGTGCGCTTCCTGGAGCCCCTCCGCAGCCTCCCTCTCAGCTGTAGGGTGGTTGAGGCAGTGGGGAGACTCAAGCTCCACGCTACTCAAAAAAGCAGCTCGGAGCTTGCAGGCAGTCTGCCACCGCCTTCCCCTCAGGAGAGACACGTGGCTCAGGCACGCTGCAGCAGTGGCGTAGCGTGGGTTGTCAGCACCCGGGGCAAGGCAAGTAATCTGCGCCCCCTAACCCGGGGCAAGGCAAGTAATTTGCGCCCCCCCCCCCGCTGCACTGTCCCTCCCCCAGATAGTCCCTCGCTCTCTCTCCGCTCCGCACTGCACCGCAGCCTGGCACCCTCCCCTCTACAGTAGGCGGCGACCCGGCGGCTCGGATCGGATTCGCACAGCCAGCACTGCAGTGAGAGAGAGTGAGTGAGCCAGGTAGGGGCAGAGAGCTGCGAGTGCGAGCGCGCCCCCCCAGATGTTGCGCCTGGTGCGGCCGGCCCCCCTGCACCCCCCACGCTACGCCACTGCGCTGCAGGCCCCGCGGTGTAACACCCAGTGCCCCCCGCCTCACCTAGCTACGCCTCTGCCTTCATGGTCGCCTAAGTGTGGGTCTCCAAACTCTTTCCCCTCAATCCCCCAAGCCCTTACCTCATTGCTCTTGACCCTGCCATAGGAGCCAGCGGCCGAACTTTGGCTGGACGTATGCTGACGGTGGTGAGAGGAATGCAGCTCGCTTATTGAGAGTGGAAGAAATGGGGCCAGACTTTGGGTTTCTGGCTTATTGCAGAGATTCACTGCGAGAAGCCAAGTTACAGGGAACCAGGCAGAGGGCCTTCTCGGTAGTGGCACCTGCCCTGTGGAACACCCTCCCACCAGATGTCAAAGAGAACAACAACTACCAGACTTTTAGAAGACATCTGAAGGCAGCCCTGTTTAGGGAAGCTTTTAATGTTTGATGCATTACTGTATTTTAATATTTTGTTGGGAGCCAGAGTGGCTGGGGAAGCCCAGCCAGATGGGCGGGGTATAAATTATTATTATTATTATTATTATTATTATTATTATTATTTCAAAAGCTACTTTTTAGGGCAACAAGCCTCCCACCAAGGCGGCTCCCACCATGCAGTCATAAAACCCAGAGCAACCCAGACCCAGCAAAAAGTATTAACTCACTCCCACCTGTCCCCGACAAGACCAGAAAGGTAACCCTCATGGAAACCTGTCCCAAGCAGCCCATTTCAACCTAATCAAGTCTTGGAAACCTTCCAGGCAACTGATAGCTGGCAGGAAGATTCCCGCCGCCCCTCCTGGCCTCCAGGGGGGAGCCTCGCTCTCTGCCCGGCTGGCCATGCCAGGACTCTCCCGATTCCTGCAGAGGGAAACGGCTTTCCTCCACGGAGACTTACTATGCCAAAGCGAGCAGGCGAGGGAGACAGAGAGGAGGAGGCAGTTTAGATTCCTGGAGGAGAGGGCTGTCAAAGGCTACTAGCCATAAAGGCTGTGCTCTGCCTGCAAAGTTGGAGGCAGCAATGCTTCTGGTTTCTGGAAATCACTCAAGGGGAAAGTGCTCCTGCAGTGGTGTAGGAAGGGGCGTGCGGTGGGTGCGGGAGTTATTTTTTGTCACCCCCCCCCAGTGATGACACCCGGGACGACCTGCACCCCCTGCACCCCCCCTTCCTACACCACTATGTCTGGATAAGCCCTGCGTGCTGCAAGCGAGATACTAGCCGTCCGTTTTAGACGTGAAAATGCCTTGTATCTTCTCACTGATAATGGGAGCAACCTTGTTTGATAGGCCAAGCCAGCGTCACCTTTTGAGTAAGCTGAGGCGTGGTACGTCATTATCTGCACAAACCCCTTTCTGCAAACTGGCAGGGTCAACAGACAAGGAGATTCCGAGAACAAATTCAGAACGAGCTGCCCTCTAATGGCCAAAGGGAAGGAACAGCAACTTGTTAGAAGCAGCCAAAAGATGATAAAGTCTTGCGGGTGGTGTGGCAGTTAGAGGGTAACAACAATTTGAGATGGCTGCCTGCCTGTTTTCATTTTTGGCAGGGCAGGGATGATGCATGTGTCTCTCAGCCAGTGACCCATCCAAAGAACAGAGAAGGCTGCTGCATAAGATAAATGAAGAATATGACTATGCTGGAAAAATGCATAGCCTCTGAAGGTGGGGCTGGGAGGAAGAAGGCTAAATCAGAAAATGGTATGCGTTTCCGAGCACAATTCAAAGTGTTGGTGCTGACCTTTAAAGCCCTAAACGGCCTTGGTCCAGTATACCTGAAGGAGCATCTCCACCCCATCATTCTGCCCGGACACTGAGGTCCAGCGCTGAGGGCCTTCTGGCGGTTCCCTCCCTGTGAGAAGTGAAGCTACAGGGAACCAGGCAGAGGGCCTTCTTGGTAGTGGCACCTGCCCTGTGGAACACCCTCCCACTGGATGTCAAGGCAATAAACAACTATTTTACTTTTAAAGGACAACTGAAGGCATCCCTGTTTAGGGAAGTTTTTAATGTCTGATGCTGTATTGTTTTTAATTTTCAGTTGGAAGCCGCCCAGAGTGGCTGGGGAAACCCAGCCAGATGGGCGGGGTCTAAATAATAAATTATTATTATGCTAGAGAGAGAGGAATTTGTATTTCAGATCACAGTGAGGGCACAAGTGCCATCTATCAAATCTAGATTTTAAAAATCCCTCCATACAATATGCAGTGGTTCCTCTGGATGCGAACGGGATCCATTCTGGAGTCCCATTCGCTTCCAGAAGCAAGCGCAACCCGCGTCCGTGTATCTGCACGTGCTCAGGTTGCGATTTGCCGCTTCTGTGCATGCGCGTGACGTCATTTTGACCATCTGCGCATGCGCGAGTGGCGAAACCCGGAAGTAATGCGCTCCGTTACTTCTGGGTCGCTGCAGCGCACAACCCGAAAATACTTATCCCGAAGCTACTTCAACCCGAGGTATGACTGTAATCCAAAACAACTGCAAAAACACCCACCACTATCCAGTGTGGCATAATGGTTAGAGTATTGGACTATGACCTGTGAGACCAGAGTTCGAATCCCCACTCAGCCATGAAGCTTACTGGGTGACCTTGGGCCTGTCACCATCAATTAGCTTAATCTTCACCTCACAGGGTTGTGGTGAGGATGAAACGGGGAAGAGGAGAACCTTGAGCTCCTTGCAGTAAATAAATAAATATCCACCCACCCAGCATTCAAAACGTACAATATTTCCATCGCATCCAAGCCTATCCAGCACATTTCCCCCCCAGCAATTTATTCTTGCAGTCTGAATGTTGGGGAAAATGAGATGTTCCTGCAACAAACACTGGGGAACATTGGCTGGATTGCACACACAAGAATATTTAACACTATTTGTGCCTCGTGTGAAATTGAGAGCACAAAGTAGAATTACTGAAAATAAAAGGAGCTCTGTTGCTCAAATCTACCTGTGCTGACCTAGTTACTTACAAACAGGTTTCTGGCCTCCTCAAATGTAACACAGTACATTTTATTTTATTGCTGTGGCTAGTGGCTGATGCAAATAAAGATTAATATTCTCTCTCTCTCATGTAACACAGCATAGGTGGTCAGCTTCAGGTTTGACACCTTTTGAGGAGATAGCTGACACAGAAGATGGTTATCACTGGTATAAATCAGGGGTCAGCAAACTTTTTCAGCAGGGGGCTGGCCCACTGTCCCTCAGACCTTGTGGGGGGCCGGACTATATATTTTTTTTGGGGGGGGGGAATGAATGAATTCCTATGCCCCACAAATAGCCCAGAGATGCATTTTAAATAAAAGGACACATTCTACTCATGTAAAAACACGCTGATTCCCAGACCGAGCTGAATTTAGAAGGCGATTGGGCCGGATCCGGCCCCCAGGTCTTAGTTTTCCTACCCATGGTATAAATTCTCACTGGGATTTCTCAAACATCCTGCCAGACAAGGGCCTTTCTTGGACTTGTAGATTCAGGAGTTGGTGGGTGTATGTGCTGGCCTCCCTTTTGGAAAATTGAGGGGCAGGAGGCCAGGCTTTAAAAAAAATATTGCAGTGATATAAGTAATGTAAATAAATTAATAAATGTACACGTCTGGGTGATTTGCAGTTGATTGGCAAAGGGTTTCTGGCTCCCAAAAGGAAAAAAAGAGGGGGGGGGGAGTCTGCCATGGCTAGGAATGGAGGTGAAATTCGATTTTAGGGTGGAAAAGCTGCCTCCTACTCCACACATCTTGAATGAACGAATGAACTGAAACTTAGCCCTCCTAAATTTCCACTTCTCTGAATTTTGTGATGTGGTCCTCCAGCCAAACCATGTGCGTAAAATGTGTGTGTTTGAAATGTGTTTGTTAGGAGAAATTTGCACTGAGATGCTGATGAGCTTTCATTGGGATTTCATTGAGAGGCACAAATACAAGATGGGTGACACCTGGCTTGAGAGCAGTACATGTGAAAAGGATCTAGGAGTCTTGGTTGACCACAAACTTGACATGAGCCAACAGTGTGACGCGGCAGCTAAAAAAGCCAATGCAATGCTGGGCTGCATCAATAGGAGTATAGCATCTAGATCAAGGGAAGTAATAGTGCCACTGTATTCTGCTCTGGTCAGACCTCACCTGGAGTACTGTGTCCAGTTCTGGGCACCACAGTTCAAGAAGGACACTGAGAAACTGGAATGTGTCCAGAGGAGGGCAACCAAAATGGTCAAAGGCCTGGAAACGATGCCTTATGAGGAACGGCTAAGGGAGCTGGGCATGTCTAGCCTGGAGAAGTGGAGGTTAAGGGGTGATATGATAGCCATGTTCAAATATATAAAAGGATGTCACATAGAGGAGGGAGAAAGGTTGTTTTCTGCTGCTCCAGAGAAGCGGACACGGAGCAATGGATCCAAACTACAAGAAAGAAGATTCCACCTAAACATTAGGAAGAACTTCCTGACAGTAAGAGCTGTTCGACAGTGGAATTTGCTGCCAAGGAGTGTGGTGGAGTCTCCTTCTTTGGAGGTCTTTAAGCAGAGGCTTGACAACCATATGTCAGGAGTGCTCTGATGGTGTTTCCTGCTTGGCAGGGGGTTGGACTCGATGGCCCTTGTGGTCTCTTCCAACTCTATGATTCTAAAAACGAATCAATCGCAAATTGCTGCAGAAATGCGGAGAACTGAATTTAAGACTGCGAAAGAGAAACTGGAAACAACAGTTTTTGTCCATGCCTAGCTGTGGCTGGCTTTGTGCCAGTCTCTTATATCTTGGCTGCAGTGTTCCTCACCTACAAAATACAAGTATTAGTTTATTGCCTTTGACCAGGGACTCGGCTACATTGGCAAAGAAAAGGCGCTTTATATGTGTTGTTTATGCATTCTAACGCAGGGACACCAGATGGCGATGTGGAGTTCTGTTTTTGCCAACACGATTTCTCATACAAAGTTTGCAGGGCATTTAACTGAAAAGCGTCTTTGATGTGTCTAGATCCAGCCAAAGTCAAGCTTCAAATTCCTGCTCTGTAGCAATGGGGAACTCCAGCCCTAAAGGACAAATAAAGTCCTCCATGCCTCTCTATCAGGCCCTGAGACAATCCATGACCCTTACCTCTCCCTAGTCCAACCGAATTTCCTGCTTTCCTTGAGTTTTTTTGCCTGGCTGTGACATCATGATGAACCTTGCTTTCCTGAAAGGGGAGAGGTATGTGTATAAACCTCTGATATTGCAAAGGGTATGAGTCACACCTGTTGCCCCACCCTCTTGCCTCCAACCCCACCCACACCTGGCCTGCGGCCCCCAAAAGGTTATCCACTAGGGAATGTGGCCCTCAAACTAAAAAAAAAAAAAGTTCCTTAGCCCTGATGTATAGTGAAAGAAAGGGAAAGAAAGCAAAGTTTCAAACAGATACTGTTAGAATTCCTGCTCCATGATTGCAGTCATGGGATTGTTTTCTTTCACATGACAGTATATGTTTTGACTCCACAAAGTGGGAAGTGACAGAGACAGGATGTTTGTGTTACTGTGTTCCATGAAGTGGGACTATTGTCCTTTGTTCTCTTTCTCTTTGCTATCTGATGCTAGAGAGAGGGGGGCCCATGTTGCAGTGCTCTGTGTCTGTTTATATGTAAATAAAGTGGATTAGCCAAAATGCTGACGTCTGTTATGCATGATGTGCAAACTCTGCGGATCCCTAAGTGTGCTGGTGTCTGTTGGCATCGGTCACTGTGATGTTCGTGCAGACGAAAGCTTTTGAAGCTCCCGAACGATCGACCAGGAGGGAAGGAATATGCCAGTCGGGCATGTGTCTCTGCCAGGGTCCTACTCAAGTGTAGGCTGAACTCCTGACAGATACAACAGGTGACAGTATCCTATGATGCATTCTGGGCTTCACGGTGCCACATGACTATTGAGTTGTTTTTGTTTTGATTATGCATTCTGTGTTTTTATATTGTGATATTTTTTTCTTGTGAACCACCCTGAGACCTGCGAGTATAGGGCGGTATACAAATTTAATAAATAGTAGTAATAATTTATCATCAGTAGATGATGATGCATACATTGACTGGAATGAGAGTCGTCATGTTGGATTTCATAACCAACCTATTTTTGAAAAATTCAAGATTTCAGCTGCTGTGGTTCATGAAGTAGTGGGTGCCTAAATTTAGCGAGGTTTATCACTTTTTAAATTTTGCTTTAACTCTGAGTTTGAGGCCCAGAGGCATTTGGGAAAACTGAGTTTCTCTGGCCAAGCCTTCAAAGACCTTCCTGGTTCGTTGCCAACAAAGTATATTTAGTACTTGAGTGCTTTTTCAATGCTTGCTTTATTATTTGCAATAGCCAGGGAAGAGAGCGCAGCTCAATCACCAAATGTACTTTGCATTAGAGTAAGTAGGCTACATTGCTTTCATCCTTACTGTTTCAATGCTGGAACATTCTACTGATTTCAACTGAGTCGGGGCGGGAGTGGGAAGTAATCAGGTGCAATACGCTAGATCATACTTGGAATTCATTCAGAAAATTACTGGCTAACAAGGCTGCAGACAAACATAACACTATTGGTGTAGCGAGGTTGCTCGAAAAGCGCAATTAGGACATTCTGTTCAAACAAATGATTCTTTCCAGGGGTTGGTACAGAGGCAACTAGTTCTGGGAGTTTGTTATAGGAGCCATCTATACATTGCAGATTGGAAGGTTGCCTGTGATATACTGAACCTACCACCCCCACGTCCTTGGAACACTTTGGTAACTCTTAAATTTTGCTTTTTCGTCCCAGTGTAAGAAAAGGAGGAAGAGGACAAATGCTGAAATAAATAATTCGGGGGAAAAAAGCATGTGAGAGGCAAGGTTGCTGACTCAAGGTTTAAATTTCGGGGTTGCACACCTGCCAATTGTATTGCAAAAGGGCGAGGCCAGGTTTGCCGTGTGGGGAAACAATTTGCCGCAACTCCTGTTTCAGTGTTATGTTTGCACGCAGCCTTAAAATCCCAGTCACTTTCCCACTTCAACTGCTGTGGGATTTCACGACTTTCTGAAGAAATAATAAACTGGTTACAGAGCGTCTGCGAGATCAAAATCGAGGGAGATTGACGGGTTGGGAGCTGTTGTTGTTTCGATCGGTTCAGTGGTGTCCACAGAGGGAGGTAAAAGATCTTCGAGTGTGAAGTCACGACTAGGTTCCTGAAGGGCTATGATGGGTTTCCACGGTTTCCCTGGACACTTAGGAGCTGGTGGTTCTGGCAGATCCGGTAAAGGCTCAAACAAAGAAGGTGGAGGTCCATTGATGTCTTGTGATGTCTCAACTCCCTCTTGTTGAAGCACGTCTAAAGTAGGTAGCCGTTCTGGGATTTCAGCAGCTGGTGTAAGTGTAGTTTTGTCTTCATCAGATTCTTCAGAAGACTTGTTTTTCGGCTTGCTTTTGGGCTTTTTAAGGACATATTTGTGGCTGTGGCCATGTTTGTGGCTGTGGCCATGATTGCTGCCAAAGCCTAGGTTACAAGCCCCACTTGGTTCACCTCCGCTTGTTCCTGTGATGAGGGCTAGACCAGCGCTTCGGAATGGGGTGTAACCTGGAGGTCTCCTCATAAGCTGAAAAGCCACCACAATGGATTTAATTAGGTGCTTAAAACAGACCAACACATCCCGGAAGTCAAGATTGCGCAATAACAGACGAGAATTAGACTTAACTCTTAAAATATGGTGAAATGTAAATTGGAAACTCGGACCATGCTGAATCCAGGACCCCACCCCCCAAGCCCCAATAATGAACTTTCTGGAAGTTGTTCTGATCTTTGAGGGCATAGCTCCACTTCAGGCTTAAAACTGGTTTAAAAGTCATTCCCTCAGCCCAGACAGGGATCTACTGAGCTGCAGTTCTATGAGGGGAAGTTCAGGATTTCTAATAGAATCCTCACTAAACTGCAAATCCAAGTATTCTATGGGAGAAGTCATGATGACTATTAAAATTATGAGGTTGCAGCAACAGATGTGCCCAGAGTGATAAGACTCTAGGGGCGGCTCCAAAACTGCTAAAGCATAACACCCCCCCCCCCATTATTGTGTTGCCTTTACCTGCATCATGAGCGGTTTCTTCAAGGGCTGGCTTTCTTCTGTTTCCTACAATGGCACACAGAAAAGCAAGTCTCTCAGATACAGCGGTACCTCTGGTTACGTACTTAATTCGTTCCAGAGGTTCATTCTTAACCTGAAACTGTTCTTAACCTGAAGCACCACTTTAGCTAATGGGGCCTCCTGCTGTCGCTGCCACGCGATTTCTATTCTCATCCAGAAGCAAAGTTCTTAACCCGAGGTACTATTTCTGGGTTAGTGGAGTCTTGTAACCTGAAGCGTATGTAACATGAAGTGCCTGTAACCCGAGGTACCACTGTACATTGGGCTAAGAGCATTAAGTCTTATAGGCCAAATGCAATCAACATCTTGACTGGAAGAAGAAGAAGAAAACGAAGAAGAAGAAGAAGAAGAAGAAGAAGAAGAAGAAGAAGAAGAAGAAGAAGAGTTTGGATTTGATATCCCGCTTTATCACTACCTGAAGGAATCTCAAAGAGGCTAACATTCTCCTTTCCCTTCCTCTTCCCCCACAACAAACACTCTGTGAGGTGAGTGGGGCTGAGAGACTTCAGAGAAGTGTGACTGGCCCAAGGTCACCCAGCAGCTGCCTGTGGAGGAGCGGAGACGCGAACCCGGTTCACCAGATTACAAGTCCACCACTCTTAACCACTACACCACACTGGCTCTCACTGGAGCTCTAAAGACTAGAAGAACTAGCATGGGAAGTGGGTCCTTGTCTCTCTCCAGTCTGTACCAAACCACACCAAACCTTCAAGCCAGTTTTCTGCACTTTGATGTCCTTTGGATATTGTTGGACTCCCAACTCCCATCAGCAACATCAGTGGTCTGCAATGACGAGAGTTGTACTCCAACCAGATGCCTTCTAGATATCACTGGACAAGACTGTTCCAAGTTTATCTGGCTCGTTATTATTTCAATTTCGTACCTGCTCTTCCTCTAAGGAGAGGTTACAGCAATTTAAAATTCAATATTAAAAACAGCAGTGCCTCATCTTAAAACTCTTATCACCTGGGATAGAGGTATTCATATGACAAAATGGGTTGATGGCCCATCTAAGAGGAATCTTGGGCCTGGGCAGACAGAAGGCTGCCAGGATAACTAGATGTGAGGTGACAGGAAAAGAGAGTCTCTAGCAAAGTGTACTGGGAAGAAGGGGGAGAAGAAAGACTGGGATCCATCTTGGGCAGGCAGGCTGAAGGCTGGCTGGGACAGATGCCTTAGACTCCAAGGCTGCACTGCTATGGGGAACAAGCCCCTCTTGAAATGACCATGCAGCAAGATCTGGACTCCTTCCGTGCAAACAGAAGCTGTAAATAAGTGAATAAACCATATTTCTTAAAGCTATGACAGTCCCTGCTGTGTCTCAATTTTCCAAAGGAACACAGACCGTGGGTGAGTGTCTGGAACCCCCTGGACTTTTGCTACCGCTTGGCAGAGTGGGGGTGGTTTTGTAACAATATGGATTTTCATACCTCCTGAGGTTCCTCACCACATTTCAATTTGGGCTGGATTTCTGACGTCCAGGGTCTCTCGTAAATAGATGCATAGCAGTATAACAGTTTCTGCAGCCAAAACAAGACAGAGCAATGGCACATCCATAGTCAAAGGTTATCATGAAATACAAACCCTGGCAAATTATTATAGCTGGGAATGCTATTGTGAAAGCTTGTGGCATTTTCTTATCTGTATTTTTTTTTAAAAAAACCCCTTTTTGTTTATAAACAGTTGTGCTGGGTTTTTATGTGAAGAGGAATAAAATAAAATTTATTAAGGCCAAAACCAAACACAAATTAAGGCAACAAATCTTAACTGAATTAAATATTACCTAGCATTCAGGAAACTAAAGAAGTTTAAATCAAAGTGAATCAGGAATGGACTTCTCAAAAGGTAAGAATACAAATAACCACATGGATCTGCAATATTCCCACCCACATCCAAATTTAAGATTTATTTAGTGGATTGAAATAAAATATTCATCTTAGAACCTCTCCCAGTAACTTACACTGTCTTCTGTAGTCTGACAATCATCATTCAATTTCGGGACAATGTCCTTAGAGCAATTTGTCTCCTTAATTTGAAAGTGAACACGGTACATTATTCCAGCGACAACCTGAAATTTAAGGAGAAAGATGACCAGGAAAAGCACGAGTAAAGGGGAATGGATGTTGTAGAGAACACTGTGAATGCTTAGTATTGTTATGTTTAAAAACAGCGTGGATGTTGGCAGGATAGCGTTGAGATGGCACACAGCTCATGTTGGAAGTGAAGCCTTCATGCAGTTCAAGCGCAGCCTCCAAACCCAAGTCAGGGCTTTTGCACAGTAGGGGCATGTCTTGCATGAAAATTACTATCCCATCTGGCTTAATGCATATATTCTCATGTGGTCTAGCAGTTGGGAATCCTGATTTTTGTGGGATGTGAAACACAAGAGCATCAAGTACAACATCCCTAGAGTGTACATAAAAAGGGGTGTCTGGACCAGCCAGTCGGAACTTCCTGTTTCTCCGTGGCTGCGACATACTTCTTTTGTATGTGACTAGAGGTGGGTGTGACCTCACTTGGTCAGCCATCTCTCTCTCTCTCTGACCACATTTGTCGAAGAAGCAACATCTGCTTAGCCTAAGATGCTCTCTTGGCTTGCAGCTGAAGACTTGCAGCTGAAGGCTTGCAGCTTGCATGGAGCAGAAGATCTGGCCTCCAAGGAATGCATTTGCTGCTTGCAGCCAAGAGAGGACAAAGGAGATGTCTCCTTATGGGATAGTTTCCAGATGTATATTACTTTTCTAACTTAAGTCTGCCTTCTGGGATCCAATTGTGAACAGAATGTGTGAGTAAACTCTTTTTATACTTTTATAGAAGACTGCGCCGTGTCTATCTTTTTACGAGGGACTAAATGGGGAATTACCAAAAAGGAAAACGTATTTTAGAGGCTTTAGTGAGCCTGAGCAAACACATCCGCTGTGCAAGTTTAAAAAAGGGGAAAAGTTTCTCTGCTAAATTGTAGAACTTGTTAACACAAGTTGGAAAGGATATAATCAAACAATATATCCTCTCCTGCATCCCTGAACTTTCCCACAGTTTTCACCGAAGTGGCCCAGGTCTGACTCCCAGTATGGGAAAGTCTGAGTTTTGGGGAAGGGCTGCAGCTCAGTGTGATGGGTTGCCTGTTGCATGCAGAAGGTCCCAGTTTTCATCCCTGACATCTCCAGGTAGGACTCAGATTGTCACTTGCCTTAAACCCTGGGGAGCCACTGCCAGCCAGTGTGGACACCACTGAGCTGATGAATCGTAGGCCTGATTCAGTAAAAGGCAGCTTTCTGTGTTCCCATAAGGGACAGGTGGGGCTCATCAACCTGGGAAGGTAGCCCTTCTAGTAGGAAAACTCTGACTCTAAAGCTCCTCTGCCTTGCAGAATATATTTGGGAGAAGAAAACCAGGGGTCAGCAAACTTTTTCAGCAGGGGGCTGGTCCACTGTCCCTCAGACCTTGGGGGGGGGGGGCGCAGGACTATATTTTGGGGGGAAATGAACTAATTCCTATGCCCCACAAATAACCCAGAGATGCATCTTAAATAAAAGGACACATTCTACTCATGTAAAAACACACTGATTCCTGGACCGTCCGTGGACCAGATTTAGAAAGTGATTGGGCCAGATCTGGCCCCCGGGCCTTAGTTTGCCTACCCATGGAGTAAACCCTACACAAATCCAGAGTGGAGTCCCTAAGGTGTTTGGATGGTGTCTTGTATGCCTCCTTCTGGCAACTCCTGCAGCCAAGCTGGTGCCAAATGGATTGCTCTGCTTTCCTTTAGACCACACCAGCGAGGCTGAGAAGGGGGTATTGGGAATTGAGAGGTGGGGTCTTTGGGCAGCCTAGGGCCTCCATAGACACTGCCAATTTGGTGCTGATAACACAGCAGAAACAACACAGGGGGCAGTGGTTACGAGTGACCAGTCTCCGCAGCCGCAGCAGGCGCTGTGATTCCCCAGCAGTTTGACTTCACCCCCTGAGGCACCTCCCATTGTCTCTCGAGACAGACTGAACAGTTCATCCCAATTTGAGTCAATTTTCTTAAAACATTATATTGAAATATAACGGTAGCAACAGAGTTCAGACCTGGCTTGAAGCTTCTGTAATGTTTTCAATTTTGTAATAGAAATTGCCACCACATTGCGAGTTGTATTTCTCCAGGGTAACTGCCAGTGGCTCCTTCAGTTCTGGGCTGTCTGTTGGAATACGTTGAGGGCAACCAGGACAAACCGCGCCAGAAAACTTTTCCTTTTCTGTAAGTAAACGAACAAAACTAATTAAAACCACTTTAGATTTCATCAAAATCAAATAATTTTCAAAATGGAGACCTCGCTGCGGGCACCACGCATGCATTGTGACTGAGCACATGCCACGAGCACATTCTATTGGTTGCAACAGAATGCTTCTTTCAAGCCTAATTTCAGCGGGGTTTGCTGAGGAAGCCCAGAGGAAGCTATAGAAGGCCTATGTGGGTGTCAGGCGCAGGTGGTGGTTGCTCGCAAGTAACCAGTCAGGAATCAGAACTGTCTTTCACAGGTTTTATTTGGTGCAAACTATATACAGTGCAGAAACACAATGTTCATGTCCGTCCTAGTTGCTTGCAGATTCCGGGAGTGGCCCCTTCCAGTTTCTCCCCCAACATAAGAACTTAAACACCCCAAATCGCCGCCTCCCCTGCTTACGTTTCACCCGTCTGCGACGGAAACGGCGTGTCTGTCTGCTGGCCAGCCGGACTAGGTGAGGCGCTGGGGCTCTCAGTAGCATCTTCGAGCCCTCCCCTCGCCTGGCTATCCCCTTCGCCCTCCATTCTACTGGAGGTGTGGCTTTCCCCACCGCTTGACGAGTGGCTGCTCCTCAGAAGCGTCGGAGGCTCCCTGTATTCCCCTGTCTCCCTCTCCAGTCCCGATGGCAGTCCTCTGACAGTGGGCATGGGCGCTGCTGCCATAGCTACATCGAAGAGGCTACGCTTTGATCTCCCATCTCCGCATTGTCCTAAATAAGCGGAGCCTGCGCTCTGTCATCCGGTCTGTTCCTCACTTGTCTCTTTGGCCCATAGGAATTAATGCCAGGTCCCGTGTGACACAGCACTGTGGCCCAAACAGAGCCAAAAAGTGCCCTACCTTTTTTGCCCCCACGTAGAGATGATGAATACTAATTTCACCCCCCCCCCAAATTTTATAATACCGCCGTTACAAACCTCGAAGGATGCACTTCTGATCAGCATGCACAAGCTTCCCTTTCAAGTCCACAACGGCATCAACTACACAACTAGCTATGCGCTGGAGAGGGGGACAGAAAGCAAAAAGACGACAAGGTGGTCATTAAACCCCCAAAATAAAAGCAAATGCTGTATGTTGGCCGCTACATCTCGAGCTTTGCTCTTCTTTTTGATGTCCTGATGTGGTCCTCTTGGTTGAATTGGAAAAGGAGAAAGGGAATCCCCAGATGTTAAGGACATACCACACCTCCCTCCCCATTCCCATTCCTTTTTTAATATTCATAGGGCAGCAGGGATGGAAGAGAAATTCGATTCAGTTCACCCTCCCAAATTTGCAGTGTCTGAAACAGTAAAGGTAAAGGTAAAGAGACCCCTGACCATTAGGTCAAGTTGTGGCTGACTCTGGGGTTGTGGCGCTCATCTTGCTTTATTTGCCGAGGGAGCTGGCGTCCAACTTCCGGGTCATGTGGCCAGCATGACTAAGTCGCTTCTGGCGAACCAGAGCAGCACACGGAAACGCCGTTTACCTTCCCACCGGAGTGGTACCTATGTATCTACTTGCACTTTGACGTGCTTTCAAACTGCTAGGTTGGCAGGAGCAGGGACCGAGCAATGGGAGCTCACCCCGTTGCGGGGATTCGAACCGCCGACCTTTTGATCGGCAAGTCCTAGGCTCTGTGGTTTAACCCACAGCGCCACCCGCGTCCCTTGAGTTCTTGTAGTCAAATAGTAACCCATAGTTTAGAAGCTGAGCAGAGGCACCTCATTTCATTTTTCTGCCAAGGATGGGACTTTAAGATCTGCTCAGTGTATGTTCGACTCACACTGGAGGGATGGATTGCAATTAATATACCCTCTCCTACCCTCTCATGACCTTTTTTCTGTTTCAGGGCTC
Source organism: Podarcis tiliguerta (assembly GCF_965153285.1). Classification (NCBI taxonomy): domain Eukaryota; kingdom Metazoa; phylum Chordata; class Lepidosauria; order Squamata; family Lacertidae; genus Podarcis; species Podarcis tiliguerta. Next base: position 8,761,208 of record NC_139538.1, on the reverse strand, counting down.
TTTTTGTGTCCATTGCTTCCCTTGAGGCTTAGGTTCAGCTGGGCGGTTCCTTAAGAAAGTTGGGTAGGCAATAGCCATAGCTGTTGGGGCGAGGGAGCGAGAACAGTACCATGCTTTCGTTATGATAGGGGTTAGGGTTACAATTAGCTCTCATGGCTAACAGCTCTTCCTATCCATTCCCCTTTCTCATCTACCCCAGCAGTGGGGAACCTGGGAACCTCCAGCAGTTGTCAGACTCCAGCTTCCATGAGCTGCAGCCATCCTGGCTGATGGACAGGGATGATGGGGGTTGTAGTCTGGTGAGCTGGAGTTCCCACGCCTCCTTTACAGGGTCTCCAAACAATGTTCCTGATCCACATTCCCCCGATCCCCTGTAATCTGGCCTGGACCACTGATGGGGGAAGTAGGAGGCAGAATCGCAGAGCAAGAACAAGCAAATCAGCTGGTCTTTCTAACTCTGAGACTTCTCTAACAATGCAGTAGCTAGTAAATTCCTGGCTGGAATATATATATATATATATATATATATATATATATATATATATATATATCCACTCGAAACATCCCTCCTCTGAACTGCATTGCAGATATATATATGCTTTAGAGGATCGTTTAACAACTTCCTTTTTATGGAAATATTTGCCTGGAGTTAAATTGGTTGCTGTCTTAATCTTTTTATTTCTTTTGGCAACTCTTCCAGCACAGCTCTCTTGGCCAAGAGGAGAAACAGAATGAATTAGACTGCTGTTTCCTGAAGTGCTTTTGGCTGCCCAGCCAAATATCCCCGGAGGAAGCTACCGTCTAGGAGCTAGACAGGACTTTAGTTCCCACTTTTGCTATGATGTTGTTGCAGCCCCGGGATCCCACCAGACTGGTGTTTTTGCAGGTGCGTTTTGCAGCATGTCATTGACACAATAATAATGCGTTAAAGGTGGATTTATACCGAAGCATCCACACATCATTCTGCTTTATTACTTGTTCAGAGATGCTAGCCTAACGTTAGTGCAATATTGCAGTTTGGAGGGGCAATATTTGCAGCATAGCACAACAAAACCGGAGGACGGGGGACGGGACCAGAACACTTGTGGTCTGAAAAGATACAGGACTTCAGCAAGAAGCTATGGGACATGTATGGATTAGAAACAAAACAGTATGTCCACCCTGAAACTTTTGCAGGTGGAAACAGTATTGAATTATTTTTTTAAAAAAATGTTTACATTCTCATGAAAATTTAAGAGCATCTTACTGCTAATTTCTTCCTGTGTGCACATTTTTGCAAAGAATGTCTCCTAATATACACATTTCTGCAAAGCAATTTCCCCATGTGTAATGTGCTTTTGTATGCTATTTTCACAAATACATCATACATACATTTATATCCCCTAGTATATGCATTTTTGCAGTGCTTTTTTCTGGGGAGGGGAGACGCAAGGGTACGCATACCCTGAAACATTTTGTGAATCTTTGTACTTTTCTCCATTTCCTGTATTGATTTTTCCCGATTTGAACTATAAAAGAATGATTTTCTCGAGTCAAAATGAGACTACCCCTAAACATTTTTTTTTTTAAAGGGAAAAAGCACTGCATTTTTTTTATATATCACTTGACTCTAGAATTGCTTTGCAAAATTCGGAGAAGTGTTAATTTCAGTATACGACTGTGCTTTGGTGCGTGTATTGCTTTGGAAAGTGCTAACTTGGTAAGTTCGCCTTTAAATGTTGTGAACTTCACAGAGATATACAGATAAAGAGCGGTATAAAAATAATAATAAATAAAACAATAAATTAATTAATAAAAGAAATACCAGCTGAATTGAGTTTTTCCTTCGTCCCTAGGTTTGGTTCAAGAAAAGAAAAAGAAACCCTTCCCTGAACTGGTCTGTCTGCTCTGGCTCCCTGGCGATTCTGTTCACAATCTCCATCATACATTATAAAGGTTGAGAGTGAGGTTAGGGATGTAGGGCCAGCCTCAGGTACATCAATTGCCATCACATTTCTATGCACTCTGTATTTTTTCTGCTGGTTACATACAATTCCATCTGTCTTTGTCCTCCTTCAGACTTATTTCCCAAATTCTGTGTAAATCAAATATGCACATTGTATGCAATTTTCAAAAATACTAATTTGTCCAATTTGTATGTTTCATTCATCCATTGGTTCATGTACATTTGGTGATTCTAACATTTTGCGGTGTTTTTTGCACAAAGTTCTGGAACCGTTCTTTATTCCAGAATAAACAGAGATGTTCACTTACGCCTTGAGGAAGAGCTTTGCATTCTGCAGTCAAATCTGTAAATTCAGCCTTGGAACAATTTGTCTCTCTGGCCAAATACTCAAAATTATACTTCCATCCAGCCACCACCTGGAAGAAATGTTTAGGAGAGGTTGTAAATGACTCAGATAAGTTCCCCTACAGCTCAAGGGAGATGGAGGTTCTGCTGAGCTTCTGGGCTGGAGTTCTCAAAGTCACAAGGGGCAATGAAACCTCTTCAGGCTGGGGAAGTGAACGTCTCTTCCCATGCTGGACCTTCTGACGCAGTGAGGACCATTGGGAGTGACTCTGTGGGCAACTCCCACTCCTCCCATTGTTTTTGCTCCAAGTCCACAGTCTTGCTGGAACAAACCTTGGGTTGGGGCAACTAGCTAAAATGTTTTAAAATGTTTTAATTTTGGCTCCTCTGTTTCATTTCTGTCGGGTTGGTGTTGGTTAAATGTTTACCGTATTTTTCGCTCCATAGGGCGCACCGGACCATAGGGCGCACCTAGTTTTTAGGGGGTGAATTAAAGAAAAAAACATTTAGTTCCCCCCCCCCCCAGCCCCAAAGAGCAAAAAAGCCAAGACAGCTAGCGGGATCCATCCCGCTGGCTGTCTTGGCTTCCTCTTTAGCCGCGTGCAACCTCTCCAGCTGGGAGAGGCTGCACGTGGCTTTGGCAGAAGCCAAGACAGCGAGCGGGATGGATCCCACTCGCTGTCATGGCTTCGTTTTTAGCCGCGGGGCTGGGGCGGGGGAAGCCCGAGCTTCCCCCGACCCCAGCCCCCAGAACAGGTCCGGAAACAGACTTGTTTCCGGGAGCTTGCGGGGCTGGGGCACGCTCCGAAGCCCGGGAGCGCAGCGGGAGTTGGTGCTGCACTCCCCAGGCTTCAGGCTGCCATCCACAAGCCTTCGGAGCGCGGTGGGAGTTCCCCCCGCGCTCCGAAGGCTTGTGGATAGCTGCCTGAAGCCCCCGAGCACAGCTCGAACTGCCGCTGCGCTCAGGGGTTTCAGGCAGCCTTGCCTCCGCTCCCGGAGCTTGCGGGGCTGGGGGGCGGGGAAAGCCCGAGCTTCCCCTTCCCCAGCCCCCAGAACAGGTCAGGGAGTGGCGGTCCCTTTTCCCTCCTGGGGAAAAGCCCACAAGAGCCACGCGAAGCTTGTGTGCGGCTCTTGGGGGCTTTTCCTGCCTGCCTCCCCCCTGCATTCGCTCCATAGGATGCACAGACTTTCCCCCTTAGTTTTTAAGAAGGAAAAAGTGCGTCCTATGGAGCGAACAATACGGTAGTTGAGGTTGGTGGTTACTTTAATTTGGCTATAACTGTAAACAGTCTACTATTATTATCACTATTGTTGTTATTATTGTAATTGGTTTCTATTGACTTATTGGACTGTTGCTTGTATAGGATATTGTGTGTTTAATGTTTGATGTTACGTCACACACACAGATATACACAAACACAGTCGTACCTTGGAAGTCAAACGCAATCCATTCTGGAAGTCTGTTCGACTTCCAAGACATTCGGAAACCAAAGCATGGCTTCTGATTGGCTGCAAGAAGCTCCTGCAGCCAATCAGAAGCTGTGGAAGCCCCGTCAGACGTTCGGCTTCCAAATGAACGTTCAAAAACCAGAACGGTCACTTCCGGTTTTGCGGCATTCGGGAGCCAAAACATTAGAGAACTAAGCTGTTCAAAAACCAAGGTACGACTGTATATGTTGTAAGCTGCCCACAGTGGCTGGTGAAACCCAGTCTGATGGGCAGGATATAAATTTAAAAATTTAAAATTTATTATTATTATTATTATCCCCTGAAGAGGGTGAGGCAGACCCTGAGGTCATGACACCAGTGTATGGAGACCCAGATGATGTCAAGGGGCGCATGACATTAGGTTCCCTCCACCCCAGACATATACAAACCTGACGCTGGGCTTTCACTATCTCTCCAGCTTCAAAAAGGTTTGGCATTCCACTCTGGTTGTTATGTAGCTGTATGGCGTGTCTCAAAATGGGCAGCAACTCCAAAATCTTGGTGGATATGGATTGCCAGCAGCCTAGGCATCCGGCATGCGTCCTGGTCACCTTGTCTGGGACTGAAGAACAAGCAAAACAAGAACAGCACTATGCCAGCTTCGCTAAGCTGGTACAAGGCAGAAAGAAAGAAATTTCCTGGGGGAAATAGTGGTTCCGGTAAGACATTCACAGTCGATGAAGAAACATTAAGAAAAATGTTCAACCCTCTTCCCTCAGTGCTGTGGTCCCAGTCTAATTGTGGCTGCTTTTACAGTAATCAAAATTTAAATAGAAGCAAGAGTCCAGTTCTCCAAAATGTAGGGCTCCTCCAAGCCTCCCTTTTATTGCACATTCATGATGATTTGTGCTCATGATGGGATCTCAGTGGTCATACGTCACCCCACTTTTGCACCTGCAAAGCCTTAGGGGTGGGCAAACTGCTTAACATCCAGTCGATGCTTAACTTGCAATTGGTGCACACCCTACGACGTCCTGCTGAAATCGTGTGACATTTCATATTGCAAACTTTCTGCCTTTGCCCTGCGTTTGTTGCGCTATTATAGTGCCTCCCGACAGTAGTAATGTGGTAGCTTTCAGGAAGCATAGCAGAAGAACTAACGATGCAGAATCAACCGACCATTAATGTATTATTATTATTTAGTCAGGAGTTGGAGATGGCGTTTATAAGTGGTACTACTACTACTAATAAATTTATTTATGCCCCACCTTTTTAGCTGACAGGGACCCAAGGCAGCTTACAGATAATAAAAAACACAGGAGGTGAAGGACCAGAGGACTGGAGTCGAAGGCAGAGTAGTTCTGAGCACTGTACACAAATAGTCTATCACTGGGCTTGAACATGGCAATTTTTAATATCATTAATGCTGCAGCATTAATGAAACTGGCAATCTCCCCTTCTCTTGGTCTCCATGGCCATGCGAATTCATCCAGCTATTGACAATAGGGGTGCCAACGTGAATAAAATATTGTGGGGGCCCGTGACACAATGTACCCCCGCTTTGAATGGAAATGTCCCAAAACTTGGGGAGGCGGCCCCCTCAAATATTTTATTGTGGGGGCTGAAGCCCCCACGGTTCCTAGGAATTGGCTCCTGTGATTGACAAGGCACCCTGAACGTAGAAAATCCTATTCAATAGATTTGGAGGGTACTTCTAGTTTTCACATTTCTTCAGATACAACGGGGAACTTCCCAGACTTTGGAATCAGAGCCGTATTTTCCGGCGGTGCACAGCGCATGTTAGATTTCAACTTTCACAAAGGGGCCAGAAAGTGTCCCTGCAGAACGCATACAGCTACCATTTAACAGTGACAACTAGGTGTCACCATTGCCTTATAAATGTGCTTGAGAATGAAGTTAGAAGACTTGCTGGTAGGTATAAATAAAGCCAAACAGCCATTCGCAGAACGTAGCTTAGCTAAGGTGCTTGCAAGCAGTTCAGGTTCTCAGCAATCGGGGATGCATTTGCACAGGCGCTACAACATAACTTGCCACAGCGCTGCCACACGAAGCTGGAGTTGCAGCTCCAAGTTCAGTGCTAAATGGCTTTAACAAACCGTATTGCAAATCCTCAGGCCTCGGACACATCCAATGGGCATCGATTCTTCAGATCTGGGCACTGCCCCCTCACATGTGTCCATCTGAGAATTTGGTAGGCTTCTGGTTCAGTCCTGCCAGCCTGGCCTTCAGTTCCTAGCCTTGTTTCTTAATTACCTCAACAAACCATAAATCTAAATGAAATATGTACATGTTGGGAAATATTAATGGGGGACTTAGCCAGGCTTCCTCTGCCTCAGGGTAAGTACTGGTAGCATATAGGTCTCAAATATATTCATAGACACACAAACCCCTTCAAATACACGGACCTATTGGCTGAATATCTCCATGTGGCCCATTTCTCAATTCCTATCTTGCTCCACACATACTAAAGTAACCCATCATGAAATGGGCTCCTTTTAATTTAAGTAAATAGCATCTTAAAAAGCAGAGACATCACCTTGCCGACAAAGGTCCGTATAGTTAAAGCTATGGTTTTCCCAGTAGTGATGTATGGAAGTGAGAGCTGGACCATGAAGAAGGCTGATGGCCGAAGAATTGATGCTTTTGAATTATGGTGCTGGAGGAGATGCTTGAGAGTCCAATGGACTGCAAGAAGATCAAACCTCTCCATTCTTAAGGAAATCAGCCCTGAGTGCTCACTGGAAGGACAGATCCTGAAGCTGAGACTCCAATACTTTGGCCACCTCATGAGAAGAGAAGACTCCCTGGAAAAGACCCTGATGTTGGGAAAGATGGAGGGCACAAGGAGAAGGGAACGACAGAGGACGAGATGGTTGGACACTGTTCTCGAAGCTACAAACATGAGTCTGACCAAACTGCGGGAGGCAGCGGAAGACAGGAGTGCCTGGCGTGCTCTGGTCCATGGGGTCATGACTAAACGACTTAACAACAACAACATAAAACCAAGCTCTTTTCCTGGGGAGCATTTCTTTGCATTTATCAACATGGACCATTCTTCTGCCCATTCCTGGTCACTGCTTTCCTATTCGGACAGTCTACTGTGTGCTAACTTAAAAATACCACCTACCAGTAATGTTAGTGCATTTCTGCAAAACGTTGGAATGTTCAGCGGAGTCATCAATGTGAACTTCAGCTTTACACTCGCCGGAATCCTACAAGGAGTGAGAAGGACAATGATTAATGTTTACCAGACATAAAATTCCTCTTCCCTGGTAGTTACGCTGTTAGTTACTGCTAGAACTGTGCTTCAAAATTTGAAGACTTGCAAAATTCTGAGAAATGCAGGCCTGGGATTCTTTGGGAAGAAGGGCAGGATAGAACGGGAAGCAGCCCCAACCAAAGAAGATTGGCAAACCAAGTTAATGGACTATGCTAAAATGGCGAAATTAACTGGAAAGCTCAGAAATCAAGACGACAAGAAATTTAAAAAAGAATGGGAAATGTTTATTATATATTTGCAAACGTATTGTAAACAGGTTAATGTATTGGCAGCATTTTAAGAACATTTGTAAGTATAGAGATAGTATAGGAAATTTGAGATAAAAAATAATTTGGAGTAGAAATGATATGCAGCTGAAAAGAAAAAATTAAGGAACCGTGTGTGTGTGTGTGTGTGTGTGTGTGTCACGGGATTCAGAGAATCCCATTTTATGGAATTGATATTGCTTTCGTGTATATTTTTCTTTCTTTGTTGTTGTATTCGTTATTGTTTTTTATTTTTGTTATTTTTGTTGAAAATTTAATTAAAAAATTGTTAAAAAGGAAAGAAACTTGATACATAAAGGAATACCTGAAGAAGAATTAAGGCTTTGCAAGGTCCCCTCAGTCTGGCACTTTGGCTCAGCACTGATCCAGGGCCAAACTGACTCAGATCAAGCTCTCAAATCAATTTGCAGGCCAACCTTAGTGCTAATCAGGGTTTAAAACTCTGATTAAACTTGTGGTCAGGAGTTGGGCAGGGGAAGAAGATGTGGCTTCACTTCCCCCACTCACAACTTTAATTACAATTTACACTGTGGTCTAAACCGCAGAGCCTAGGGCTTGCCGATCAGAAGGTCGGCGGTTCGAATCCCCGCGACGGGGTGAGCTCCCGTTGCTCAGTCCCTGCTCCTGCCAACCTAGCAGTTCAAAAGCACGTCAAAGTGCAAGTAGATAAATAGGTACCACTCCAGTGGGAAGGTAAACGGCATTTCTGTGTGCTGCTCTGGTTTCGCCAGAAGCGGCTTAGTCATGCTGGCCACATGATCCAGAAGCTGTTTACGGACAAAACGTCGGCTCCCTCGGCCAGTAAAGTGAGATGAGCGCCACAATCCTAGAGTCATTCGCGACTGGACTTAACTATCTCAGGTCCCTTTACCTTTACCTTTTAAACATGTGGTTGGGTAGGGTTGCCATATTTCAAAAATTATTGAGCTTCTTTGGGTAATTTTAAGTTTTTGGAGCTGTTTCTGCTTTTCCCACTGTGTTGCCATACACCTGGGTTTCCCCTGACATTTTGCTGATTCAGGAAAATTTCCCCTTGACGCCATTTTTACATCTAAAAACCAGGACATGTCAGGAATTTTCCTGACGTATGGCAAGCCTATGATTGGGAGCTGGGAGGGGAAGATGGAGACACTGTAGATCTCCTTCCTCGCTCCACTGCAGAGAGCAGGATCATACCTTCCAATCACCAGCTGGTGAATAGAGGGTTCAATCCTGCTGGGTGTTGCTTTGCCAGTGCCCTGCAGCAAACACTGCAGAGGTTGTTGGTCTCTCCTTCTCCCCTCCCACCCAACTGTCCTGCCTTTTGGCAACCCCAGGTGACTGATCGAAAGCCATCTCAACTGGATTCAGCTGGAGCCCAGATCAACCTGATCTGGTGTGGGATTAGGGCTTCAGCTCAATCAGGGGCAGAGCCCTAATAATTACGCTCCGATCTGTGCATTAGTTTGGGCTACTAGATGTGATGGCTATTCTCTGCCTCTACGGTTGGAGGCAGTAATGCATCTCAACAGCCATTGCTAGAAGCTGCAAGAAGGGAGAATCTTCTTATGCTTGGCTCCTCCTTGCATGTTTTCAATAGGTTGGCCACTGTAAAAACCGAATGTTGGACTAGATAGGCCACTGGCTTATCCAGCAGAGTCTTCTTCTATTCTTATGGCAGCTAGACTGGTGACTGGGAGCGGCCACTGAGACCATATAACACTGGTCCTGAAAGACCTCCATTAGCTCCCAGTACGTTTCTGAGCACAATCGAAATTGTTGGTGCTGACCTTTAAAACCCTAAACCAGGCTTCCTCAACCTCAGCCCTCCAGATGTTTTGAGACGACAATTTCCATCATCCCTGACCCCTGGTCCTGCTAGCTGGGGATCATGGGAGTTGTAGGCCAAAAATATCTGGAGGGCCGAGGTTGAGGAAGCCTGCCCCAAATGGCCTTGGCCCAGTATATCTGAAGGAGCGTCTCTATGCCCATCGTTCAGCCTGGACACTGAGGTCCAGCACTGAGGGCCTTCTGGCGGTTCCCTCCCTGAGAGAAGCAAAGTTACAGGGAGCCAGGCAGAGGGCCTTCTCGGTAGTGGCGCCTGACCTGTGGAACGCCCTCCCATAAGATGCCAAGGAAATAAAACAACTATCTGACTTTTACAAGACATCTGAAGGCAGCCCTATTTAGGGAAGTTTTTACTGTTTGATGTTTCATTGTGTTTTAATATTCTGTTGGGAGCCACCCAGAGTGTCTTGGGAGACCCACCCAGATGGGCAGGGTATAAATAATAAATTATTATTATTATTATTATTATTATTATTATTATTGTTGTTGTTGTTGTACAATTTAGGTCATTTTTGTTTTAAAAAGTGGACTGAATAAAAATCTTTCCCCATCTCTAGTTGCCGCTGACTTTTAACTAATGTTTCAAAATTATTCTATGGCCCTCTATTTTATTATTGTTTCAGGGTGTGTTCAAACATCGCCTCAGTTGCCTTCAGGCAGACTATGTGTAAATGGAAAACTAGGTGAATAATTTAGGGTTGATATTTGAAGCTGATTTAGCCAACTCCTTCTTTGGAAACTATCATTTGTTAATGTTCTCATCCAGAACTAATCCAAGCAGGCATTCTTTACCCAAAACGATATCCTGAGGTGATATCGTGTGATTTGTTTCCGAAAAGGATTAATCTCACATTGAAAGTCAGTTGAAAGCACGTGATAAAGGAAAATTGATCATATAATGGATCAGTGCTGCAAATGTGGGGTTTTTTTATCCATTGTGGGTGGTTTCATTTATTTATTTATTTATTTATTAAAAAGATTAATGTTTGCTGGATAACTGCTTAACCGTAATTCATGAATGAATGACAAAGTACTTTGAAGCAGGGATAATCTTGCTTAGTTATTTGAAAAAAAAACCCTGTGTGGATGTAGTCTGATGTAGTGCTAATGGCGAATATATTGATCCCTGTAAAGATGGAATTAGCATGGAAATGAATCTCTGGGTTTTTCAGCAGTAAATATATCAATAGTAGCACTACAATATAGCAGTTTGTAGGATTTTTTTTTCTTTGCTCTCGCAGATCAGCTTTCTGATGTACACAAGCCCTTATTCCACACTGAGATTCCCTTAGGCATCTGGTTGGCCAATGCAAGAGCCTCTGGTCGGATTCAGCAAGCGCTTCTCTTCCGTTTCCATCTTGGAAACTGCTGTTATGTCTATTGACATTAGGTATGTGTCCTTCAGACGCTGGTGAGTTGTACATACAAGCAAAGGGTCATACACACTGTAACTTGCATGCTTGGGCAACCAACACAATTTCATCATTGGAATCCCTGCTAAAGATGTCGGTGCGGTTAAAAAACCAGAAGCTCTCTTGTGAAATTATCTTGTGAAAAGATGTGAAATTAGTTTTGTATGCAGTAACAGCAGCCAGAATTTTGCTGGCACAGAAATGGAAACAGGAAGAGACGCCCACGAAAGAAGAATGGAGGGTGAAACTGATGGAATACGCAGAAATGGACAGATTGACGGGGAGAATTAGGAACCAACGTGACCAGAGATTCTCTGAGGACTGGAAGAAATTTACAGAGTATATCAAAAATTTCTGTGATGAGCAAATAACGTCCGTTGGCTTTCAAGAAGCTCTGTGAAATTACTGTTAGAAACATTGTTTTAAAAATATGATGTGATTAAGAGTATTTGAGTGCAATATAATATTGTGAAATGTGAGACGAGGATAAAAAAATAAACGGAAAATTATCAGACAAGCTGAGGGAAGTTCTGGAAAAAAGGGTTTAAGTTAAAAATGGATGTATAATTTTGAAAAAAAATTTTTTAATGGAAAATCTAATAAAAATATTTATTAAAAAAATTAATAAAGATGTCGGTGCGACCTGTACCCAGAGCACAGTTCTCCCATGTTCTGTGTAAAGCATTTCCGCATGGGCGCTCCTGCATGTTGGGATACTGCCAGGGAGACGGGGGCATCAGGCAGGCCCCAGCTGGCTCCGGACGATCACCGGACTCCCGTGGAACAGCATCAGTCAGTCAGCAACACGAGCCTCAGATACGTTCCGAGACCCGTGCACACTCTGTCAGCAGAGTGTATAAATCATCCACAATGGAAGAGGCAGGCAAAGAGAGCTGTGCCAGCATCATTTACAGCATTTATTCAGCATAGTCCAGGAACAAAGGAAAACATGACTGCTTGCCTTTGTATCCAGCAAAAACAGCCGCATAGCAAAAGCAACACGCAACGGAAGTTCCCAGCAGACAGTGCTGGCAGTAAACAGGCATGTGATACACAAATGTCATGCCTGTACCCTTTTAAGGGGGAATGGAACTACCGTATTTTTTGCTCTATAAGACTCACTTTTTCCCTCCTAAAAAGTAAGGGGAAATGTGTGTGCGTCTTATGGAGCGAATGCAGGCTGCGCAGCTATCACAGAAGCCAGAACAGCAAGAGGGATTGCTGTTTTCACTGCGCAGCGATCCCTCTTGCTGTTCTGGCTTCTGAGATTCAGAATATTCTTTTTCTTGTTTTCCTCCTCCAAAAACTAGGTGCGTCTTGTGGTCTGGTGCGTCTTATAGAGCGAAAAATATGGTATATCCTAACACTGAATATCCTCCAACTTCCCGCTGATCAAAATTGGGATGCTTGGTTTTTTGGTCTCCAGTTTTCATGGAAACCAGAGGATTCCCTCAAGAACATGAGACACCCAAAAAACGATAGCCCTTTGGCCCGGCACTCTGGCGCAGATCCGCTGACTTGCACCACAGCATGAGACCAATAAAATAAAATAAAATGGGTGTCTTTTGGTCTGATCCAATCAGAAATCGGGACTGTTTAGCGGTATGTGTCTGTTGCCCTCTCCTGTAGCACCTTCCCACCACGTTTGTGCTAAATCATACATACATTTTAGAGAGAAAATAGAGATACTTACTCCCTCCGATAATAGCATGAACTCGCAGTTTTGCCAGGGAGTCGCATCTCCAGCAACGCAAGAGGTTTTCTTTAGCTGATATGTCACAATGTAATTTTGCCCAGGGCCTGGCTGAAGAAAACATTTATGTAAGTGCTCATCATTTCCACAGCGAGCCAGGAAGATCGTTTTCAGAAGGATTTCTTAATGACTTATTAATATGTGCAGCATTTTAAATGAGGCCTATTCCCCAGGATCATAAATGACCAGGCTCTTCTCTGCTGGAAACCCATTTTCCTAAAAGTGTGCAAGAAATTTTGTTTGGTAGACAGTATATTCTTAGGGACGCGGGTGGCGCTGTGGGTTAAAGCCTCAGCACCTAGGGCTTGCCGATCAAGAGGTCGGCGGTTCGAATCCCTGCGGCGGGGTGCGCTCCCTTTGTTCGGTCCCAGCGCCTGCCAACCTAGCAGTTCGAAAGCACTCTCGGGTGCAAGTAGATAAATAGGGACCGCTTACTAGCGGGAAGGTAAACGGCATTTCTGTGTGCGGCTCTGGCTCGCCAGAGCAGCGATGTCACGCTGGCCACGTGACCCGGAAGTGTCTCAGGACAGCGCTGGCCCCCGGCTTCTTAAGTGAGATGGGCGCACAACCCTAGAGTCTGTCAAGACTGGCCCGTACGGGCAGGGGTACCTTTACCTTTACCTTATATTCTTAGCTTCTTCTTTTTTTAACATTTTAAATGCTTCTGTTCAGAATACTTCAGTGCTTTTGTTCGACCAGTGGTAGACAAATTGAAATCACTACACCTAAATGTCCCAAGAGGGAGTTGCATAGTAAAATGAATATTTAAATCAGCTTTCTACATAGGGCCCTTCAGATGTTTTCGACCACTGATCTCCTCATCCCTGACCATTGGCCATGCTAACTAGGGAAGATGGCCCTAGAGTCTAAAAAAACCACATGGCTTCAGTTTGGAGGAGGTTGATAAAGACTTTCCCAATCAAATATCAAAATAGAATTACCATATATCAAACACATACCCTGTGCCGCTACCCTTGGATCAATATTCATGAAAATTAAGTAAATACCCCAAATTCATCACTGTATTTAGTTTTGAACTGTTTTTGGTACAGTGGTACCTTGGTACTCGAACACCCTGGCTCCTGAACGCCGCAAACCCAGAATTAAGTCTTCCGGTTTTTCAGAAGCTGAACATCTAACGCAGCTTAGGTTATTGTATTTTAGTGTTTTGTTGGAAGCCGTCCAGAGTGGCTGGGGAAACCGAGTCAGATGGGAGGCGTATAAATAATAAATTATTATTATTATTAGCTTCCGCTTGAGTTCAGGAAGCTCCTGCAGCCAATCGGAAGCTGTGCCTTGGTTGCTGAACAGTTTCGGGAGTTGAACGGACTCCTAGAACGGATTAAGTTTGAGAACCAAGTTTAAATTGTTGTAGCCTGCATTGGGACCCTGATGGTGAAGGGTCTCACAAACCACCACCTTTTTCTCCTCCCCTCTATAGCTTCTTTGCAAACACCTGCCCACCATCTGCTCTAGAGGGTTGGGGAGATCCTCCAGAGCAGATTTTGGGTGTGCAAGAGGACTTGGAGGCGGAAGAAGTATCTAAAACCCTTTAATCATTGTTTTCCGCAAGCCTAATCCGGACATACGATTCAGTCACCTATGCTTGTTTTGAAGGTGCTGCCGATTGCATCTGTGTTTTAAGCTTGTGTCCAGCTCGGTTTTACTCAAAGAAAACCCAATGAAAATAATGTGCCCGAGTTGTGCGCCACAGTCAAAACCAGCAGGACATATAGACGATTTCTCTTAGTAAGCTTGAAGTAGAGACTTCCGGAGGCGGCGCGAAACCGTGATGGCGGACCTCTTCGAGCTCTGAAGAGGGGCACCGCAGAAAAGGGTTGTTTCGCTACGGCGCAGCGGCAACCCATCAAGAAAAACCACGGACAGAGAGAGTCCGTGGCCGTGGGACTCGGCGGGCACCTGGAGCGACCCCAAATTCGCGGAAGGGACCCCGTAAGGGGCTCCGGAGTGAAGGAGGGGGAGCGGTGCTGTGAGTTCATCGCTCTTTCTGCGGAGGCGAAGCCGCGCGGCTGTCACGGATGAGCGCTGACCTTTCTTCCAAAAAATACTACTCTGAAACAGCAAACCCGTGAGTAAGGACTTAAGATTTGTTACAATAACTTGAAGAAATTTGGCTGAAACCGGGAGACGAGAAAGAGGAAGTCCGTCTTCCGGCACTGCTTATAAGATCAAAGCAGACTGTTTAAAGAGCGGAAAGCGCTGTGAACAGGGAAGCTTTAAGGCTTTAAAGTGGGACTTTCGTGCACACTTGAAATTCTATTCTTAAAGGAAGAAAAAATACAGTTTAAATTGGACTTGGAGCGGTCCCCCATGGGGCGAGGGAAGACTCTAACCCCAAATCTTCGGGTGGCCGGGTGAAGTTGCTTGACTGCGGAACTGTTACAAACTTCCAGATACTTTTGTGACTGAAGTGCAACTTTTGGGCTTACTTAGTTTGAGTGGATACAATTGCAGGCACCTTGTTGGAACATTGTTAAACGTTTTAAAGTGCTCTGCAGGACTTTTTTCTTAGTGTTTTGGAACTAACTTGCTTTTAAAATTGTTTTTGAAAACGGAAACTTTAATGGCGGAAAAGTTACCTTCTTCTTACTAACTTTTGGTGGCACTCCCCCTAGAGGACATTGGATAACAAAGGCCTGGGAAAAGTTTTTTTGCTTACTTTCTTTCTCCAGACTGTTTATAAATTTGGACTTGTCTTTCCCATGGGATTACAACATCTGACCTTGAACATTGACTGATGAGTGGTACAGGAAAGACAAGAGCAGCCAAAGCTAAGGAAGCTAAGGAAAAAGAAAAAGCAAAAAAGCAGGCACAGCTTTTGCAAACAACTTTAACTCAGGGACGTAGACTATCAGTGCCTGCTGTGCTTGCAACACAAAAAGTAGAAAGTGAAAAGCCTGAAAAATCTGAAGAGGAAGATATGGCATCAGGAGGAGCAGAGGCAGCACTGAAACAAGTTTTGGAACAATTGTCAACATTAAATCAAAAAATTGATAACCAATCAACAAAAATTGACCAAGCTACATCCTCGATCCAGAAATTGACAGATCAGGTTTCCCAACACACCCAAGCAATTGAAAAATTGCAAGGAGCAACGGAAGAGAACCGTAAATTGGCAGGGGAAGCCGTTGAAATTGCAACATCAGCTAAAAAAGAGGTTGAGGAAGTTAAAGCAGAAGTCAAGCCTCTGCATAAACAGATAGGGGACCAACAAACCTATCTCTCTTTGGTGGAACTGAAAAACCGGGAGACTAATCTTAGGCTTAGGGCGGTCCCAGAAATCGAACAAGAAGATTTGATTGGATTTTTGACAATAGAATTTTCAAAGTTCTGGGGCTTAAAAGAAGAAAGTGATTTTAAAATAGTATCGGCTTTTCGACTGGGAAGATTGGTAAGAAAAGATAGATCTAGAGACTGTCTAATAGCTTTGAGATCAAGAGAGGAGAGAGACAAAATATTAGGCCTACACTTCAAAAACTCAATTGAGATACAAGAGAAAAGGGTGGAAATCTACCGAGATATTCCTAAACAGCTATTGGATCTGAGAGCCACCTATTCAGAATTGGCTAAGTTGTTGAGACTTAACTCAATCCCTTATAGGTGGGAGTTCCCACAAGGACTATCATTTACTTACAAACAGAAGAAGGTTAAAATAAGATTACCAGAGGATCTACAAAAGTTCCAGCACGACCACGGAGAAGATCTCCAAAAAGAAGCAGCAGCCCTTTGGCCTATACTTAAACCAGGACCCACTCTGCCAGCAGGCGGAGGGACGCCTAAACCCTCGGAATTAGAGGAAAAAGAAGATACACCGCTCTAGGTGTAACAGAATAGTTCAGGATGTCTCTGCAGCTACTCAGTTGGAATATAAATGGCGGAAATTCCCCGGAGAAAAGAAGGAAACTGTTTCATATATTGAAGAAAGAACAATTGGATATTATTTGTTTACAAGAAACCCATGTGACCAGGCTCCACAGGAAAGTTTTGGTCAACAAAAGACTAGGCCAAGAGTTTATTTCCTCAGACAAGGTAAAGAAAAGAGGAGTGGTGATTTATGCTAAGGAGAGCCTGATACCTAAATTTTTATTTAAAGATGAATATGGAAGAATTCTGGCAATTGAAATCCAGACCCAAGGAGAAAAAATATTGATACTAGGAATTTATGCTCCAAACGACGGGAAATCAGAATTTTTCAAGAAGCTGCATGAGACGCTGCTGGACTATATGGACTATGCTAACATCATAATGATGGGAGACATGAATGGAGTGGTGTCTACACATATGGATAAGTCTTATAACCAAAATCTAACATCAGACGGCAGACTGCCTAAAACTTTTTTTGAAATGACTGACAATCTGGATTTGATTGATATATGGAGGACAAAGAACCCCCTAGGTAAAGAAGGAACTTTCTTCTCTGAGGCCCACCTGTCCTGGTCAAGGATCGACCAAATCTGGACCTCCAGGGGGCTGGCACCTAAGACTAAAAAGGTGGAAATCTGCCCAAAAACATGCTCCGACCACAACGCTCTGAAATTAGATCTCAGACTTACTCAAACCGGTTCCTTCAGATGGAGAATGAATGACACTCTTTTAAGAGATCAAGAGATTGTGAAAAAGGCCCAAAAAACATTAAAGGACTATTTTGAGATAAATTTGAATACTACAGTAGAAAAAAGAACGATCTGGGACGCAAGCAAAGCTGTCATGAGGGGGTTTCTGATACAACAGAATACAATTAAGAAGAAGCTCTGGAATGGAAAGAAAGATAAAATACTGGAGAAAATACATCAAGGAGAGAAAAAATTGAGAACTAAACCAAAGTCAAAGGATCTGTTGAGAGAAATTAAATTCCATCAAGCAGAATATTCAAAATTGATTAATCAGGAGATTGAATGGAAAATAAAACAGATGAAGCAAAGATCCTTTGAATCAGCAAATAAATGTGGAAAGCTGCTAGCTTGGCAGCTGAAAAAAAGACAAAAGTTGAATACAGTTACAAATCTAGAGATTGAAGGAAGAACGGTGCAGAAACCAGAGGAAATTAGGAAGTGCTTCCACAGATATTTTAAAGAACTTTATGTACAGGGGCCTCAGAAAGAATCAGAGATAGATCATTTTTTAAAGACAAATGGACTATCAAAAATAACTCAAGATAAAAGATCAATCTTGAACTCTACAATAACCACCCAGGAAATTGAAAGTGCCATTCAGAACATGCAACTAGGCAAATCTCCAGGCCCGGATGGGCTTACCTCCAAATACTACAAGACTTTGAAAGACTATTTAACACAACCCTTGTTGGAGGTATGCAACCAGATCATGGATGGGAAGAGGGCACCAGAAACGTGGAAAGAAGCGTTCATCACATTGATACCTAAGATAGAATCTGAAAAGACTCAACTCAAGAACTACCGCCCCATCTCACTCCTGAATGTGGATTACAAAATATTTGCAGACATTTTGGCAAGTAGACTTAAAAAAGTTTTAATTGAAGTAATTCACAAAGACCAAGCAGGCTTTCTCCCTGGTAGACATTTATATGAGAATACCAGAAACATCATCGATATTTTGGAACTTTTACAAACTAACAGGAACACAAGGGCGGTGTTAATTTTTGTTGATGCGGAGAAAGCATTTGACAATATATCTTGGATGTTCATGAAGAAAAACTTGGAAGGGATGGGAGTGGGGCGGGGGTTTGAAAATGGGTTACGAGCAATTTATTCAGAGCAAAAGGCCAAATTAATAGTGAACAATGTGGTGACGGAGGAGTTCAAAATTGAAAAAGGGACACGACAAGGGTGCCCTCTATCCCCTCTTTTATTCATTTCAGTCCTGGAGGTGCTATTGAACATGATAAGGGAGGACCGGCTGGTACAAGGGATAGAGGTCGGAGTGAAACAATATAAACTTAAAGCTTTTGCAGATGACCTAGTTTTGACATTGCAGGAGCCAGAATCCAGTACAAAAAGAGTTCTTGAACTTATATCTGAGTTTGGTCAGGTGGCGGGGTTTAAGTTGAACAAACAAAAAACCAAGGTTTTGACCAAGAATTTGACACTTACAGAAACAGAGGGGTTTCAGAGAGAAACAGAATTAAATGTGGTAAAGAAAGTGAAATACCTAGGGATCTATTTGTCTTCCAAAAATTTGAATTTATTTAAGGACAATTATGAAAAATGCTGGTTGGAAGTAAAGAAGGATTTAGAAATTTGGTCAAGATTGAAACTTTCCTTGTTGGGAAGGATTGCAGCAATTAAAATGAATGTATTGCCGAAAATGTTATTCTTGTTTCAAACCCTACAGATCGTGGACAGAGAGGAATGTTTTGGAAAATGGCAGAAGGATATATCTAAGTTTGTCTGGCAGGGCAAAAAGCCCCGAATAAAGTATAAAATATTAACTGATTCAAAAGAAAGAGGGGGGTTTGCCCTGCCGGATTTGAGGTTGTACTATGAAGCTGCAGCCTTCTGCTGGCTGAAAGATTGGTTTTTGCTAGAAAACACCGACGTCCTAGATCTGGAAGGTTTTGATAATGCATTTGGTTGGCATGCATATCTATGGTATGACAAGGTTAAAGTTCACAAATTGTTTAAAAGCCATATTGTCAGAAAAGCGATTTTTGCAGTCTGGATGAAATATAAAGACTTATTAGAGAGTAAAACACCGAGGTGGCTATCACCGGTGGAGGCCAAAGCTCGAAAAAGACCCAATATGGAGGCCTATTGGCCGAAATATTGGGAATTAATTGAAAAAATTGGAGACGGTTGGAAGTTGCAGAGCCAGGACAAATTAAAAAACAAGGTGCGAGATTGGTTACATTATGCTCAAATTCAAGAGGTTTTTAAAATGGATAAAAAGGTTGGTTTCCAGGAGGGGAAATCGAAACTAGAGACAGAATTGTTAGAACCAAAGACCAAGATTTTATCTAGAATGTATAACTTGCTGCTTATGTGGAACACACAGGATGAGACAGTTAAATCTGCTATGATAAAATGGGCACAGGATGTTGGACATAATATTATGTTTGAAGACTGGGAAAGGTTATGGAACACCGGAATGAAATTCACGGCATCTAGTGCCTTGAAGGAAAACATTATGAAAATGATATACCGGTGGTACATGACCCCAGTCAGGCTAGCCAAGATGCATCACCTGTCTGACAACAAATGTTGGAAGTGTAAGGAAGCAGAGGGGACTTTCTTCCATCTCTGGTGGACCTGCCCAAAAGTGAAGGCCTTCTGGGAAATGATTTATAATGAATTGAAAAAGGTATTTAGGTATACCTTTCCTAAGAAACCAGAGGCCTTCCTGTTGGGCATGGTGGACCAGAAAATGTTAAAGAAAGATAGAACTTTGTTTATGTACGCTAGCACAGCAGCAAGAATACTCATTGCAAAGAGTTGGAAGACACAAGATTTGCCCACGCTGGAGGACTGGCAGACGCAGTTGATGGACTACATGGAGATAGCTGAACTGACCGGCAGAATCCGAGATTTGGATAAAGAAACAATTGAGGAGGACTGGGGAAAATTTAAAGATTATCTGAAAAAATATTATAAGCTGTATGAATCCTAAGAAAGTGCATGATTAGGAAACGTTAAGCTTCTGCGAATATGATTAAGTAAATGGTAAAATTAGTGACAAAAGAGAAAAGGAGACAATTTAAATTGAATATGTTATGTTTATTTTAAAGGTATTGAAATTGAGATATAATATATTGTATTTGGATACATAACATTCGAAAGTTACAACAAGGTATGAAATAAGGTAACAAAATGCTGACATTGTTAATGCAAAGAACGCAGAATCGGAAGGGGTGGGGAAGTCCAAGTTTTATTTTGTTTTTGTTGTTAAAAAAGAGAAAATTTGTTTCTTGTAACTACTTTATTTGTTTATAAACCTATAAAATTATGGAAAGAAACGCAATAAAAAAATTTATAAAAAAAAAAAAAAAGAAGTTGTCTGCGGTTAAGCAGGGTGGTGGTGGGAGCACCGATAGCAGCTGCCATTCTGTTCATAGAATCATAGAATGCAGCACTTCATCAAAATTCAAATTCAAAATGTACCCACTGGTCCAAAAAGGTTGGTGCCCCCTGCCGTAAGGCCTAGTTTTTTGAAAACGGCAAATGAAGTGATAAACCTGTGTTTAGGTAGCCCCATTGCATGTGGGGGAATCTCATACCCTGATGCTAAATCACTTTGGAATGCCTTATGGGAAGCAATTTGCAGATGAAATAAATAATATACACTTCTCTTTAAAGAAAAATAAAAAATCCTCTACACATAAGAAAGAAGATGACAGCACATGCCAAATCGTAGCATATATCAGATGTATTCAGATATCTCTTGAAGGTTTTATTGTTTTTCCTGGTAATTCCCTGGCACTTAAGATCAGAGCCCATAATTTCTGAATTCCTGTTTTTAGCTATATCTATCTATCTATCATCTATATCTATCTATCTATCTATCTAATCTATCATCTATCTATCATCTATCTATCTATCTATCTATCTATCTATCTATCATCTATCTCTCTATCTATCATCTTTATCTATCATCTATCTATCTATCTATCTATCTATCATCTATCATCTATCTATCTATATCTATCATCTATCTATCTATCATCTATCTATCTATCTATCTATCTATCTATCTATCTATCTATCATCTATCTATCTATCTATCATCTATCTATCTATCTATCATCTATCTATCTATCTATCTATCTATCATCTATCTATCTATCTGTCATCTATCATCTATCTATCTATCATCTATCTATCATCTATCTATCTATCATCTATCTATCTATCTATCTATCTATCTATCTATCTATCTATCTATCTATCTATCATCTATCATCTATCACCTATCTATCTATCTGATGTTGTTTTTATTATGTGTCATTTTTGTACACCGCTTACAGATTTTAAAAAAACATTAAGCACTTCAAATAAATGCTTCAAATAAATAAATATTTTTGCTTTCACAACAGGACTTTCCCTTCCTCTCCTCTCTCTGTGCCCTCTCCCCCAATCTGCTCCAGAGGGTCCCTCAATCCTCTGGAACAGATTTTGATTGTGCATGGGGGAAATTGTGTGGGAGAGGAATTGCACAAGCAGAAGTGTGTTGCACGTGTGAAACGGCAGAATCAGACACAACACCCAGACTCATTAACTCAACTGCAGTAATTTGTGCCGAGTTAACACAGAAGCAACAGAATGAAACTGGACCCAACACACTGCTGTGTTTCTCTGCTACATGCCGTGAAACAGCCCTTTCAGCTAAGCATTCTTTGAACTGTTGTCCGCAAGTTGCAAAGCAGAGCAAACATTTCATAAATGAAAGGTAACTGATGGGAATATTTAACCTCTGTAAACAAAGCTAGCTCTTCAGCCGACGTGTTGTGAACTTTCCAAGCAGAAGACTTGTTCCAAATTCTGCTGTGGTCGACGCACTGTGTGAGCTACAGCTGCAACATCAATATTTGGCTCCTTTGATAAAGCTACGTGCTGTTTTCTCCTACGATGGCGAGCCCTACCCACTGTGCTTGAAACCAGAGTGACACCAGTCTCTTGTACAAGCAAGCTTTTATGCTTAATTAGTCCATCAATAATAGATGGGTTTGAATGATCCATTTAAGAAATGCCAGCAGAGCAGCAATGCCTATATTCTAGAATAAATTAGGGATGGATGGACAGATAGACGATAGATAGACAATAGACGATAGATAGATAGATGATAGAAAGATGATAGATATAGATAGATAGATGATAGATAGATAGATAGATAGATAGATGATAGATAGATAAATAGATGATAGATATATAGATGATAGATAGATGATAGATAGATAGATAGATAGATAGATAGATAGATAGATAGATGATAGATAGGTAGATAGATGATAGATAGGTAATAGATAGATATGAGCCAAATCTCTCCTATGCTAGCATCAACTTCAGCTCAAAAAATCATATTAATTTCAGTACAGTGGCACCTCGGGTTAAGAACTTAATTCGTTCTGGAGGTCCGTTCTTAACCTGAAATTGTTCTTAACCTGAGGTACAACTTTACCTAATGGGGCCTCCCGCTGCTGCCGCGCGATTTCTGTTCTCATCCTGAAGCAAAGTTCTTAACCTGAGGTAATATTTCTGGGTTAGCGGAGTCTGTAACCTGAAGCATCTGTAACCCTAGGTACCACTGTATTACTGTAGAACCCCAAAGCATGTAATTTCATGGGAAGCAAAGTTCAGCTAGAAGCAGCCGCCTTGGTGTGTCATTCAGAAGTCTCACAAATGAGTGGGGGTTATTGGAGTCCCTTTCACAATACCAAAGAACTTGGGGTCATTCAGAGAAAGTGATCTGCAGCAATTTGGTCTTACAATAAGAAGCAATTCATCACACAGTGCTTGTGGAATTCCATCCCACAACGCTGCAGCGACTATTTCTAATACGGACTCAAATTCCTTACTTATTTACAATATTAATAGAAAGCCACCCAAAGACATGCTCCTTGGGGGCAGCTCCTGGCATGAAATGTCAGAATTCAATTAAAAACGCAGTGCAAAAATACCATAGCATTGCAGCATTGCGGTGCTGAGCAGAGAAAAACGTAAAAGGAGATCAATGCACAGCATGTGAAAACAGTACCTCACGATACTAAAATCACAGATTTGTTAAAATCTCAGGTTTTCTGTTGTTGTTTTTTAAGCTAGGGAATAATTTTGAAAAGTCTTCACCTAGCACCAAAATGACCATAAAGGGTAGTACCAAGCGAGCAAGCCTCTCGGGGAAGGACATTCTGATCTAAAACATATTTAAAGAAGAAGAAGAAGAAGAGTTTGGATTTGATATCCCGCCTTTCACTCCCTTTAAGGAGTCTCAAAGTGGCTAGCATTCTCCTTTTCCGTCCTGCCCCACAACAAACACTCCGTGAGGTGAGTGGGGCTGAGAGACTTCAGAGAAGTGTGACTAGCCCAAGGTCACCCAGCAGCTGCATGGGGAGGAGCCGGGAAGCCAACCCGGTTCCCCAGATTACGAGACTACCGCTCTTAACCACTACACCACACTGGCTCTAAGGTAAGTAAAGTCATTGGAACTTTTTGTCTTGAGAACACTCACTCACATAGGCCTAGAAACATTGATTTTATTCTGTGAGGACCCCCCCCTCGGTATCGGGCAGTATATAAATTCTCCCCCCCCCTTTTAAAACTTTATTGCAAAACAATTTACATATAACAACACAGACAAACCAAGACAACACCTCAATGACAACTAAACATTAATGAACAACATATCATCTAACATCACACACACTTTTGACTTCCGATTCACCTCATTGTGTTTTCTACATATTCTTAAACTTTACGCATTTCCTGTTATATCTGTTACATATCCAGAAATTTTTCTACATTTATAGTTTTCCTTAATATTCAAGATTCCGTCTAGACCTGTCAGGAGATTTGCATTTTCACAATATTGTTTTAGATATTCTTTAAATGTTATCCATTCTTTACACACCTTCTGGTTTGAGTTTCCTCTCATTCTCCCAGTCATCTTTGCAAGTTCCAAGGATTCTGTCATCTTCACCTGCCAGTCAAGCTTTGTAGGAATTGAGCCACATCTCCAGTTTTTTGCTACTAAAATTCTAGTCCCCATAGTTGCATACATAAAGATGGTTCTAATGTTTTTTTGGATTTCAGTGGACATAATGCCTTACAAAAAGGCTTCTGGGTTTTTTTGGAAGGAGAATTTAAAGATCTTTTTACGTTCATTGTATATTATATCCAAAAAATTCTTGTATCCTCACACAGTCCCACCACATGTGCATGAAGGTACCATCCCCATTTTTAAATCTCCAACAAACATTTGAGATTTTTTTATACATTTTGGCCAGTTTGCCAATATAACTTCAATTAATAATAATAATACAGTGGTACCTCCGGTCGCAAATGGGATCCGTTCTGGAGGTCCGGTCAGATCCCGAGTTTTCTGTAA
The DNA here is from genome assembly GCF_965153285.1 of Podarcis tiliguerta. Classification (NCBI taxonomy): domain Eukaryota; kingdom Metazoa; phylum Chordata; class Lepidosauria; order Squamata; family Lacertidae; genus Podarcis; species Podarcis tiliguerta. The sequence continues at coordinate 8,736,901 of NC_139538.1, read as the reverse complement.
TCTGAGGACCGCTTCTGAGCATGCGCATGCGGCGAAACCCGGTCAAATACTTCCGGGTTTACTGCTTTCGCATCCTGAAGTTTACGTAACCAGAGGGTTACGTAACCGGAGGTACTACTGTAATAATAGCAATGTAATCTGGGCCTAGAGCAGAGACAGTAGTGGATGCTGATGCTCACCTGGCCTTTAACTGGTCACACTGGTGCCTTAGAGGAGGAGAGGCAGCAATGAGATTGTCACTGGAGCCAATCTGGCTCTTCTTGCCATTATATGTGGACTATGCCACCCTCCCTGCTACCTTGACCTCCACCCCCCCTCTTGCCACCCTAGGCTCCTTCAGGAGGAAAGATGGAATATAATGCTAAAACTTAAGTACTACCTCCCAGTAAACAGCAACCATGCAACTTAAGGGGGGTTCTTTGAGCACTGCCATCCCACCCCACAATCATCAGCTACCAAGTGGAGGTATTAATCAAATTGTGAGAGGTACTTAAAAAAAGGACTAAAGGTTTAGAAAAAGACAAAACTGGGTAAGCAGCACTCCACCTTGCCAGGGAGCAGGGTTCCCGGGATTTCTGGCTTTACGCATTTTTGTGCACTTGCATGGACCCACGGAACCGGACCCTCACGTACGTTGCAAGTTACCCGCGTAAAACTCTGCGGGTAAACACTTTCTGAAGCTCTATGAGCTCTATGCAGAGATAATTATTAATACAATTGAAATATTCACTAAACGGAGTCATAATTGGTGCTCATTTAATTTTATACTAGTTAGAGTGCTTCAATATTAAGGAGAGAGAGAGAACTATATGAGAGCAACGACGATAGGAGAGAGAAAATTAGCACTCCTGACTCATGAGTAATGTCCCCCTCCTGCAACCGATCCCATTGATTTGTAGGAAATGTCTTCTTGTAGAACAAATTAATAGTCCTTGCATGAGAAGATTAATAATCAGAGATGATTTTTCTGTTGTTCCAGAGTTTACTTACTGTTTTGCTGGCATCCAGGACTACACTGAGTGCATATTTGTTGCCACTAGCTATGCCTCGATTCAGTTCCTTCAGGGCTAGATCCACCGCGTTAAAGACCCCAGGATCATCGCAGTCTACCTTCTGGCCTTGGAGAGGGCTGGCATGGCAGCAGCAGAAGGCGAAGGCTAACAGAATGAAGAGTGCCATGTCCAGGCGAGGAAGAAGGTCCTGAAACCTGGGGAGAGGGAAAGGGAGAAAAAAGACTCTCCAAAAGCCTGACGGGGAAATGCCTTGCCGTGGAAGACTGGAACAGCCTTCTTTTGATTTAAGGTAATCAAGCAAAAGCAGAAAGAGGGCAGGAGGGCTTGATGGACTCTTGTCGCTTCCTGTGTACAGTGCAAACAACCTTTTGGGTTTATCCAAACATCGGTTGTTTTCTTTTTAAAGAGGCAGCCCTGCACTGTGATGACACCCCGTTTGTTCACCTGCCGCTCTGGTTAGAGGGCGAACCTCAGGATGTCAGGGTCAGAACAAAGATTACCAGTTCTAGGTCACGTTTTGTACGCCCTAGAACATTCTGCAGCCTTATGGTGAATATGCCGATTTCAAAACTTAGATGGATACAGAGAAAGCTGAGGTGGAACCTCCGGAAAACAAACCAAGAGGCCCTGTTCCAGCCCCCAAAGGGGACCTTCCCCCCCTCTGTAACACCATCCTTCAGAGAATGCAAGTTTGCCAAGGAGGTGAGAACCAAGAAAATGACTTAGGGGAGAGATGCAGGTCCCTGGCTGCATAGGCAGTCGTTGTGGGATGCTTTCCCTTAGATACGCACCTGGTACCTGTTTACCTTGGCATTTGCTTGTTTATTTCGCTAAAATTTGAAGGCCGCTTGATTGCAACAAAATTCTGAGTGGCTTATAATATTACAATGGTCAATAAAACCAGTTTGTTTAAAATGATTAAAAAGCAAACACCTCTCCACGTAGGCTGACAATGTTTCAAGCAGGTGCCAAAAAGAGTGAAGGGGAAGGAACCTGCCTGTTTTCAATCGGCAGGCAGTTCCAAAGTGTAGATGCAGCTGCAGTAAAGTAAGTAAAGGTAAAGGTACCCCTGCCCGTACGGGCCAGTCTTGACAGACTCTAGGGTTGTGCGCCCATCTCACTCAAAGAGGCCGGGGGCCAGCGCTGTCCGGAGACACTTCCGGGTCACGTGGCCAGCGTGACGTCACTGCTCTGGCGAGCCAGAGCCGCACATGGAAACGCCATTTACCTTCCCGCTAGTAAGCGGTCCCTATTTATCTACTTGCACTTTGACGTGCTTTCGAACTGCTAGGTTGGCAGGCGCCGGGACCGAACAACGGGAGCGCACCCCGCCACGGGGATTCGAACCGCCAACCTTTCGATCAGCAAGCCCTAGGCGCTGAGGCTTTTACCCACAGCGCCACCCGCGTCCCCATGTCCCCCACCCGTGTACTTTGCAGTAAAGTACGGATTACTTAAAACTGCAGAATGAATATTTGCACCTGTAACAGTGCCAATTCTTCAGATCAAAGCAGTTGAACGGGCCTATATGGGTAAGGCAATCTCACAAGTAAACTGATCTCCAAATGTGAAGGGCTGTATATACGAAGAAGCAATAGTAGCAACTTGCTGCAGAAGACAGAATTGGAATTCAAGATAAGCTTAACAGATTGGAGAACTGGGCCCAAACTAACAGAATGAATTTCAATAGGGACAAGTGTAAGGTTCTGCACTTAGGCAAGATAAAACCACCTGCACAAATACAAGAAGGGAGACACCTGGCTTGCCAGCAGTACATGTGAAAAGGATCTAGGGATCTTAGTAGAACACAAACTTAACATGAGTCAACAGTGTGATGCAACGGCAAAAAAAGAGAAAAAAACCTCAGGCTATTCTAGACTGCATCAACAGAAGTATAGTGTCCCAATCAAGGGAAGTCATAGTAATGCTCTTTTCTGCCTTGGTCAGACCCCACCTAGAATACTGTGTCCAGTTGTGGGCACCACAATTTAAGAAGGATATTGATAAGCTGGAATGGGCGCAAAGGAGGGCAACCAAGATGATAAAAGGTCTGGAAACCAAGGCTTATGAGGAACAGTTGAAGTTGCTGGGTATGCTTGGCCTGGATAAGAGGAGACTGAGAGGAGATATGATAGCCATCTTCAAATATCTAAAGGGTTGTCACATGGAAGATGGAGCAAGCCGTCCCGGATTCTGCGCTCATCATCTGCCCCCCTTCTTCATGCCCCTCCTCCACATGAGGTTCAGAGGGTGGCAACACGAGAAAGGGCCTTCTCTGTAGTGGCTCCCCATCTATGGAATGCTCTCCCCAGGGAGGTTCGCCTGGTGCCTTCATTATATATTTTTAGGTGCCAGACGAAAATGTTCCTCTTCAGCCAGACTTTTGGCTGATTAAATGTGTCTGTGGGAAGAGTGTGTGTGTTATTGTTGTGCTGTTTCGTTTTATTTATTCTCACGTTTTCATCCTGTATTTTATTCTGTGAACTGCCCTGAGATCTTATGATGAAGGCTGATATATAAATCAAATAAAACCAACAAACCAAACATAGGTTTTCTGCTTGAGACATACCTCTTTCCATAAATGCTCATTCTCTCTCAGAATAAAAGAAACTGTTTTGTGTATAGAGATGTTTTATTTTTCACTATTGAAGGCCATGGAGCTATGTAGTTACGGAAACACTTCGGCTTAATGGGAATGTGTTTCATTGCGGATACAAAGACAAAAAGCTCGGCCGATCATACTTGGGCTTCCCTGGGCATGATTTCGACTCTGAATCAGCTTCTGGGAATGGCTGCAGTGCTGGTTTCTGGCGAAGGCCTTTTCCGCACCAAGGCGGCCCCCTGTGGCCTCCCTGCTGACTGTCTGGGCTGCCAAAGAAGTCTGCCCCAGGAACTTGGAGGACATTGTCTGGACTCGCAACTGGGATGTAGTAGACCGAGCCGGCTTTGCTGCCGTGGAAAGGGTGGTGGTCTTCAAAGGAACTGTGCTCTTCAGAGGATCCTCCTCCTCTTCTCCCAGATGACCTCATACGACACCTGGGGCCGTGACAGCGCTTGTGGTGGTTGCTATTCCTGCGAACCCGCTGATTTGGGGGAGACGTGGGACGATCGTTGGGGACATCAGGAGGGGGAGGAGGCCCATGGCAAAGAGGCCCATGTGGTGGCCCTGGAGGAGGTGGGGGACCGTTAACAGGTGGGAAATGGTGTGGTCCGCCAGGGGGTGGAGGAGGGTAGCAAGGTCCTGGAGGAGGGGGAAAGTCAGGATATTCTTCAGAGCAATTGTGGTCACCTCTGGGCCCTGCATGCCTGGGATGCCCACGCCCATGATGCCCATGCCTGTGATGCCCATGATGTTTGTGATGCCCATGGTGAGGTCCGCAGCTGTGATGGTGACAAGGACCATGGTGGTGGTGGTCATGGTTGTGATGGTGCCCATGCGGCGAGTGCCTGCTTGTGTGCCCGCACACATGGCAACCTTTTCCTGTATCCTGGAGCGCAGCCACCAGGTGTGCATGCAGCACACATGAGAACGGGAAGCAAAAGGAGAAAAGAAAGAAAGAAAGAAAGAAAGAAAGAAAGAAAGAAAGAAAGAAAGAAAGAAAGAAAGAAAAGGAGTTAGCTTACGAACCTTTCACAATTTTCATTGCACCAGCGAATGCACCCAACTCCTTTGTTTTTTGCCTTGGATGTAGATTGTCAGTCCTTGGACTTTGGGCTGCTATCACGCTCACCATGAAACAGCACCCTACCATTTGTCCTCTCCATGCCTGTAAGCCTGTAAGCTGTGCTCTTTATAAACCTGTGATGGCCTGGGACTCGGGCTCAGACTCGGACTCTGAACCAGAGGAGTCTCAATCTGCACCGGATCCTTTGCCTCAGACATCATCTGAATCAGGTCTAGGGTCTGATCCTGAAGAGTCCCAGTCTGCACAGGTTCCCCTGCAACAAGCACTAGCTGGGCCGAGTCAGGGGCCTGAGCCCACCCTGGCTCCAGATGTGGGAATTACCTCGTTGCCTTCAGCTGGGCCATCACTTACAGCTGCTCCACTGCTGGTTTGGTCAGGGGAGGCTGAGGCGGCCCCTGGGTCTAGTAACCCACCAACGTCTCCCAAGTTGCAGAGACTGAGGTCTGAGAGAAAGAGAGACCTGAGTACTCGCAGGAGGAGTGCTTGCCTTTGGGCGAAACAGGGAGGTGAGTTGCCGGGGGATCAGGACCGGCCGCTACCCCGACAAAGATAAAAGGCTGTTGGACCCCACCCCAGGTTGTGGGAGCAACATTGCTGTATGTTAGATCCTGCCTGAGATTCTGTATCTGTCCTTGTCTGGTTTCCTGCCTTGTGTCCTGCCTTGGCCCTGTCGGACTGACTCCTGCCAGAACCTCCGGATTCTGGTCCGCTCCAGGACTGCATTTCACGGGTTACCCCCGGGCCCAGCACAAAACCCAACCATCTCTGGATGTTGGCCGTGTTGACTAGGGCTGATGGGAGTCCAACAACATCTGTTTGACAGTGGAAGAGATTCCTTTGAGAGGTTGTGGACGCTCCTTCCTTGGAGGTTTTTAAGCAGAGGTTGGATGGCCACCTGTCATGGAGGCTTTAGTTAGATTCCTGCATTGCAGGGGATTGGACCAAATGACTATTGGGGTCCCTTCCAATTCCAGAACTCTATGATCCTGTGAATGGCCACAATTAGGCACCCCTGCCTTAAGCAGTGTGAGATTTCCTTAGAATCTTCTCTTCCACTTGCCTTTTTTTGGCCTTATTTATCTGTCTCATCTGCACTTTTCACTGTGTCCTGCAGGAAAAGGCATCCTTATCAGGAGGTCCTGTCTGCTTGCAATAGGAATTAGGCTTTGGTGTGGTGGCACCTACCCTCATGGATTCTCTCCTGCTAGATATTAGACACATGCAATCCTTTCGGTCTTTTCTGTGCCTATTGAAGACTTTCCTCTTCCCCTCCCTCCTTAGGATCTCTTCCCTCGCAAAGTTACTCCTGCTGTTGCTGATATTGCTTAGATCCCAGAAAACCTTCCCTTCCTGCAGAGAAGCTGGACATAAGCCTAGCCAATCAGGATTGGCGATTTCCCTGCAATGATTGCATTGCAGAGTTGGATTTGATAGATATACTGTGATGTGTTCAACACATGTGTTAGTTTACAGCTGAATGGCTCCGATATAGCAGTCTATGTGCAAAGCTGTGGAGGAAAAACAGAAGCCGCCAGGTAGCGCACAGTTATTGCAAAAAGCACCCAAAAATACTCAGATGCATTGCTGTGAAGGAGCCTGATTTGCACGTTGGGTAGAGCTGCAACATATGCTTAATTGTCACCTTTGTAATAGCCAGCAAACCAGTGCTTGTTGGGACATTTGTGGCACTATCCCAGCCACTCTCGATAAGTAAGACCTGGTGTCACACTAATGAAATGTGAAATTGGGGCTTCTGATGTGCTACAGAAGTCAGGCAAGGAGGCTGAAATGGGCCACTCTTCTCCTGTGGAGTAAAGACTGAAGGGAGCTGAACTGCTGCAGTATTGGATCCTTGAAAAGAGATTTCCTGATTTTAAGGAATGCTGCAGTTCTTCCTGGCTCATGTCGTTATAAGTGGGTTGCATTTTCTTGCAATAAATCACTAGTATACGGTTGCCATGTTTTAAAAAGTGAAATTCCGGGCACAAAAGTTGCTGAACTTTTTTTCACAAACTTGTTGAGTTTTGCTGAGTTTTTTGTTTTTGTTTTGCAAAATCTCCAATTAATGTGAGCCACATTAGCAGCTTGCACTTCCTATTCATTGAAACTCTAGAGACCAAAAGAAAGCACAGTATAGGAACCTCTTTGGTGCTCTCTGCTGGGTGGAATACAAATTTGCTATTGCCACTTGCTAACGGAAGTACAGTGCAACCTTGGTTTTCGAATGTCTGGGCTGCCAAACAATTCAGAAAACCTGGAAGTGAATTCTTCCATTTTCAAACATGCCTCGGAAGTCAAACGGCTTCTGTGGCACATTCTTCCATTTTCACCATTCACTTTGCCAACAGCCCTTTGATTTTCGGTTTTCGAACATTTCGGAAGTCAAACGGACTTCCGGAACGGATTAGGTTCCACTGTAATTGCAGTGCACCTAAATTTTCTGCCGCCACCTGGTGGATTGGTTTATGCTGCACAGATTGTGTCCTTGAATGTTACCCCCTTCAATGCCCTGCCCCCCCAAACCTGCAGCGGCTGTGTGCGCATGCTGTGTAACATGCTTACCTTAATTGCACACCGTCACACAACTGTTCATCGTGCATCCACAGTGCGAGCACGGCACATGGCGCATGACATCAGCACATGCGCTGACATCACTTGCGCATGTTGTGGGCCCCGGCACCCTCAACTATGGAGGCAAGGTGGCGCACTTGTTTCTGTCGATGCTGCCTGCTTCTGTCCTTGCCTTAAAGCAGGCTTCCTCCAGATGTTTTGAGACTACAATTCCCAGCATCCCTGACCACTGGTCCTGCTAGCTAGGCAACATGGGAGTTGTAGGCCAAAAACATCTGGAGGGCTGAGGTTGAGGAAGCCTGACTTAAAGGTAGGTGGTAAGGCCACTCCCTTTAGCCACGGAGCAGCGGGCAGGGGAATAGACTTACTTGAATATCGTAGATTTCACAGGACTCTATTTCAATCACACTGGGATCTTTTGCATCCGACTCCTTAACGGCTTTTCCTCTGCAGAGTCCTTTGTGCTGCGGAGAAGGAGGAAATGTCAATGTGAATCTGTGCCCCTGCGCTGGATGGTGCTGCGGATTCTTTTGTGTGTCAAGGCACCCGAGCCACAAAGTTCCCAGAAGAACAATAAAACACACTGTCACGGAGTAGTTTGGTTTATGGGTTCAAAAAGGCCACAACTTCATTGGTTACAGATGTGAGCAGTTTGGCTTAGGCGCTGGGGTGAAGCTAGGCTATATCTTGACTCCTGCCCATCTGTAGGGAGTCCATGGAAAGGTAAACCACTGATAGGGGGTGTCCTATGACTTACACCTATGATAGAGGTGTCAGGAGCTCGTCCTACACTCGAGTAGGACCCTGGCTGAGAAACATGCCCGACTGGCATGTTCTCTCCCTCCTGGTCGATCGTTCGGGAGCTTCAAAAGCTTTCTTCAGCCCGAACAGTCACAGCGACCGATGCCAACAGATACTGGCACACTTTGGGATCCGCAGAGTCTTCACAGCTTGCGTAACAGACCTCAGCAACTCAGCATTTTGGCTAATCTACTTTATTTACATATAAACACACACGGAGCACTGCACCATGGCTCCTCCTCTCTCTAGCATCAGACAGCAAAGAAAGAGAACAAAGGACAATAGTCCCACTTCACGGAACACAGGAACACAAACATCCTGTCTCCGTCAGTTCCCACTCTGTGGAGTCAAAACACACACCGTCATGTGATAGACAACAATCCCATGACTGCCACCATGGAGGAGGAATTCAAACAAGAGGCACCACCCCAAGGGGTCCCTGTAGGAGCTTCGGACAGTATGTCACACCCCAGATCCCTTTAAGAGGATACCTTTACTGAAGATTTGTAATTGTTTTACTGATGATTTGTTTGTTATTCTGCATGATATACACTGTAATTGTTTTGTTTTGTTTTTTGTTTTTGATTCATTCTTTTATTTATATTTTTATATTTTTATTTACATAGTAATAATCATAAACAAATAAGAATAAAAATGTGCACCCCACCGCTGAGACCATTCCATTGTAACTATCCAGCCTCCCAAAATTTCAACACCTCTTGCGATGGTTTGACCCCTTTCCGTTTTAACAGTACAAATTCTACAGACACCCTCCATATCTCCTCAAAATCATTTCTCCTGCATATTCCCCGTCTTACCTTAATGGCACATGTGAATTAATCATTAATAGCTATATCCCACACCTCTTTATACCATTTTTCCATTTTATATTCTGCTTGCCCCTTCCACTTCCTAGCCATCGTAATTCGTGTAGCTGTTAATAAATTTGTGAGGAAGACTTACGCTGTAATTGTGATGATATTTAAATCAGCCTGGGGGAACTTCAGGCCTGTGGGCTAAATGTGGACCTCAAGACCTCTCCACCAGGCCCTTGGGGCTCTCACTAGGCCACGCCCTCTCCCCAGGCCACACCCCCTGCCTCTGCTCCCTCCTCAAGTGCTGGATTGCATCCTTGAACTCTGATAATGGCTGCTGCTTGCCTGGATAGGCGGCGAAGAGCTGTGAGTGTGTGTCTAGAAACCTCTCACATTTCCCCTCACGATTCAGCTTCTAGCATTAGCTAACCCACAGCCTGTTGAACTGTGGCTGGTGGGAGTTGTAGTTCAAAACACCCAGAAAGCGCCACGTTGCAGAGCTTATGCTAGACTCTTCGCTTACCGCAGTTCTGTCAGGGAGAAATTCACACGCCGAGATATTCTTTGCAAGACTGGCTCTGGGGCACGAGGTTTCTTTGATGGTAAACTCAACAACGTACGCCGTACGATCGGCCACCTGCAGGGGAAAGGCCAGGCAAGAGCCAGAAGAAGAAGAAGAAGAAGAAGAAGAAGAAGAAGAAGAAGAAGAAAAAGAAAAAGAAGAAGTTATTATTTATACCCTGCTCATCTGGCTAGGTTTCCCCAGCCACTCTGGGCAGCTTCCAACGGAACACTAAAATACAATAACCTATTAAACATTAAAAGCTTCCCTAAACAGGGCTGACTTCACGTGTCTTCTAAAAGTCTGGTAGTTGTTTTTCTCTTCGACATCTGGTGGGAGGGCATTCCACAGGGTGGGAGCCACTACCAAGAAGGCCCTCTGCCTGGTTCCCTGTAACTTGGCTTCTTGCAGCGAGGGAACCGCCAGAAGACCCTCGGCGCTGGACCTCAGTGTCCGGGCAGAATGATGAAGGTGGCACAGCCATTTGAAATGCCAAGGCATGCCTTTCCTCTTTGCATTGGGCCCCTGGTAGCTACACGGCAAATTTAAACCAGTTGAATTTCATTAATTACTAAAAATTATATATCACATGATTGTAAAAAAACAATAACAACCCCAAATCACTACCCCTCTAAAAGGTTTACAAATATATAAATTAAAACATTAAAATCATAGATTAAAAACAGTCGGAAGCAGGTATTTAAAAATAGTCAAAATATGATTAAAGCATAAAACAAAACACTTCTAACTTCTTTGTGTCGGGATAGGCTTCCCTAAACAAAAGTGTTTTAAGCAGGCACTGAACAGCGTGCATTTATGGTGCCTTTGTTGTTGGCATCTGACAATGGAGTGTGCTTCCGGGGGTGAAATCAAACTGCTGCAGAATCACAGCGCCTGCTGTGGCTGCAGAGACCCGTAACTTGGAATGGCTGCCTCCTGTGTTGTTTTTGCTGCATTAGCAGCACTGCAACGATCTCTCCAGGCCACAAGCCTGGGAAGTGTGTATGGAGGTCTTGGGCTGCCCAGACAAGAAGACCCCTCTCTCGGACTCACTGATGTGGTCCATAGGAAAGCAGAGCAAGACATTTGGCACCAGCTTGACTACAGGAGTTGCCAGAAGGGGGCGTAAAAGGCGCCATCCAACCGTCTTAGGGACTCCACTCCAGATTTGTGTAGGCTTTACTCATTGTGGTCTTTCCTCCTCCTGAAGATGTCCTGGCAAGGTATGGATTTTTCCTTGGGTTTTGTGATGTAAGGTTTACTTCCAAAGCCTGCCAGATGTCAATAGGCACTGAGCTCCAGACTGCAGGTGCCACCACACTAAAGAAATCCATTTCTTTTGCATGCGGAACAAGCATTACGTGGCACCTTTATAACAGTGCCAGTTCTGCACTGTCAAATTAACTGAATAGACATGGTTTGCCCCAGTGAACTCTGGGAATGTACTTGCCAAGCATTGTGGGCCTTTGACACCATCCTAATAGTACACAAAAGAGCACATGGCCTCTTTCCTAGCAAAGAAATGGGCATAGCTGTCAACTTACAGATTTGAAAATAAGGGGCCAGCAGCCTCGAAAATAAGGGATCAGCAGCCAAAATAAGGGATTTTAGTCAACCAACAGCCAAACGAAGCCTCAAGCGGTGGTTCCCACAGCGCAGCAACCCGGCAAAGGGGATGCAGCAAGGAAAAACACAGGGAAGCGCTGAGCAAAGGCGAGTCCCCAGGCAACGCGGCCGATTTGATCAGCACAGGGCATGCAAGCTCCACCCCCCAGTTGTTCTCAGACTCTTTATTGGGTGAGCAATGTAGCCAAACAACACAGTTGGAGCCTCCCTCCTCCCTGGCCGACAGGGAGGGAGGGAGAGGAGATGCTTCCTTTGAAACCCGGGAAATTTAAGGGACATCATCAATCCAAGACAGCAGCGGGAAATGGTGCTGGGATAAGGGACTTTCCTGACAAATAAGGGACGGTTGCCAGCTATGAATGGGAGATGGGGAAAGCTTCACTTGTATCCAGCAATTTAAGTTCCAGGGCAGACGGATACATACCGCACTGAAAACTTTTTTTATTTCCTCCACCTTGTAATAGTTTGTCTGGTTGCTGTCCTGATTGTATTGCTCCAAGACCCCATTGGCGTACTTCATGTGCTCTTCAGCGGCTTCTATGACTGTTACCCTCACTGGACAATCCTTGCACTCGTATAATTCAGGTGGAACTGAGAAAAGTGAGCAGTTATCAGCATTGTATTATTGTTGCCTGGGATTATAATTAACATGCAGGGTGAAGTCATTGATTTATAGCACGTCCAATGTCCCAGTGTCGTCCTTTAATCCCTGACTTCCCTCGCCCTGTATCTTCCTCCGTATCAAATCCCGAGTGAATTCTCTCTCTTCAGGTGAATTACCTGCCTGTGTTTTTAAAGATATTGCATTTATACCTTTAAAAGTTAAGACGGTGCTTTTTTAAAATTAAACCTGAAAAATGGTCCTGAAAAGTAGGTTTCTGACATCACAAATCCCTACCCAATCACCAAAGTCTGCTGCCAGCACCTGCTGAAAAGTAGGGCGGGGGGAAAGGGATCAGCTTGGGAGAAAAGATAATTCATATGATGACAATTAAGGGCTGTGGTTCAGTGGCAGACCATCTGGATTGCATGGAAAAGGCCCAGGTTCAATCCCTAATAATAATAACAACAATTATTATTATTATTATTATTATTATTATTAATCATTTATACCCCGCCCACTCTGGGCAGCTCCCAACAGAATATTAAAAACAGGATAAAACATCAAACATCAAAAACTTCCCTAAACAGGGCTGCCTTCTAAAAGTCACATAGTTGTTTATTTCCTTGTTATATGATGGGAGGGCATTCCACAAGGCTGGTGCCACTACTGAGAAGGCCCTCTGCCTGGTTCCCTGTAACCTCGCAGTGAGGGAGCTGCCAGAAGGCCCTCGGAGCTGGACCTAAGTGTCCGGTTTGAACGTTGGGGGTGGAGACGCTCCTTCAGGTATACTGGGCCGAGGCCGTTTAGGGCTTTAAAGGTCAGCACCAGCACTTTGAATTGTGCTCGGAAACGTACTGGGAGCCAATGTAGGTCTTTCAGGACTGGTATTATGTGGACTCGGCGGCCACTCCCAGACACCAGTCTAGCTGCCGCATTCTGGATTAGCTGTAGTTTCCGGGTCACCTTCAAAGGTAGCTAGCATCTCTAGGTAGGGCTAGAGGGCCACTGTGAGTCCTTTTAGACCAAACCACCTGCTTTTGTATGTCTGGAATGTAGCCTTGTGCACAAAGGCTAAGACTCACATCTAGCGTTCCATTTCCCTCCCTCTGGCGCCCACCCATCCCTGGCCCCCATGCACCCCTTAGGAGGTTTTCCATGGGCAATGGACTCAAAATGGTTCCCCAGCACTGCTATTCTGAGCAAGATGGACCCAATGATCTGACTCATTATAAGGCTGCTTCCCCTGTAATGCCGTGAGTGAGGTACCAGATTGCAGTGACCCATCTTTTTCTCTGTATCCTGCCTGAGTTCACAGACACTTCATTTGGAAGTTATGAATACCTGGGCTCACAGTGCAGTTGTATCTATGCAGTTTCTCTTCCTCAAGGAACCGGTTTATTTGCACAACAGCTTTACATCGCCCAAAGTCCTGGAGAAGGCAAAAGACAGACATCTGTCGGAAGCTCTGATACAAGCACCCGTCTTTTCCAAAAGCAACAAGAGATGTTTGCCTCCCTGTTTTGACAGTTACTGTACTTTTCTTAAGCTGTGTACACATTAGTGACTTAAAACACTGGAAGGTTGTTTCCGCTGCTGCAATTCAAGTCACACTTTAACCTTTTTGTACACATCGACGAGGGGCTTGGAATGTCTTCACCTGATGCACATTACCTGATTTGTGTCCCTGCACCTGCAACCCCTGTTGTCTGAAGCTCTCCTCTGTGCATGCACAGTCATTTGCGCATATGCGGCAGCTGTCTCAAATGTGCACATCTCAGCTTAACAGTGGCATACATTTTCAAGCTGGATGGAAGCCGGTTTGAGGGAAAATGAACCAAGCAGTAGCATTTCTCAAGGGCCCACAGAATACATAGAGATTGCGGCTAATCACAAGCACTCTCAGCTTCAAACGCCAGTGGTGGGAGTGTGCCAGAGGTGCAGTACACATCCTTAGTCACAAAAACATTGATATCTGTCAGGGAACTGCCATCAGTGCCGGAGGGAGAGAGCAAAATCCAGAGGGATTCCAGAGAGCGTCCCGGGATTGGGAGAGGCAGCCCATCTTCTGGGGAAGAGAATCAGCGTAGCACCAGTGGAGAAGGGGGGCAGATGGGGGAATAGACAAGGCGGTCCCATGACTCCTTGCCGGGGACCAGCGGGGAGAGTAGAGGTCCTCCGCTGCATATGCCCTTCTTGCGCAGAAGGCTTTCGCGCAGAGAGAGTAGGAGAAGACTAGGCGTCAAAGAGCTTCTTTGCTGGAAGAAGTTTAAGAAACGCCCACTGACGGATTCTGCCAGCGATTGAGACAGCCACGGGTGAGTGGCTGTCCAGACAGAAAAGGTTCACTCAGGCAATCCAGCCAGGTGTTTGCACCGGCTTACGCACGAGCAACCCCTAGAGCCATTACAATATCCATAGAGCAGGCATAGGCAAACTCGGCCCTCCAGATGTTTTGGGACTACAACTCCCATCATCCCTGGCCACTGGTCCTGCTAGCTAGGGATCATGGGAATTGTAGACCAAAAACATCTGGAGGGCCGAGTTTGCCTATGCCTGCCACAGAGTATCGGCAGTATCCGTGAGTCTGCCGGAAGGAGTAAAGATGTTGTTACTTACTGTATAGCCGTAGAACGGCCTGTTTTCACAAGATGACCAGTTTTTCCGAGATAATACAGAGCATTCTGTTTCCAGCACATCCAGAGTTAAGTACAAAATGGAATCATTTCCCTGAAAGGGGAGGAAATGCAACAAAATCAAATGCATTTCTGCAGAAGATATTTTGGCAGTATCCAGCTACCCCCCATTTACCCCCCACCCCACCCCCAATTCTGTGCAATCCAACAGGTTTTTTTTAGTAATTCCCCCTGCGATTGGTGTGGCCTAGTTGTTAGTGTTAGACTTGGACCTGGGAGGCCAGAGTTCAAATGCTGCAGCCGTGAAGCTCACCTTGGCCAGTCCTCCTCTCTCTCAGCCTAACCTGCCTTGCCAGTTGCTGTGGGAATTAAATGAAGGCGGGATGTAACCTTGAGCTCCTTGGCAGAAAGGAGGGATATATATGCAGTAATAAATTAGGGAATTATGTATTTCTCAGCAGGCAGGCACCTTTACAGCATGCCTTGAGTTGGTGGCAGGGGAAAAAATAGGTATCAAAGGAGACTTCGCTGGGCTCCAAGATCCAGCTTTGGGGCAAGTAATCTTTGGTGAGAGAACCGCAGCAGAGATTTAAAACAACAAAATATGCAGCAAATTAAAGCGTGGAAGTATAGGTTGTTAGATTTTTAAAATATGCCCTTGTGAGTTCCTTCCAAAGTTTTCCTCTTCCCCTAGCATATAAAAAGACTGCATGTTGGGTAAGTGCTTTTTTAGAGTTAACTTACAAACAATCCAATGATCAGATTCATGTGCTTCCGAATACAGTCATACCTCAGGTTACAGACGCTTCAGGTTGCCTTTTTTTGGGTTACGGGCCGCCAAAACTCAGAAGTACAGGAACGAGTTACTTCTGGGTTTCGGCAGCCGTGCATGTGCAGAAGCGCTAAATCGCGCTTTGCGCATGCACAGAAGCATCAAATCGCAACCCGCAAGTGCGCAGATGCACCACTGCGGGTTGCAAACGCTGCGGGTTGCGAATGTGCATCCAAGCGTTCACTGTCGATTGCACAGACAGTAAAACTTAGCTGTTACAAAGTGGTTAAGCTTCCCAAATTATTTGTATAGTAACTCTATAATGGCTTGTGAGAGTCATGTTTGTTTGTTTGTTTTTAACATATATTTTTATTAGTTTTTACATCTATTTTCCAAACAGAACATCTCATCTCATCTCATCTTATACAACATTTTGGCTGTTTTAGCCTGAGGCTTCCATCAACCACGTCTAATGATTTCCAAACCTCATCTTTTAATCTTACATTTGTTATCCTAACTATTACTTTTAATAATCCGTAACTTAAAATCCATTCTCATAAATCTTTTCTGCAATATTTCATATAGTTCTCCTTACAAAACTTCTCGTGAGAGTCATGTGGTTTGAGCTTGGAGCAACCAGCTATGTCCTCTTTACAAGCTGAGCTTCTCAGGTAGACCGGAGGGGGACAAAGGCTTGATTACCTGGTTCATCCCAAACGGAGCTAAACCTGCAGGACAGCTTATTCTATGACATTAACCTCTTCATGCATCAATTAGATTTAAGCATGTTGGTTATATGAGGTGGGTTATCCCAACAGCCCCCTCTCTGGCAAACATAACAATTGCACGCACAATTAAGGAACCACCCAGAGCCCCATCTTGACTCATTCCCAAAATGGTTTCTTGGTAGTGGCTTGGTCAGAATGTCTGCTATCATTGGTTTGACATTTCTCCAGTTCGCATCAGACGTATAGAGGTATTTCACACCAATGTGTTCTTGCATGAAACGTCTCGCTTTGAGACAATTTCAAACAGCTTTGGTTGTCCTCCATGCAGCCTGCTGGCTAGGGAGGATGGGAGTTGTAGTCCAAAAAACAGCTGAAGACCCAAATTTGGGATACCCTGGTGTAGACAATGGGCCAGAGGACTCGGTATAAGGCAACTCCCTGCACAGTCATACCTTGGGCTGAAGTAGCTTCGGGATAAGTATTTTCAGGTTGTGCGCTGCGGTGACCCAGAAGTAATGGAGCACGTTACTTCCGGGTTTCACCGCTCGCGCATGCGCAGACGGTCAAAATGATGTCACGCGCATGCGCAGAAGCGGCGAATTGTGGCCCGCGCAGACGCGGGTTGCGTTCGCTTCTGGATGTGAACAGGGCTCCGGAACGGATCCCGTTCACATCTAGAGGTACCACTGTATTCCTAAGAGAAAAGTCAGCAAAGGAGCCAGTCAGAGCTGCAGTACTTACCGCATGTTGTATGTGAGCATCGGCAACACGCAAGAGGGTGAAAATATAGCCATCCTTGCGGTGCTTATTGATCAAGTCAAGGGCCACTCCAGCATCCCTTTCTATTCCTGCATCATTGCAGTCTGCAGAAACCACGGCGGCTTGGTTTTCGCCATTAGAGCCCAGCAGCACCGCCATCAGCACAGCAGCTGCCAGAAGCTCCATTTTGGCTGTGGTAGAAACTGGCTTCCTCAGCTCACACCTTCTCTGCTCTCCCTTCGGTGTTTACATGTGAAGTGTCCTTCCAGAGATGCGCACACACGCAGGGGGATGCTTAAAGGCGCACCGTTTTATACCGACACAACCTCTGCAAAGCTAAAGCTGTTGCCTTGATCCACAGTCAAGGGAGGCAAATAGAAAATGAATCATTAATGGAGTGACAGGAAGCCAAACAGAACGAGATTCAAGTTGGCCAAGTAGCCATGTGTGAAGGAACAAAGGTATGTGGGCTTTGGCTGAAATAAAACGTCCGCAAATAGGGAGGCAGCTGTTTTTGCACAGATGTGATGGTCTCATGAAGAGAGTGCATTTTATCTATTGTATTTAATCATAGAATCTTAGAGTTAGAAGAGACCACCAAGCGTCATCTAGTGGAAACCCCTGCAAGGCAGGAATCTCAACTAAACCATCCATGCAAGATGGCCGTCCAACCTCTGCTTGAAAACCTCCAAGGAAGGAGAGTCCACAACCTCCTGAGGGACTCTTGTTCCACTGTCCATCACCTCTTACTGCCAGAAAGTTCTTCCTGACGTTTAGTTGGAATCTCCTTTCTTGTAACTGGAAGCCATTGGTTGGGTCCTAGCCTCCAGGGCAGGAGAAAACAAGCATGCTCCCTCTTCCATGTGACAGCCCTTGAGATGTTTGAAGATGGCTATCATAACTTCAGGATTTATAAACTGCTCTACATTCAAGGGATACCCAAGAGGTGTGCAGAAATGGAAGAACTGGGGGAAGGCGGGGTATAGGCAAACTCGGCCCTCCAGATGGTTTGGGACTACAACTCCCATCATCCCTACCTAACAGGACCAGTGGTTGATGGGAATTGTAGTCTCAAAACATCTGGAGGGCTGAGTTGGCCTAGAGAGCATCTTTGGGGCTTTAAGATTTTGCAGAAAGGGAGGCTGCTAAAGTGGTTGTATCTGCCGCTTTCTGAAGTTAACGGCTCCAATCAAGTCAGTTAAGTATCTCTTTGTAAGACTAATGAGCACAGGTGACTGGAATTGCCATAGAAATGGCTAGCTGGGGATGCTAGAAGCGGAGCAAAAGGGAGCACTGCTTTCCCCTCTTTTGTGGTTGGAGATTATGTTATCACTGAGTATAAGGGAACATCAGGCAGGCACTAAAACATTTTTGTTAAGGCAACCTTATCCAGACACATAGATGTTGACATATTTGAATCTTTGTTACAATTTTTTTTCTAAATTTTATTTTAATAGTAACAAATATTACATTTTTTTCTAAACTTCCTTATTATTTTTTTAAAAACTTATTTTTACTGATAATTGTAATATTTCTTGTATTAGAGGTTCTAATCCCGTCAAGTGGGATATACATTTTGCTAAGTAATGAATAAAATCAAATAAACAACGGAAATAGGCAGTCTTGCATGGAGCTGGGATGAGTTTGACTTGCTCTTTGTGCTGAATCTAAAACTATGGCTTTTTGAGAGCCCCCTAGAAACCCAAGAGGGGAACAAGATCTATTGGAATGTTACTGCTATAATCCTTTCCATCTCATGAATCTCATATATTCATATATTTGTGGGAGGAGGGTTATTGTTTTGTTTTTATTATGCATTCTGTGTTTTTGTCTTGTATTCTTATGCTGTGAACCATCTTCAGATAAAAGGCAGTATACACATTCAATAAATATAATAATAATATATCACAAAGACGCCACCATCTTCAGTGACCTTCATTCTAAGGAAGCCATGCCTGAGCTGCGGACTGGCATTTCTGAGTCTCCCACTGCTTGGAAATTGGGGTGCGCATAACAGAGACCTTTGGGGGCAGTTGCCTATTGGGCAATGCGGCGCTGCAATAGGCTCACGTGTCCAGCGACTGAATTCCTCCCCAGCTTTGCGAAAGGTTCAGTGCTCACACAGCCTGGCTCTGCTTATCTTGTTGTCTTTGAACCTTTGTATATTGAATTTGGCACATGTGTCATTGTTAAAAAACTTACTTGGAAGAATCCGTGACCAGAAAGAAGAGGAGCTTCAAGAGGACTGGAGGAAATTCAAGGACTATTTGAACAAATATTGTAATATAAAAAATTAGAAATTACTTGAAAGAAACAAATAGGCCTAGGACAAATTAAGTTATAATTAAATAAATGGGATTCAGAATGTCAAGAAAAGTGAAAAAGATGACTATAATTGGAAATTGTTTTAGTTTAATAATGATATTGGAAAGCTGTTACTTTTAAATTACAAGGAAACTCAGAAGGGAGGGATTTGAGGAAGTCAATCAAGATGTTTAAAAAGTTGGATTTGTGAAGAATTAAGTTTGTTATTATTGTCTATTTGTTTATTGTTCCCCCCTTTTCCCCTCCCTTTCCCCCCTTCTTCTTCCTCTCTCTCTCTCTCTCTCCCTCTCTCTCTTCTTTTCTCTCTCTCTTCTTCTCTTTTTCCTTTTCTGTTTTTGTGTATTAATCTGCTTTGTGGTTTGTGTTATTATGGCGGAAAAATCTAATAAAAATTTATTTTAAAAAAACAAAAACTTATTTGCATATTAGATTCACATGAAAGAAAAGCAGAAGCAGGTTTTGTTGCCAAATCAAAGGCACAATCTTTGCTCTTTTGTATTTGGACCTTGTCACTCTCAGCTTGCGTGCACACACACACACACACACACACAGCCTACAAAAGGGATGCCCATTATTTTACAGGGTGGCCTCCATTGCTCATTCAAGGAAGAGAGTTGTTCGCAAGTGCCTGCTGGTGCTTCATTTGGGGACCAGGGTTCATGTGGTACCAACCCTGCCTGCCATCTTTAAATTGCAGAGTGGCTTGATCCATTCATTGGTCAGATGGGTGTTACCCTGGAGAATGCAAAACCTGCTTGGCATCTGTCTGTCTCGGGAGAGAATGGAGAAGTGCTTCATTGTCAAACTGTTGGAAGGTTACAGTATCTGTTGTAGCTGTAGAGACCGATATGGGAGGGACATGTTTTGTTGCAGCTGGGGCAGATGAAGGGGTGCTGCTGCAGATGCAACATGGCGTTTCTTCTGTCTGCGCTCCTCCCAGCGACCATTCCCCCTCTGGTCACTGCTGTGGATACATGACCTGACTGCCTGTCTCCAGGCACTGCGGCTGTCATGGCGGGGTTGATGTTGCTAGCCTTCGTGCCATGTTTGCAGACATCTTTGTATTATTTTTTTTTTAAGATATTTATTAAAATTTCAACATATTACAAAAATAAGAAAAAGAATAAAAAGAAAATGAAAATACAAAGTAAAAACAGTTAAAAACAGATCAGTCTTTCCATATCTTATCTTTCATTTGCTTGTTTCCCTGACCTCCTCACACCTCCCTTTCTTGTATTCCAGTTCAATTAGTTAATTCAGCAAATCCTTTCCCTCTTTGATTTTATCTTAATCTTTTATCTTAATATATTATAGCTTTAGATTATCACCTGTTAACAATCCATTTTTACATATTCCTTTATAACATTGCTGCTAAAAGCCACTTAACTTCAATCCAACATCATTTTAACATTCATTAATTTTGCAGTATTTCTGTAAATAGTCTTTAAATTTCTTCCAATCTTCTTCCACTGACTCTTCTCCCTGGTCTCGGATTCTGACGGTCATTTCCGCCAATTCCATATAGTCCATCACCTTCATCTGCCATTCTTCCAGAGTGGGTAAATCTTGTGTCTTCCAATACTTTGCAATAAGTATTCTTGCTGCTGTTGTAGCATACATAAAGAACGTTCTATCCTTCTTTGACACCAATTGGCCAACCATGCCCAGGAGAAAGGCCTCTGGTTTCTTCAGAAAGGTATATTTAAATACCTTTTTCATTTCATTATAAATCATCTCCCAGAAAGCCTTAATCCTTGGGCACATCCACCAAAGGTGAAAGAATGTGCCTTCAGTTTCTTTACATTTCCAACATTTATTATCGGGCAGATGATAGATTTTTGCAAGCTTGACTGGTGTCATGACTGCAGACATCTTTGTAATGCCCCATCTGCCCGTGGGACTGGTGCCCAAAGCCAGCTCCCCATAGAGCGTGTCCTTGGGGGAAAGCAAAACAGGGGAGGGGACAATAACCCCAACCCTCACTCATCACAGTCAAGCCAATTGCTCAGGCTTCCCTTACTCTGAGATCAGGGCTATGGGCATACATTGTATAAATGCCTAGACTCTTTGACATCCTTGCCGAAACTGCATCGTGAGCATGATTCCTCCCCCCTCCATGCACTGGGGAGGAGGGCATTCATTCCCCACAAAGACGACCCCTGAAAATAAGAAGCCCAAACTTACCCGCAAAAGGACTAGCCTCTCGGGACCCTTTAGCGACACGCCTGGGGACGGAGAGGGTGCTTTAAGGGAGCTTATTCTACCTGATCCTATCACTGCACTAAAAATAGCATTCAGGGGCCTTCTGAGTTGATGCACAAGAAGGAGGGCAGTAGCAGAGGCCCTGCATGATCTTCAGGAGTTTTATCAGCGTGCGGGAGATTACATGGGAGGCTGGCGAGGGTCAGGCTGTTCTTATTCCCTGCGGGTGGGGGAAGGAAGGGCCTACTGGGACTGTGCTCAAGTCAAGGGCCACCCTTGCCCAGTGGCATAGCATGGGGGGTGCAGGGGGGGCCGGCCGCACCGGGCGCAACATCTGGGGGTTAGGGGGCGCAAATCCACGGGTTAGGGGGCGCAAATTACTTGCCTTGCCCCGGGTGCTGACAACCCACGCTACGCCACTGCCCTTGCCTCCTTTTCTGTACCGTTGCAGCCTGCAGAAACCGTGGACACCTGGCTTTGGGCATCAGAACAGAACAAAGCTGTCAGAAGTGCTAGGAGCTCACCTTACCCCTTCTGTGCTCTGTGAAGACTTTGCACCAGGAAAGCCCCCAAAGAGGCACATGGGTTGATGCTCAGCAGGACACCGACTTGTTTTGTTTATTAAAGAAGGGAAAAAAGATATAGCATCAGTGTAATGAAGGCATCCGTCTTGATCCCTGGTTGAGAAATGTAAACAGAAAATGAATGATTTATGCGGAAATGGAGCCATAGCAAAAGCATGTTGCCCAAGTATCACAAAGGGTAGTTGTGTGGGTGTTGTGGGCCCACTGAAGGAACAAAAGTGCGTGGCTGAAATAGCAGGTGTGTGTATAAAGGTAAAGGTAAATGTTCCCCTGACCATTAGGTCCTGTCATGGACGACTCTGGGGTTGCGGCACTCATCTTGCTGGCCGAGGGAGCCGGCATACAGCTTCTGGGTCATGTGGCCAGCATGACTAAACCGCTTCTGGCGAACCAGAGCAGCGCACATGGTGTCTGGCCTTGCTCACAATTCCATGGGGGAGGCTCTCCGTAGCCACTCTGGGGGCTGCGAAAAAGTTCAGGCAGGGGAAAGGGAGGGAATGAGGCACAAACACCAGGGCCAGGGCCTTCTCAGTGATGGCTCCGACTTGGTAGAATGCTCTGTCCCATGAGACCAGGGCCCTGCAGGATTTAAATTCCTTCCACAGGGCCTGTAAGACAGAGCTATTCCACCTGGCTTTCAATTTGAACTCAGCCTGATCTTTTATTCCCCTTCCTTCCCTCCCCCTCTCCTTTTTATGAAGATTACCCGCTCTGGGATCCCACAGCTAATTCTCCCCTGGTCTCCTCGCTGGCCCAAAGAGGACTAATTTAGCCAGCTAGCCCTGGTGATCATCTAATGTTTATTGGATGGATTTCCCCCCTAAATTGATTTTTGATTTTATTGTTATTCATGTTTTATACCTTATTTTATGCTGTTTTTTGTAGAATCAATTAAGTGTTTTAAATTTGTTGTTAGCTGCCCTGAGCTTGGTTTTCTGAACCAGGAAGGGCGGGATATAAATATATTATTATTATTATTATTATTATTATTATTATTATTATTAATCCTCCAGATGCTTTCCAGGGGGGTCTGGGAAGTTCACTGTATCCCACTGCATTGCACAATCCTGTGTCTACCAATTTGAAAGGCAGAATGGGAGCAACCTGGGAGTGTGTCCCCACCATGGACGAGTCATGATTTAGTGGAAGGTTCCTCCTCAATCTGGACAATGTTGTTGTTGTTTAGTCGTTCAGTCGTGTCCGACTCTTCGTGACCCCATGGACCAGAGCACGCCAGGCACTCCTGTCTTCCACTGCCACCCGCAGTTTGGTCAGATTCATGTTTGTAGCTTCGAGAACACTGTCTAACCATCTCGTCCTCTGTCGTCCCCTTCTCCTTGTGCCCTCCATCTTTCCCAACATCAGGGTCTTTTCCAAAGTATTGGAGCCTCATGAGAAGAGAAGACTCACTGGAAAAGACTGTTAATCAAGAGGTGCTGCCGAAGCCTCATATGCAGATGGGTTGCAATCAATCAGCTGCCAAAAGAACCGGGACTGAAGGTATTTGAATGGTTTCTTTAAATTTGAGAATCCCTACCGCAGCTGTGAAAAGAAAGGGGGAGGACAAACTGCTTTTTTGTGCTCTCTGATGGTTTTGTAATGGTCTTTTTTCGCCTCTCCTCCTCTACATAATGAAGAGACGTGTGTAGTTGCTGCTCTGCTAGATAATTTGGAGGGGAAAGGGGGTGTGTGATTTATGCTTTACAAGGAATTTAATAAGGTTTTGCTCTGCCCCCCCCCCCGACATACGACGCAACTGGAGCGGGAAACCTGATTTTAAGAAATTGTGTTAAATTAAAGTAATTTGGTTTGAAATAATTTGGAAAATTAAGAAAAATGATTATTAAGAAAAATTTTAAAAAATAAAATAAAATCCAGAAGTGTCACTGTCACAAGAGGTTCTGGGTTTAAAAAGAGAGAGGTTTCTGCTCTGTGATGGAAGGCACTCTTGGCCTCACCCCTGAAAGCTAAAACTATGCTATATTATAACACGGTACCATTCTGGGCAAAGATGAAAACGAAAAATGGCCGACATGACCATTGGGACAAGCATGAATGGAAGCGCAGATGCTGACTCAATGAGTTTTTCTCTCCCATGCCTGCTATATGAGTTTTACTCCCAGAGCCGGTCCAGACACTAGGTGGACTCAGGCTGCTGCCTCAGGTGGCAATGGCATGGCAAGGCAGCACCTCCCATTTTGCCTCAAGCGGTGAAACAGGATGAGCTGCCCCTGTTCACTCTTCCACCCTGACAATTTTGGGGAGGGATTTCCCCCTTTCATCCTCAGCCACTTCCCCCAGGCTGAAGGTGAAATTTCTCCTGTGAGAATATGTTATGTACTAAGCTTGGATCCTAGAACAATAGGCAAATAGGATCCTAGAAGGGGACGCGGGTGGCACTGTGGGTTAAACCACAGAGCCTAGGGCTTGCCGATCAGAAGGTCGGCGGTTCGAATCCCCGTGGCGGGGTGAGCTCCCGTTTCTCCGTCCCTGCTCCTGCCAACCTAGCAGTTCGAAAGCATGTCAAAGTGCAAGTAGATAAATAGGTACCGCTCTGGCGGGAAGGTAAACGGCGTTTCCGTGTGCTGCTCTGGTTTGCCAGAAGCGGCTTAGTCATGCTGGCCACACGTCCCGGAAGCTTTACGCCGGCTCCCTCGGCCAATAAAGCGAGATGAGCGCCGCAACCCCAGAGTCGGTCACAACTGGACCTAATGGTCAGGGGTCCCTTTACCTTTACCTTTAGGATCCTAGAATGCAAGAACTGATTGGCTTGCAGGAAAAGACCAGTCAGGCTCCAGGAGGGAAGCAGAATCAGACAATCAGATGGGACTCATTGTGTAAATAATGTATATAAAAGCCTGAGGTTTGAGGGGCAATTCAATCACTGTTTTACAAGCTGCAATAAAGAGCATGAAATCACTACAGGACTCAGAGTATATTTCAGAATATATGTCTCATCTCTCTCACTCTACATGAAAGACACCTCCAGTACCTCCTGGTTTCCTCAGGCTAAACTGCGCCAAACACACACTTCACGGTTACCACCTGGAGGCCTTGATGTCTAGAGGCCTGCTTTGTTTTTCAAAGCGAAAATGAGAAAGGTCTGGTTTCCAAAACAGCCACTCAAGAGGCAGTAATGTCGCACCGCTCTTTTATTGAGTATTGTTAAGCTTCCTTGCAGCAGAGAAAATGCCACTCTTTTCACATTCACAAGGACGAGGAGGTCAGAGATAGGCGGAGAAAAGAAAGGAAAGAAAGAAATCTTTGGCCACCATGTTGTTTAGATTCATGAAAATATCCCACACACCGCAGGGACTAAAGAACGCACAGCTGAGCTGTGAACTTTTGGGGCTTTTCAAGTGTTGCTTTTGGGATGCTATAAGGTCCAAGATGGGCTCCCTATTCACTGTCAGTCATTCCTTCCCTCTGTGGACTTTGGTCCAAACAGCATGGGAATACTATAAGAGGGAGCTCATTTGGCAAAGCACTCGTGCAAATCACTAACAGTACCACAGAGATTCCTCTGGTGCCCTTTGTGTCAATTCACTGCACAACCAGTTGAATTTTTTTTTAAATTACTTTTTGTGGTGAAGAGATTATAATGACCATCTTTTTCTCCTCCTCCCTTCCCTTCCTCCTCCAAAACCGCTCCTCTCATGCTGCGAGGATGCAGTACCACATGTCGAATAGCTTTTGGGGATTCTACAGTACCCAAACTTTAGGCCTTCTTGGGCTCTGGGGGCAATTTTATCGCAGGCCTTTGGGGCAGCTCGACACCAGGGATAGTTATTGTGCTGTCTCCTGGACACGTAGCTGAGTTTGAAAACCCAACAGGGAATGCAAAGATGTTTGGCTTAGCCAGTGGTTTGCCCGGAGCACCATGTATATCAGGGCGGTTGACCTGAGGGGTTCCTGTTGGGCTCTCTGCCCCGGGGGGAACGGGTTCCCCATCTAATTGTTCAGGTTGAATTTCTGGCAGGGAATGGAGAGATACATGTTCGTTTGAAGGAGGGAGAACAACCACACGGCCCAGTGTTTCTGGCTGGTCTGGTGGACTCTGGTGCTCATGCGAGTGGTTCCCGTGATGTTTGTGGTGGTGGTGGCGATTGCCGTGGCCATGGCTGTGGCCGTGACCATGACCGTGGCCGTGATCATGGCCGTGACCGTGGCCTTGTCCATGCCCTTTCTGGTCATGGTGTTCGTCACTGCTTTTGTGATCTTCGCGGTGTCCTTCCTGCCCAGGTTTAGGTCCAGGTTGTGGTTTCTGATCATCCGTGTCGAGTGGCTGAAAGGGAAAAATTAGAATTGTTCATTCTGAATCACTTTGCAATTTCTTTCCCCCCCATCTTTATATACATATGCATTTATTGGGACTTATCTTCCATCCAAAGCGGGTGGCGCTGTGGTCTAGACCACTGAGCCTCTTGGGCTTGCTGATCGGAAGGTCGGCGGTTCGAATCTGCTCAACGGGGTGAGCTCCCTTTGCTCTGCCCCAGCTCCTGCCAACCTAGCAGTTTGAAAGCACACCAGTGCAAGTAGATAAATAGGTACTGCTGCAGCAGGAAGGTAAACAGCGTTTCTGTGCACTGCTCTGGTTTCCGTCACGGTGTTCCATTGCACCAGAAGCGGTTTGGTCATGCTGGCCACATGACTCGGAAAGCTGTCTTGGTCCTACTGGTTGGCGACCAAGGCTTTCCTCCAGCTTCCCAGAGTGGATGGCACCCAGGGATTGGGCAGTGGGAGATTCGTGGAACATCCTCACCTGAGAGCCTTCCCTGGCACCAGAGCTGATATCTTTTCAGCACCAGGTGAAAAATACCATTTTGTTCTCCTGGAGGTTTTAAGCTCTGAGCTTTAACACATTCAATCTGGTGTTTTCAAAGGATATTCTTATTGGGGTTTCTGTTGTTGGCTGATTCTGCCCAGTTTCATTTAGCAGGCGACTAAAAATTAGGAGGCTCTTTCTGACAGGAAGAGATGTTTGACAGTGGAATGGGCTACCTCAGAAGGTGATGGACTCTCCTTCGCTGAAGGATTGTAAACAGACATTGGGTGGCCGTGTGTCAGGGGTTCCTTCGCTGTGATTTCTTCATTGCAGGGAGTTGATGACGCTTTAGACCCCCTCCAGCTCTACGAACCCATGATATAAATGCCTTGCATATGCTCATTTACTGTGGGTTATTACTTCCAGAAAACAATGCGGCAGCTAGACTGGTGACTGGGAGTGGCTGGCAAGACCACATAACACCAGTTCTGAAGGACCTACACTGGCTCCCAGTACATTTCCGAGCACAATTCATAGTGTTGTTGCTGAACTTTAAAGCCCTAAATGGCCTCGGCCCAGTATACCTGAAGAAGTGTCTCCACCCCCATCATTCTGCCCAGACACTGAGATCCAGCCCCTAGGACCTTCTGGCGGTTCCCTCACTGCGAGATGTGAAGTTACAGGGAAACAGGCAGAGGGCCTTCTCGGTAGTGGCGCCCGCCTTGTGGAATACCCTCCCAGCAGATGTCAAAGAAATAAACAACTACCTGACTTTTAGAAGACATCTGAAGGCAGCCCTGTTCAGGGAATTTTTCAAAGTTTGATGTTTTATCCTGTTTTTAATACTCTGTTGGGAGCTGCCCAGTGTGGCTGGGGAAACCCAGGCAGATTGGTGGGGTATAAATAATAAATTATTATTATTATATGCCCGACTGAGCCACATACCTTTGGGGGGTAGAGTTCACACTGCGCACTGACGTACTTCTGATGATCTACCCGGCTGTTTACCACGGAACCTCTGCACAGGCCTGTCTCCTACGAAATAAACCGGATCCCTCCATCAGGAAAGCACGAGCGATTAAAAAAACACAAGCCTGCCTAGACTTTAGGTCGTGGGGAACCTTTCCGTCCTTGGAGCGAATGTGATGGAGCTGGGGTGGCCACAGGTCAACAATGTACTTCCAAACACAATATTTTTCTCTGGCACCCGCAGGTTCCCATTCCCACACCTCTACTGAAATTAGGCTTGGCAGAAGCCTTCTTTAGCCAATGAAAGCCTAACTTGGGTGTGGGATGCAACTTGGGGCGTGAGGGAGGAGGTTGCAGCTGGGGTGCGGGGACCTGTGGCATGTGCATGGCGCCCGCAACAGGTTCTCCAGGTTGCAAATGGGCCCATATGCCCCAAAAAGGTTGGCGACGCGTGTCTAAGTTGCGCATTCACCAGAGATTGAGAGACAGGGAGGGATATTGGCAACCACGTGCACAAGTCCAACTGTGTAATAATAATAATGATGATGATGATGTGCATACCCACAGTAGAAAGCCTGGAGGCTTAGGCAAACACCCAAAAGGGACGTGGGTGGCGCTGTTGTCTAAACCACTGAGCCTAGGGCTTGCCGATCAGAAGGTCAGCGGTTCGAATCCCTGTGACGGGGTGAGCTCCCGTTGCTCGGTCCCTGCTTCTGCCAACCTAGCAGTTCGAAAGCACATCAAAGTGCAAGTAGATAAATATGTACCACTCCGGCGGGAAGGTAAAAGGAGGTACCATGCGCTGCTCTGGTTCGCCAGAAGCGGCTTAGTCGTGCTGGCCACATGACCCAGAAGCTGTACGCCGGCTCCCTCGGCCAATAAAGTGAGATGAGCGCCGCAACCCCAGAGTCGGTCATGACTGGACCTAATGGTCAGGGGTCCCTTTAGGCAAATATCCAGGGCATGAATGGGGAGTCTGGAGTTGTCAAGGACAGTTCCTCTTATGCTCTCTACAAATATCTTTGGAGAAGAAGGGGGGGGGGATGGTGCAAAAATGTTCTGCTTCTGGGTTTGCCAAACTTGAGTCTCCAGCTGTATTTGGACTGCAACTCCCATCATCCCTAGCTAACGGATGTCCCTTTCAACATCTATATGCAGCCGCTGGGAGAGATCATCAGGGGATTTGGGCTGGGTGTTCATCAGTATGCGGATGATACCCAGCTCTACCTCTCTTTCAAATGAGAACCAGTGGAGGCGGTGAAGGTCCTGTGTGAGTGCCTGGAGGCGGTTGAAGGTTGGATGGAGGCTAACAGATTGAGGTTGAATCCTGACAAGACAGAAGTACTGTTCTTGGGGGACAGGAGGCGGGCAGGTGTGGAGGATTCCCTGGTCCTGAATGGGGTAACTGTGCCCCTGCAGGACCAGGTGCACAGCCTGAGAGTCATTTTGGACTCACAGCTGTCAAATCTGTGTCCAGGGCAGCTGTTTACCAGCTCCATCTGGTATGCAGGCTGAGACCCTATCTGCCTGCAGACTGTCTCGCCAGAGTGGTACATGCTCTGGTTATCTCCCGCTTGGACTACTGCAATGCGCTGTACGTGGGGCTACCTTTGAAGGTGACCCGGAAACTACAACTAATCCAGAACGCGGCAGCTAGACTGGTGACTGGGAGCGGCCGCCAAGACCACATAACACCAGTCTTAAAAGACCTACATTGGCTCCCAGTACGTTTCCGAGCACAGTTCAAAGTATTGGTGCTGACCTTTAAAGCCCTAAACGGCCTCTGTCCTGTATACCTGAAGGAGCGTCTCCACCCCCATCGTTCTACCCGGACACTGAGTTCCAGCTCCGAGGGCCTTCTGGCGGTTCCCTCACTGCGAGAAGCCAAGTTACAGGGAACCAGGCAGAGGGCCTTCTCGGTAGTGGTGCCCTCCCTGTGGAACACCCTCCCACCAGATGTCAAAGAGAACAACAACTACGAGACTTTTAGAAGACATCTGAAGGCAGCCCTGTTCAGGGAAGCTTTTAATGTTTGATGTATTAGAGTATTTTAATATTTTTTTTTGTAAGCCGCCCAGAGTGGCTGGGGAAGCCCAGCCAGATGGGCGGGGTACCAAAAAAACAAAAAAAAAATCAGCACCAAGTGAAGGAATACTCACGGCCGTTTCACGTGGGAGGGGTTCGCAATTGGAGATGTCGGGGACACCCTTGCCTTTGGTGCAAGATGTCTCCTGGATCGTATATTCCACTGCGTTCGAAGGCCCAATAACCCACTGTGCAAAAGGGCAGAGGAAACAGGTTAGAGCAGTCTGTGTCGTCTGGATGAAGTGCAAGCAAGATAGAAGACAACAGCCCTCTTACATTCCTGTTGGCCCTCCGCCTCGCTCCCCAGCAACTGGTGCAATTAATAATAGTAATAATACCGTATTTTTTGCTCTATAAGACTCACTTTTTCCCTCCTAAAAAGTAAGGGGAAATGTGTGTGCATCTTATGGAGTGAATGCAGGCTGTGCAGCTATCCCAGAAGCCAGAACAGCAAGAGGGATTGCTGCTTTCACTGTGCAGCGATTCCTCTTGCTGTTCTGGCTTCTGGGATTCAGAATATTTTTTTTCTTGTTTTCCTCCTCCAAAAACTAGGTGCGTCTTGTGGTCTGGTGCGTCTTATAGAGCGAAAAATATGGTAATTTTTATTTATTTATACCCCGTCCTCCCCAGCCAGGGCCGGGCTCAGGGCAGCTAACACCGAATATGAATTACAATAAAATTACAATAAAATGTAATAGAAACAACAACAACAACAAACAAACAAACAAACAGTTAATTAAAATACAGCTTAAAATGCAGCCTCATTTTAGTAGTAGCCCATAAATCAAGGCCATAAAGGGAGGAAACATCAGATATTCACCCGAGCCAGCTATCCATGCTGGTCCTACATGGGCCAGCAAAAAAGCCAAGGGAAAATTTATATACCAAATCCCATATAAGGGGTCAGAGTGAGTCTAAGCCAAAGGCCAGGCGGAACAGCTTCGTCTTGCAGGCCCTGCGGAAAGATGTCAAAGCCCGCAGGGCTCCAGTCTCTTGTGACAGAGCATTCCACCAAGTCGGGGCCAGTACTGAAAAGGCCCTGGCCCTAGTTGAGACCAATCTAACCTCCTTGAGGTTTGGGACCTCCAAAGTGTTGTTATTTATGGACCTTAAGGTCCTCCGCGGGGCACACCAGGAGAGTGCTACTTTTATATCCAATTTTTTCTCCAAGGAGCTGAAGCTTCTTCTCCTCTTCATTCTAACCTTACGACAACGCTGTGAGAAGCGTTGAGAGAAGGTGACCCTGTCGTGGATGAGTGGGGCTTTGAACCCTGGTCTCCTAAGTCCTAACCATCCCATCATGCTGGTATTAGAAAGTATTGTGCCTCCAAACATGGAATTTCCAGTTATTCGTGGCTTATAGATAGCAAGAAGGCCTCTAGGCAACGAAATCAACTATCCTGTGACGAATGGGGGCGTGTGTGATGGAGAAAACTTCTCCTCTAAATGGCAACGCTGCAGTCTTCCAGGTATTTGTTAGACTCCAACTCCCATCAGCCAGAGTCAGCATGGCCAAGGATCAGGGATTATGGGAGTTGTAGTCCAGCGAGATCCAGAAGGCCACAGGTTCCCTGCTCCTGCTTTCAAGGATGTCCAGTCTCAAACTTACCTGTGACCGTGCCTTGGTGACGTTGAGGATGGCAAAATAATGAGCATGGTTGTTTTCTAAGTTGAATTTGGCAAGGCTCTCTGCCGCCGCCTCCTGGAACTTGGCTTCAGTTGGGTCCCCGGGAACTGGGCAGTCAGGACAAACCTTTGCGATAGCCCTTGATGAAACTATTTAGAAAACAAACAAGCATAGCTGGACTTGCACAGATAAATGTTACTTTACGCAGGCCAGTAAATTAGCGGGCAAGCCTAAGTCGCAAAAGGCCTTTGCTTCTTAATCTTGTTAAATAAAGACACGTCTTTAGTTTGCTCGTGGACCTTCAGTTTTATCGAGCATCCTTTCTGGTTTGTTACTTCCTATGTGTTACAATGGGGACGCGGGTGGCGCTGTGGGTTAAACCACAGAACCTAGGATTTGCCAATCAGAAGGTCGGCGGTTTGAATCCCCGCGACGGGGTGAGCTCCCGTTGCTCGGTCCCTGCTTCTGCCAACCTAGCAGTTCAAAAGCACATCAAAGTGCAAGTAGATAAATAGGTACCACTCTGGCGGGAAGGTAAACGGCGTTTCCATGCGCTGCTCTGGTTTGCCAGAAGCGGCTTAGTCATGCTGGCCACATGACCCGGAAGCTGTGCGCCGGCTCCCTCGGCCAGTAAAGCGAGATGAGTGCCGCAACCCCAGAGTCGGTCACGGCTGAACCTAATGCTCAGGGGTCCCTTTACCTTTACCTTATGAATTTCCTTACAAACGTTAATTCAAGCAAATGTATAGAAATACATACGTGGGCGTAAAACGCAGTCGTAGTAACACAGCTGAGAAACGTTCCCGTGGTTATCAGCGTCAACTGTTACTTTGCACTGCCCATAGACCTGGAGCAACAGAAAGGTAAGTGATGTTTGTAGAATTGATTTGTTTTGCCAAACCAGAAACCTTCACCTTTTGCAGACCAAGGAGTCAGCTTAGCCCCCAACTTGCCATGCAGAATCACTCCCCCCTTGCAAAATCTGATATTATTTTTATAATATAATATTATACTATTCTTATTTTTAATCTGAGTATCTGAAGAAGTGTGCATGCACATGAAAGCTTATACCTAGAACAAACTTAGTTGGTCTCAAAGGTGCTACTGGACATTTTTTAACATTTTTTGTTTATTTGGACTGATATTATTTGTTATTACTTCTCTCTAGCTCTCCATGCATGCAAGTTTTTGTTTTTTTGTTTGTGTTTTGCAGTTTCCACTCAGTTTTACTGGCCTCAAAATGACAGTCTGTATTTCCTCCCCAATTTAGTTCTGGATTTACCCTTTCCCAGGTGTCACCACTAAATTAAAACAACAACACTTCTGTGGCCAGTGACCAATATATGATATTTCAGTGGCCTGTTTGCAAATTAAACCCTCGCCTGGCAGTACTCTCTGGGCAGAATGATATATTACACCTCCCTCCCCAATGGGGCTACTCCAAAAACAGCAGGACCCTGCCCCCTTCCAACAGTCCCAAATCATCTCACCACACTCTATACTGCCACTGACATCTGCTTCCCTCACTAGAATATTCTTTGTATTTGGTGAAGGCTTTAGGGGAGAGAAAGGGAACCGTGCGGTCCTGTGTGCAGATGGTGGGTGATGTGAACCCCTTCACCTTTCTTGTTAAGCAATTCAATTCTGAAATACACTATAGATCTTTTCAGGTCACACCTGGAGACATCACCAGATCCTGAATTCGCAAAGCTCTTCCAGATGATTGTACAAAATCATTTTCTTTTGAAAACCAGACTTGTTGCTAAGGCATAGGTTTTCAACCTTTTTTGAGCCCATGGCTCCCTTGACCAACTACATTCTTTTTGTGACACCCATGTGGGGCTCAGGAGCCCAGTTATGTCACCCCTTGCCTGCAGAGCTGGCAGCCTCTCACCCCTTTTTTGAGCACACTCCCTTGTGGAGGGTTCTTGCAGCCTCCTCTCTTCTCCTTTCCCCTTTCGAGTCCTCTGAGCAGCAGCCGCCACTGCCCCAAAGAGAGGTGCCTCCTCACGCCGCCCCACAGAGGCCTGGAAAGAGGATGCCCCCAGCCTTAGCAACCTGACAGAGACTGGCCAAAGGTGATTGTGAGGCCAGAACCTTACTCTGAGGCCACATCAACTCCTGGCAACCAGAACCTCCTGGCCAGCCCCAGAGGCACCATTCTCTTGCGGAGCTTGTAGCCAGGGCTGCTGCAACACACAGCTGTGCAAGCCTTTGGGAGGCAGAGACACAAGAAGTCATCAGAGGAGGGAGGGAAGGAAAGAAGGACAGAGGCCAGTGTTGCCCATGGCACCCCTGACCATCATTCAAGGCACCCTAGGGTGCCACGGCACACTGGTTGAAAACCGCTGCTCTAGGGTGACAGCGAAATTTCATCCACTTTAATTGCACAGTGGGTGCCACTGTGGGTTAAACCACAGAGCTTAGGACTTGCCGATCAGAAGGTCGGCAGTTCGAATCCCCACAACGGGGTGAGCTCTTGTTGCTCGGTCCCTGCTCCTGCCAACCTAGCAGTTCAAAAGCACGTCAAAGTGCAAGTAGATAAATAGGTACCACTCCAGCGGGAAGGTAAACGGCGTTTCCATGCGCTGCTCTGGTAAGGAGCTGCTTAGTCATGCTGGCCACATGACCCGGAAGCTGTACACCAGCTCCCTCGGCCAATAAAGCGAGATGAGCACACAACTCCAGAGTAATCCGCAACTGGACCTAATGGTCAGGGGTCCATTTACCTTTTTAAGTTTCCTAGTATGCACTTGAATTCCTCCCACAAAATAGTGACAGTCTGGAGGCATTCCTAGCTTAAAAACATAACTTAGCACGTTCAGTCCTTTTCTGAACTTGGCAGATCAAATGCTTACTGTCTCATGGGCGCTTCTGAAACTGCAATCCTTCGCCTGTTTTCTGCTGAGAACATGGCACACTGTTTCCAGGACATCCAAGGTGAGAAAATACTTAGAGACTTCAGGCTTCTATAGAAGACGAAAGACGATAAGAAGACGAAACCCTTTGCAGCACAAGACAGAGCAGAATTTGAAAAGGCAAGCCTGGCTGGCTGCCTTTCACGCAAAACAAATTCTGTAGAACTAAGTAAATTTAACATTGATGTCAACAAAGTTATTCCATGTAAGGTTTGACTACAGCCTTAGACTTTCATTCTCCTGGGATTTCAAGGATCACAAGGATCCAAAATGCTTCCTTTTGCAACCATTTATTCGAACAGCTGCTTCTTTTGCAACCATTTATTCGAAACCTATAAAGAAAAGGGTCTCACAACTAAACTAGAAACACCCCCCCCCCCATAAATAATGGCTCTTAGAGTTATGTTTTGGTGTTCTAAAAATGCATGCAGCCAGGTCCTCCTTTCTGAGAGCATATGCTAATCCCAGTGCTGGTGGTCAACAAAGAAGGTTTAAAGACTCTCTCAAGGCAAACTTTTATAAATGTAGTATCAACACCAACAACTGGGAAACACTGGCCTGTGAGCGCTGCAATTGGAAAACAGTCTTTACCAAAGGTGTCATGGGCTTTGAAGACACTTGAACTCAGGACAAAAGGGAGAAAGGTGCTAAGAGGAAGGCACACTTGGCAAACCCTCAACATGATCAACTCTCGTCTGTCCCCACTATGGAAGGTTATGTGGATCCAGAACTGGCCTCCACAGTCACTTACGGACCCACTGTTAAAACTATGTTTATGGAAGACAATCTTACTTGGCCACAAGCGATCGCCAAAGAAGAAGATATGATAATAGCACCCAGGACTATTGCATCCACCCCAACACTTGCTTATTCCTCTGCCTCAGTTTCTCCTCTTTTAAAATGGAGCAATTCTCAGCTAGAATATTATACAGGCTGCAGCTTTCATTCTGTACAACTGAAGCCACGGGGAGGCCAGTGCTGGAACATGCAGGCAGATCTGGGATGGGCTGGAGCAGAAGCTGTGAAGCAGACTGAGATGCCTGTATTCCAGGGGGTTAGACTAGATGACCGTTAGGATCCCTTCCAGCTCTGCAATTCTACAATTCCAGCATCAGGAGGGCAACCTGTTCGCTACTCCTGGTTTGGAGTGACCACTCAATAGATAGGACAATGGCTCCCCCTTATCTCCCCCGCTTTCATCTGATGTTTTGGAAGGTGGTTGTCCCCGACTGCAATGTAGAGAGCAAAGTCAGAACCAGGGTAGCTGCTTACCTGCGGAAGTTGCCGGGCATCAAAGATTCGCTGAAGACCAAGCACGTACCCCGTTTTTTCATGGGAATTGATCCAGTCTAGGGCCTGAGCTGCAGCTGCTTTGACTACAGAATTATTGCACCCTGGGGAGAGCAGTCCTGTTAGTGGTGGTCTTGGTAGCTGTCCTGGACGAGGTGGAAGACCGGCTAAGGAACACAATACCTGTATCCCGACCAGGAAGGAAATTAAAAGGGCCATATTGGAAAGGCCTGGGTACCAGGAAGGGAGATTCTGCAGCCCCTCTGGAAGAGCAGGCTTTGCAGAACACTCAGGTTTCTTTATATACTTTTGAGGTCAGTCACTAATATTTGCTCTTCTTCCTCACCGTGGCCAACACCTTTGAACCTGGACATGCAAACTGCAAACAGTGAGTCAATGATTAGAAGGTTGTGTTCACAGGTTGAAAATGTGATTTTCTAACCAGCTCTGGACCCGTGTCCTTGGCTTCAGATTGAAGTCCGCAGAAAACATCTAGCAATAATGGTGCCAAACTAACCACTTGTTATATAAATTCTGGGCAGGGGCCGGATACAGGAAGATCTATGGTGCAATCCTTTGCAGGTTTACCGAGAAGCTGTTTCTGATGAGGATGTTCTGTTACACACCAGAGGCAAGTGTGTATAGGAGCGCGGCCTGGAAGCGAACTTATTACCTAACCAACGCACACTTTACAAGTGTTGGTGCTGACCATTAAAGCCCTAAACAGCCCTGGCCAAGTATACCTGAAGGAGTGTCTCCACCCCCATCGTTCAGCCCGGACACTGAGGTCCAGTGCTGAGGGCCTTCCTCAGTGCGAGAAGTGAGGTAACAGGGAACCAGGCAGAGGGCCTTTTCGGTAGTGGCGCCCTCCCTCCTATCAGATGTCAAGGAAATAAACAACTATCTGACTTTTAGAAGACATCTGAAGGCAGCCCTTTTTAATTTTTAATGTTTGATTGTTTTATCATGTTTTTAATATTCTTTTGGGAGCCGCCCACAGTGGCTGAGAGAAATCCAGTCAGATGGGTGGGGTAAGAAGAAGAAGAAGAAGAAGAAGAAGAAGAAGAAGAAGAAGAAGAAGAAGAAGAATCTCAGTTTGAGATTGTGGCGAGAATGGGAGGAAAACACCGTTTGCCACCCCTAAAAGTCATGTTAACTTATCACTGCCAGACTATCTAGAACCATAGAACTGTGTAGTTAGAAGGGACCATGGGAGTCATCTCTGATATGTGGGTGTCATGATCTGGGACCCAGGTAGATGGGACCCAGGTAGATGTCGTGGGACCCAGGTAGATGTTGCAGCCCACGAAGTATGTCAGAACCAAGCACACCAATGCTCTCTGTCTTTTGCTGAGACTGCGCCCACCATGGGCCTCTCACTTCACCTTATCAGGTCAGTAAAACATGTCAAGAGCTCGCTGGCCTTCTGCAGAAGACTGGGGGCTGGCATCGATGCCAGGAGAACCATAAATTATCCTGACCCATGCAAGTCTTCATGTAGCAGATAGCAGAAAAAGGCACATTTTATATGACCATTGCTTAAAGATACCCGTTGCCATAGCAATTAGGAGCAGGCTGTTCTGACCAGTGAAATTTGTTTTAGGCGTCCACAAGCTGTCCATGCGTTCTGTTATCCAATCATATTGCTGAAAAGGATCATGCACGAGGTGATCCCGCATGCAATTGTTATAAAAGTGTCTTCAATTTTGTATTCGGGTTCCAGAATTTGGAGAATTCCTCTGGACCACTTATTCTCACTGCGGCCCTCAATAAATATGAACTCTTTTCACGATTCTGCTGACTTTTTTTGTCTAAAGAGGACCGGCGTACTTCCAGACCCCCCTTTGTAGGGTAACAGTCCAACCCACTGCAATGCAGGCATCTTTTGCCCAACATGGGGCTCATAAAACCATGACGCTGAGATCAAGAGGCTCTACCCAAATCTTAGGCATTTTTGTTTGCTTACTCCCAGCTACATGAAAGGCCTTCACTTTAAACCAGCTGAATTCTGCTGAAAACATGTGGCAGTGTTAATAACTAACAGTACGTTTCCGAGCACAATTCAAAGTGTTGGTGCTGACCTTTAAAGCCCTAAACGGCCTCAGTCCAATATACCTGAAGGAGCGTCTCCACCCCCATCGTTCTGTCCGGACACTGAGGTCCAGCGCCAAGGGCCTTCTGACGGTTCCCTCACTGCGAGAAGCCAAGTTACAGGGAACCAGGCAGAGGGCCTTCTCGGTAGTGGCACCCACCTTGTGAATGCCCTCCTATCAGATGTGAAGGAAATAGGCAGCTATCTTATCTTTAAAAGACATCTGAAGGCAGCCCTGTTTAGGGAAGCTTTTAATGTTTGATGTATTACGGTAGTTTAATATTTTGTTGGAAGCTGCCCAGAGTGGCTAGGGAAGCCCAGCCAGATGGGCAGGGTATAAATAATAAATTAGTAGTAGTAGTAGTAGTAGCAGCAGCAAATCATTTCCTAATGTTAATGTTGGAAATGTGGCCAAAAACAGAGAAAGACCTATATTGCAATCCTAAAAAGGTTTATTTACCCAAATCCTACGTACTGGTATGTTTACATACTCCCAGGTACATAAAAGTTGTTTACCTGCACCCGATGTTACTTGAGCAGTTATCTGCCCAATTATACAAATGAACTTGCAGCCTTTGGAACATGGCAGTCTAGAGCTGTAGCCTGAGAACTAGGGCTCTTATTCCCTCCCCTTGAGGAAGGGGGATTTTTTTGCTACTGCTGCTGAACATGCCTTGGAAATTGGGTGGACATCAGCAGTGGCAGGGAGCTCTCTTCCCTCCTTCCCCAAAAAAGTACATTCTGTTCCAAGTGCTGTTGTGCTGCAGAAATAAGGTGGAAAGGTCATTCTTGCCCCATCTATTGACCAAAGGAACAAGGATTACCAACTGCGATTCAAGCAAGAACATCAGCAAAAGAAGATCAACCTGGCCATATCAATACCATGTAAGTTCACCTCCTTGAGAGCCAGTGTGGTGTAGTGGTTAAGAGTGGTGGACTTGTAATCTGGTGAACCGGGTTCGATTCTCCTCCACATGCAGCTGCTGGGTGACCTTGGGCCAGTCACACTTCTCTGAAGTCTCTCAGCCCCACTCACCTCACAGAGTGTTTGTTGTGGGGGAGGAAGGGAAAGGAGAATGTTAGCCGCTTTGAGACTCCTTCGGGTAGTGATAAAGCGGGATATCAAATCCAAACTCTTCTTCTTGTTGTTGTTCTGGCCCTGAAGCACAGATCTTCTTCCTCTGTCTTTCTGGCCCACTTCACTTCCGTTGTGTCTGTTTAGGCAAAATAGAGTGGTACTACAACTTCCCTTGATCTGGACACTATACTTCTGTTGCTGCAGCCTACTATAGCATTAGCCTTTTTTTGCTGCTGTGTCACAATGCTTGCCCATGTTAAGCTTCTGGTCCACCAAGTCCCTGAGATTCTTTTCACATGTACTGCTGGAAAGCCAGGTGTCCCTCATCTTATATTTATGCAGCTGGTTCTTCCTGACTAAGTGTGCAACTTTTCATCAATATTGTTTATACAAAATGTAATTTCTTTCAAAAAATAATAATAGGCAGGATGCAAAGTGTTTCTTTTTTAACTAAACAAATTCAGTTCATAGCATCTTCTGGCAACAGAGTTAGGTGAAATCTTGGGGAGGCATTGCCCATTGGAGAAGACTGCCCTAAATGATGACTAATGACCCCCCCATCTGCATAATAATGTTAAAGGTTTGGAGGTCAGTGTGGATGATACTTGTGGGTCCCTTCGAAACCTGTGATCCTGAATAGCTGAGGTTAGAATGTATAAGAGGAAATGAACCAGCCGAACCAATTCCTTTGTTAAGGTAATGGCCTCGGCTGGCTTATTAAGTACCACCATTTACATGTCCAAAGAGGCTGCCCTGTTGCCATAAAGACATATGGGTAGGCCTTTACCCACCTCACCTGGCTGGATGCCATATTATCATCATCATCATTTTATTATTTACACCCCGCCCAACTGGTTGGTGGCTTACGGCACATATAAAAACATAATAAACCATCAAACATTAAAATCTTTTCAATTCAGAGCTGCCTTCAGGTGTCTTCTAAAAGTTTTTTAGTTCTTTATCTCCTTGAGATCCACAGGGTGGGTGCCACTACCGAGAAGGCCCTCTGCCTGGTTTCCTGTAACTTCACTTTTCGCTGTGAGGGAACCGCCAGAAGACCCTTGGAAGTGGACCTCAGTGTCCAGGCTGAGTGATGGTGGGGGAGATGCTCGTTCAGGTATAGTGGGCCGAGGCCGTTAAGGGCTTTAAAGGTCAGCACCAACACGTTGAATTGTTGTGCTTGGAAACGGTGGAGATCCTTTAGGACCAGTGTTATATGGTTCTGGTGGCTACTCCCAGTCACTAGTCTAGCTGCGGTAAGAATGGGCGAAGCGGGGCTGTGTGTGAAGAGAGTTTGGGGCAGATACTGGAAGCTGGGAGACAGGCTTGTCATGCTCGCTGCTGGACTCAGAGCTGTGGCTTGGGGCCTTCCTAGAAATCCAACAGGGAGGCAAGACCTGTTGGAGTGTTATTCTGTGTGCCCCTCCATCCTGGATTGTATTTACAGTCATACCTCATGTTGCGTTAGGTTCATGTTGCGTCTTTTTGGCTTGCAAACCCGGCAAACCCGGAAGTGTATACTTCCAGGTTTCACTGCGCGTGCGTGCGCAGAAGCATCCTGCATGCTTCGTGCATGTGCAGAAGCGATCTGCATACTTCACACATGCACAGAAGTGCTCTATTGCGCTCCACACTTGCGCAGAAGCGCTGCTCTAGTTGTGGACTTTTCGGAAGAGATCGTGTCTGCAACTAGAGGTACCACTCTATGTGTAAATAAAACCATACACCCTAAAGACACTACAGTCTCTGTTGACCTTCATCCCAAGGAAAATGAACCCTGGAGTTTCCGTTCGTTTGGAGTTGGGGGTACATGCCACAGTATGTTCAAGCCTTTTATCAGGAGAGGGAAACATCTGGCCCACCAGATGTTGCCTAACTGAATCTCCCATCATCCTTGGCAAATGCCATGTTGGCTCAGGGCTGATGGGAGTTTTAGCCCCTGAAGGATTCAATCCTCCTTCCTGTATGATGACAACAGAGGCAGAAAAAAAGGCAAGGAGGGTTTTGAGTTTCGTGTTTTATTTTGGAAGCACCTTTGTTTTGGTTTGCATATTGTTAGAATATGCATTTTCCAGCACGGTCTCCATAATGTAGCACTGCAATTTTGGACACCGGGGAAGGAAAGAACAGTAATTCCTAGAGAATACACCTGATATATCACTGCGGTCCCTTCTGTCCGGTGCTGTGTATAGTCTTCCCTTTCGAAAGGAGAAACCCCAAACCACACCTGCTTCTCCACCCAAGAGTGCCATGAATCTGTTAGCTGAATAGTAGAGTATGCAGATTAGCAAATTGTTATGTAATTTGCATAACTGATCCTGCTTCTGCCACCCATCAAGGGGAGGGACAAGGAATGACACACAGGACAGAAGCCCCACCCTAATACTGCCCCTCCTGTCCCTGAGTTTTCCACCAAGCATGGAGTCCTTGTTTTCCACCTTGCATCTGTCTAAAGGAGGCAGAAACTAAAGATAGCAGGGAAGCTAGAAAATGCAGGATCTGCCAGAAGACCAAAATCTGCACAGGTAGAAAGCAGGCTGACACAATACTCACAGCCTTTCTTAGGACAGGCGTGGCTTTTAGGGGGGATGTGTGTGTGTGAGAGAGAAATTATCACTATTTTGCTGCAAGAATGTGAGTTCAGGCTTGGGAGAATATACAAAGGCATTTCATTGACTGGGCAGCTCCCGTAGTTTCTATCAGGCTCTCCTATATCTTAAAGTGGCGAATCCTCCCTGGGCATAATTGTTTTAAAATTGCTGGGAGTGCCACAGCTTCCACCGCTCTCTTGACGACAGGCTTTGCTGCCGCGACGGCTGGAACTTCGGCAGAGTGAGATTCATGGGATGCGTGCGTGTCGTTGTGCGAATGGATGAGGTCAAGGACCCTGCGGCCAGTTCCAGGGGAAGGGATGTTCTTCCCAAGATGATACATGGAATGCTTGATGAAATGGGAACCGCCGGCCTAGAAAAGAAAACCATTATGTCCAGTCTGCTGGTGCTAGTCAGAACACAGTCCAAATAAATGAATAAATAATATACAGACCACTCAGCTTGAAGCTCTGAGCAGGTGCAAATCTCATGAGGTGCAATGACTTTCCCCATGCACTCCCATAAACAAAGAGGGCATGGGAGATATTAGGGTTGCCACCTGCCCTGTAAAATACAGGACTGTCGATGTAAAATGCCAGGTCCTGTATTTCAGGTCTTCATCTCCCTCCCTCTCTCTCTCTCTCTCTCTCTCTCTCTCTGTGTGTGTGTGTGTGTGTGTGTGTGTGCCAAGTTAGGGATTCTCTCCAAATGCAAGTCTTTGAAAGGTGTGGGAAAGGTCATGTAATTAAGCTCTGGCTAGCCAAGCACAGACAGATTTACAAATTTGTGTGTGTGTGTGTGACAAATTGTAGAGGGACAATTCTGTTAGGATGCGAAAGATTGTAATGAATTGATTTGAAGTCACTTCAGCAGCAGATGGGGGGGGGGAGTCATCCCCTAACCATTCTGCCCTCCCCTGCCCTGTATTTTGCCAGAGGAAAGGTGGCAATCCTAGGAGACATATCCAGAGATCTATACGGCTTGTGTTTCTCCCCAATGCACAGCCTCACGGCCCTACAGGAGGATGAGCAGGAGGCAGAAATCCTTCACCATTAACAGGAGGAGCTTTGGTCACCAACATGGTGAAATCGCCACTCCTGTTGAGCCATTAAAAGTCCTCTGTTGTGTCTGGGTTCCCGGCCAGCAAATTAGACCTCTTTCACAGAGGTAAATCTAGATGGGCAACCTAATTTAAAAATGACAATGGTTCACTGAAATAAATAAACCAGCCGGTATTTGTGCTGATGAAAGGACCTCTTCCTATGTATGGCAGATAATTCTGTTGCTTAAGGTGGCCCAGGCGGTCTTTTGGGGTGGGCCCTTGTATCTCCTCCTCCTTCCCCGCCTTTTCAACTAATGCATCTTTCTTGGATTATAGGGCAGTTGAGCACAGTGGTGCTAAATCACGACCCATCACCTACCTTAATTCATAGAATCATAAAATTTTAGAGTTGACAAGGGTCATCTAGTCCAACCCTTAGTAATGCAGGAATCTTTTGCCCAACATGGGTCTTGAACCCACAACCCTAAGATTAAGAGTCTCATGCTCCACCAACCGAGCTACCAAGGCATGCACAGAGACATAGACACGTGCATATGCAAGTTCCATGCAGATTTGTGCCACAGGCCAATGCCCTGAGTCTAAGTACCTAGCAATGCCATGAGTGCTAGGAAAGGGATGCAGCAGGACTGCAACAGGGACGTGGGTAGCAGCCTCTTTGGCTCTAGGGATGAAGAATCCCTTAATTGTTCTGCAGGGAAGCAGGGAAGTTGGCCTTGGGAGAAGCTGGGTCAGGGTGCTTCTCTGGAAAAGTGGGTGGGTGGAAAGGTAACAGGAGCCAATTGGGGAAGGCCAAATAATTAGAAACATTCAAAGTCTGGGTGCTACAGGATTTGGTGCAAGAGGAGAAGTGGTCGTGCTTCAAGTCCCAAAGGGCTTTGGTTTCCAAACTAGCTTTCGTGTACACCATCAGACCCTCCCCAGTGAACCTCAGAGCAAGCAACCAGTTGTGAATTCTCTCTGTGTGTGAATTGCTGAAAACCATGTTTAAAAATTGCACCTACCTGGTGATCATATAAAGCACAATCTAGGGTGATCTCCTCTGCAGGTGGAAGGGGCTCACCACCAAGAACAGGAACAGGAGGCAACTGGATAACAGATGCCTTGCAAAACCCATTACGCTTGATAAGGAGGAAGAAAGAGAGAGCAGTTAAGACATCCCCACAGGGACATCTGAAAAGAAAATACTTCATCTCAGCCAGGCAGCATGGTGTAGAAAATTCCATTCATTCCCATCTTCCTCACATAAACCATCCAAAAAGTGTGGGAATCGATCGACTAGAGTGGCATCTGAAGATGTGAGTAAAACCGTTTTACTTATGTAGGTTTATATACTGCCTTTTTTCCATCATGGAAGTTAAGACGGTTTTCATGTTATTCCCAACGAGGTCACCCACCCACCTGTAGACAAGTCCCAGACCTGTTGACCTTTACTCTAGGGACATAATAAAGTTCAGTGGGGTATGCAAGTGTAGCTGGTCTTGCATTCTACATCACTGATGGGGAGCAAGTAGGCACTGCAAATTAATAATTATGAAGAGGTGTGAAGAATGCCCTCTCGACTTTGTAAATTAGAATATGTAAGTGATCTAATTAGAACAATGAAGAAACAAATGGGAAAATAAACATCTCACACAGGGAATTTACAGGATACAAAACTGTTTTCGTAGAATTTTTTTTAAATTGAATATCTCAGCATGAATGGAGGTCAAGAAATCAGTAGCTGTTGATAAGGGACTAAGATCAGGACTGAATGTAATTGGATTAACCAAGATTTTGGAAGCAGGAAGAACTTTGCACCCCAAAACCCAGCACATGGGAAGTCACTCAAAATGTATAATTGGTCGTATAATTGATCTATATTTGGATGGGAATTGTAATTTGATATTGAAAAAATGTGGCTGTTATTGGATTTTAATAATTGAAAATTAATAAAAATTATTTACAGATAGAATATGTAAGTGAACTGTGGGGATTGTGGTCTCCAACCTGAAGTCTAGAAATCTTCGAGTTTATATATGTATTTTTCTATAGAGAGAGGGACTTGTAGCCATGGAGGTTGGAAATGTGTGGACTTCATTTTTCAAATGCTTTCTTAAAGGCACAGGGGCCCCTCAATGCAGAAGGGCTGGCAGGCCTCATTTGACCGCAGGCATTACC
Organism: Podarcis tiliguerta; assembly: GCF_965153285.1. Lineage (NCBI taxonomy): Eukaryota > Metazoa > Chordata > Lepidosauria > Squamata > Lacertidae > Podarcis > Podarcis tiliguerta. Next base: position 8,692,585 of record NC_139538.1, on the reverse strand, counting down.
AGTCCTGGAATCTGCACTGAATTAATTGGGATCCCATCCACTTACCGCATGCTCATCTGTCGCCACGTGGCAGTGTTCTGCAGGGTCTTGGGCTTGTTGCCTTGAGCAGTTAGTGGCAGCAATTGCAAACTCCACATGTGTACCTAGAGGCATATGCTGGGAACGTAATAAGGAACATTTTAGCTGTCTCTCTCAAATGCCGCAACTGAGCAGAAAGAGTCATACAGAATATTAATGATATAAATGGACATTTGCAACGCTGGGGCACTTTTGTTCAGTTTCCACTCCCTCCCACCAACCCAGCCTATGAAGCTGCCTTCTAGCAACTCAGACCAGTCCTTTTTTCCAATGGAGGTTAGGCTCAGGGCAGCTGTGGGGAATCAGCGTTTTTAGTGGAGCTGGTAGCAAATCATTTCACACACACACCCTTGACCCGTTTCACTGCCTGCCGCTTTGTTCCAGACTCAGTTCAAAGCGCTGGACTGGACTTTTTATCCTCGAGCACCTTGGGACCAGGGTATCTCAGGAACCACTTCTCTCCAGATGTTCCCTTCTCCAGGTCCCTTCAGGGTTGGAGGTAAAGTGAGTGGGCACTGGAAGCAGGGCCTTCTCTGCCATGGCCCCCCCACATTTGGACCATCTTTCCAAGAAAGAAATGCCTTAACCCTTCACTGCTCACTATTTGCGGCCAGCAAAAATGCTCTTAGTCCAACACTCTTGTTTGGACTATTTGTTTTAGAGGATAAGCTTGCCGTTACTACTTTTTAATTAATTGGTGTTGCTTGGTTTTGTTTTTGATCTGTTGTGCCCAAATTCCCTCTGCCCTTGCCTGATCAACTGAAACTTGCTGATGGTCTTCATAATTTGTCTGCCCGTCGTGGTGATTGACATGCACTAGGCTAAACGCAATGCAATTCAGAAGAAGGAGTAATAAAAATGAAATTAAAAATGAATTTGAATATTGAATGCAACGGATATTTTGTCTCCCTCCTCCAACTACAGATGGCATGGACCGCCAGAATGAAACCTGCACACCAGAAGGGACCATTTGGGAGCCGAGAATTGTGTTGCAAAAATCTGAAAGAGCAAAAGTAGAAGGGATAACTGCGTTTAGATCTGTGCATCAGTACTAGAAGTGCAGATCAGCTTGCCTCGCTTAAACATGTGGACTGAACAATGTCTTCAAACATCCCTGCTCTCTCCTCTCTCTGTAATAAGGCAGCACTGCTAGTGGCCCTGTCTGAATACTTACTGAGGTAAACCCTCTTGAAAGCTCAAGGAGCTGGTAGTGGGTTCCATTGACATTTTCAGCGTTGAACTTGGCGAGCCCAGAATTAGCTGCCTCCTTCAACTTAGGGTCATCCAGTGGTGACAAAGGGTTACAATCAGGGCAAACTTTGATAATATCTTCAACTGAGTCTAAGGAAGAAAAAGAGAAAAGTACAGGGTGTTTTTATTTATTTATTTAAGTGAGTAATGTTTTGTTGCTGGCTGCTCCAAAAGGTTTAGGATAGCTGATCAGTTGCTGACATAGGCTGTTGCAGCCATTTTGTGTTGGCAGAAACTTAAGAAATGAACATTTAAGGAATTTATTATATTTTTATTTTGTTCTTCCTCCAAGAACTCACGATGGCCCTGCAAATACCGAGGTCCACCTCCAAAGGCCTTCTGGCAGTTCCCTCACTGCGAGAAGTGACGTTACAGGGAACCAGGCAGAGGGCCTTTTCGGTAATGGAGCACCTTCTCATCAGAGGTCAAAGAGGTAAATGACTACGCAATTTTTCATAGACATCTGTACCAGGAAGTTTTCACTGTGTTTTTATATTATGTTGGAAGCCACCCAACGTGGCGGGAGCAACCCAGTCAGATGGGCAGGGTACAAATAATATGTTGTTGTTGTGTGTATTTTATGCAAAATTGCACAGAAAATGTGCGTGTCAGAAGAAAATGCTGGGAAATTTTCCTGAGGGTTAAAAAAAGAAAAGAAAAACCAATTGGCAAACTCATTTGGAAATGTGGAGAAGTGAACTCAAGACTGGGAGAACGAGACACTGAGAGGAAACAGAAAAAGACCTACCGACCCATTATAAGAGCTGTGTGGTCCCTTCATGTTTATATAAAGGACAGGGAGCCTGTGGCTCCTCTCCAGATGTTGATATTTGGCTATTGTCCAGGCTGGCAGGGGGTGATGGGATCTGGAGTCCAACAGTATCTAGAGAGCCACAAGATCTCCATCCCTTGTTCATGTGCATGCCAGGACATGCCTTCCAGACAAAGATACAGCACACAGGTGGACTGAGGGCCACAGGACACAACTGACGGATGTACATTGTTGTTTTTAAGAGCGCTAGGTGTGGTGACATCCAGTCCATGTCTCACAGAGCAAGGGTTTAATCTTGTGCTACACAGTCTGTAGGGGGGGGGGGAGCCCCAGATGTCTCAGGGACAAACAGCACCTGCGAAAGAGTGGTGCTCACTAGGGCTGAGAAAGGGTTAACACCGCCCCCCACATTGTGCTACTAGTTCTCATTGCCCCACCTGCAGCTGCTCTCTCTCTCTCTCTAACTTAGATTGAGGTTGAGAACCTTCCTCAAGCTAGCGGTGCCTTCTGGGAACCCTTCATGAGGCCACATGGAAGGCATTTGAGAGGCAGGGCATATCCCTAGGCCAGGCAGAACGACTCAAGGGATGTGCCAAACCGGGCTGGGGAGAGGTATGCCCTGGGGAGAGTCATGGTAAATGGGGTGAGTTGGCGCGTGGGTCACTGACCCCCTATTTCTCAGCCCTGGTGACCGAGGACTGCAAAGGAGCCAAAGAGATTACCTGGAGTAGAGTGACATTTGCTAGACAGCACTTTGTAGGCTCCATCCACAATGAGGAGTTTGACGTCACAGTCCCCTTCAACAGCCTAGCGGTTCAAAGGAAGAGGATTATGGGCTGGTTATGATGGGAGCAAAACCCAGTTCCGCAGCATTGTACATCATTGTACACCTTGCACATACACTGTACACCTTGTACATTGGCCTACGCTGACATGTTTGGCAATGTTTTGGATCTCAAAGTCCGTTCGCTGTGTTGACAAGGACCGTCGGAAGCTCTGGTCCAAAATATCTGGGGAATGCCTGGTGGGCCAAGGCTGGTACACATGCTATGCGTCTCCCAGATGCTGAACCCAAAAGGGACCAAACCCAGCCTAGCAAACAGTCACTGGCCTGGTCACCTATAGTACACCTATAGTGTAAGAAATGCCTTGAAATGCAAACTGGGAAGTTTTTGCAAACTGGAATAATGCTCCCCATACCTTCAGGCTATCCAGATGCTCCGGTGACTAATATAGCCAGTTTATTGTGCACATAAATACACAATTAACCATTTACAGTGGTGCCTCGCAAGACGAAAAGAATCCGTTCTGTGAGTCTCTTCGTCTAGCGGTTTTTTCGTCTTGCGAAGCAAGCCCATTAGCGGATTAGCGGATTAGCGCTATTAGCAGTTTAGCGGCTATTAAAGGCTTAAGGGATTAGCGGATTAGCTGCTAAAAGGCTATTAGCAGCTTAGTGCCTTAGAAAAAGGGGGTGGGGAGCGGAAAAAACCCCCCAGGAATCGCAAGACATTTTCGTCTTGCGAAGCAAGCCCATAGCAAATTCGTCCTGCGAAGCACCTCCAAAACGGAAAACCCTTTCGTCTAGCGGGTTTTCCGTCTTGTGAGGCATTCGTCTTGCAGGGCACCACTGTATATTGGATGACAATTGCCAACAGATTTTTTGGATTCTTGTGAAGACCATTGAACTAAGTGGACCTTGGCCTGAACCCTCTAGCCATGTCTTATGAACAGGTGTTTTTAAAAAGAGCATGGTGGACTTGGGTAGACTTCATTACAAGACTGCACCATGATCATTTTTCTGTTTGCTTCTCTAGCCACATTGTTGATATTAGTCAACACATTTTTTATTTTTTAAAAAATCCATCTGTTAAACTTGTATGACAAGTGGCTCAGGCTGGAAGGCCCACACTAAAGAAAATTGTAATAAGCCACCAGAATTGCCAATGCACTTGACAATTATAAACAAAGGAGCCACGGCACAACTTCCACGAATAGACAAAGTGGGAAAAGATGCTGTTCTAGAAATAATGAGATAGATTTGAATTTCTTACTTAGATTCTGTCTCGTACTTTGACCAGTTGAAATAGAACTTGGACGACGTACCATATAATTCAAAGGAGTCCAGATTTTAAATCTGAGACCACAGATTCAAACACTAAAGCTTTTATGTGTGGCAAATATTTAGGTTTTGGGAGGTTGTATTTTTATTTTTATTATTATTATTTTAGGATGTGTTTGTGATCCCGAACACAATCAACTTTCACTGTCAATTCAAATTTTGGCACAATAGGTTATGCAGAGTCAGCTATCTATCTCACTACTGTGTACAAGGGCAGGCAGTGGCTCTTCAGGGTTTCAGGCAATGAGATGATGGAAAATTAGGAGGTCTGGGATAGCTCACCTGGTAGAGCATGAGACTCTTAATCTCTGGGTCATAGGTTCAAGCCCCACATTGGGCAAAATATTCCTGCACTGCAGGGGGTTGGATTAGATGAAGAAGAAGAAGAAGAGTTTGGATTTGATATCCCGCGACCCTTCCAATTTTACAATTCTGTGACTCCATGAACCTAGAACCCTCAGCATGCAAAACTGCTGCTCCATCCAGGGGCGTACGAAGTTGGGGGCAGAGGGGGCAATTGGCCCTGGGTGCCACTCTAGGGGGTTGTGTGTGATAAGATGGCCCCTGCCTCCCTCCAGCTGTAGAGCGGCCGAGGGCACACACAGTCAGTATGGGTGCTGCCTTTCTCACACACTGTCCATATGCGCGTCTGCACGGGCTGCTGCGCTTGCGCACTCCGTACAGGATTACACACATGTGCAGGCCATATGGACGCTGTGTGTGTGCCACCAGGCGGTTCGCCCCGCCCATCGGCGTCGTGCCCCGGGTGCCAGAGAGGGTTCCTCCACCATTGGCTCCATCACTGAGTCACAGACCTTGAATGTTGGACATCATCACCCGCTGAGGTTTGGGAAAGGTTAGGGTTAGCTGAATTCCACTGGAATGAATTAGACTAATCTTTAGCGGCTGGTCGCCCATTAAATTGTAACTCGGTTGTTCTTGTGGACAACCTAGTACCTGCTCAAATCCTTGCAATGCGTAGTTGAGTAAGTGGAACTTGATTTGATCCATAAAGGCACTTCCCACGCTCTCAATCAAGAGACATGGTTGAGGTTATATAGCTCAGGCAAGTTATGCCTTAGAATGTTAAGGGATCCTGAGTATGAACGCTTGCTGTGTAAATTAAACTTTTGTTGGGTGCAACTTTGAAAAGTAAAATCAGCACCGTCCTGGTGAGCAGGACAGTTGAGTTCCAAGCAGTCAGCCTGTATTGACATGCCTTTATTATTATTGCTAATAATTTGAATAAAGATATGATGCATGCACCCAAGCCGAACCAATTCCTTTGTTAAGGTAATGGCCTCGGCTGGCTTATTAAGTACCACCATTTACATGTCCAAAGAGGCTGTCCTGTTGCCATAAAGACATATGGGTAGGCCTTTACCCACCTCACCCGGCTGGATGCCATATCATCATCATTTTATTATTTACACCCCGCCCAAGAATCCATGTTTAAATTCTCCACAAGGTTAGCAAAATGTCCAGGAACTCACATGCTGTGTCTGTGGCCTTATGGTACAATTTTCAGCAGGCAGTGGGTTTGACACATGGCACTCAGTCTCCAATAAGTCCAACTCAAGGAAGGCTATCTTCCCAAATGGCCTCTGTGGAGAGAAGGTGATTAGATTAAAAAAACTAAAAAAAAACTTGTTTACATTTATTTAACCAGCATACAGCTAAAAGGCCCACTGGGAACCAGACAGAGGGCCTTCTCAGTAGTGGCACCCACCCTGTGGAACGCCCTCCTTTCAGATGTGAAGGAAATAAGCAGCTATCCTATCTTTAAAATACATCTGAAGGCAGCCTTGTTCAGGGAAGTTTTTAATATTTAATGCTGTACTGTTTTTAACACTTGATTGGGAGCCGCCCAGAGTGGCTGGGGAGACTCAGCCAGATGGGCGGGGTATAAATAATAAATTATTATTATTATTATTATTATTCCATAGAGTGCTTCACAGTGTCAGTTCCCCTCTTAACAGATGTGCCAAAACAGAAATTTCTTCAAAATGGGATGTCATTGCCTTTGGTACTTCCTTCCAGCTCCCTTAAAGAGAAGAGGGCAGAATGAAGGGGAAAGGGAAATCGATCAATGTTTCCTGGTCTGAGAGCTTCTGTAGAGACTTACTCTGAACTCCTGGCATTATGAAGCTTTCTTGGAAGCCTGGCTCGCTTCTTTCCTGTTCTTGAAGCTTATGTTTAATTAATTTATTGCATTTTACGCCACCTTTTACTCCAAAGTGCTCAAGGTGGCATATGTGGTTAACCCCCTCATCTAATCCCCATAACAACTGTGCAAGGTAGGTTTGGCTGAGAGGCACTGACTGGCCCAAGGTCACCCAGTGAGCTTCATGGCTGAGTGGGGATTGGAGCCATCAGTAGATAAATGCAACAAACAAACAAACAAACAAACAAACAAACAAACAAACAAACAGGTGGCTGTTCCTGGAGAGTGGTGCAGACTTTGAGTGGTGTTCAGCTAAGTACAACTAATTATATCGAGGGCTTTTTTTCCAGCCGGAACTCAGTTCCAACACCTCTCAGGTGGACACCATTGCCATTATAAGAAAACAAGGCGGGTATTCGTGGTGCGTTCCGGCACCTCTTGAAACGAGTGTGCATGAGTAAATTAGGGCTATTAATTTCAGTGGGTCTCCTCTGCATAACTGCCACCCCTTCATTCCCACAACACTTTCGGCGAGCCATTCAGGACATGCACAACTTCAGAATTGGGTAGATGTGCATCTTCCAAATACAATAGGGACACTCACTGGACAATAAGACATTTGGATGTCTTTAAACAACTGAGTAAGACGTGCTCAGGTGCAATCCACACCAAAGCTTCCATTGTCCGTGTGGGTACACTGAACCCCAATAGCTTCTCAGTGGAAGGTTGGTAGTGAAATAAACCAACATCGAATAAACGATTCAAAGTGTTGGTGCTGACTTTTGAAGCTCTAAATGGCCTCAGCCCAGTATACTTGAAGGAGTGTCCCCACCCACATCATTCAGCCTGGTCACAGGTCCAGCGGCGAGGGCCTTCTGGCGGTTCCCTCACTGCAAAAAGTGAGGTTACAGGGAACCAGGCAGAAGGACTTCTCGGTGGTGGCCCCCGCCCTGTGGAATGCCCTCCCTTCAGATGTCAAGGAGATGAGTAACTATATAACTATTAAAAGACATCTGAAGGCAGCCCGGTATAGGGAAGCTTTTTAATGTGTAATGTTCTATTATGTTTTTATATCTCTTGGAAGCCACCCACAGACCCTCCCAGTGTCCAGGGACAGTCCCGGATTTACAGAAGCCATCCCAGTTCCTGATTTGATCCCTAAATGTCTCGCTTTTCCTTAGGACATCCCTTTTTTCATCGGAGAAAAGTTGGAGGGTATGGAGTTATGCGACCCCCTGAGCCAAGGAGATAAGTAACTATACAACCTTTAGTAGACATCTGAAGGCAGCCCTGTTCAGTGGTACCCTGGGTTAAGAACTTAATTCATTCTGGAGGTCCATTCTTAACCTGAAACTGTTCTTAACCTGAAGCATCACTTTAGCTAATAGAGCCTCCTCCTGCTGCCGCGTTATTTCTGTTCTTATCCTGAGGTCTTAACCCGAGGTACTATTTCTGGGTTAGCAGAATCTGTAACCTGAAGCGTCTCTGTAACCTGAGGTACCACTGTATAGCGAAGTTTTTAATGTTTAATGTTTTATTATGTTTTTATATGTTGGAAGCTGCCCGGTGTGGCTGGGGCAACCCAGTCAGGTGAGTGGGGTGCAAAAAATAAGATTATCATTATGATGAAACCTCATAATGAAGGTTTTGTTCTGAAGCAGGGTATTGGACGGGTGCCGCACATAGCCTTCACTCACACCTCGTATGATCTGGAGAATGACCTTCCTCCCCACCCGCCAGGAAGCACTTACCCGAGGGAAAACCTTGACCTTCTTGATGATGTTTAGGCCGTACTTGTACCCGTGGTTATTTTTTTCATTGATGTAGTTCACTGCGAAGTTTGCCATGTGCTCTGTCTCAACGTCATCGCAAGCAGGAAACTCTCCCTGAGGGAGGGTAGGGAGTACAGCTGCATTTGCTATGCATCCCAGGATCAGACCCAGGAGCGCTGGAGCTACCAGTGATCTCATGGCTTCGCCTGCAGAAGATCTAGGGAGGAGGGTTGTGCTGGAAGGAAGAGTGGAAGGAGCCACCGCAGAGCTCCCATTTATACAAAGATGATGCCCCCGCCTCCCATCCTCGGCCCATGAGGCGGCCTGCAATATTTGTTCTGGGTCCAAAAAAGCGACTGCAAACAACAGAAAGGGAAAAGTAAATATGTGCAGGACATTGAGTTAAAGGTTTATTAGATAAGGGGGGAATTGCAAAGTTTGCTAGAAAGAAGATGGCATGGGCAAAAAATCTCAAAGCGTCATTTCGGTCCCATTTGCCAGACACTAAAAGGGCATTATGGGGAATTATGCTGTAGCTCCGTGGCCGGGGGGGGAGGGGATCCAGTGTGGCCTGCCAGGCCATTTCCCCAAACCACACCCACCTGCCCATCAGGTGACATCACTGGTGACATCATCTGATGGGCAGAAGGGTTTGATCCTGCCTTGGCTGCACTGGTCTGTTGCCAGCAGGAAACGGGTTCACGCAGCCAAGGTGTAACTATTTATTATTGTTGTTGTCACAAAATGTCTCTCTTAAAACCACTGAGTAATCTGTCCTGCTAGGCTTAGTTCACCTTGGGAGGGACTTGGTATTCAAGCCGTTGTCCCCCCTCAGTCTACCTGAGAAGCTCGGCAGGTGAAGAGCTTAAGCTGGTTGCTGCAGCTCAGCCACATGGCTCTCTGAAGCCATTCTTGAGTTCCTATCATTTAGGAACTTTCCCCACTGTAGCTAAGCCAAGTGTTACTGCCTGTGCAACTTTTCCTGAATGCTGTAAGGAGAAGCACATGAATCTGACCTTTGGAAAGTTTATAACCAAACCATTTTTAACTTACCAAATGTGTTGTCCTTTTCGATGCTAGGGGAAGAGGGAAAATGTGGAACCCACAAGGGCATATTTTAAAGGTCTAACAGCCTATATTTCCATGTTTTACTTTGCTGCTTTTTAGTGCTTTTAGATTTCTGCTGGAATTCTCTCACCAAACAGTACTTGCGCAAACCCTGGGCATCCAGGGAAATCTCATTTTACACCCATTTTAAAATATTCGAGCCAACAATTATAATATCATTATTCATACCTCACATTTTCCCTGACAGGGACTCAAGGCAGCTTACAGATAAAGATAACAATAGTTAAAAACCTGGGGGGGGGGGGGGACGACCAATAATAAAAACAATAAGCATTGATAGATGTTTCTTTATTAAAACAATACAAATATGAACACTGCGGCACCATCCCTTTCAGTAAAAGGAGTCAGTTCACCTAAAGCCTGTTAAAAGAGAAACGGGGAAGGCCACCAGCCCATTTGGCTTTAAAAGAGGGTTAGGTTAGGTGAATTCATAGAGAGGAGGGCTATCAATGGGTAGCAGCCAGGAAGGCAGTGCTCAGCCTCCGCAGTTGGAGGCAGCAAAGCTCCTGAAAACCTGCTGCCAGAAACCAAAGGAAGGCAGAGTTGCCCTTGTGCTACAATCCTGCTTGCTGGTTTCCCACAGGCATCTGGTTGGCCACTGTGATACGATACGGTAATCTTTATTGTCATTGTCCCATACAGAACAACGAAATTGAAAAATCTACAACAGACATTCAAAAACCAACAAGCCTGCTATCCCAGCCTGGTTAGCCCCTAAAAACTCTGATACCCCATAACTGAATATAATATACTCACATAAAGACTACCTTACACTGCGTTTAAAACCAAAATCGCTTTTGGATAGAAACTGTTTCTCAGGCGGCTAGTCCTAGCCTTTATAACCCTGTACCTTCTTCCAGAAGGCAGAAGCTGAAAGAGATCATTTCCGGGGTGCGCACTATCCTGCGCTATCTCTGCAGCTTTCTTATGGCACCTGGAAGCGTAGATTTGATCCAAGGTGGGAAGAGTGCACCCAATTATTCTCTCCGCAGTCTTTACAACCCTGGACAGCATTGTTTTTCCCCTGACTGTGCAGCTCCCACACCACACACAGAGACCATAAGTTAATACACTCTCCACAGTACAATTGTAAAATGCCATCAACAGGTCCTTTGAGAGATTATTTTTCCGGAGGATTCTCAGAAAATATAAGACAGCAGGATGCTGGCCTCATTGGGCCGTTGGCCTGATCCAGCAGGCTCTTGTTGTGCTCTTATGTTAAGCAGAACAAAGCACCAATTGGAAGAAGTTTCCCCTGCTTTAAGGTAAAGGTAAAGGTACCCCTGCCCATACGGGCCAGTCTTGACAGACTCTAGGGTTGTGCGTCCATCTCACTCAAAGAGGCCAAGGGCCAGCGCTGTCCGAAGACACTTCCGGGTCACGTGGCCAGCGTGACATCGCTGCTCTGGCGAGCCAGAGCCGCACACGGAAACGCCGTTTACCTTCCCGCTAGTAAGCGGTCCCTATTTATCTACTTGCACCCAGGGGTGCTTTCGAACTGCTAGGTTGGCAGGCGCTGGGACTGAACAGCGGGAGCGCACCCCGCCGCGGGGATTTGAACCGCCGACCTTTCGATCGGCAAGCCCTAGGCACTGAGGCTTTAACCCACAGTGCCACCCACGTCCCTTGGCCCTGCTTTAAGAGGCTGATTCAAAAGAAGCTTTGATGCATAAACATGGTAGAGAGACAGAGACTGTCCTAACTGCTTAAAGACGGAGGAGGAGACTCACATTAAGGGGTTTTGCAAGACTCCTTCTGCTTTCCTTTTAGATTCCTGATGTTCTTCCTCAAATCAGCACCATCTTTTTTTTTTTTACACATCACTTGGGAAGACAGGTGAACTAATGCCAGTGTACTGGAAGAAGCAAAGATCACCAGTGTCAAAGCAACGATTCCTCAACATCAACTTCGTTGAACTGGTCATGTTGTCCAGATGCCTGATGATCGTCTTCCAAAGCAACTACTATATTCCAGACTTAAAAATGGGAAGCGTAATGCTGGTGGTTAACAAAAGAGGTTGAAAGACTGTCTCAAGGCAAATCTAAAAAAAAGTAGTATAAACACCAACGACTGGGAAACACCGGCCTGCAAGCACTCCAGTTGGAGGACAGCCTTTACCAAAGATGTCATGGGCTTTGAAGACGCTCGAACTCAGGACGAAAGGAAGAAACACGCTAAGAGGAAGGCACGCTTGGCAAACCCTCACCATGATCAACTCCTGCCAGGAAACCTGTGTTCCTGCTGTGGAAGGACGTGTGGATCCAGAATTGGCCTCCATAGTCACTTACGGACTCACTTCTAAAACCGTGTTGTTGTTGTTGTTGTTGTTGTTGTTGTTGTTGTTGTTGTTATACCACTCAGAGATTGTGGGGGCATGCACCAATAGGTTACATAACACAAGGAGGGGAGACCATTTCCCTGATGGACAAGGGGATCAATCACCCTCAAGGTCAAATGCTTGGTTTCATGTAAGGGTTAATGGGCAAGGTTTAAATCAACATAGCAAGCTTATCGCTTTGAAAATTAGCCAAACCCAACAGTGCTTGATGCGCTGGGTTCATGGTCGGGTGGTTGCAGTAGAATATTGAAATATATGTTTTCCCTTCATTTTGCAGATTCTACAGTTTTGCACGCCCTCCCCCCTTCTCTCTCTCCCCCCCCCCGGCCTCTTCATGCTATTTCTACAGGTATTTGCTTTTGCAGGGAACATCATGGCTGTATTCATGCCCCATCTGTGTGCAGGCAGCAGTCAGAGCGGTGGTTCCTTGCACCAAACCCTTTCCCTCTCCATCTCTGCCCCAGTTGGCTGCTCTTTTGCTCACTAATGACCCAAGATGCTGATTGTGAATTAAGGTTCTAGGACTGTTAGTTTGGTGGTGGAGCATCCGGCTGAAAATGGCCCCCTATCAGAAACCTTGGAGAGCATCTGCTAGTCATGGAATACTGAGCTAGATGGAGCAATGGCTTGACTGTGCAGCCGGGATGGATTTATAACAACAACAACAACAACAATAGTAATAATAATAATAATTTATTATTTATACCCCGCCCATCTGGCTGGGTTTCCCCAGCCACTCTGGGTGGCTTTCAACAGAATATTAAAATACAGTAGTCTAGTAAACATTAAAAGCTTCCCTAAACAGGGCTGCCTTCAGAAGTCTTCTAAAAGTCTGGTAGTTGTTTTTCTCTTTGACATCTGGTGGGAGCCACTATCAGGGCGGGTGCCACTACCGAGAAGGCCCTCTGCAAATGAAGCTTAGGCTCCAGGGACCCCAATTCCAGAAGGGACCCCAGGGACCCCAATCCCAGAAGGGCCCTAGAAGCAACTTCAGCCCACATTGCTTTAAAAAATTTTGTCTAGTAGACCCAATTTGAGTCACAGAACTCAAATTGATTTTATGTTGTCTATATTTCAACAATCCCAAAGTCTGAGAGTCAGTAGCTCAGGTGTTGCAAAGGTGGTTGTAAGTAAACCCCATTGAAGAACAGGACCATGGTTACCCAGAACCCGATGCTGGTTGCAAAGGGCTCCCCTATAACAGTTCAAGCTTTGGGGCTCCAGAAGTGTAGGTCCGCCACTGGGTGCAAGGCAACTTCCTAGGTTCCTAAGGCCCTGGCTAGCAAACCAATTGCTTGCAGCAGGAGTGGTGCTTTTCATATGTGCCTCTGCAGGGATGGTCCACTGACCAGGTGAAGGTGAAGTATGGAGGGGGGTCTCTGGCTGATCCAGTGGTCTGGCAAAGGATCCACATACCCAGCGTGGGGCAGTGTGGTGGGGGAAAGCAGGGTTGTGCAAAAGTCCCATGAGGAATTTTTCTACCCACTGATCAGCATGTACAGAAGGAAGGTTATGTCCTGGAAAATGATCGCGGGACTTCATTTAGAGGAAGGGCTGCGGTTCAGTGGTGGAGCACCTGCTGTGCATGGTTCCATCCCTGGCACCCCCAGGTTGGGCTGAGGATGCCCCCTGGGTGAAACGCTGGAGACAGCCTCTGCCAGTTGGTGTAAACAATTGTCATGGACTGGTTGGATGCAAAGGAATGACAGGAGAAACCAGCTGGGGATCCCTCAAGGGAAGAAGGCTCAGAGCCCAGGGAGTGGTAGTGGGACAACAATGAGTAGTCAGAAGGAGAAGAATGGGAAGAGGAAGAGGGAACAGGGCTTAGTGAGCAGGAGGAGTCTGTGGCAGAGAGGTCCAGAAGCAGAAGCAGAAGAAGAGGGAGGCCAAGAGGCAGAGATGAGTTCGGCTGGGGAAGAGGCATGGGTGTCCCCTCCTGCTGCAAAAAAAACCCTCCCCTTCCCCCTGGTCTCCAAGAACCAGGAGAGGTATGAAGAGCTAGGAGTGGAGACAGGTGCACTGGTGTAGTCTCAGATTGCTTGGGAAGGACTTGGGAGAGAAGGAGATTTAGGCAGCTGTGGGAAGACAGGGAACTTCAACCTCCACAACTGCCTCATAGGGGCAAGACCTACCAAGAAGAGTTGCTGTGTTCATTAGGCCTGGCACCCCTGAGCGGGCCTTGTTTCTTCTAATAAAGAGTTAAGTTCCCTTACTCTGTGTGATTTATTGCTGGCTGGCTCCCTGACAACAATACTGAGATAAATGGACCAATGCCCTGATTAAATGCTCCTGGCTACCATCAAATGGATCTGAAGGAAGGTTGGAATGATAAGCAAATTTTTGCTGCTCATTGCAGCTGTTGTTGTTTTTCGCAGGGGTCAGGTGGGGAAATCCAGTGTCCTCACCAAAGCATGCTAAAAGGCAGCAGCCAAACCACCAGGACTTCTGCTTTGGCACTGTGGTTGCTAAATGGGCAGCAACACTTGGCACGGGTGCAGAATTGGATTCAGATTTATTTTCTTCCCAGGACGAATTGCATGCACCACTGACTGTTGTTTCTGCTCTGCACACATCCTTTAGAAGTCTGCTCCTGGTACATATCACCTCCCTTAAATGTTCAGAGGCTTCCATGAAAGCTTCTTTGAGTTATTCTGCATTTGCAACCATTGGACAATCTCAAAAGCAAGTCTGCTATGTTAATAATTCAGATTGCCGGGCTTCTTATCTTGCTGTTAGTTCAGACATTTCTCTCTGAACTTCAGTGAATAAACAAAATAGCCTCCCCCCCCACCCCCGCTTTCTTATCTTATCTCATTGCCTTGGGTGATAGTTTAACTCAGAGTGTTGGTGGTGGACTCCTGCACAAAATTTTAAGTGGAATGGATTTTTCCACTGTGCTTTGATTTCTGTTGATGGGAGTATATCAGGGCTTGCCAATAGGGATGGGGGTAGACATTCAATTTCCGTTTGCATTTAAAAATGAACCTAACTATTTCACATTTTTTGAAACAATGCATGAACTGAAACCCAGGCACCCTTCGAAATGTGCACTGAATTTTGCAATGCGGTTCTCCAACTAAGTAATGCATACGAAACCCCATCTGCTAGGGTAAAGAGTGCTTTAAAATGCACACATGGGTCAAAATGACATAGAAAATGCATTGCATGGGGTGGTAATTGCTTTGCAAAAATGTGTACAGGAATGTGATTGTTAGGTGAAATTTGCACGGGGGATTTTCATGGGAAGTTTTTTCTTTTTGTTTTAATTGCATAATGATGGGGAAATGTCGGTAACTGAACTTAAAGTTGGAAAAATGAGAAAGGGGAAAAACTGAAATGGGCAGACAACTCTGCTTCTCCAGCAATTTCCTAGGAAGAAACTAAAGGATAAGTCTCTTCAAGTGTTGTTCACAGGAACAGTGGCATCAGTTAATGATTTTATGTCTTCTGTTGACTTGTCCTTCTCCTGGACTGATTTAAACTGAGAAAGGAGCCGGCATCTGTACTCTTTAAAGATGTGATCCTGGATCGGAACCGTTTGTGCGTTTCACCAGAGAATTTTACCCAGAATATCCTCTTCACCAACCCTGGGGCCTCTGAGATGTTTTGGACTACAACTCCCATCAGCTCCAGCTGTTGGACCTGATGGGAATTGTAGTCCAAAACATCTCAGCGGCCCCGGGTTGGTGAAGGCTGGGCTAAGCAATAGATGCCATCTTTATGAAGCAATAATCTCCATAAAAGACATCTGTAATTCCGGAGGCTACAGGACAACTGAAAAAGCCTCTCTTTCTAAGCTCGCTTCAGGTGTGCTATCCTGACTCCACTTCAGGCCTACTCACACTGACATATCCTCCAAGTGTCCTGATTTTCCAGGGACAGTCCCAGAATTATGAAAGGGGAGCAGAGCACAAGGAGTCTTGATTATCTTATTATTATTTTTATTTTTAAATATCTCCTGGCAGAAAGAGAATGATCCTTGTAAAACAACAAATACAATGTTTTTTGATATCTGACGAAAATAAAGAAAGCAATACAATAATTTGGAACTGTGTGTGAAAAAATAGTAGAAATAATAACACAATGAATCTAACCGGAAGTCAAATGTGTTTATTTTGTTTTGTTTTGTTTCACTTTTTTTTCCTTCCCCCCCTTTTTTCTTTTTTCTCCCCCCCCCCTTTTTCCTCTTCTTTTTTTCTTTTTTGTGCCTCCTTTCTTGGTCTTTCTCTTTTTGATTTGTTAAGAAAGAGATAAAGAGATAAAAGTGTAATATGAAAACTTGAGTAAGTTAAAAGCGATGTTGTGTAATTTTTCTATTACTATTTATACATCATTAAAATTGGATAATTGTAATGAATTGATGTTGCAATTACTGTGGTTTTTCTTTCTTTCCTTTGTTATTGTTGAATTCTAAATAAAGTATTATTATTATTATTATTATTATTATTATTATTATTATCTTATTTTTTAATGTTCTGTGTCTAATCTTGCCCCGTACTAAAACTGATCTACTGGTGTGTGTTTTCTTTTTGCAGATCTACCAAAGAATAAAATAAAATAAAATTAAGGGGTTTTCTCCAGATGGTGGAGGGCATGTGTGTTGTGTCCTGTTAGTGTAAGTTGCCCTTCTTCTGATAGGAAATGCTCTGCAGTGGGGTGACAAAAAATGGGGGTTGAGGAGCGTCAGCTGGGAGTGAGAAATATCCCCATTTTCATTTGAGGAATGTTGGAAAGTGTGCACGGATAGGGAAAGCCTGAACGGAGGTTCTCAACACGTTGAGGTGAATGCACTTAGAATCATAGAATTGTAGAGTTGGAAGGGACCCCGAGGGTCATCTAGTCCAACCCCCTGCAATGCAAGAATCTCAGCTAAAGCTTCCATCGCCTTTCTTGTAACTTAAAGCACCTTGGTTTGAGTCCTACCCCCTGGGTCCTCACTTGGATCGAGAACTCTTGCCTCTTCAGGGTTCCCATTTGCAAGAAGCTGTCGCAGGACGATCACTTTGCTGCGCTTACAATCTCCCTCCATACTTTCCCAAATGTGCTAACTGTTGCCCTGCAGACCTTTGCCAAGAGCAGTTTAAACCTCCAGGATGAACACATGCAGCTAATTCGAGTTGTAATGCCAATTTCGCGCCAGCAGATGGTAGCAGCGCAGCTCTGCTTAATTTGTTTCCAGCGAGGTCTTTGGGGGCGAAGTCTAGATGTGTTTTCCCCTTCAGATTTCAGATCCCAACAGTGTGTCTGCAACAGTCGACTAATAATAATAATAATAATAATAATAATAATAATTTATTTATACCCCGCCCATCTCTGGGTGGCTTCCAGCAAAATATTAAAACATATGATACTGGGAAGTCCAGTTACGCAACCCTGTGACTGGTCGGTCCCCTGCGAATCACTGTATTTTTTCTTCCTTCCTTCACCAGCTATAGTAGGATTGAGGAGGGTAAGTGATAACAGCATTTTTTAAAAAAACAAAATGAATTTTAGATCTGCCTGCACAGAGTTATAAAAAATTCTCTCAGGCTTGTGCAGCAAAGGAGATCTCAACTTGAAATCCCCCTTGCTGAGATATAAAGGACTATTTCTGGAACGAAACCATGGTTTTCTTCTTCTTTTTCAGAATACATTTTTAATTCCTCTTTGCTCCCTGACGCTCCTCACAATACCCCCCCCCCGGCTTCTTTGCTTCCTTCTGAGGTTACTCTTCCTTGCTGCAAGTACAAGCTCGAGTTGCAAAGAACGGTTTGCTCTGCAACGCACTTGCCTGCTCTTGAAGGCACACAGCCAACTGTAGGCAGAAATAAATAAAACAGAGTGGTCTGGTGACCTAAACCCAGCTGCCCTTCCGCCCCCTGTCCTGGGGCCATTCTCAAAGAAACTGCAAGACGTCTGTGCCAGTGGCGTAGCGTGGGTTGTCAGCACCCGGGGCAAGGCAAGTAATTTGCGCCCCCTAACCTGTGGATTTGCGCCCTCTAACCCTAACCCCCAGATGTTGCGCCCGGTGCGGCCGGCCCCCCCTGCACCTCCCACGCTACGCCACTGGTCTGTGCTCCCTTTCATGCGCTGTGCACAGGAAGGTGTGTCATGAGCCCAGGGGAGCCATCTTGGAGGGGTTGGTTGGATCAGGATGATGAAGAAGAAGAGTTTGGATTTGATATCCCACTTTATCACTACCCTAAGGAGTCTCAAAGCAGCTAACATTCTCCTTTCCCTTCCTCCCCCACAACAAACACTCTGTGAGGTGAGGGGGCTGAGAGACTTCAGAGAAGTGTGACTAGCCCAAGGTCACACTTTCTGGTTCGCCAGAAGCGGCTTAGTCATGCTGGCTACATGACCCGGAACCTGTACGCCGGCTCCCTCGGCCCATAAAGTGAGATGAGCACCGCAACCCCAGAGTCGGCCACGACTGGACCTAATGGTCAGGGGTCCCTTTACCTTTACCAGGGAGGGTCAGATGGGGAAGAGGTTGCCTTGCCCAATGAAGGGTGCAGGACCTTGGCTTTTCTGCTGAAGTCAACTTTAGTGGGTTGATAGTTAAGGGTTCAGAAGAATCAAGCCAGCAAAACAGTTCCCGAGTCCTTGAAAGATGAGCAGGAAGGGGAATATATAACCTACTGCATTTCATTGGGGTTCTTGCTGGAATAAGAGTTCACTACTAAGCTGCTATGACAAGCTCCCTCCTGACCAGCTATGCTAAGTGCTGGCTGTTGTTGTTGTTTAGTCATTCAGTCGTGTCCGACTCTTCGTGACCCCATGGACCAGAGCACGCCAGGCACTCCTGTCTTCCACTGCCACCCGCAGTTTGGTCAGATTCATGTTTGTAGCTTCGAGAACACTGTCCAACCATCTTGTCCTCTGTCGTCCCCTTCTCCTTGTGCCCTCCATCTTTCCCAACATCAGGGTCTTTTCCAGGGAGTCTTCTCTTCTCATGAGGTGGCCAAAGTATTGGAGCCTCAGCTTCACAATCTGTCCTTCCAATGAGCACTCAGGGCTGATTTCCTTAAGAATGGAGAGGTTTGATCTTCTTGCAGTCCACGGGACTCTCAAGAGTCTCCTCCAGCACCAGAATTCAAAAGCGTCAATTCTTCGGCGATCAGCTTCTTTATGGTCCAGCTCTCACTTCCATGCATCACTACAAGGAAAACCATAGCTTTAACTATATGGACCTTTGTTGGCAAGGTGATGTCTCTGCTTAAGATGCTGTCTAGGTTTGTCATTGCTTTCCTCCCAAGAAGCAGGCATCTTTTAATTTCGTGACTGCTGTCGCCCAAGGAGATAGAGACCCTAGCTTGGTTTGCCACCTAAGTCTTTTGGTTACCAGTATTTCAGTTTGTGCATTGTCTGAAGAAATGCAAATTAGGAAGTTTCCCTTAAAACACAAACAAAAATTGTATTTACCCCTATCCAGTAAAAGTTTCCTTCTCTTTTGTCCCTATGCCTTTCAGAGATGTCTCTTTTTTAAAAAGTTTTAAATATGTGCTCATATTTACTGGAGCAGAAGATAGACTGGGATCTACCGGGAGATGTATAGGTAGGAGTTTCTGACTCCAAAATATTGAACAATAGCAAGTTGCATGTAAAAAGAAAAATAACTCTCTCCCATGGCTGTCCTTGTGCTAATTCCTAATCTCTCAGACTTGACTGTAAATTATTGGTATTGATCGGCTCCCTTTGATCCAGTTTTTGTGCAGCTCTGCTGACCAGGTTTAGAGCTTTAAGCACTCTGGTTTCAAGTAGCTCTGGCGTATATTTGAACTTGGATATGCAGGTCATTCCTGTGTCTATATGGCTCATGGGGCATTGGGTCCATTCCCTCAGCCACAAGCATTCTGTACTTGGCCCTGATTTGTGTAACTCAGGGTTCAGGTACAAGGCAAAGTAGATCTCATTATCCTGAAGTCTGTCTATCTCTGAACTAGAGTCCATTTCCTTCCCTATATACTATATACACCCCTATATACTGCTGCCTATTGCGGCAGCAAACATTGCTCAGTCCGCGTTGAGTAAATTGCAGTTACTACATAACCAGTGTAATCAGGCCCATTGCGATGGGGGGTGAGTAGACCCAAGGCTTGCACAATTTACTTCGTATTTTTGCTCAGATCTTGAGATCCGCCAACTGAAGCCAGGTACAAAATAGTTGTGGTGGGCAGCAGATGGGCAACAGACTCATGAAAGAAACAAACATGGTGCCTCTGAGCATATGTTCAGCCCAGGTCAAGAATTTGTTTTCATCAACAGAGTCCAGTCACACAAAAATCTGCTCCTGGTTCTCCCTACCTCCTGAGCTTCATTCATCCCAGCGGCTTAATTTAGAAGTTTTAGCGTTTTCTTGTTGTTGCCATTGCTAAAAGTTTGCGAGTCAGGATCCTTGCTGATCTACTCAAAATCATTCAAAGATCTACTACTAGAACCCAACTGACCTGCTGCCCAGGCCTGCATTTTGAGATGGAGCATTCAGTTAAGAGATTAGTGCAAGATGAAAAGCTGTCCGAAACAAATTAAAAGGAAATGGCTGTTATGAGCTACTGGGGTGGTCTCAGGGTGAAGAACCCATGAAATGCTGGGCTCAGGTTTTTGAACCCGGATTGTCCTCTGGTACTGCTGAATGGATGAATTCTATTAGCCTCTTCAGCTTGGAGCTGGAAGCTGAAAGCCAGGCTGGTGTTTGTTTGTTTATTTATTTATTTATTATTGCATTTTCTATACCACCTTTCCTCCAAGGAGATCAAGGAGGTATATATGGAGATCAAGGAGGTATATATGGTTCTTCCCCTTCCCCATTTTATCGTGTATTTTGGGGAGCTGTGCATGATCACAGCCCTGAAAAACCCCCCACTTTTTCGGGACAAGATCGCAGCACCCAAAATGGCCGCTGTGCTGTCATTGGGGTGGGGGAATGGGATGTCCCAGTTTTGCCAGGACAGTTGAGGGGTATGGCATGCTTTTTAAAAATAATAGTGATTAAGATTATATATATATATATTTAAAAACCAGCCATCACCAGCCCTTTCCACATAATATTGTTCTGCTTTTTCATAACGTCAGCTGTGGCCCGTTGCATTTATTGTGAGCTCAGTGGACGTAATAAATATGGCAAAGCAAGCACCATTAAGCTGGAGGGAGCCTTATTGCAGGCTGATTGATGGAATCATCAAACTGTGATCAGGGGACCCGGAAAGAAATACTCGTGGCTTCTTTTGTGCGAATTATATCAGCAAAGCTGTTCTCTAGAGAACTCAGAGTAATTCCTCCTTCCCCCAGACTGTCATCTTTGCCAAAGGGTTTACTGGCCTGGAGTCCATTACGGCTGCTAACGCAGTTGGTCCTTCTTAGGATAGATTCTCTTAAGCTTGTTATCTATCAAACTACAAGGCCCTTTCAGTTTCGGTTCATGGCACAGTATGCCAGGGGTGAGTTGCATGGTCCATTTAGCATGGCAGGGGGTTGCTTGAGGAGAATCTGAATTGCAGTGTTGTTTGCGGTGAGAAGGACCTCATGGGAAGCTTCTGGACACTGATCAAGAAAGGGTGGTCATGATCCGGAGTGTGCAAAGAGTGCTTGGGCTGGCGGAAGGATAGATCAAGTCTACACATGCAGCCCCCTTCATAGATCACTGCCTTGTCGTGGCAAAGGGGCTTGAATAACCCCAAGAAGCGATGAGCTATGCCGTGCAGGGCCACCCAAGATGGACAGGTCATAGCTGAGAGTTTAGACTAAATGTGATCTACCTGGAGAAGGAACTGGCAAACCACTCCAGTATTTTGCCAAGAAATCTCCATGGACATAAAAAAGGAGAAGCTTTGAGAAGAAAGTGAGAGTTTCCAAGGCATGCTCTGGTTCATGGGGTCACGGAGAGTCGAACACAACTAAGACGACTAAAGAACAACAACACATGCAGAAGAATCAATATGGCAGAGTGGACTGCATCATTTCAGGCAACAGGACTGTGCGTCAGGGAAGTGGAGATACCGGTTTTGAATATTCTCTCATGTACAAAAGCCTCTAATACCAGGGTGAAAGGTTCAACCCCAGTCTACTTCCTACTGTGCCAAGTTTGTACAGACAGACGCGGCAGTCGTGCAAAGCTTGGATCTCCCATCGGCAGCTTCTGAAGCGGCGCAGTCTCCGCGAAGCCACCTCAGGAGAAGCTTCTCCACTATCAGTGTTGATAGCACTGAAGGAAAATTCAGCTGCCAGCCCATTTGGCTTCTGTGTGTGGAATGGGGAAGGGCGCCATCTTGTCTTTCGCCTCAGGCAGCAAACAGTCTTAGGCCTGCCCCACGACAGACTGTCTGGCATCTGGACAAGGCTACTGAGGCGGGATAGCTGGAGCCTCGGCCGACCCAAACGCCAGCAGGCCTCTCCAGCACCTCAGAGGGAGAAGAGAACAGCTGAGATAGGAAGAAGCAAACAGTCAAGATAAACAGCCTCCCAGGGAGCCGATAAATAAGCTTTATGACTCTTAGAGCAGTTTGAGTTGCTAAAAAACAACACACTAGAACTTGGCTGGCGAGACTGACTGAGAGACGCAGGCTGAATTTTAAAAATAAAATAGATACAACATGTCATATTAATCCAAAGGATAAGGCGGCCGTGATAACTCAGGAGTTATCGCAAAAACGATGAAAGAAAAATGCCAACTGTTAATGTTGCATTTCTTATCAATATCTTTTTCTGTATAAAAAAGTTTTCCCTCAGGAAAACAGCGCGCCTGCCCTGGACGTGTTGTTGCTGGTGCAGATTTAGTACTTGGATTCATATTTTAAAAGTAGAAAGAGACTCTTCATCTTCCATTTGCTCTCTTACCGAGACCTATTCATCAGCCTAATGTGGGTGAGTCAACACAAAGGAGGAAAAAAGAGGGTTATTTATTGTCTCCTTTATTTTTCAATGCATAATTCAAGGCCAGAATATTTTCCCAAAGGCAACACATGTTTACTTTTTAATCAACTGTCCTACATTTTTTTAATTCCTAAAGGGATGTCGTGTGAGGAAAGAAATACGCAAGTTTGGGCATGGCCAAACTTCTGCATCCAAGGCACTTGAGTTCTGATGGGTGAAAAACAACGAATATTTAGAGCTTAGCTTAGCTCTAAATATTCAACAGGGGGAAACAGCTACACTAGTTTTATGTTAAATCAGGAGTGGGAAATTTGTTGCACTTCTAGGAGCTGTTGGACTACAACTCCCATCACCCCTGGCTACTGGACATGCTTACTGTAGTTAATGAGAGTTGTAATTTTCAAATGCATAAGATGTAATGTTTGTATGCATTGAAGTAAAGTTAAATGTATGTAAAAGTTTGCATGTGCGAAGCAGAGAAGTTTGCATTAAGCGAGAGGTTCCACTCTAGGTGAATGCGGAAGGCTGGTGTTTTTTCATTTTGTTGTGCTTGGCTACCTGATGACTCAACGCCAGAAAGCCAATCTGCCGAACTCTCCCAGCAGGAGGGGAAACCTGAGAAGTCAGTGTAGTTCTGCAGTGGTGAACAAGCTTATGGTCTCTTTCTGGGACCAGGAAGAGGAAAGTTTACTGAACTACATAAAAGCCTAAACCGCATTGCTTGCTACTTGAATGTAGTGTGCTACTTTGTATTTTGTTCTTGTAATGTTTATATGTAACTAGTTTTAAGACAGTAGGGATTATTCAGTTTGCAACCTAAGGGTTAATTTTATTATCAGGAAGTCAGCTAACCAAGAGAGTTGTGGTGGAGGTGTTGTTTTGCAATCTGAAGAAAGTGTGTTATGTCTACTGACGTAGAATGTGCTCTGATTGGCTGTGTAGTTCTTCAGTTTTCCCTCTGTATGTTTGGTTGAATGTCTCCCTGCTATGTACAAGGCCTGAAGTAAGACAGTCAAAACTCAAATTATACCTTGATTTTGTTCCGTGTTATCATGGGAGCAGGGAAAGTCAGGCCTTGTCTCTGAGGCAATGGTGGCACATCAAAAGTCAAGATCAGACCCAAACCCCAAGAAGTATCTGGGCTGGCCAGAAGTTATTGACTATACAGGCATTCTAATGAATTGCTAGACTTTCCCTGCCTCTGTTTAAACGTGTGGTGGGTAGGTGCAGCCAGTTGTTGGAGCAACTTCATGCTCCCACGCAGTCCCAGATCACAGCTCCTGATCATGGAATCCTGACCCCTGGCCTTGGCCCTGAACTGCATTTGGAGAACCCTGGAGCACATTTCCTAAGCTGGTTTTTATTGTAGCCTCATCGCTAGTGCCCAAGGGCACCTGAACTAATTTCTGTTTGCCTCCTGTTGCTGAATTTGCACCGTCAGTCTGCTAGACGAAAGCTTGGTTTCTCTACTTGCAAGAAAGTGCGCCTGTCATTGTTCTTGGACGGGAGCAGAACAAGCAGTGTTTTGGTTTCCACGTTGCTTTGAAAAGTGCAAATTAAGTAGGTTCATTTCTGCATTCCTGTACATACAGAAATCACGTTGGCCTCCCGGTGGGTGGCATCATCAAGGGGCTGCGAGGAAGATGAAAATATCCCAGGAGAAGGCCTTGAAGGAGATGGAAAGGCAGCCTGATCTGCTTTGGCAATCCCTTCCATCTTGCAAAGGAGCTCCTCTGCTTCGAAGAGTCGCTTTCCCCAACTGGATATTTTTTAAACAAACGAGACCCGAGACTTTCATTAGACTCTCAGGCTCATAGGCATCCATCATTTCACAATCCAAGATCTGCAACTCTTCATCCGGTGGATGCCGTGTGGCTGTTGCCGAGAAAAGAACCCAGCGCCTGAATTAACGCTTTTCAACTTCTACTTTTCGTCTGGCACAGATGGATGATGCAGAACGAGAGGTTAAAGAGGTGAAGAAACAGAAACGTGGCAAAGCGCCTGTGTAGCAATCGAGACTAGCGCTCCCCTTCAGAATGGCCACTTCATCTCTCCATTTTATTTGCGGCACTTCCAGCATCTTCTGCCCCTCCTGTGGGCCAACATTTGTTAACGTTTTGGGCTTATTTGGTAAGTTTCTCTTCTCACAACACGACTGCTCCTTCAGCTATGTCTCAGGTGGTTCGCTCCTAGCTAGCTGGAAAATTCAGGACAGGCAAAAGCAAACAACGTCTTCACACGGCACATAGTAAAATGACGGAACTTGCTCCCAAAGGAGGCAATGATGGCCAACAAACAGGATGTCTTAAAATTGGATTACAGTGGACACTCGGGTTGTGAACGTGATTCGTGCCGGAGGCACGTTCGCAACCCACAGCGTTCGCAACCCGCAGTGCTGCGTCTGAACATGCACGGGTTGCGATTCGGCGCTTCTGCGCATGCGCAAAGCACGATTTAGCGCCTCTGCGCATGCCCGATCGCCGAAACCCGGAAGTCACCCGTTCTTCTACTTCCGGGTTTTGGCAGGTCCGTAACCCAAAAAAACACGGAACCTGAAGCGTCTGTAACCCAAGGTACGACTGTAGAGGCATTCACAGAAGATAAGGCTGACTACTCTCCACGACTGGTATTTGGAACAAACTAGTTTGGTTTAACAAAGTTCACAGAATTAGTTCAAGAATCTTTGAACTACAATTGAAAGTAGGTCCCGTATGTGCCATAATGTGAAATAAGTTCATTTTGCAGTTGAACTTTGAGTGGTATCCGGTTCATCTTCAAGTTTACTTGCTTACATGTTTCTCTTTTCATTTCACCTCACACCATCGAAGCCAACTCCTAGGGCCCTTCATCCCCCCCCCATGGAACATTTGAGGGGGCCACCCCCTGCAAATTAATGGCCATTGCCATTCAAATGGTGTGTGCGTGCCACATTGTGTGGGGTGGAGCTTGCCCCACCAAATATTTTATTCAAGTTGGCATCCCTGCCTCACACCGTTACCCTGGCAACCTTCTGTCTGTCCAGGCCCAAGAATTCCTCTCAAATGACCCAGCAACACCTTTCGACATGTTAATGCCTCTATCCCAGGTGAGGTTCTGGCTTGGAAAGGAAGCTTAGCCTGTATTTTTCCACTGGCCTCCAATCTTCCCTTCAATACTCCAAATAATCAAAATCCTACCATTTATTAATTTCTAGGGTTTAGAGGGGTGTCCCCCACCCAACTCACTACATGTTGGATCCCTCCGCTACCCCGTTGCATCACCTTATTGCGCCTAATGGTAAGATGCCCCCCATCCCACACTTTTAAACTGCTCATTATGATGACGGATGTGTGTCTCTGTGGCTCCTGCATTCTGCACTGAGGCCTGCTAAGCTCCCTGGTTGGTTCACACGGTGGTGGAGGCATCTAATGAACCGCTAGTGTCTCTCCCTCCCCCCCCCCCCCCGCCACCCACTGCTGGCAAAACACAGAGGACACAATTAGAGATGGAATCGCCTTATTACCATGATAATCGGCTACAAAATAAAAGTGTTGGGGCAGAAGGTAATGTAATATCCAAGTGTTACGAGTCTCCAATTCTGGGAGGCTATTAGGAGGAAATGGAATAATCTTCCGTTTTTTGAAAAAAATGAGGGCAGCTCGACTCTGAAAGGGAAGGTCGTTTGGCTCCTTGCCACAGAGATGAATCGAGGGACATTTACTGCCACTGCTTAACATTAATTTAGCTCCTGCCTTGGGCTTGAGAATGCAGGAAACAGAAGCAGGACAGGGGAAATAGCAAACTTCCCCTCTGCAGATAGGTAGCTGCTTAGGCACCAATATTCTTCCTGTGTGCCATTCTCATCTTGTTTTGTCCCTTTTGCCAGTGTGGTGTAGTGGTTAAGAGTGGTAGTCCCGTAATCTGGGGAACAGGGTTCGCGTCTCTGCTCCTCCACATGCAGCTGCTGGGTGACCTTGGGCCAGTCACACTTCTCTGAGGTCTCTCAGCCCCACTCACCTCACAGAGTGTTTGTTGTGGGGGAGGAAGGGAAAGGAGAATGTTAGCCGCTTTGAGACTCCTTAAAGGGAGTGAAAGGCAGGATATCAAATCCAAACTCTTCTTCTTTTGCATTGCCTCCCTGGCCCAGATAACCATCTCCACGCATTTCTCTCGCACAAATAACCTCTCCTTCTATGAATTGTATGCTTGAGCGGTTTACTTGGGCTTTTCTTTGTTATTAATAGTCATCGAGTTTGCAGCACCATAGAAGGGCAGAGTTGGAAGGGACTACTAAAGTCATCTAGTCCAACCCCCTGCAATGCAGGAATCTTTTGCCCAAGGTGGTGATCAAACCCGCGACCCTGAGATTAAGAGTCTCATGCTCTACCAACTGAGCTATCCCAGACCTGCATGTCTTCCTAATATGTATTATGCCATGCAGTGTAGAGGGGGGGGGGGATGGCTCGCAGCTTAATACTGGGCAGTAAATTGAGTGTCGGCTCCAGATTTAATTATTTAATTATTAGATTTCTTACCTGCTGATGGGCATCCGTGGGCAGGGGTTCATTCAAGGAACCTGCTTCTATTCACACAGACTTGCTTTATATAATGTATATCGGAAGGTCGGCAGTTTGAATCCCTACGACGGGGTGAGCTCCCGTTGCTCTGTCTCAGCTTCTGCCAACTTAGCAGTTTGAAAGCACACCGGTGCAAGTAGATAAATAGGTACCACTGTGGCAAGAAGGTAAACCGAGTTTCCATGTGCTCTGGCTTCCAACACGGTGTTCCATCATGCCAGAAGTGGTTTAGTCATGCTGGTTACATGACCTGGAAAGTTGTCTGTGGACAAACGCCAGCTCCCTCGGCCTGAAAGCAAGCTGAGCACTGCACCCCATAGTCACCTTTGACTGGACCTAACCGTCCAGAGGTCCTTTACCTTTACCTGTAAGTATTACACCAAGATATATATGCAAAGGACTTTAAACGTCGCCTAGACACCCCAACTTTTACACGGGAAGACACCCGAGGACACCAAAACCTGCAAAGGACTTTAAATACTCTACAATGTTCTGTGAACCACTCTGAGATCTTATGATGAAGGGCAATGAATGAATGAATGAATGAATGAATGCTATATACATGCTAGCTGTTATAATCATAATCATCATTTTCTTCCTACACAAAAGTGCTTTCTGTGCAGCAATTTTATCACCTTTACAGCACCCTCTAATTATTTCCAGCCTACTCCAGCTATACCTCTCTTTGGGGCATTAAAGCAGCCTTCTTGGTTTAGGGTAGGGTTTCCCAAACTTGGGTCTCCAGATTATTTTGGACTACAATTCCCATCCTCCCTAGATAGCAGGACCAGTGGTTAGGGATGATGGGAACTGTAGTCCCAAAAACAGCTGGAGACCCAAGTTTGGGAAACCCTGGTTTACAACATCCACCAACCCATCACCAGTGATCCAGCCCAACAGCTGTTCCGCAAACAGTAAATCCCTTCCTTACTTTATTTGGTAAATCCAGGCACTTCCTTTTTTGGCAGCTCTAATTCATCCTTTTCAAGGGCAAGGTACAAAGAAAGGATCAGAAGCCCTCTTGCAGTTCCCATGTTTACAGGTATGGATCCAAACTATTGGCCTGGTTTACACATAACACTTAGCCCTGGTTTATTAAACCCTGACCGGCAGCTAAACTCTGGCCTCTCTAATACTAACAAACCATGATCTGTAGCTATGGTTTGTTGTTGGCTAACACATCTTGGTTTGTTTATGGCTTGGTGTTGCGTGCGAACCCTTCCTTAACCATGGCCATCCTATTCCAGAGGTTGGCCAATCTACAAAGGTGCAAGGCAAGAGCTGCTGAAAATTGAAACAAACTTTGAAGAAACAAACCATGGTTTCTTCTGTCATCTGTGGGATGGCTCCTGATTAACTTGTTTGTAAAACAAACCGCAGCTTAGCATTACGTGCAAGCCAGACCATGGCTTTCCTCTGCAGATTGTTACGAAATGCACCATCCTTTATCAAGCCCCCACCTGCAAGAAAAAAGAAAATAATGCTATGCTATGCCATAACATAACATTACAGCATCCGCAAAAATGGCAGCTGTCCCTTGGAGATGCACGATCCACACAGTGCATTTCAAACCATCCCCGTAAAATGTTTTGCTACACTAAAGATGGCAGATGCAGTCCTTTAGGGTGAGTTCATATTTCTCTCTCAGCGGCGCGACCATACATCACAGCGTCTCTGTTCATTTGGGTCCCCGCTTTGAGAATGAGTCATCTTCCTCAGAAGCACTCTGTCGGCAAAGAGAGAGAGAAGGAAAGAGGGAGGCAGGGAGAGAGAAGAGAAGTGAGTTTTATTAACCACCAGAGAATCCACTTTTAGGAGCACACTTTTAATCCCAGGCTCAAGAGCCGGCTATTAATACACTTCAGCAAGGAAGAAACAATTCTCAGAACTGCTGGATGGTGAAGCGATGGCTGCTGTATCTACCTAATCCATGGCAGCGAGCGAGAGAGAGAGAAGATTTTATCTAGGGGAGAAGCTCAGCGACAGAAGGAGCGAAATGAGAACACTCTTTCCAATTTAAGGTTGTTTACCCCCCCCCCCCAATCGCATCCCACCTTCCAAGCTCTTCGAACAATAAGGGCATAGGAAGCTGTCTTATGAAGCCATTAGTCCATCTAGCTCATGGGTAGGCAAACTAAGGCCCAGGGGCCGGATCCAGCCTAATCGCCTTCTAAATCCGGCCCTCTGACGGTCTGGGAATCAGCGTGTTTTTACTTGAGTAGAATGTGCCCTTTTATTTAAAATGGATCTCTGGGTTATTTGTGGGGCATAGGAATTTGTTCATTCGTTTCCCCCCCCCCCCAATATAGTCCGGCCCCCCCACAAGGTCTGAGGGACAGTGGACCGGCCCCCTGCTGCAAAAGTTTGCTGACCCCTGATCTAGCTGACTGGTGGCAGCTCTCCGGGGTTTCGAACAAGAGTCTTCTTCAGCCTTTTCTACGTGCAAAGCAGATGCTAGTTTATTGGGATATGATTTTCTCAAGGCCGGCCCTTTCATCAGGCAGAGTGAGGCAGCCATCTCAGGTGGCAAATGCTAGGGGGTGGGCAGCAGAAGCAGCTGCTTTCCCTGGCCAAAGCATTCAGTTGAAGGACAGACTGTGTGTGCCACGAAGCCTGGTCTGCCCCTCTAGAACTGGCCCGCTCCCCTCAGGTGCAGTGAAGGAGACTATTCCTTTGACTGCCCTGACGTAAGAGTCAATGGCCAGTCCAGTCAGCTTCCATGCCTGCCATGGGGAGAGTGAAGCACCATCTTTGCCTCAGGTGGCAAAAGGCCTTGAGCCAGCCCTGGCTTCCTCCTGCTCTCCTTCAGAATTCTCTTAGGCTGGGTAACATTACTGCTTACTCTGGCTCCAGGATACTCCCACCTCTGGTGCATGAAGCCATGTATTCAAGATGTCACCCACTATCCAAATCTATCTATTCTTGAGAAACGCCATTGCCTGATGTGTTTCCCCTCAAACCAGCTTCCATCCGATTTGAAAAATGATACCACATTCACTTTGCGATCAAGTTGAGGTGTGTACATTTGAAGCATTCGTTTTGCAAGTATAGATGACAGCACATGTGCAGATGGGAGCGTCGTGAATAGGAGTTTGGGATGTGTGTGTGTGCAGGGGAACCAAACAAGTAATGCACATTGGGTGAAAACATTCCCAACCCCTCTCTGTGCTGGCTCCCACCCCTGGACCAAAGACTCATCCTCATTTCAGAAAATCTCAAAGTTTTATTTAAAAATACAGTACGTGACGTTGGCTTCAGCTCAAGGTTCAGGTTACACAGTTCAAAAGGGGCAGGGACAGAGACTAAGATACATGGCCAGGAGTAAGTGACGACCTTGTCCCAACACATGACCCGTGCCTCCTGCTCGACTTTTAAAGGAATGGGGTAGGGTACATTATTTGTGTGGTTCCTGTCCCAAGAGAGAAGACTGTGTTTGCAATCATGTGCCCCCCCCCCCGGGATGTGTGTATCTGTTTGTGCCTGTGCTGACAACAATGTGCCCTTGGCAATGAGACTCAAGTCCAACCCTCTGAATTGGTCTGTGAGCATTTAGAAAAGGATGCTGTGATTACTAGGACCCAGCATGGTCTTCTCAAAAAGAGTAACAGAGTTAAAAACAGAGTATTAAGTTGGGTGGATCAGGGGAATGCTGAGGACATAGTATATCTTGATTTCAGTAAGGCTTTTGACAAAATCTCCCATGATTTTCTTGTGGAGAATCTGGTAACATGTGGGCTGGATGAAGTAACTGTGGATTTGTAGCTGGTCGACCGACCGAGTCCCATTGTGCAAATGGAAATTGTTTTACTTGCACCATTATTTAGTGGAATATTGTCCATACTGTAGATGTGATCCCATGGACCTCTATGACATCACCTCCTGCAAGGAGCAAGCAGCGGGGAAACACATGACCTGTTCTGGAAGGAATCTCTATGAACTAGCTCCTTTGGCAACAGATTGCCTGTACGTGGCCATAACAGAGCCAGACATGTTTGACCTCTTTAGCAGACTCTTTTTGCAGCCAGAATCACAGGGTAGTGAATAGCTCAGTCAGTAGAGCATGAGACTCTTAACCTCAGGTTCATGGTTTCAAGCCCCACGTTGGGGGAAAGATTCCTGCATTTCAGGGGGTTGGGATAGATGATCCTTGCAGTCCCTTCCAACTCTATGATTCTATTATCTATACTCTGGTTGGAGGGGACCCCCCATACCCACTTAGCCCAACCCCAACCTCATCACGAGGTATCCTTTTAACAGCTCCGCATTTCCATTTAGATGAGGTTTATTCCCCAGGCTGCTCCTTCTGCCACTGCCGTAGTTCACCTTGTCTTTGAGATCAGTTTGCAGATATATACTGGGCCGCCGATGCATCCTGCGCACATAAAATAACTCCCAAATTCTGTGCTCAAAGGAGAAGGGTGGAGAGATGCCAGGCAGTTTATATTTGGAGAAAAAGAATATCCATAAGCTTGAAAACTGCACGGACAAGGTTAGGATCAGAAATGTTGATTTCCCAAAGAGAATTAGAGTCAGAGAGTTTGGTTGGAGCAGACCTGGGCTCCCAGAAGCAGGATTACTCAGATGGTGTGGGGCAGGCCAGCGGTCCTGTGGTTCGGGTGCACCAGCAGGAATCCTGGATGGCTCTGTTGGCATTCCTGCGATGCTGCTACGGGGGACCAGGACCACGATGATGCCTCATCTCACCAGCCTTTCTTGGTTCTTGGGTATGCCCAGTGCAGATGTCCCAGCAGAAAGAGGCAGTGTCCCATCCCAAATGACTACCCAGAGAGCAAGGGATGATGGGGGCAGCAGGAAACTGATGCTGGTCATTGCAGCATCCTTCCTTTCTTCTTCAGGGCTGGGCATGGGCTTGTTTCCCCATGCTCATTTTATTACTTTTGGTTTTAAATGCTGTATCATCTTTTTCTACAACAAAACAGTGCTTATCCCCAAGTAAATATGTTCAACATCAGGGCAGCAGAAGAAGCCGTGATAGTGTTATGATTTTGAGGGAGTTTCAAATGCAAAACTGCACATGCTCAGAGTATTTATTTATTTTATATTTTGCATTTTCTTTCTTTCTTTCTAACATACCAAGGAATGTTGAAGTAGAAGAGAAATGTTAATTGTGCGCTTTGCAACTGAGGCCAGGGTCTAAAACAACCTAGCTGCAGTGCTGTAGTCAGAGAGCCTTTCATCACCCCAAACACCTGCATGAAATATCTGTTCATTAGAAAATAAAGGACAGCGTTCAGCATCCTTCCTGCATGTTTACCAGGGCCCTGAGGAGACACAGAGGCAGCTTGAGATCACAGGGAACAACTCTTATCTGATCTTTCCCTGCAAACACTCGATAATAGACAGCCCTTGAAATTTCTCAGTTGTGCTCTGAGGCAAGAATCAAACTGGATACCGCTGGGGTTTCCTTTGTAGAATAATAATAATGCTTTAAAAGGTCAAATGCATATGTGAGAATTCCCCAAGAAAGTCAAGAGTGGCAAAAGATGAATGGCGTTAATCTAACGGCAGAGGAGTAAATCTCCTGTTTCGTGATGTTGATATTGCTATTGATGCTAGGATAACATTTCATCTGAAAGTCATTTTATTATCATTTGGGGGGTTGTGCTGCTGGGTAGTTTTTCTTTCTTTCTTTTCTTTTCCCTTTTTGCTGTTGTTTGATACGTCTGTTTTGTGTGTGTCTGTGTGCCTGAAAGATGGAACTGTCCTAAGTGTTTGTACCTTTTCTTTTATGATCTAAATAAAGTACAGGCACAGAGCAACAGCCGTAAGAGCCCAGAAGATGGCACTGGAGTCGTGTCTTTCTTCCTCAACTTCTCTGGGAAACTGATTCCAGTGATAGCATTTTATGAATGTTAATTGCTTAGCAGCACAGTCCAGGACCTGTAGAGATTGGGCATCTTCTCCAGCTGATCTATCCGCCTGTTTGAGGAGATAATAAAAGGCCCTAACAATAAGCATGTTTCAAGACATCACGCATGGTTTTCTTAACATGCTGCTCAAACATCAGTTTTGCTCTCAGTTTCTTAACCTGCAAATCAGCACAGAATGTGCTTCCAACGTCTTTGTTGGTGTTTGCTCCCTTCTTCGGCTGAGCCTAAAATCCTATAGATTCCCAGCTCTACTTGGGAGTTGCTGGGGAATGAATCTGGGACCTTTTGCACAAAAAAGAGATGCTCTACTACTGAGCCAAAGCAATTCTGAGTGTACATGTATAGAATTGCACTGCATGTGCTCATCTTCCACATGTTGAAATAATGCATTCAGGGGGCTGTGAAGAACCCCCTAACAATGTGTACCATGTAGCCATCTTTGGTTCGAATTTATTTTTCTGCGCCCACCTCCCTTTATGTGTTTGTTATTTCAGCTCATGGTGCTGTTATTAAAGAGTTGACCAGATATATAATGCCAAGGACAGGGGCTTTCATTCATCATAAAAAACCTAAATTGTCTCGCTTTCCCCACTGGTGATGTGATGTGTGTGCAATGTATGGAGAATGGCCTTAACTATCGTGAGGGTTGGGCTGGAAGACATCTTTGGGGCATACCTGCAGGTGCCCTGAACAAAAATCCCAGTTCCCCCTGCAATAGCATGGCAGCCATTTTGGGCACTGTGATTTTGTGATTTTGCACCAAGATCTTGCTCCAAAAAATGCTTTTTTTGGGGTGCAATCTCACACAGCACCCCAAACGTGTGGTGCAAACAGATTTTTATTCTGAAAGTGCAGACCCTCCAAGTGTATCTATTTCCCAGGGATGTCCCTGATTTACAGAAGCCATCCCGGTTTCTGATTTGATCCTGGAATGTCCCGCTTTTCCTTAGGAGAAATGTTGGAGAGAATGGAATTATCCAACCCCTGAGCAAACTGGAGGTAATCCTGTATAGGGATTTACTTATTTTTATAGTGTTTAAGTCTTTATTATGTTTTTGTATGTGTTGGAAGCTGCCCAGAGTGCTGGGGCAACCCAGTCAGATGTGTGGAGTATAAATAGTAAAATTATCATTATGGAATGGGATGTCCTTATTTTCATCGAGGAAATGTTGGAGGGCATGAAAGTGTGGCCCAGAGGAAAATAAGTTTGAGCACCATAGAAAGAGAGGCTGCTAAAGTGGTCAGACCAGTCTCTTTGTTGTTGTCATTTAGTCGTGTCCGACTCTTTGTGACCCCATGGACCAGAGCATGCCAGGCACTCCTGTCTTCCACTTCCTCCCGCAGTTCAGCCAAACTCATGTTAGTAACTTAGCAAACAGTGTTAGCGAACACTGTCCAACCATCTCGTCCTCTGTCGTCCCCTTCTCCTTGTGCCCTCAATCTTTCCCAACATCAGGGTCTTTTCCACCTCTTCTCACGAGGTGGCCAAAGTATTGGAGCCTCAGCTTCAGGATCTGTCCTTCCAGTGAGCACTCAGGGCTGATTTCCTTCAAAATGGATAGGTTTGATTTCTTGCAATCCATGGGACTCTCAAGAGTCTCCTTCAGCACCATAATTTAAAAGCATCAATTCTTCGGCGATCAGCCTTATTTATGGTCCAGCTCTCACTTCCATACATCACTACTGGGAAAACCATAGCTTTAATTATACGGGCCTTTGTTGGCAAGGTGATGCCTCTGCTTTTTAAGATGTTCTCTTTGTTAAGCTACCATTATATGTTAAGTATCTCTTGCAAAGACTAGATAGAGCTGACTGGTGTGCCACAGAAACTACAAGATGGAGATGCTCAAAGAAGCCTTCCCCATCTTGCCTGGGTGGAGGTGATGTCACTGGTGAGTGTAAGGAATCAATAGTCCGTATAGTCTGCAGGAGGGGGGAAAACAGAAGCCTGAATCTGTGCTGAAACCAAGAGCCTCCCTAGAAACCTAACGGGAGAGCAGTATCTGCTGAAGTCCTAATACAGTGAGCAGTTATGTTCAGCCTATATCTATGAGCACATTAAACCATATATCATCAAGACACCACCATCTCCAGTGACCTTCATTCCAAGGAAACCACACTTGAGGTTAGTGCTGGCACCCCGAAATCTCTCGCCGCTTGGAGATTGGGGGTGTCCATCACAATACGATCTGAAAGATAAGAAATTGCCATGAGGCACTGTGATGGGATGAGCAGAAGGACTCTGATTGCCTGTTAGTGGCCTATTCAGCCTTGACCATGATAATGAAGTCACCTCCAATTGCATTGATAAGAGCCACAGATGAGAATTTCCTATGTATTTTGTTATAACTGCAAATCACTTTGGAATGTCTCTGGTTGTGTGGAATGATGTATACAAATAGTGAATTAAGCTAATCCTGACCCCAGCGGGGTGGGGAGTTATGTGACCCCCCCCCCATTAATAATCAGTTTTTCTCCCCAGAGGAATCTTGGAAAACTAGTTCTGGGCAGAGGGGAAAGGATTTAAGACAAAGAATTCTCATTACCCACATCGCCAAACTACAATTCCCAGAATATTTTTTTTTTTTGGGGGGGGGGGGGAGTTTTGGTACGAGGTTGATATAAAATAGTAGTGCACAAATCGATTTATTTATTTATTAGGAAATGTATATCATACCTCTCCATTCCAAGAGTCCCCAACAGATACAAAATGTACAATGAAGCAAAACAAATACAGAGAAACCAAGAGTGCAAAAACAGAGCAACGCTAAAGCCACCTATTGCATTGAGGTGAAAATGAAAAGCAACTCAAGTACAAGATTAAATAAAACCAGAATGCAGGGGTAGGGAACCTGTGGCCAGCTAGTAGCATGGCCAATGGTTAGGGATGATGGGAATTGGTAGTCCAGCAACATCTGGGGAGGGGGCACAGGTTCCCCAACCCTGGCCTAAAGGTTAAAAAGGAGGGAGCTAGTCCTTCCACAAGGTTGGTGCCACTATGAAGAAGGCCCTGTCTACGTCCCGGGCAATGTTGCAAGTTGAGGGCAGGCAAACTCTGTCATTGAAATTCTACTCAATATTGATCCAGAGCAGATTTCAACGTATAGTTAGCAGATTAAAAACTTAAACATGTTGCAGGATTCCCCCCAAAATAGACCAGATGAAATTAATATTCAATCCAGCAGAGCTTTTCTGGTACTGAAGGCAAATGAGCATAATGGACACAAATCCAATACGTTCAGGATTGGCACTTTCTATAAGAAATCCAGCAGACTTCACTTAAACTTACAATAACTTATAATAAGTCTAAACCTTAACACTAAGCATACTATGTGCACCCCACCAGAAGGAAAAGAGATAGAGAAAGTATAGCAAACGCTCCTTCTGGCCTACAGTATTATTATAGTCAGCATGACCATGACAGAAGAGGTAACAGAACCAGTTTACACCAGCTGTACTCAGCTTCCCAGAAGGAATAACCCAAACATCATGAACCCTTTGCTTATTTCTTTCATGCAGAGAAGCTCCCAGAACCCCCTTGAAATAAGTAGAATAGGAAAGATCTCCACACATCAGATCAATACTTTCTGCACTAAGAAATGCAAACTGACAGACTCGTGGTAAAAGATGGTCCTTCAAGAAAGCAGAAAGGTGGGATATAAATGCATTCAATTAATAATAACAATAATAATAATGATTGCCATGTCTAAGCCTGGCACCAGCTCTGCCAGCTTTTTATTTGCATGTTTGCGTTTGGATCTGCTGGAGCATAATCCTTCCTGTTCCAGCATTCGAATCCAAGACACACACCATTGAGAGGGTGCCAGTGTTCATTCTTTCAAAGTGTACCCTTGTAGCTTCAAGTCTGTAGCACCAGCTGCTTTGTTTGGGGTGCAAAGGGGGCAGGCTTCCAAACTGGCGCTGGATCTGCTTGCCATGGTTGCAAGTCTCAACCCTCTCCCTACTTCTGGGCTCCATCCCACAAGGGCACTTTCCTCTTATTATTTCTTGTGCAAGACGGCTTTTCTGAATGCTGAAAAGATTCTTAGCATGAACTGTCATCCTGACAGATGCCAATCATCAAAAGAAAACTGCCTTGCACACCAATCAGGAGGGAACTTGTAACAGATTTTGCCCTGCAAGCGCAGCTGCTTTGCAACCTTTGTCGTCATCATTTTGGTTTCTCTGCAAGAGAAGGAGCTGACCTGATCCAGTTTCTATTCACCATTGATGGTTGAACCTTTTTTGACTCAGGGTTCCTTTTGAGGGCCTTAATTTCTTTAGAGGTGCAAACCCATTCCTGGAATGTATCACTTCGGGCAGCTGTTAGGGGATCGCATATCATAATGCTCCATTATTATTATTATTATTATTATTAATACATTCCTGAGTAGACTGAAGGCAGCATCCATGGCTGACTGGCCTAACCTTCACTAGCATAGTGCAACAGCTTGCTAAATCACTTGGACTCTAATAGTACCCAGGTAATTTTAATAATAATAATAATAATAATAAGTAATTATTAGCATGTTTAGTTGCCTGTTAATCCAGTTCTCCAGGCGACGCAGAGCAATCTAATTAACAAAAAATCTAAACACAAATTAGGTGGCAAAATATCAAGCCAGATTAAATGCACACCATCAGCACGAAAGTAATGACTAATTAGTCGAGATTAATTTAATGATTATTATCTTTAAATGACTAGAGATAAAGGGCTTATCTCTAAATGGTTATTTTGCATTGTTTTTTTCTTTTAGGAAGTTATATTGATCTTTAAATCCACCGTCGTCCCTCCGCCCCCAGCAATTAATATGCAAATACGGGGGTGGGGTGGAAACCCACCCATCTCCTAGCAACGAGAAACCAACCGCGCACGCGCACGAGAACGGCCGAACCTTCCTCCCCACTTGCTTCCCCTCCAACGCATGCGCACTCCTCTTCCCTTTCCCGGACCAAAAGATGGTGGAGCCTAGCCGCTCATTCCTCCTCCTCCTCCCTTTCCCTTACCGCCCCTCCCCTTCAGTACCTTTCCTGCACGCATGCGCAAACAGGACCGGCAAGCAGCCGCTCCTAATCCCCTCCCTCTCACTTCCTCCAACCCCCGCCTCTCGATCCGGAAGCTCTCGTCGCGGGAGAGTGACGTGTAGAGGCGCTGGGCCGGCCGCTGCCGTGTAGGTTGTGGGAACCGGACCCACGTGAGGTGTCGCCGAGCGGCTGCCGTCGCCGTCGCGCTCGTGGAGTTGGGAGGAGGGGGGGGGCGGAAAGAGAGAGGGAGGCGGGTGTTTGCGGGGGGCGGGGAGAGGCCCCTTTTCGCGGCCGGGATGCGCCAAGCGACAAAGGTACGGGCGGCTCGAGGGGCGGGTGGGGGGCGGGGTCCGTGTGTTTTGTTTCCCCTTCTCTTCACGCCCCCCCTCCCCATATTCTCCTCAGAGGTGAGGGGGCCGAGCAGGTTCGCAGGGGGTCGTGCCTGAGGGTGGGGGGAGGCTATCTGGCCTAGTCAGCCCCCCTGACCTGAGGCGCGGGGGGGGGGGGGCGGCCTCCTACTGGAAACCTTTCGATTCCTTCCTCATAACGGTGGTGTCTTTTTGCGGGCGGGTGGGCTCCCCCCCTTTTTTTTTTAGTTTGGAAAGAAGGTGGACCAGACGACGTGATAAGTTTTTATGCATGGCCGGAAAAGCTTTCCTTTCTCCCTCCCCCGTCGCCGTGCCCCCCCCCCCCGAGTGTGTGGAAGGACTCTTTTGTCTTCTGACTGCACGCCCTTGGGTCATCACGTTTGTCGTTGCAAGGGACCACGAGGGCCATCCAGCCAAACCCGCTGCAATGCAGGAGTCTTCTCTTTTTGCCCAAGGTGGGGCTGGATAGCTCCATCACTAGAGCGTGAGGCTTTTGGTCGTGGGATCGAGCCCTGTGTTGGGTAAAAGATTCCTGCGTGGCAAGGGGTTGGACTTGATGACCCTCGGGGTCACTTCCAACTCTCACGGTTTTATGGTTCTCTGGTTCTAAGAGTCTCATGCTCTACCAGTTGAGATTGTTATTATTATTACTTTCAATAATAATAATAATAATAATAATAATAATAATAATAGAAGAACCTGAGGCTATCCAGTCTCAAGATAAAAGAAAGCTCTTCTGCACACACAGGGGCATAGTTAACCCTGGAATTCACTTCCGTGGGAGGTAATGGTGACCCCAACATGGCTTTAAAAGACGATAAGGCAGAGTCATGATGGGGTGGGATAAGCCTACTGGCCAACCATGGCTGTGTTCTACTTCCCCTTCCAGAGGCAGCATGTCCCTCAGTGACATTTGCTGGGAGTAGCAAATGGGGAGAGTTGCTGTTGCAGCTGCGTTATGTCTTCAGGCTTCCCCATAGGGGCATCTGATTGGCTGCTGGGAGACCAGGATGCTGGGCTAGATGAACCAATAGCCTGATCCAGAATGGCTCTTATGTGTGGGAACTGGCCTTCTTGGGGAGGGGTCAGGCTAGAGTAGAGAGGGTGGGTGCCTTGCTGCAAGGTCATCCTTCAAGAGCAGCCTTTCTCAAATTTGGGCCCCCAGATGTTGTTGGACTACAACTCTCATCATCCCTGACTACTGGTCCTGGTTGCTAGGAATGATGGGAGTTATAGTCCAACATCGTTGGGGGACCCAAGCTTGAGAAAGGATGTTCAAGAGGGTGCAGCACTTCTCTTTTTGCAAAGCAGTTGAGGTTTTCCCATGGGAAGGGGGCCGTTGAGATGTGTCTGGGAATTTGCTGTTGCTAAGCAAGTGGGTGCATTTCTTTAGTGCTACTCCTGCGACAAAAATGTTTTGTGATTTTGCTGGCTCTTCATTAGAGAGAATGGGAACAGTTAAAGGTCGAGTGGCAGCAGAAACTAATCATATGGTGAGAGAGAGGAAAAGATGTGGAAATAATGTTTATATACTACACATCAAAATATAAGACATTCAAGAGAATATAATAATATAGATAATAATAAAAGATAACTACCCCCAAGTGTTGACAACCTACTTATTTATATTTGAGACGAGGGGAGATGGAATATTAAATGAGGGGTGACTATGAGGCAATATGCTTATGTGTGCCTAGACACCTGGTAGGTGAGAATGTGG
Source organism: Podarcis tiliguerta (assembly GCF_965153285.1). Taxonomy (NCBI): domain Eukaryota; kingdom Metazoa; phylum Chordata; class Lepidosauria; order Squamata; family Lacertidae; genus Podarcis; species Podarcis tiliguerta. Next base: position 8,652,552 of record NC_139538.1, on the reverse strand, counting down.
ATTAAGACGCTAAGTCAAAGGATTCACAGGGAAGGTGAGCTTTCGGGAAGATCCTGAAGAGAGAGCGAGTACTATGAGCATGCAGGGAGATTGATGCTATGAAGCATTGTATAGTGCACAGCAAGGACTATAGGGTTCATAGATTTATAGGGTAAAGGAGTGTATGAAGGGATGTGGGACTGAATTCCTGTATTCTGGTTTTCTTTTTTATGCATGAGATAAACAAAAAAGCTTTCCTGCATAGTTTCACCAAAGGCAGAGATGTTTTGCTCGTGCGCACTGCAAGGGAAACAGCTGAGTATGTCCTCAGATACTTGCAAACATTTATGTCCTCAGGTGTATTCAAGCATTTGTGCTTTTATTCAAAGAAATGCTAGAAACAATACCTTTATCCCTGGCTCATAAAACTAGTACTTGAGGTTATCAGTAGGATACTCAGGACAGACAGTGAATTTTTCCACACATAATTTTAGGCAATTGGGCTGCCAAGAGCTACTGTGGTGGCTGCTAGTTTAGATGGCTTTAAAGGGGATTAGAGAGCCTTATTTTCCATAAATTGTATTTCTGGTTACTGGTCATGATGGCTGTATGAAGTCATCAGATTCAGAGACACTCTGCCATTGAATACCACTTGTTGGGGAGTGGCAATGTGAGAGGACTGTTGCCTCCATGCCCTAGTGGTGGACTTCAGAGGCATCTAGGTGGCTCCTTGGGAAATGGAATGCTAGAACAGTGTTAGAAACTGAGATATGAAAGCTAGGAGCTAAACGGCACTTTAAACCCAGGTTAAGGGCTCAACAATGGAATGTCTAGGCGTGCTTTTTTATAACAAGAATACAAAGCTGAGAATGAACTGCAACTGAAATATTATGTTCATTTTTCACATGGTCTAGTCCTTCCCCTGCCCAGCCCCCTGATATTCTTAAGAGGGTCTCTTCTCCAGTCTTCAGAGAGTAGCTGGAAGTGAGGAGGCAGAAAAAGGTCGTCCTCTCCTTCCACTCTGCAGTTTAAATCTGAAATCTCAGGCACAGTACTGCATCCAGAGCTCAGAAACTACTCACACTAATGAAATTCCCTGTTGTAAAATGCTCCTAGAACAATGGGAGTTTTGAACACTCTGCTGGAATACATGGACCTTTGATTTAATCCAGCACAGTTTTTCTTATGTCCAAACTCGTTTATCTGAAGTTTGCATCAATGAAAGTTTACTCTGTGTAGAGTTGCAAAGCACCCCAAGGGTCATCTAGCTCACCCCCCTGCAATTCAGGAACCCTGCCTGCAGCCATCTGTGCATGGGCTCAAACCACCAACCTTCTAGTTAACAGCCAGCTGCACTGTCCCATTGTGCCACAAGTGGCTTGGTAATGTCTCTTTGACCATTCCCAGGGTAAAGAGCCTGGTCATAGGTGGGCAGAGCTGGGTTCTTATGAATATTCATGCTGTTTGTACTGAATATACACTAATACCTTCAAGAAGTATTTAGACATGAGCAGAGCAGGGAGCAATTATCTGTTGGCATTATATGCAGTATAAAAACAACAGTTATAATCTCAGTGACCCCTTTGTGCCTTAGTCTTGGTGGAATTCTAGAAAGTGTAGTGAGTTCAGTAGTCATAACCTAATTCATACTGAAGCAAAAGGCAAATTCTACATAATACCTGTCACGGTTTCTTCAGAATTGGATAGAAACGCTACATTTGGCTAAAGTAGCATATATTCAACTCATGTTTGTGTCATAATGTATAATTCCAAAAAGGCCTTACTATTTTTGTAGCTTCTGTTGAGGAATTCTAACTTGGCTCGGAACACCTCTAGATCCTTGTTGATTCATTAAAAGCTTTCGTTGCGCAACGCAAGGTGTTTAATTGGCTTCATAATCTTTACTTGTGCAAGCTGTTCTATGCCTGGCCAGACTACTTGTCCGTGTTGCCCAATATTGTCTACTCTTGACTGGCGGTGGCTCTCCTTGGCATCCAGAAGAGGTCTTTCCATAATCTCATATATATATATGAAGTACTTATAAGCATTCTTAAATTTGTGAAGTGTGTATTATAATTCAGATGTGCTTTGTTTATTGATATGTCACAGCAAGCCTGTGAGTTTTAAGCAATTCTTGATTAAACTAGAGAGAACAGGAAGTTTCAAAGCAACATTTGCAAGATAATATGCAGAAATAATAACGGCATCAATAATGAAGTGCTTGTTGTTGTTGTTTAGTTATGTCCAACTCTTCATGACCCCCTGGACCAGAGCACTCCAGGCATTCCTGTCTTCCATTGCCTCCCATAGTTTGGTCAAACTCATGCTGGTAGCTTCGAGAACACTGTCCCAATGTCTCGTCCTCTGTCGTCCCCTTCTCCTTGTGCCCTCCATCTTTCCCAACAGGATCTTTTCCAGCGAGTCTTCTCTTCTCATGAGGTGGCCAAAGTACTGGAGCCTCAGCTTCAGGATCTGTCCTTCCAGTGAGCACTCAGGGCTGATTTCCTTCAGAATGGATAGGTTTGATTTTCTTGCAGTCCATGGGACTCTCAAGAATCTCCTCCAGCACCATAATTCAAAAACGTCAATTCTTCGGCGATCAGCCTTTTTTATGGAGTGCTACTTTTTTTCAAGTGACCTGCAGTTCTGTGCATTCTTGGAAATATTTTTTTCTGAAATGGAGGAGTGGGTTCTTCTGAGTAAATTTGTATAGGATTGGGATGTATGGGAAGTACAGAAAATCAGTTGAGTGACTTGGGCTGGAAAGGAATGAGACATACAGAGTCCCTGCATTCCAGGGTGCCCTAGGCCTATTTATACAGATTATTGGAGGAGGGCAGAACAAGATTTGGGATCTTGCTAGTTTTAAGGTGTTTGGACAGTCTTGGTTCTGCTTTTCTGTATTTCCCTCCTGTTACAGGCCTCCTAGTTTCTTATTTGAAAAATCTAAAGGACAAGAGTTATAAAGTTGTTTTGCAGACCATTATCGGTGTTGGTATGAGAACTTAACACCTTTCAAGGCCATGAGCAGCGATAAACTACATGGCAGTGCATCTGTGGTGGAGATGATGCAGGTGGGAAGAAGACAAAGCTGATGCAAGTTGTTCTTCCTGACTCCATAATCTGAGGCCTAACATGTAATTACAAGTCAGATTCATCTGACTTCAGGGATGTATCTAGTTTACACAATAAAGACTGCTGAAAGAGCCTGGCAAAATGAAACTATTTAGGTGTGAATAACTAGATCTTCAGCAATTTGGAACTTGGGCCGGAGTCCTATACTTTGATGATCATGCTTTTCAAGGTACAGGAGAAAGGAGTGCGAAACTGAGGAGGAGAAGGAACAGATTGGGAAAATGGGGATAGTAGCTTCTATTGAGCATCCTTGAATGCAGCACCCAAGCGTATTGTAAACAAATCTTTATTGGGGGAAAATATACTTTATATAAAATAACTTTTAGTGTTGGGAACTTGGTGCAGAAGGACAAGAGTGCATAGTGCTTCGCCAGCAGAGATTGGTTCAGCAAGAAGTACACTACCAGTTTTGCAAAGTACCGTATTTTTCGCTCTATAAGACATACTTTTCCCTCGTAAAAAGTAAGGAGAAATGTGTGTGCGTCTTATGGAGCAAATGCAGGCTGCACAGCTATCCCAGAAGCCAGAACAGCAAGTTCTGCTGTTCTGGCTTCTGGGATTCAGAATATTTTTTCTCTTGTTTTCCTCCTCCAAATCTAGGTGCGTCTTATGCTCTGGTGCATCTTATGGAGCTAAAAATACGGTAAGTTCACTGTGAATACCATGAAGATCTGCAGAAATTCTCTTGCTGATGCAGTGAACAAAATAACAAAGCAGTATGAGGTGTCTTCAGTTATTTAGGGTGGGATAATAACATGCAGCGCCCCTCTGACCCCAAAATGTTTGTGTGACTATAGAGTAGTCCTCCCCAACCCGTTTATATTCTGTATGTTAAAACCTCTTTCCTCCTCTGTGTGCAGTGTTACATACTTGAATATGTTTTAGTATTTAAACCCATTTTGATTGTTTTTGGATTGAATCGGGATTTCCCTATGGCAATGGTTATTGTAGAGGAAGGATGAAAAAAATTACCCACCTGCTGTGCCAGTCAGAAATAATATTTTTTCAGTCCGTTTTTTACTAGCAGTCTTACTTGTGCCAAGCGTTGCATGGGAATTTTAAGACACCCCCCCCAAAAAAAAATCAGTTCAGTTTTGAAAGGTTTAGCTTACGTTACCATCATGATTCAAAGCGGTCTCCAAATATATCAGAGCATGGATAAAAACCTACCCATTAATTTTGGGAAGAGTCATGCAAAATTTGGTTAAAAGATGTCCAAATTAGTAGCAAACAAAATTTCCCAAATATGTGTTAGATTATGTTGATTATCCTCTTTAGGAAGTTCTGCTGCACATATACTTGTTTCAGTACTTTCTCATTTTCACGATGATTAAACTACTTAAAGTAGCAAAAATCGCTGATTAGCAACTGTTTTCTGGTCACATCTTTCCAGTTTGCCTCCTGGCACTGAGTAAGTTGTCCACTTCTGCTTTTGGAGTTTGCCTTTGTTGCTTTTGTCACTTGCCAATGATGCGGTCAGCCCTTAAATGTTGGTACTAGAATAAAATGTCTTGTTTGCAGTGACGTCTTGTGCAGCACGTACAAGTCTCCTAAAAACAAAACACTGATGTGATATAGTTTTAACTTTTAAATGTGTAAAATGAATTGATTTTGTGCAGTTCATGGTGTCAGCTAGAACTCCTGATGCTCTGCCCTTCTGTGGAAAGTATATTGAGGCTTTTGTTGTCATGAAAGCTTCTAAAAAAAGAAAGAAAAAAGTGTGGACAAAACTCTAGGAAGGTTTCAGCAGCCTCTTTGAATGTGCAGAACTTTCCATGCATAAGATTTTCTGCTGCTCAGTGTTGTCTGAGCAGTGAAAACAGAGGCTAATGAGTTGAACTTTCTGTTCTGTTTGTGCTTCTATCTTCATGCTTTGTTGTGGTTTTTGGTACTGGCATGGGAATGGGAGAAAGAGCAGCAGCAAGCCATTTTAATGTTAATAGTAATTGCATACTCAGAACCCTTTTTCCCACCCCTAAGCAGAGTTAGACAAAACAATGCCCTTTTCCAGATATTGTTCGACTCCAGTGCCTGTTGTTCTTGGCTATTGGCTATACCGGCTGCACCTGTTGGGAGTTGAGAATCTAAAGCAACCAGACAGGCATGTTAGAAAATGGGATGGAAAGCTGTTCACCACATGGCTCCTGGAACCTGGGTTATATGTGCAAAAACAGAATGGCTAGTTGCCCCCCCCCCCAATGTAGCAGCACTCTCTATTTATTTTTTTGTAAAGAATTTATTTGGTTCCTTTTGCAATTAGTGGTATTTGGAGGGTTGTAACCAGCCATAGCAAAACAGGTTATACAGAGAGGACAGTAACACACAGTGAAATTCATGACTGAGTGGAGATTTGAACCCGGGTCTTCTAGGTCCTAGTCCTACAGAGTCCAGTGTTAGAAACTTAAGATATATAAGGTAGGGGCCAAATGGCTTCTTGAACCAACGTTTCAGTCACCAAAACGGAATGCCTAGTCTTCTTTTGCAAATGATGGACAGACTGTGATTGATTCTCAGTTAAACATCTGGATAGTTCAGATGACAGCCTTGAGCTAGGTTAGGAACTTTGAGAACTTAAAGAAGAAAAGTCACTTAATCCAGGGACAGTCCACACACATATATATTGGCCTATTCTTCCCTCTCTTTCTTAATGGTGACACTGACCATTCATAACGTAATAATATTCTTCACAACTGTGAGCAGGGCGGTGGGGTAATCGAAGAGAAGCTACACCAATTAGCTATAATATGTTCACTGCTCCTGCTCAGTGTGCACAGAAAAAGCATTTTGGCTCCTGAAATTCATTCTGATTGTTCAGATAAAATATAACTTGATAGAATTCTACAGGATGGGGTAGAAGTGTGTGAAAACAGTCAGAATCCAATGATTTCCAGAAATGTACCTCCAGATGGTGGAGATGCCAGGCTCTTTTGTTGCCTATAAGAGGGCTATTATCCTGCCTATGTACTGTCTTATGGTTCTTGTTCTCAGTTTGGTTCTGCAGCAATATACAGTATAGTCATGATGCCTATATACTCCCTCCAGGTTCAGACAATATGCCTCTGAATACCAGCTGCTGGGGAACAGCTGTGAGAGAAGGCAGTTTTATCAACGTTCTACTTTTGGTTTTCCCATATGCTTCCCATATGCTTTTGGTTTCTCACTGTGGGAAGTGGGATGCTGAACTAGGCAGGTGTCTGGTCTGATCCAGCATGGCTCTTACATTCTGACATCTAATGCTCCTAATTTTGCCACACCGACTCCTGAAGAGAGGCCCTAGCTGCACCGATTTTTAAGAGCACATGTCAAGTGACGGATCACATTAAGTTTCATTGCATGGCAACCTTGAAAGGTAGCTTATTTGAGCCTGGGAAAATATATCTAGGTGAGCGGCAATAAGTTGCTTCTTGGGTATTCAGAAGGATATGTGGGCTGCTGAGCACCACTGCCTTTGCCCTTGGCTTTTCCTTCCTTCCTCCCTTCCTCCCTTCCTTCCTCTTGCTCTCAAGTGTGCAACAGAAACTATTTTTGATCCTCTCTTGCACTTTCATCAGCAGCTGCACATTTCGAAAAGCACTGGGTACTCTCCAAATGTACTTTTCATCTCACTTCAGAGATGCTTAAAGGATTACTTTTTCACCGTTTCTATTCAGCGAGCCACCTGCCTTCTTTCCAATCGAGCCTCGTCAGCAAGCAGGCATTGACAGTTCCTGAAAGTATGACTCTCATTCTTCCTGTAGTCTGTTAAGCTTCCCTCCCTTGCTTTTCTGTTACCTTCCCCTTATTTCCTTCCTTCAACTTTGTTCTGACTTTTGTTGTATTGAGCTATGCACTAATCAACATACACTTCTCCTCAAGAGGTCCTCTTTACTGGTTGCCGATTGCTCCTGTGTCTAACTGTAACAGAATAAGCTTTCACTGTTCATGCTCTTGCATTACACATCACCATGGCAGGGGGGTTGGACTGGCGGAGACTTGAAGGAAAGGTCTGTAAAGGACCCTGGCAGTATAAAGCCAAGGTAAAATAAAGTGGCCAAGAATAAACAATTTGGGTCACAGGGAAGGGCTGAAGTTTCCACTGTCACATCAAACTACTATCTACTTCCTGGCAGAACTGCTAGTTCTGCTTTTGTCTCCCTTATGGTGGACAAAAGCGTGACATAGTTCTTGGAAGCACAGTACTTGTCCAAGTGTTGGCATGTTTGGGGGATCTTTTCCAGGGTGTTATAGAGCCCTTTATGCATCCTAATCCCTCGTGAACGGCACCCTGTCACATTGCCCTGAAGAGTAGAGTCATTTCTCTTTGCCCAGGCTGCATGTGCAATTTGGAAACCTGATCTTTCAGGAGTTCCAAATTTCACAGGGGACCCAACTGTCTTCTCCCTTTTGCAGACGTTTGCCTCCAATATATGAATGGAGATGAGGACTGCAAGGTGAGGCAGAGCTAGCTTGTTGGTCCGCACTCTTCCTTCCACAGATCTAATGTTGTGGGGGTATCAGAACACACAAATAATGCTCAGATTAAGGAGCAAAGTAAACTGAAGGCACTAAATGGGATTTTTCCAGCCTTGCTCACAATGTGTATTTGCAGCTTTATAGTGATTTTTATTTTAAAAAATTGCGTAAAGTTTATATCTGCAAATTCTAAATACAGTTCTTCAATAAATAAACTTAATAGGTAAACCTGTGCACTAATAACTAATTAAATACAGCAATTCTTGCAAATCTTTAAATATACTAATTAATTACTTGAAAAGAATAACAGAAATCCAATTCTTTTCAAAAGCACATTTTAATTTTAATTGGGCTATTTAAGCAGACTGTAATTTTCAATCTAGCTCCTTTGCTCTGTAGTTGATGCTTCCTAATTTTGTTTATTTGTTAGCTCTTTTCTGAACCACCTGTATAGTTTAATTAAAAAAACAAAAATGAGATCCAACACAATCTCATGTCCTGTTATTCTTATTAAGGTCTCTCCCCCCCCTTTTTTTCTTTGAAAATTGCCATGTCCACCACATATGACAATTTCTGTTCTTTTTTCTGACTGCTTCCTAATTCTGTTTAGCATACTTGGGTTGTCTTCTCTTTTTTAAAATAATAATAATAATAATAATAATAATAATAATAATACCAGTTACAAATAGCCTGCAACACTGTGCAGTTTTTCACTGTGCTGAAAAAAATAAGACAGTTCAAACTGGCTATGGGTGAGGTTATACACTACATAATAAGTATTTATATGGTGTTGCCTTTCACAACCTGGTGCTCTCTAGAAGGTTTGGATCACAGCTCCCAGTTCAGCTGGCTCAGTCTGATGGAAGTTGTTCCCTCCAGATGGGGAAGGCTGGAATAATGCCGCAGGTGTTGGAAACACTTCACAAACAATTTCTCAGTAACCCTGCAAGATAGGCTAGCATTGCTGCCATATTGAGATGGGGCCATGACCCTGAGCTTAGTGGCATTTTGAGGACATCTGCTCCTGGAATGAGAAACTGTCCTGTATTCCTAGCCACTGCTCTCCCACCAGATCTTAAAGGAAAAGTAGCTTATTTCCCAACATGCCTTTCTCATTTTCCCCCATAACCTCTTGCCTTCCTGGCAGCACAGTAGACATCTGGTTCATAGCTGTCAACTTTTCCCTTGTGAGGAATCCTATTTGGAATAAGGGAATTTCCCTTAAAAAAAGTGAAACGTTGACAGCTATGATCTGGTTTGCAAAGGGATGCAAATACACATGCAGAATTGGGGGCACATTGGGGACTGGAGGAATAAGGAGTGGCTCAACAAATTGGGGCGGAAGTCACAATTTGAACCATGTCAGGTGTAGCTAGGGTGAAATGGGCATCTTTAACACAGATCAGTAAGCAGGAGAGATCTTGAGTTCTTCTGCATTGCACCGATGAGCAACGGTGTGGTTGCCTCTGGTCCAATCAAACAGCAAGTTTTTAATGACCAGGAAAGAAGCCATAGTCCCTGGTATGTCTTCAGTCTCCCTCAGGAAACTTAACTTGCTGCATGCAAAAAACGGGTTCTGAACAGTTTGTGTTGCTGGAGGGCTTTGAATGATGGAACTTTTTAAGTGTTCTGTGGTGTAACTTGTTTCTTTCTTGTGTTTCCATTGCTGTTGCAGCTGCACTTCGAGATCATAATGCAGCAGAAAAATGAAAGAGCATAGGAGAAAAATACAGCGGAGAAGTCGGTTGCTGGCCGGTTATCGAAAATGGACGGTGGGATTTTGGGGGCTGAAGCAGTACTGCTTCCAAAGGAACCGTCTTTCTCTACTTAAAGGAGGGAGGCAAGGCACTGGGACACCTGTGAGCCTGAAACAAACGAAGCCCTGCAGAAGCAAGAGTCTTTGGCTCCAGAGGAAGTGGGCTCCTGAAGTGTTCCTAAATGCAACCCCCCAGCAAGCTGTACCTTTTGAAAACTGCACCTTTCCACAAAACATACACAGAGGCTTCTTTCCTTGGTGCAAAAGTGGAGGACCTGTTACAGTGGCAGAGGAGCTGGGCGGCACATTCTTTCAGAGCGAAGAACTTCTGAATAAATTTTGCAGTTTAACGGTTGACTCAAAGCCTTCTCAAAGCAAGCAGCACAGCACCGAGACCAGCAGTACTACCTTCCTGGCAAAAGAGGATGGTCTTGCTCGGAAGGTGGGCGAGAGCAATAACAGTGGCGTTGAGGTTCTGAACAACTCCAGCAGGAAGTGCTGCTGCCAAGGCCTGGAGCAAAATGGAACTTGTGACCTCCTGACTATTAGGAGGAGGCCTAGATTTAAAAGGTGTACTTTAAAAAACAGATCTCTATTTATGATGTATAAGAAACTTTCTGCGGTCAAGTTTTGGATTAGAATCGCGAAATCTCGTCCCAGGTTTTGGAGAGGCAAGACGTGCAAGTTGAGCATAAGGAGGCCGAGCTGGGTGGAGAAAGTAAGCAGAGATTGGCAAGAAGACCTCCGCCGAGGAGTTTCTGGGACCTTGCTTCCCTCTTGGAAACTGAAAAGTCCATCTCCCTGGAACCTGTTCAGCTTGTCAGATATGAACAGTCATATGCCAGGACCATTGATTGAGGAGAGTCAAACACACCTGCCCGACGCCTGCCTCACCCAGGGCACACGCTTGCCGTGCAGGGAGCTCCATTACAAGGAACTTGCGCCCAGAGACCAAAATGGCATCGCTGAGCCCTGCGTGCCGGAGTTGCGCGGAGCAGAAGCGGCATGTGGAGCACAGCCTACTCACAAGGAGGAAGCGCGGAAGGCACCCGCACTGGACAGCTGCCCTGATAGTTTCGTCTCCGTGACGGAGAAAGAAAGCTCGGTTTTAGGTCCAGGAGATGGAGGAACGAATCAGTTTACGGGTGCCGGCGAGACAGTGCTGGGGCCCTCCAGGGCAGATTTGGGCACAAACGATGGCTTTGCTAATGGGCCTTCTTCCGTGGAGCTGGCACAAAATGAGGACAGTGGTCAGATGGAGGTGGAAGGGCCCATAAGCATGGACGTATTTGGCGCAGAGCTCTTAGATCACCCGTACTGTAAAAGCCCTCATGATGAGCCTCTGAGAGGAAGCACAGGACAGAAATCAGGGACCCAAAAGAGTGGGAAAAGAAGCAGCCAGAGAGCTTCTTGCGTCAGTGACGAGCAGTTGGCTGTGTGGCTTTGTGGTATATAGCAACACTCTCTTAATGCTTATTGGTGGTTTTGTTTATTTATGCTATGAATCTGGGTGTTGTCCCTGTAGATTATAATGACATTTTATGCACTATTGTACTTCTTGCTATATTTATTGTGGGTTTGAGATTAGGATGTTGCACACACAGCAGTTCAGCTGGCCTGTCCTTGTCGTTCTTGTGATCCTCCAAGCCACATACTGTGGCTTTTGCAGGAATGCAGCGAAGCCCTGGCTTTTGCTTGCCTGCCTGGGATTGCAAGAGCCGCAGTCTTAGTACCTGATGGACCTTAGTAATGGCTGCTGGACTGTTTTAAGCTTGATGGGTTACAGATTGTACAGGCCTGCCCTTTGATAGCGCAGTTGTATGATAAACCAGTGGGTTGCAATCACAGTGCATTGGTGGTGGTGTTTCATTTGATGGGCTTGTTATGGGACGAAATTGAGACTGGCGCAATTGGGGGTTGGAGCCAAAATCAAGAGGCAGTTTAACTTCAGAACGCTTTGCCTGTTTATTGTGGCCCCAGATACTTAGGAGAACCCAGACTGGAGGCTTAATCTCAATACATGCTAGAGTTGCCCATCTTCCATATTGAAATAAAAATCTGAGTGCTTAATGGAATGGGTAATGAAAGGAGTGAAGCTACTTGCTGACTGTGAGCTCAGTAGATCCGTATCCCCTGTACTCACCTCTTGGCAGCCCAGTGTAGATTGGGCTGTTGGTGTGTCCTAAGTGGTATCCATCTGGCACAGGCCAATTCCATTCTGGAATGCAGGGGTGATTGAGTCCTTGGCTTGTAGCAATTCCTGCTAGAAATGTTCTATGGTGTCGGTGGTTGCTTGGCGTGTACAATGGGTTTAAAAATATTTCTCCTTGTCACAAAGTAAGTAGAGGGTGCCCACAATTTTGAAACAGATTTGGTGTGCATTCCCATGACTCTATTTTCTGAACATCTAATTGATTTGGGTTGATTGCAGTCAGGGCCACTATAGCACCTGTCCTGCATTCAGACCCCGGAAGGTTCATTTTTGCGCTTCTGTTGGCTTCTTCCCCTCCCTGCAATTATCCCCAACTGGTCTTTCAAAATTGAAGATGTTAAGTTTTTAGAAACGCAGCCTGATTGCTGCCGTCTAAAGGGCTGTGTATTCCACATTTATTTTTTGTCCATCTCTGCCTCAGCGTAACGGTATGTGAACAGAACCACAATTTCATCCAGATGTTAGGGGTACGTATCTCTTCTCCCAGGCCATGTAATGTAAATTGATGATGTGCTGATTGGAAACTCTTTCATCTGCCTAGAAATGCTATACACCAAAGGTGCAATTAATTAAGCACTACAGCTGTGTGACACGCCCCAACCCCCAATTTGTTTCACTTAGGCTGCAGGAAGCCTCATATCTGGGCAGAGATTGTAGCATGCTTCTCTTTTGGATTGGATTTAGGATCACAAGTACCGCGCTTATCAGGTTTATTTTAGGCAAGCCCTAGAAACCATTTTATGCTTCTTGCTCTCTAGGAGGGACTAGGGTGGGTGCTAAGCCCTTCATGAGCGCATGCTCGCTCTCCCTCACAGTACTATAGAGACACTGGCTCTGCATATGTCTATCCTCATTTGAACAGGGGTCCAAGTCTGGGACTTGTCATTGCATCATTGTCAACCTTGTACGTCAATTTTGTACTGTTCCCATTCTGACTTGAAAATGGGTCGTAGAAACTCAACCATAGAAATAAGTCATCTGATTCCTATGCAACTGCTGCTCCTATGCATACTTTTTCTTCTTCAAAAAACCCCCTCTCTCTATTTATAAGGATTCCTAGATGAAGTAATGAAGAAATATGGCAGTCTAATTCCACTCTGTGAAAAGGATGTTATGGGAAGATTAAAGGAAGTCTTTAATGAAGACTTCTCCTATAGGTTAGTAGCTATCTCTTAATTCTTCGCTCTGCTGATTCACTTTCCGGATTCCACTGGCTCCCTATGGCTATGCAGAGCTGCATATCAAATGTGCTGGGATAACTTCGCATTGTCTTATCTCTTTCTCGGCTGCCTGTTCCAGAAAGCCATTCATCACCAAGGAAATCATGAAGTATCAGACGAGGCATCCCAAATCTTCCACTTGCAATTTCCGAGTCTTCTATAACAAGCACATGCTGGATATGGATGATTTGACAACGTTGGATGGTCAGAACTGGCTAAACGATCAGGTGAGAGCAATTGCAGATTCTGCTGCTTAAAATGGTGCTTTCAGTCACACCATCATGGTACTGTTGCCTTGCTTCCAGGTTGAAGGGACGTTGGGTTTTCTTTGGAGCAGGGTGCAAAACATTAACCTGCTTCTATACTGCCTTCATGGATCTTGGCCTTATTGGGGGAAATGAGTTCTAGAGTTTAGAAAAGGCAAGGGTTATCCAGTAGAGGCGTCTGCAATGTGAGAATTCCCTGATCTTCAGTAACGTCTGTTAAAACTTACATCCAAGGTCATCTTTTTTAAAAAAAACTTTTAAAAACACATTTATTCAAAAGTCTCTCCTACCCAGTTAGCATACTGCTGGAAGGGTGTGTGATTTGGGAGTGAAGGAACCATTCAGGTCACTATTAATATAATTGATTGGTGCGTGCTTTTGTGTGTACATTCAAGGGTGTTCCTAGGTCCATATTTGTCACCAGAAGTTCAGGTGATCTCTCCAGTGAGAAGCACCAATCATCAGCTTACATGGATATACCAATAACCCCTTTCCTGAACAGGGTTGGCTTGGCCACTGTCATGTGTGCATTACTTGACCTCATGACTGGTTGGTCCTATCTGTTCCGGAGCCCCTTTCACATCCAGAAGCAAACGATTCACCACTTCCGTGCATGCACGTGACGTCATTTTGACCGTCTGCGCATGCACGAGTGGCAAAACCCAGAAGTAATGCGCTCCATTACTTCTGGGTTGCCGCGGCACGCAACCCGAAAATACTTATCCCAAAGCTACTTCAACCCGAGGTATGACTGTATTATGGAATGCCCTTTCGTGGGGGAGATAAACCAGTGGATCTCTGAGTTGAGTATGAGGAAGTTAAGACAGGATAACCTCTCAGCTTCGTTGGAGTTCATCCTAGTAGACCTTGTTATGGAATTGCCCCCTTAATCTGGTTCTGGGTTCAAATTGGTTAGATTGCTATGGTATAAGTAAGTGGCTTGATTTGTACAGAACTAGACTGTCTAATTAGAATTGGAATGCTGGGTTTGAGACATGTAATCCAGGCTAGGATTAGTGCATCCTTCAAAATTTGCATTCTTACTTAGCGGAATGAGAAAATGAAGCTTGCAAAGATGGTTGACTGCAACAGGAGAATAAGACAAAATTGTAAAGCAAATAACCATGACTGCTTCCTTCTCATACTTGTCTGCTACATTCAGTGGTGATTCGCATCGCTGCCTAAAAATGAGATTTGAAAATTCTCTAAGACAAGATGTGAGCATGGAACTTGCTCTGTCTGTCGGTCTAGGGGGAAAAAATATTTACATCCTATCTTGTGTGGTCAGGTCTAGATTCCTGTTATACCAAATGCTTTTGCATATTTGTGGAAATCTGTATACAATGTAAAATAGTAGCCTCTTTCTGGATTGAGAAGAGAATTTCTGCTTCACAAAGGACTCTGCCCATCTGCTGCATATCAAGCCAGTAAGTAATGTGTCCAGCCTTTGAAATGTGCCAGACGCACTTTGCACCTGGCTATCGGCCACCTGTGACCAAGTGAAGATGCCCGGGTGCCAGGATGGTGCCTGACTTCTCCACCTTCTGGAGGTGCATGCCTGGGGATCCTTGGATCTTGACTGTTTTCACACACTAGCAACACATCCTGTAAAATTTTATCCATTATATTTTATCTGTACAATCAGAATGAATTTCAGAAACCAAAAACTTGCATTGAAAAATATGACTTTCGAGCTGTCTGGCTCAAAAATGGCAACCAGGCATTCTTTTTTTTGCAGCTGTAATCCTGGTTTAAGGAAGCATTTGGTGCCTAGCTTATATATCTGAGTTTCTAACACTGCATGTGTCAAACCTGTTACAATACACCCACAAAGTCATTTCCCTCAATGCCAGGGTGTAACTCCAGGTCAAAAAGTGTCCCTTTATCTCCTTGGATACATACAAATATGTTAATCTTCAGATGAGCTACCTGACTTAATGAAGAAAGGCTCAATTAACTCACAGTTTTCTCAGGTCTGGCTCTCTGAGCTTCATAGAGGTAAAGCTGTGCATATTATATCTGGTCATTCTAAGAATTACTGTGCAACTTTAAGAATTGTTGTGTGGGTTTGCTTTATTCGTTGGTCTTCCCTCTTCCCCCCAGGCTGCTTTTGTGTTGTGCATTTAGATTGTAAGCCTGTAAGTAAGTTTGTACTAATCATATGTAAGCCACTCTGGGAGCCCCTTTGGTTGAAAAGCAAAGTAAAAATGCTTTAGGTAAAATAAATGAAGGACATAGCAGCATTGTAAACTTATTCCTGAACACATTGTCCGTGTGAATGTAATTGGAGGAAGAAGGACCTCCTCTGCCATAGAGAACAGAGCCATGTTTCCCTTATTTTTTGGTGGAAAAATGTTGGGAGTACACTGGTACAAAACGAACATGTGCATCTTTTTTTAAAGAGCAGAAATCACACCTCTTGCAAGATGGAGTGAGCTGCCATTTGGGGCAGTCTCTGTTTTAAATCTGACACTGTGGGTGGGTGGGATTCCAGTCCTCACGGTTGCAATCTTGTATGTGTGGGGGCAGTAGCTGCTGCAATCTCAGAAGCTGAAAAGGTGGCAAAATAAACCTGCAGAGAATAAGACTTTCAGTCTCCAGTGTAACTCATTGCTACTAGCAAAAACAGAGTAAATTGATTCATTCTAAATTGTTCAGGTTGCAGAATTCAGCTTTCTTTGTTGTTGGATTGTGCAGAATCTATTTTCAAATGTGCAGTATATGTATCCTGGCTTCTAGCAATGCATTCAGAGAATGACCAGATACATTGAGCATTGCAGAGGAGCAATTCACAAATATAATGTGATTTTCCTCCCTAATAAAGTTTCAACTTTCTTCTTCTCTAAATTCTTTCAGATTATCAACATGTATGGCGAGCTAATAATGGACGCAGTCCCTGACAAGGTGAGCTTCTTTTACTTGGTTCTGTATTATGCAACAGTAGATCAATTGGATAGGGGGGAAAAGGTGGCTTAAAAGTATTAGTCCTAAGGGAAAACGGAGAGGGGCAATTATGGGGGCAGTTATTCCTAGCTTTGCGCAGGGGGAGGGAGTAGTCAATCCTTTAATCTGCTGGCTGTTTATTTACATACATATGAATTCCACTCTACAGCACACACTGGCTATGTATGGACATTCGTCTACTATTATTTAATTTATATATTGCTTACACACCAAAATTTCATGTAAGCAGTTTACAACTGTAAATCAACACATAACCAAGAGACACAATAACAAATCCACTGGAGTATTAAAACACCCTTAATTAAAATATGCAATAAAACAAGCATATCAAAACAGTTAAAATAATAAAATTGGACCTTCAGAATCACACAGCATGGTTTATGAGCTGAAGCCCCCCTCCTTCACTAGTTAAGAGGTTTTTACTGTGGTATAAAAATGCCCTTAATAAAATAAACCTTCCTTAGTTGGGGTGCAGCAAATCTTGGTTTGCATTCAGCTGGAGTTCATTGTGCTAGAACTGGAGGCTTTGAATGTGATCAGTCACCGACCTCTTCTGCCTTTTGTAGGTTCATTTCTTCAACAGCTTTTTTCATAGACAGCTGGTAACCAAAGGATATAACGGAGTAAAACGATGGACTAAAAAGGTAGGCTTCTGTGTGCTCTGAAAGCCCTTAACAGCTGAGTAATACTGAACTATTTCGAAGAATGAATTTGAAATGAATGCACCGCGCCGAACCCGGAAGTACTGGAATGGGTTACTTCCGGGTTTTGGCGCTTGTGCATGCGCAGAAGCACTAAATTGCGCTTTGTGCATGTGCAGAAGCACCGAATCGCGACCCATGCGTGCGCAGACGCGACGCTATGAGTTGCGAACATGCCTCCTGCACGGATCACATTCGCAACCTCAGGTTCCACTGTATTGCTAAATTATTGGGCAGAGTTCCAAGATTCTTGTATTAATTTCCAAGTCCTTAATTTGGGTCCAGGATATCGTAAGGACCACCTGATTCCTTATATTTCGTCCCAGTCAGCTACTCTGCAATGACTCAAATGCATGGCTCATAATTATTAGACACATTGCATTCATTGTAGTGGATGTGAGCCTGTGGAGCTCCTTCCCAGCTGAGATTAGACAAGTGCCCTCCTTGCAGAACTTCAGGCACATGACGGAGACTTCCTTGTTCCAGCATGCATTTTAGAGTAGCGTTTGGTTTTATGAGTTTTTATTGTTTTATTTTTAAATTCAACTTTGTGTTTTTTTATGTACATAATTTAGAAGGGTTTAGGATTAAATGGCATGTAAATGTCTTAAATACGTATGTGAGTGCCTTTGGCTGCTTAAGATAGATCTGAGAGGCCGTAGTTTCCTGATAAAACACAGGTTTTGCATGAAAGACGGTCCTGGGCTCGACTGCAAAATACACATAGCCACGAACCAAAAGCAGAAGCGAGGAAAGCATCTTGGTGCTAGAAGTGCTGGTTGCAAGCATCACACGCAGCTGGGGAATTACCTTCTGGCATCACTGACCTAGTGGAAATAATAATAATAATAATAAATTTTATTTATACCCCGCCCTCCCCAGCCAAAGCCGGGCTCAGGGCGGCTAACAACAATAAAAACAATCCAACATTCTAAAAACTTTTCACCATAAAATCAATCAGAAACAAATTGATGGCAACCAGCAAGCAGGACCCTGTGCAGATTGCCAGAGGAGGGGGTCAGGCTGCGCCCTGACCAAAGGCCTGGTGGAACAGCTCTGTCTTACAGGCCCTGCGGAAAGATGTCAAGTCCCGCAGGGCCCTAGTCTCTTGTGACAGAGCGTTCCACCAGATTGGTGCCACAGCCGAGAAAGCTCTGGCTCTGGTTGAGGCCAGCCTAACCTCTCTGAGGCCTGGGACCTTCAGGATGTTTTTATTTGCAGACCGTAGGTTTCTCTGTGGGGCATACCAGGAGAGGCGGTCCCGCAGGTACGAGGGTCCTAAGCCGTATAGGGCTTTAAACGTTAAAACCAGCACCTTAAACCTGATCCTGTACTCCACCGGGAGCCAGTGCAGCTGATATAGTACTGGATGAATGTGATCTCGCAGTGACGACCCCATAAGGAGTCTCGCTGCGGCATTCTGCACCCGTTGGAGTTTCTGGGTCAGTCTCAAGGGCAGCCCCACGTAGAGCGAGTTACAATAATCCAGTCTGGACCCTTCCAAGCCCCAAGTCAGATAGAATGTTCCTCTTTAATATGGGGGATGAAAAAACCTCTGGGTAACAGGAAAGACTTCCTATATCCAACTTAGTTGACTGATTAAAATATTTAGAGAGGTGTGTGTGAAAGAAAGAAAGAAAGAAAGAAAGAAAGAAAGAAAGAAAGAAAGAAAGAAAGGGTCTAGGAAGCTTCAGGATAGGAAAAGATGGCCTCCTTAGAGTATACAGCCTTGGCTTTTGTTCCTCAACCTACAGGAAGCTCAGCAACTCAGCACTATGAATTATATATGGAGCCATGTAGCAAAGTGTTTGGGCTGAAGTGCTCCAGAGCATTCTAGGTGTTTGCTTAAATCACAACTGAGCACTGAAATGGGCTTTGTTTGCAGAGAGGCTTAAAGTAGACTTGAGATGTTTATTAAATGTTTATTTAAGGCACATCCTTAAATCTTGGAAATACTTCATAGTGAATAAAAGCAGATTCCTTCTATCGATCGATCAATCAATCAATCGATCAATAAGCTTTTTATTTTATTTATGTAAAAATACTTTTGTTTCTCAAGGGATAACTTACATTCAGATTAATATTAGCAAAGCTAGCCCTGCTGTTAAACTATAAAGCTAATCAATGCCCCTACCAGATATGTTGAGACTTTTTTGTGCATATGAAGAAGCATGTTGATCATTTCCCAAATATCCTACGTACTTGGTCACTTGGAGAACGGAGTTCGCTATCCTTATGTAGTCAAAATGGCACCATCTATGTGCAAAATGAAGTACTGTCAGGCTTTGGGAAACTTAAGGCTTGCAGGTAGGTAGCCGTGTTGGTCTGCTGTAGTCGAAACAAAATAAAAAAATTCCTTCCAGTAGCACCTTAGAGACCAACTAAGTTTGTTATTGGTATGAGCTTTTGTGTGCATGCACACTTCTGAAGTCATACCAGCACCGTGGGTCCGGCAATCGTGGCGAGCCTCTTCAAGCCCAGCTGGTCCCCTCAACACCCCACTACCCGTGATGCTTTTTTTTTGGGGGGGGGTGTCTAACCCTGTCACTCCCACCGCTCAGAACCGCCGGTAGCGATCGTCTTTTAAACAGACAACTTGCACTGCGCCGCCATTTCCCTTCGCAAGCAAACCGGAAGCTTATTCCGCTCGCGAAATGTTTTATTCCAGTAGGACGTTGTTGTGCAAGAAGAACGCACCAGGTTGCTGGCAATTTCGTTGCACAGTCTTGTGCAGCGAGTTGCACAATCTGAGTTTCTGCTATTGCAGTTGTTGCATTGGCGTCTTCTGCTCAACATTAAAACTCACCTTTGTGCTAGTCGGCAGAGAACATTAGATGCGGCCCATGGGCACTGTATATTGACTCTGCGAAGACAGGATTGCTCTAATCTGCCCAGTGACTCTCAGGCCTTTCTTCAGCCTGTGCATAGAATTCTAGAGCCAGAAGGGACAGTGAGGGTCATCCAGTCCAACCCCCTGCAATGCAGGAATCTTTTGCCCAGTGTGGGGCTCGAACTCACAGCCCTGAGATTAAGAGCCTCGTGCTCTACCAGCTGAGCTATACGAGCACTTCCTGTTTGTTTTGCCACTTTATTCCTGTGAAGGCAGGGCTGGGTCGGCCAAGGCAGAGTGAAGCAGAAAGAAGCAGTGCTGGAAACAGTAGGCAAAGTTTTAGATAAGTGCGCAGCTTCCTACAGTCCTATCCTTAGCTCATAACTGATATGGCTTCTTGCTGGTAGGAAAGACTCTCTATGCTATGGGGATATTTTAAAAGCATGCCCTCTGTAGGTAAAAATGGAAAGTATTCAAAACTATGTAGAGTGCAGCAGGTATAAATGAAATTGTTTTTAGTTGATAACATGGATCAAGTGGTCACTTGGTGGGAAGCACATGAATTATCAGAGGGAATATTGATTAAATCAATTATTTACCGTATTTTTTGCCCTATAGGACGCACCGTCCCATAAGGCGCACCTAGTTTTTTTGGGGGGAAATAAAGGGAAAAAAATATCCCCCCCCCCAGGCGCGGGGCGGGGGAAGCCCGAGCTTCCCCCGACCCCAGCCCCCAAACAGGCAGCTCTCTGCAAGCCGTGGGAGCCCAGTCCTGGCCCCGCTGCTTGCGGAGAGGTGCGCGAAGCCTGCATTCGCCCCATAGGACGCACACACATTTCCCCTTCATTTTTGGAGGGGAAAAAGTGCGTCTATAGGGTGAAAAATACGGTAAGTCAGCCTTTATTTTTATTTTTGTTGACTTGAAATTGTCTTGTTTTTGAAACCTTTGCACCCTCTGATGCTGTCACAATTTTGTTCCCAAGCTCTCTTTGAGTTTCAGCTGTCTGTCGTAGTTCTGCTTTGGCAAAAATGTGATCTCCTCAGTAGCTACTGAGTGTGATCTCTTCCATCCCTCCTCCTTTTCTTTCTTTCTTGTCTTTCTTTTTTGAGATAGAAAGTCAATCCTCTTTTGTAAGGATTCATTTAAAACGGGGCCTCATAAATTGAAATGTGCTGTTCTGCTTCTTGGAATGGGAAGCTAAATTGGATTTTGTTACTTAGCTTGCATACTAGATCTTTGCTTTTGTTTTGTTCGTGCCTTGTGCAGCATTTCAAAGTCTGCAGCAAACATCTGTTTCACCTGACTGAATTTTAATTAAACTTGGGGTGCATTCGCTTTCCATCTTTTGCCCCAAAATAAGAGTATCTGATTTTTGACGCTTGTGATAAGATTGCTCTCACTTCCTCCTCAAAGCAAATGCTAATTCTCACCATGACCTCAAGGAGCTTGTATATAAGAATGGCTAAGGTTAAACTATGCACCAGGAAGCCTCCCGTTCAAATCTCACCTCAAGCCTCTTCTTTTCAGCTTGTGTGCCCCACCTGCGATATGGCAATGTAGTACACCTGCCTTACATTTTAGCGTAATCCTCTGAGGTGGGTCGAGCAAAGAGAGTAATGGTTCACCCAGGTTTAGAACTGAGACTTCCTACATCCAAGTCGTGAAACCTTAGTTTGTACCTGGTTTTTCTCCTTCCCACACTTTTTTGTTGGAACGGGTGTCTTAATTGGTTGTGGGGGAAAGCACCTCCATTGCTTTGAACTGGAGCAGTTTCTCTTAAGTGAAAACAGCAACGTGGCAACTTGCCTCTGGCCATTCACAAGTTGGCATCTTGGGTATTGGGCAACTACTTCATGGGATGTTATGTGCTTGGTGGGGGCCTTTCTGCCGCTCCCACCACATGAACAAGGGTGCCTGCCTTGAGAAATTCCTTGCTTCAGGCTTTTCTCTGCAGGCACGAGAGCTAGAAACCTCCTTGCAATAGCTGAGAACACAAGGAGTGTACCTAATTCTTTGCCTTTCGCAGTTGGGCATTCTTGCCGGTGTGTGCACACCAGGTGCAATGGGACGGGCATCCCTTTCCGTAGAAGTGTGCTCCTTTTTTGTGTGTGCATAAAACCGTAACTTTGACAGTTAGGTCCTATTCATCCCTTCATGTTCGTTAGCAGTTTTGCTTGCAGCATCAAGTATTAAACGCATGCAGCCTGCCTTGCAGAAATGTTTGTCCTATCCATTAAGCTGCCATCCTCATCACTTGCCCAAGGCTGTTTCCACCTCTCTATATGCCTTCGACATCTTCACTCGTAGGCGAGATGCAGAATGCAGAGCTCCTTCGTTGTCTTTTGGCTGCGTTGTGCTGCTGATGCTGCGTGTGTTCACGTGCGGAAGGCTGTCTCTTAGGAATGCTAATTTCATGCTTAAAACCCAATGCCATCTCATAGCACACTTGTCAAAAAAATATTGATTTTGAATAATTCAGCATGAAGAGATGTAAAGCAGTAACGGCCGCGCTGCTTAAAAATAAATAAATTGAAGCATCTGTTTAAATAAGCAAATGGCATCAAATAAATTGCATCTGGGGAGGAAAACGGAACCCAAAGTGAATGTCTATAAGCTCTAAGGCTTAATCTACATAAAGGAGCAAATTCGAAGCAGTAGAATGGACTTTATATCGCAGGTTTTGGGGGGGTGAGAGTCATATTTTTCCAATACCCCTTGCAAGAAGAAAACCAACAGAGCAGAAAGTGGGCTGAGTGAGAACCTTTCTCGCTGACATGCTGCTTTTCTTACTTTATTTTACTGTGTTGGGAGTGTTTTATGTGGGGAGCATTGAAAATGCCACTTTCTTCAACCTGTAGCCTTTATAGGGCGTGGATCAGGACTCAACTAGTGGTAGGAATGGAGCTGGCTTGCGAGGGATTGGAGGAAGAACATTTCACCTCTGCTTTTCCCACAAATACTTGGAGCAGACTTGGAAACAAGATCTTTCCTGTTGGTACTGCTCTGTGCAGTTATGGTATCACCAGAAAGGCCTTAGCCCATGGATCAGCCTTTATGCTGAGCGGGTCAGACTCCTGCTGAAAGCGGTGGGGCTTCCATTCGCTGCCAAACTTAGAACACTGGATTGCAAAGAAATAATTGGGTGTGTTCTCATGCATGTATGCTCTTACCTGTATAACAATGACAACAACAACAAGAATTATTTATTTATACCCCGCCCATCTGGCTGAGTTTCCCCAGCCACCCAATCGAGTGTTAAAAACAATACAGCATTAAATATTAAAAATTTCCCTAAACAGGGCTGCCTTCAGATGTCTTTTAAAGATAAGATAATTGTTTATTGCCTTGACATCTGCGGGGAGGGCGTTTTACAGGGCAGGCGCCACTACAGAGAAGGCCCTCTGCCTGGTTCCCTGTAACCTCACTTCTCGCAGCGAGGGAACCACCAGAAAGCCCTCGGTGCTGGACCTCAGTGTCCGGGCTGGACAATGGGGGTGGAGACACTCTTTCAGGTATACAGGACCAAGCCTGTTTAGGGCTTTCAAGGTCAGCACCAACTTTGAATTGTGCTTGGAAATGTACTGGGTGGGTGTGGCTGGGGCAAGAGGGCTTGCTTCCACTTGGGAAGTCTTGCCTAGTTCAATGTCTGTGTAGTACTTGCCTGGTAACCATTGCTGCCTCCAAAGCTAGTGGGTTTTGCTTTGTTTAATTTGGCTTTGTCAGAAACCAGAATGTGCCACCGCTACCTGATTTTTATCACATTTTTGTACGCTCTCTTTCTTCTAAGGAGCTAAGGGATGGTTGTTTTGTCGCAGTTAAAGTTAGATATGGTGACTGACTGAAGACTGCACAGTGAGTGGCCGTTTGAACCTGGGTCTCCCTGCTCCAAGTCTGACAAGACAGTGGCCTTCCAAGCCTACAATGAGTAGAGTAACTCAAGAGTAACACAGCTTACATGCTTTTACACCTGACAACAGAACGTTTTAATTTGGCATGTCATATTCAAGAAAAATCGTTGTAGTTGTTGCTGCTTCACTGGCTCCCTGTTTTTTGATTTCATAGTAGAGGGGAAGGAAGAATGTGTTTTATGAGAAATAGGCTGCTCCACCCACTTGCTTTTCGGTGACTTAAATACACACAGGGTGAAACGTTTCCAGGCTGTTCTCTTCCTACGGTGGTTTGGGATCATTCTGTCTGAATTGCACGTGACTTTGTATTTTGTGGTGATGGGCGCTCTCTTCCCCTTCACTAGGTGGACCTCTTCAAAAAGACGCTCTTGTTAATTCCTATTCATCTGGAAGTCCACTGGTCCCTAATTACTGTGAATCTCCCTAACCGAATTATTTCGTTTTACGACTCTCAAGGCATTCACTTTAAGTTCTGTGTCGAGGTAAGAGCAACTTGTTGTTACAGCTGTTCTACTAAACGGCGTCGGCCTTAGAAAAAGCACTTAGCTCCCCCCCCCCCCCAATCCTTTCACAGGGCTCTGATTTTTTCGGTAATCCTTTTGTAGCTTCTAATCTACACATTTCAGGACTCTTTGGCCCAAAACAGAGAGCACTGTCAGTGTGGAAACTGGCCCAGATGTAGTTCAGAAGTTGTTATGCGAATTAGACTCTAATCTTCAGGCAAGTGACATACCAGTCTCATGGATCCCAGGCCAGGTGCTATATTGTTTGGTAGCGTTTCCTTGTCTTGAAGCTTGTCTTGCAACTCTGCTGCAGCCACAGACCCTAGGAGTTTATATAATTTCAAGACTTGCTTCTCCAGCAGTACATTTCATGCATACCCCACATTTGCGAAAGCGACAGTTCCTATCCAGTGTATCTGAATTAATCCTAAATAGCTTCCAAATAGTTTATGCCCTTTATCAATCCCACTTCTACCCCGCTGCCTTCTGTAAAGATCTCAAGGCCCTGTGTATGATGTTTATTTCATTTTTACCTTTTGCGTTGGGCCTGCTTGGTGTTCTTGTGAGCTTGGGGTCTCCCAGCTTCACACGATGGGCAATTGCAGAATTAATCCCCGTCTCCTCCAGTCCAAGCAGAAAACTCTCTTCACTATACCCACAGGTATCCTCTGCAGGGAAGCACTCAGTTAAGATGTTTTCATAGCAGTATTCAAATGGCCCTTATTCATGTCCCCCACCCCCTCTTCTTTAAAGAACATACGCAAATACTTGCTGACAGAAGCTAGAGAAAAGAACCACCCCGATTTCCTTCAGGATTGGCAGACTGCTGTTACAAAGGTAAGGACCACCTGTGTGGTTTTTAGAAAGAAGGCTTTGTTGAGTAAGATGAAACACGCAATGTCCACTGGAAGTCAGAAATCTCCACCTTTCCCCAGGAAGCCCAGAGAGCGTTTGCTATGAAAACCCTCAACATGTGACATGTTACCACCAAAATGCAGGGATGGAGAGCCTGTAGCCCTCCAGGTTCTTGGGGACTACAACTCTCATCAGCTCCACCTGGTGTGGCTGATGCTCAGGAATTATGGGAAATGGAGTCCAGGGACATCTGGAAGGCACAGTGAGCATAAGAAGAGCCTTCTAGATCAGCCAGTGACCTGTCTGGTCCAGCATCCTGGTCTCATGGTGGCCAACCAGATGCCTTTAGGGTTCCTGAGCAGTACCTGAGCACAAAACATTCTCCCTCCTGCATTTTCCAGCAACTGCTATTCAGAAGCATTGCTGCCTCTTGACAGGGGAGGCAGAACATAACCATCAGGGCTGGCAGCCAGTGAGAAGCACTTGGGGGGGGGGCGGTTGGCTTGCCACAAGCTCTACCTGCGCTGCAATGATGCCTCTTGCTTCTGCATGAGAATGGGCAGGGATTCCCAGGGATTCAGCCGCAGCCAAACTAGTTGCCTCCATTTGCAACCAGGTGGTATATACCATATTTTTCGCTCTATAATACACACTTTCCCCCTCCTAAAAGGTAAGGGGAAATGTGTGTGTGTCTTATGGAGTGAATGCAGGCGGGAGGCTCTGCTCAGTGCTCCCTTTAAAGAGCCGCACACACACTCCGTACGCTCTTTAAAGGGAGCGCGGCTCTTGGGGGAGTCTTAGCCACGCACAGCCTCTCCTGGCAGGGGGGATGAAGGCTCCCGCTGCCCGGGAGAGGCTGTGCGCGGCTATCGCTTGCTGTCCTGGCTTCTGGGATTCAGAATATTTTTTTCTTGTTTCCTTCTTCCAAAAGCTAGGTGCATCTTATGGTCTGGTGCGTCTTATAGAGTGAAAAATACAGTAATTCTGATGAAATAAATCGTGAAATGGAAGGAAAAAAATGGTGGAGGTGGAATGGGGAAATTAGAGTTGAGCAGTATTTTACGTTCAAAACCACTGTGGGTTCATGGCTTTGCTAGGATGGAGTTAGCAGATTGTAGGCAACGGCGTGTTGCATGACCAAAAGAAGCACATCTTATCTGAGGTGCCTGGGGGGCTGCTGCAGTGAACGGCAGGGGGATTTAAAAGTGGTGGAAGTGACCCCCCCCCGATCTACCAAGACATCAACGTTACTCCAATACGACAGCCGCTTGCAACCAGATGTAGTCTGGCAGTGATAAAAGGGAACAACTTGTGTGAAGTGCAAACGAGGGAATTTGTGACTTGCATAACCATATCCTGTAATAGTTCTGAAGAGATAAAATGGGTCATTGAACATTAAGCTGTCTCCCAACGGCTTCCTGGTACAATGAGGCATCTTGAGGCTTTATTACTGCATGAGAAAGTTCTCTCACTTCTCCTCCACCCCCCCCCCCAAAAAAAGTGACTCTCTGCAGCCCTGGGGGCGGGGAGGTAGTTTGAGGTCTAGGACATAACCTAACCTCTGGAGTGTCTGGTGATTTTTATGTCTGGAGAATCTGGAAGATGTGCTGGTAAAACTGGAGTGTTTCCAAGCCAGCTTGGCTTTGTTGTAATCGCTGCAGGGAGCAAGAGATTCAGGACCTATCCTCGCTTTGTGTTTTTCAAGTGCACACCTAAAAGTAACAGAGGTGCAACTGTGGCACCTGCCTTTTTAAATATACATTTTGAATATTATTGTACCTAAAACTGCACTGTTCAAAAATATAGATTTGACAGGCCCTGTGCTTACAATCTACAGACTATTTGCACCATGGAGGAAGTAAAAGGAGAACATATTTAATTTCATATTACTTGTAAGCCACTTTGGTAGGACTCATATCCTGAAAGATGGGATATAAATAATTGTAGTACGTTTGCAGGGGGTGACTCAAGGTGGTGGATCGCTGTCCTACTTGGCCCAGCGGGCATATTGCCGAAGTCCTCCTTAAGAAACCCAGTTCTCTCCTTCCTTGTATACTTATAAAACAGGTCTCCAGGATTCACTGGGGGAAGCTTGCGTGGACGTAGCAATTTTGGGAAGGGGTGGATGGGATAATGGCACACACCAGCCAGACCTGCGGAGGGGACCTTGGATGCAGGCAGGTGGACTAGTTCCTGGGGCCAACAGGCGCTGGCCGGGGGTGGGGGGTGCCAAAGCATAGTAAAAACTGGGAGCTGTAGAATGTCATTTGGTTGCAAACACAGACTTGTCACTTCATGCATTATGCCACTGTTTATCAAACTTGACTCCCCAGCTGTTGTGGGGACTACAACTCCCATCATCCCTAGCCAGGAGGACCAGTGGTCAGAGATGATGGGAGCTGTAGTCCACCAATGGCTGAGGACCCATCTTTGAGAAACACTGGCATAATGCATGAAGCAGCCGTTGAGTAGCCCCACTAAGACCCAGCCAGAACTTACTTTTCTTCTTTCCAACACTAGACAGTGCTTGTGGCCATGTTGCTGAGGATTAGGCCTGTGGTGTTCAGCTGCTTTCTGTGCCTCTTTGAGCACCTGCTACAGATTACCCTGAAACACACTGACTTGGTGCCCACAGAACCGATGAGTAAAAGTGTGTCCCGTACCAAGCCTTCAAATTACTGGCATTGATATGCAGGCTAATCACTCTAAAATACTCCCATTTGCCATACCTTTATGCCTTTGTAGCTTTCTAAAGCTGTTCAGGAGGTGGGATGCAGAAATCTCTCCCTCCCTCACCCCCCCCCCATGAAGCCTAGAGACAAATGCTTCTCTGATCCGGCACATTTGGGCTTCTGCGGGCACCAGTGTGCAAGCACGAAACAAATTCTTCCTGTGTAAAGCAGATAGCAATGTTCAAATATTTACTCAAAATAATTGAGGAGAAACTATCCTGCTGAGGTCATTAAAAATTCGGTGCTGGGCTGGGAGATGTAATTTGTTTTCTATTATGAAATGCGTATTTGCGTTAAATTACTTGGCCCGATCCATGCAAGGATCTGAGCGTCTCCTTGAGTATAGAATACATGGGCTGTGTGACACAGCCCGGTCTGTCCTGACCTCTTGGCTTTGGTTTACTTCAGAGGACCATCCCCTAAAATAAGCTACACCCCCTTTTTTTAAAAAAAAGAAACAAGGATGGGGAACCTGAGGCCCTTAGACCCTGCCAGAATGGCCAGTGGTCAGAGATGGTTGAAGGTTCCCCATCCCTGAACTGTTAGAACTGTATCCTTCTCTTCAAAATGGAAGAAAGAAATGTTTTGCTGTTGAATTATGGCTGAATTTCTGGTTGATGTGGATATAGACTTCATCCCAAAAGGTCCTGGGACGAATCCACCCTTGCTCTGGGATCCCAGGGATTTCCAATCTACTTGTATGTGTCCCACGCCCCCTCCATCTAATAATAATAATAATAATAATAATAATAATAATAATAATAATATCTTTATTGTCATTGCCCCCTTTGGGGACAACGAAATTACTTGACTGCTCCATAAAAACACTAATTAAACAATACAGTATAATACAGCAAGGGAGATTAGATGACTTTCAAAGTCCGGGCTTCCCATTCAGGGCCGAGATCGCTCTGGAGAAGAAGCTGTTCTTAAGACGGCTCGTTCTTGTCTTCATCGTCCTGTATCTCCGTCCCGACGGCAAGAGCTCGAAGAGACAGTGACCAGGATGCGATGGATCTTTTACTATGTCCAGTGCCTTCCTATCTGTTCCAGAAGTTTGGGGGAACTTCCAGGACAGATTTAGGGAGCAAGAGCAGAAGAGTTCTTTGTGCTGACAGGACAAGGGAGTTAGAGCTGTGTTGGGTTCCACCTTCTGAGTCTGCAAATGCTGTTGCTCCTGCAAAAACATTCCTTCCCTGGCACAGTGTAGAAGTGATGAGGCATTGGTTTATCTCTCTCCCCCTCTCCACATTGCTGCTAGCAGTCACTCCTCTTTGCTGGCTCCAGACAAGAGGGAAGTAGGGAGAGTCGAGATGTGAGACAGTGCAGAAAAGTGTGAGAGTGGTTGATCAGCCACCACCGGGTACCCCTTGCTCACTGCTACTGGATTGTCCTGCAAGCAGTCAAAGAACCCAAGTGGTTATCTGCCTGTCCTGGAACAGGTGTCCCACAAGCCCGATTGGCAAAGGACTTGTGCCAGGAAGAAAAGTGGCTTCTGGATCAGCCCAAGGCCCATCTAGTCATAGACTTGTAGAGCAGGAAGGGACCACGAGGGTCATTTATTCCTGCAATGCAGGAATCTTTCGTTCAGTGTGGGGCTTGAACCTGAGATTAGGAGTCTCATGCTTTACCAACTGAGCTATCCCAGCATCAGGTCCAGCGCTCTGTTCTCTCAGTGGCCAATTGGATACCTGCAGGACAGCTCTCTTCCCACCTGTGCACCCATGGTTCTTTCTCTTATATCACCCTTTCGACAGGTGTGGCTAGGAAATGGGGAGGCTGCTCCCCCAGCTTTCGTTTGGAGGAGAGTCTTGAATGGGGAATCATTCTATGGATGTTTGAAATTTCTTTGCGTTTCCCCACCCCACCCCTCTTCCCCTTCTAGTGCATTCCACAACAGAAAAACGACAGTGACTGTGGAGTTTTTGTGCTCCAGGTAAGGATGCAATCTTTTTTTTATATATTTTATTATTTTTGTGTGGGCTTCCTCCCTCTTTAGAATCTTCCTTGTAATAATTTTCGGTTCTGGTTCCTAAGCCTCTCTCTCATTTCTCTCCCCTCCCGCAGTACTGCAAGTGCCTCGCCTTAGACCAGCCTTTTCAGTTCTCCCAGGAAGACATGCCTCGGGTGCGAAAAAGGATTTACAAGGAGCTCTGCGAATGCCGGCTAATAGACTAATAATAAGGAAGAGAAGGAAAGAGAGAAGCTACTCCTGTCGGCATTTTTGAAGAGCCCTGGCTGGTATTTCGTGTACTTGAATTTTCTGAGAAACTTCCATGGATTTCAAAACGAGTCTTGGCGGAGCAGTGTGGCCAACACAATTACCTCAAACATTTTTTTCTGACATGCTCCTTAACCGGCGGACCTGCCACAAAATATTCCCGATGTCAGTTGTTGGTTCCCCCCTTCCCCCTTTTCTTTTTCGTTTTCTAATGTTCTTTCCTGTATTTAATATTTATTATCTTAAAACGCATGCGCATAGGCAAAGCATGCGACTAAACGAGAAGTATAAAACTGTAGAATTGGTGCACCTTTTGAAATGTAGCTAGAAACAGAAGAGAATAATACAGGTTAAACTTTTTTGTCTGAAAACATAAAAAATGCATGTTCCATTCCCCCCCCCTCTCTGATGCAATAATGCTTTGAATGTACAAAGAAACCCAATGCCATAACGAGAGCAGTTACAACATTTCTTCTAAAAAAACGACAACCTGAGACTATTCCTCCTTCAGCCTTTTTTTTTAAAAAGCTCTAAATCCCCATTATATTGGGAAGAAGAGGGGTGTGTTGGAAACTGGCCTATATATTTGATTTGTGGAAGTCCAGTAAAGTTTTAAATCATTGCAACTTGGGGGGAGAAAATCTACTAGGTGGCTACTAGATCACCCTACAGTTCAAAAGCAATCCCTTGTACACGAGACTCTTTAGTACTAATAAAAGATGGAGATGCTAGTTCGGTTCGGATTTGGTGGTGTTGCTCCTACGCTTGCTCTGGAAACGTCTTCTTTTTTTTAATATGGTCCCATTCTCAGGGTGATTTGTAGGCCACATCTGAGCCCTCTGAGCCTCTCTGCCTTCCTTTACTTCTCTCTCTCTCTCCCTGCCCCCAAACTCCCTTTTCTTGTTCCTTGTGTGTGTTGTGGTGTCGGTGACAGGGTCAAGAGGACAACAGCTCTTTTATCTATCTGTAAGTTTTCTTGCTTCTTGGGGCTTGTCCTGCAGGGAGTCTTAAGATTCACCCCGTGTGCATCAGTGTAGTCCTTCCCCTCCTTTCAGCGTGATCTGCTTGTCCCCTGGCTTTGGACCAGTGTGATCACTTCCCCCCAGGCTGAATTCTCTCTCTCTCTCGTGTGTGCGTGTGTGTGCGTGCCAGGAATAAAACTTTTAAATGTGGATAAAGTTACTTTGCGTACTTGAAGAATGTGTGATCTTCTGTTCAAGCTTTCTGAGAAAGAAAGGCCGAGAGTTTTGGATGGGAGTGGGGGCTGGGCAGCAATATGCTAGAGTACCTACACTGCGTGAAATTCCCACCATCCTCTTGGGCAAAGTCTGTATGTGTATCCTGAGGTCAAGTAACTTGGCTTCTATATTTTATTTTGTGCTTGAATGAAAGCTGAATCTGGGGACCCTTCCACCAGCCACAGAATCCCGCAATTTCACATTTTCCTGGTGCAGCTGGAGACGTCCTGATTCTGAGAACCCTGGTGTGAACTTTCCTGGCAAATTGCTGATTTGAAGATGGGTACTGTTAGCAGTTCAAATAAGAGGAGTGGCATTTAGAGCTTCCATTCATTTAGGGGGCGCTCTTTCTACCACCACTTTATTTACTGAGAAATCCCTGCATGAGAATTCCCCGTCAGAACCTCATAGAATCATAAAATTGGAAAGTACCCCAGATGGTCCTGCAATTCACTTTTCCTATTCTAATAAAAGGTGGGTTATTTTCATTGCTCCTAAGTTGAAAAGGTTTTTCAGATATTATAATAATAATAATAATAATAATAATAATAATAATAATAATAATAATAGTGTATTCTGCCACCAGTTCTTAAAAGTAAGCAGCTTGGGTGGTGACGTCGTCGGCAAATGGAGCTGGTCTCTCAGCAGAGCCGATGGAGTGGCTCTGCTTCTTCTTCTCCTGCAGCAGCAGCCTGATGGAACAGTTGCTTGCCTCCTGAAGGAGGCAGGAGCCTGATGGATTACGTAGTGCTTTTGCTCTGGGAGTGGCCACCTCCCTGCTGCAGTGGCGTCTCTAATTCCATCACGTTCATTGGACTGCTACGGCTTGTTCTGCCAACCAGGATGGCTATACAGTACAGGCATATTTCTGCTCTTGCCATCCCATCTCAACTCTGGCTCCAGTGAGCAATAATGTAATTTAGTTTCTTGGCGCTCTGTACAAATGCAGTCACCAACGGTGCAGTACACAAAGTCCTGGAGACGTAAGAATCTATTCCAGAAGCATGTGCAAAGATTATCTCCTTTCCCCTTAGTAAAGCGCATGTGGCAGATTTTTTAAAACTAGCTTTAACTTGTCACCTGCTGGAGTGTCCACTAAATTAAATGTGCAAGGCTTGCAGACCTTTATTTTGCAAGGTTTCGTGCCTACGCTGCCTTCAAGCAATTCATCATGTATGCCTTCTAGTAACATCCTTGTCTTTATTGCATTCATAACTCTTTTCCATTTTTTTCTTTATATATAAAACCTGCCTTAGAGAGGAAATTGTGCGCCGTTGTTAAATATTTCTTATGGGGGGTGAGTGCTAAGAAATCAGGAGATTAAAATACAAAACCATAAAGAGGCAGCTTGTCAGCCCCTTTGCCAGGCACAATAATTGCTATTTATGTGTAATGGCTATCGGCGGTAAAAGAGACAACTCAACGTTTGCACTGAAGATTAATGGGTTTTGCAAGCAGCCGTCTAAAAGAATCCTGGCCTTGCATGTTGTCCCCTGAATTTGTAGTGCTACAGGTTTTTGTTTTTTTAAAAAAATCCCTTTGAGGTTAGAGACGAACACTTGTTTTTGAACAGTCCTGGCATATTCCCTTTGAAATAGAGCAGTTGCCTAGTTCATGTTTGCAGGACTTAAAAGACTTCATGATAAAAAGTTAGTGGCTTCTTTTTTAAAACATTTTTCATCAAATCCTTCCTCCAAGAAGCTTAAAAGTTCTACAAATGGCATTTTCTGGTCTTTCAACCTCTTTTATACTTGGCAGTGCTTTGAAGTAGGTGATGTTGAGCAAAAATGATGGGTCCTGGTCTCTTGGCAGACTTTATGGCCGTGTGTGGATTTGAATTACGGGTCTTCCCACCTGTCATTGCGTGATTTATCCATTACACACACTGCCTGGGTATTCAGTACTTGAAGAAAGACATCTCACATGACCGAAAAAAGGATTGTAGCTATTCGTCCTCAGCTTGCTGTTCCGAAGTTCTTTAAACATCCCTCATACTCAAAACTCTTCCTTTGTCTCCCTCCCCCTCTGCCAGACCCATAAGATCCCGATGGTTTTGCTCAAAATTGCCAGTTCTTGAACTAAAATTGCAGCATTCCATTAAGCGGGGAGGTCTGTCCCATGCCCGTTAGCTTTGCATATAATTAGATCATTCCTGCCAAAATCACGTGAAACTAGAGTTTCTCTCTGTCTTTGGGGGCTGCGTCTTTCAGGTAAGTTTAATAGAAATATTTTTGGGGTTTAGCTGAACAGGGCGTTTCAATACGTTTCTTTATATTGGATATGATTTCCTGTCAGTGCTTTTCAGCTTCAGGGCAATTCCACCAGCAGTGAGTGAAATCTGATCTTAACTTCTCCCGCTTTCCAATAGCTGGCATTACTGGTGTTATAAATTCTAGCTATTCTGAGTTGGGTTAGGATACCAGGTCGTTTATAAGTCTAATGAACATGCTGCATGCTTGTTAATGTTAGCCCCAATGTATATGCTGGTATCTGGTATTCCAGTCATTACTTACCATTTTGTAGCATTATTACATTTATCATCATCATCATTTATATCCCACTTTTCCTCCAAGAAACTCAACGTGGCATTCATAGTTCTTCACCCCTCCTTATTTTATTCCCACAACAACCCTGTGAGGTAGGTTAAGCTGAGACTTCCCCAAGGTTGCCCAGTGAACTTCAGTGCTAAATTGCAGATTTTGCACCCTGGCCTCCCATATAATTTTCAAAAGTTTTGCTGTTTTTTTAAACTCCCAACTGCTTTGATCCTTTTCTGAGTTCTCAACCAGCTGTTTAAGAAATATCTTAATTTGAAAATATTCATGTCACAAATTCTGTGTCCCTCAGCGTATTGGGCTTCAGTTGGTTATTTGAAATTCAAGCAGCGGTTGTCTCAGTTCCTGCTTTCTGCCCGTTAGAAACTTGGCCTAGAATACCATCTTTATTAAACTGCAGAAGAAATAAAACACAGGCACTTGGTGGGCATAATTTGGCTTTAAATTTGTCTCTTCCAGGAAAAAAAACACCCACTGGTAGATTCCTTTAAGTTTCTCATTAGTCCTCTTCTATTGGAATTGGAATTCTTACGAAGCTTTTTTTTGAGTTATTTTATATAATCTTGTCCTGGTTCATAGCACCAGTCGTGAACCGATTAGCTTTTACTTTATTTGAATAGGATATTGGATGACAAATACTGTCCATTTTGCTCTCTGTCTGTAGTGACCTTAAAGGAGCTTTTCCAATTTGATTATTTGTATAATCAGTATATAGTACAGCAATGCTTTCTAGTGGTTAGAGCAGTGGTCCCCGAAATGTGTGGTACCACCCTCTATATTGGGGTGGGATTATGCAGGCGGTGCAAATAGCCACCTGGCTATTACAAACGGCTACCACTGGATCAAGTTCATTTATTTTGTTGAACAAATTAAACTTGTTTTAATTGGCTTTTGAACAAATGTGCAATTAATTATGTTAGTGGGTTGTGCAAACCCACTGTTCTGAATTATGCTTTTTTCTATAGTAGTGGGCTTTGGGGAAGAGTTTATGGAACCAAGGGATTGGCACCCTGAAAAGTTTGGGAACCATTGTTTAGACTAGCGTGTTGCACCAGAGTAAGATTAAAATCCTGCCTCAAGGACGTAAAGGTAAAGGACCCTGGACAGCTAAGTCCAGTCAAACTTTACTGGTGCGGCACCCACTGGGTGGTGTTGGGGTTACGCAATATTTTATAACCTACCTCACAGGGTTGTTGGGAGGAAAAAACAGTGATGGAGCGAACCATGTATGCTGCCTTGAGCTCTTTGGAAAAAAGGTGGGCTTTAAATGTGTTAATTAGGTAATATAATCATCTAATTATTAGGTTAGATGACCTTGCCAACAAAGGTCCATATAGTTAAAGCCATGGTTTTCCCAGTAGTGATGTATGGAAGTGAGAGCTGGACCATAAAGAAGGCTGATCGCCGAAGAATTGATGCTTTTGAATTATGGTCCTGGAGGAGACTCTTGAGAGTCCCATGGACTGCAAGAAGATCAAACCTATCCATTCTTAAGGAAATCAGCCCTGAGTGCTCACTGGAAGGACAGATCCTGAAGCTGAGGCTCTAATACTTTGGCCACTTCATGAGAAGAGAAGACTCCCTGGAAAAGACCCTGGTGTTGGGAAAGATGGAGGGCACAAGGAAAAGGGGATGACAGAGGACGAGATGGTTGGACAGTGTTCTCGAAGCTACAAACATGAGTTTGACCAAACTGTGGGAGGCAGTGGAAGACAGGAGTGCCTGGCGTGCTCTGGTCCATGGGGTCACAAAGAGTCGGACACGACTAAACGACTAAACAACAACAACAAATTATTAGGTAATAATAATAATTGCGTGCAAGCATACACATTGCTGAAGAGGTCTTGGGCCTAAGCAATTCAGGTAGAGTTGCACATAACTTCAATATTTAGGTGAAATTGTGGAAACCGAGAACTGAAGCAGAAGTTCAGTTCATTTGACTGCCTCCCTAATGTTGGCCCTTTCACTGAGGGGTCTCTGACCCACCTGGAAACGAAGCCTCAAACTTCTGCCGTCGCTCACAGCGTTGAATGTGGGGTTGGTATCATCATGAGCACAAATAATCGTGAATGCATGATAGAAAGGTCATCTGGACGGGGTTGTGCATCATCCTTGGAATAGGCTGCTGAACTTGGTCTTTCTGCCAGCCTTTTCCCCTGATGGGTCTGAATACCTTGTTTATAGGCACTGCTTCGCTTTACCCCCTTTTCGTCACTCAGAGCAGTTTGGACAGCCTCACTCAGGGGAAATCACGGCTGAGTTTTGATCAGTCAGCTCAAGACTTTCAGAATTCCCCAAGCAGTGTGTCTGCAGTTACTCCAAAGGGGTTGGCTTCCATCGTTTGCAAGAGCAAACTGTTGCTATTAACATCCTGACCTCCCAAATTTGGTGAAATGGAGGCTGGTGCCCTTTCAGTCTTGCATGTTCTTTTATTGGTGATGGGGGTGTGTGGGATTTCTTACCAAAGCACAGACCCCAGAAATGGGTAGGCTATAATTTTATTTTAGAGCGCAGTGCTAACACAGTACTGCTGGTAACATCTACCAACAATTTCATACTAAATTTTACAGCTGCTGCAAGAAACCAGGAGATTCCCCCTAGAATTCCAAAAGTACCATTTTACCTTCTAGAGGAATGAGCATTCCTACAGCTGGGGTTTGTAACAAATTGATGGTTTTTGGTTTTTTTAAAAAATGGAAGATCATATTGTCACCTTTGAAAA
The DNA here is from genome assembly GCF_965153285.1 of Podarcis tiliguerta. Taxonomy (NCBI): domain Eukaryota; kingdom Metazoa; phylum Chordata; class Lepidosauria; order Squamata; family Lacertidae; genus Podarcis; species Podarcis tiliguerta. The sequence continues at coordinate 8,616,302 of NC_139538.1, read as the reverse complement.
TGTCACTTCTTCGTAATGGACTTATGCCAAAGAGGATAAATGGACTATAGCCAACTAAGCTGTACTTTGAATAGATCTATTAAAATCAATGGACCCAAGTCCATTGACTTTAATGGTCCTGTTCTGCGTATGCCTAACATCAAATCGCAGGCAATGTATCCATGTCTATATTAGAACAAGGGCTGGGTTGTGCTTTCACAACAGTTCTCTTTTGGGATGTGAGATGGGGAAGACTGATCTAGCATTTTTTTTATCTATAGGCTACATACTATTGTTTGGGCCCAGCACTGTGGTATTACAAGGAAATCTGCTGGAAACATGTACTGTTTTGAGATAGGTACTATATTTTAAATGGAACATAAAGGTAAAGGGACCCCTGACCATTAGGTCCAGTTGTGGCCGACTCTGGGGTTGCGGCGCTCATCTCGCTTTATAGGCCGAGGGAGCCAGCATACAGCTTCCGGGTCATGTGGCCAGCATGACTAAGCCGCTTCTGGTGAACCAGAGCAGCGCACGGAAACGCCGTTTACCTTCCCGCTGGAGTGGTACCTATTTATCTACTTGCACTTTGATGTGCTTTCGAACTGCTAGGTTGGCAGGAGCAGGGACCGAGCAACGGGAGCTCACCCCGTTGCGGGGATTTGAACCACCGACCTGATTGGCAAGTCCTAGGCTCTGTGGTTTAACCCACAGCGCCACCCGTGTCCCAAATGCAACATAGCAAACTATAAAAAAAAGCAGATAAAACTAAAAAGGATATCTTGAACCAAACTCAGCGGTCAAATTTCTGTTGCAAAATAATTTTTAAAAATGGTTCAGTTTTGCAAGGTTACAAGTAACACAAAGGAGGTTTGCATGGTCCTGTAGCTTATTGCTCCAGTGCATTAGAAAAAGTCTGTTTCTCCATATATTACTTTCTGCCCTCTTATACTTTGTCCCAGATGTCAGTTATCCATGTTTCCCCCCAGTTTTGACAAATCTTGCTCGTTGAAATGAATCGCAGTTAGGCAAGAGGAAGAACAAAGCAACTCGACACATTTCTGCAAGTTTTAATGTGTAAGCAGTTTCAAGTGGCCCTTCTCTGCTTCTTACGGCCTGATCCATGCTACATATCACTGGTGTGATACGCGAGTGCTTTTTCCAGCTGGGAAGCGGGTTGGAAGAGCCTGGCGTGTAAACAAGTGTCAACTGCGCGATGATTGAATCTTCCTCGCAGAGGGATGCGCTACCGGGGATGAAATCCGAAGAACTGTATGGGACGCTGCATGTTTGTGTTTAAGGCAGGCCTCTCGAACTCGTGACCTGCTAAGTCGGGTCTGCTAGGTACTGAAGCACTGCTATAGACACACACACACACACACACACACACACACACACACCCCGGTCCTCCTCGCCCCCAGTTCTGGGCAAATTGCCACAGGACTGCACTTTGTTACACACAAATTGGGCCTCTGACTTGTGATCCTCCTCTTTGAAAGGTGCAAATATATCAGCAGCTGCTTTGAATTCTCAGTGCATGCAACGTTTTCCAATCTCGCTCTTTAAAACTCAAAATGACTGAAAGGGAAAATGTTTTAAAACAACAACCCCCCCCCCCAAAAAATAAACCCCCACTGCACTTAAGACAGATTCAAATTCAGTTTTTTCATATTTAAAGTGGAAGGGTGGCAAGGCCGGTAGAGAAAACTGTGACTTTAACAAACTGCACCCATTTCTTGCAAGCCAAGCTGTCCAAAGAATTTGAAGACTTGCTTCCTTCTATGCAAGACGAGAGAGTGTTGGGGGGGGGGGAATCAAGATCTTATCTGTTCTGTTTCTCGTCTATCTGGGAAAGAAATCAAATGGCGTTTTCCTGGAAAAGCAGCAGGCCTGCAGATAATACATATTCATCGAGACACCAATTGATCTTGGCACATTTTTCTCCTCTTCCCCCTCTAGTGAACTATATTTCATATAACCATAATGATCTTTCTTTCTTTCTTTTAAATCAGTGGATTTGCAGAACATCTTGATTTGCTGAGCTGTGGCAATTCTTTGGTTGCTGAAATCAAGTATTTATTTATTTGGGTTAAAGAATAGCCAGCGTGTGGTCCGGTGGCTTAGATCTATCTCATAAAGCTATTTTATGTCCTTCCCTAAAAGTGAGGTGTTAAAAATTCCTTCACTGCTAAGGAAGAAAATGTTTCTCCCCCAAAATAGTTTTTGTGCGAGACGGAATGACCCTCTCTCTGTCCATACAAGACTCGGGAAGACAATAGATTTTTAAGAGCATTTGTTGTGGTTATTTTTTAAAAATCACCTTTTATTGTTCAATAATGGGACTTGTGTTTGTGGCATACTATTCTGTGTACATCGGCTCATTTAGTTGTTTATAACGATAGTCACTTGGTAGTGTTTGGAGTCAGAAATATTTCTGCCTAAAATAAATAAACGTAACCTAAACATACAGGAAGTGAGGCCTCTCTTCACAGTAGGAAGTCTGCATTGCAGGGGGTTAGACTAGATGACCCCCAGCACCCTTCCAGTTTTATAATTCTGTGCAACAATACTCTTTCCCACCTGTGATTCCCAGTGACTGGCCTTTGAAGGTGCCATGGTTTCGTAGCCATTGATAGCCTTATCCTCCCTGAATCTGTCTAATCCTGCCTTTCTCAACCAGTGAGTCCCCAGATGTTGTTGAACTACAACTCCCATCACCCCTAGCTAGCAAGGCCAGAGCTCAGGGATGATGGGAGTTGTAGTCCAACAACGTCTGGGGACCCACAGGGTGAGAACGACTGGGCCTCTAATCCTCTTGAAAAGCAGTCTGAACTGCTCTCTGTCACTGGTTCCCCCTGCTCACTAAACCCTGTTGCCCCTTCAGCACCCAGCACCTCCTCCCAATCTTCCCCTTGTGATCTCTTCTCATTGTCTCCCTGGGGCTCTGAGCCTTCCTCCTCTGGGGTTTCCCTTGGGAGCGGGGGTTTCCCTGACTGGTGCCTCCCAGCTCTCGTGGTACAACGAGAGCCAGCACGGTGAAGTGGTTAAGAGCGGTGGACTTGTAATCTGGTGAACCAGGTTCGATTCCCCGTTCCTCCACATACAGCTGCTGGATGACCTTGGGCCAGTCACACTTCTCTGAAGTCTCTCAGCCTCACTCACCTCACTGAGTGTTTGTTGTGAGGGTGGAAGGGAAAGGAGAATGTTACCTGCTTTGAGACTCCTTAGGGCAGTGATAAAGCGGGATATCAAATTCAAACCAGTCTCTGACACAGTGGTTCTTCAGGCAGGGAATATTTCCCATCCATACCTGGAGATGCCATGCGGGATTGAACCTGGGACCTTCTGCACACAAGGCAGACACTCAGCCACTGGGCTAAGGCCTCCCCCCAGATGCTGATGGACTGCAACTCTCATCATCCCTGGGCGTTGGTACCCAGGCTGGAGTTGATGGCAGTAGAAAGACACAGGGAAGCCCACTTAGAATCATAGAGTTGGAAGAGACCACAAGGGCCATCGAGTCCAACCCCCTGCCAAGCAGGAAACACCATCAGAGCACTCCTGACATATGGTTGTCAAGCCTCTGCTTAAAGACCTCCAAAGAAGGAGACTCCACCACACTCCTTGGCAGCAAATTCCACTGTCAAACAGCTCTTACTGTCAGGAAGTTCTTCCTAATGTTTAGGTGGAATCTTCTTTCTTGTAGTTTGGATCCATTGCTCCGTGTCCGCTTCTCTGGAGCAGCAGAAAACAACCTTTCTCCCTCCTCTATGTGACATCCTTTTATATATTTGAACATGGTTATCATATCACCCCTTAACCTCCTCTTCTCCAGGCTAAACATGCCCAGCTCCCTTAGCCGTTCCTCATAAGGCATCGTTTCACTGCCTTCCCCCTGCTCCCTTCACTGCAGGATCTCTGTTGGTGGTTTTTACTCATTCACACCGAGTGCCCTGAACAAGAAGGACTTAGAATCCTAGAATTGTAGCGTCGGAAGGGAACCGAGGGTCATCTAGTCCAACCCCCTGCAATGCAGGAATCTCAGCTGAAGCATCCATGACAGATGGCCATCCAAACCCTGCTTAAAAACCTCCAAGGAAGGAGAGTCCACCACCACCACCCAAAGGAGACCATTCCACTGTTGAACAGCTCTTACTGCCACAAAGTTCTTCCTGATGTTTTGTTGGAATCCCCTTGTAACTTGAAGCCACTGGTTTGTGTTCTATCTTCAAGAGCAGGAGAAAACAAGCTTGTTCCCTTAAGAACTCAAAAGGGCAGCTCATAAACAAAGTGAGAGTCACGGAAGATCTCGCTGAACTCTTGTCGCACGTATTGCTGCATTTCACTTTCAGAGACACCTTTGGGGCTTCTGGGTGTTTTTTTGTGGGGAGAGAAGCTGTGTTGTCTCCCTTTAGAAATGTTTAAATATAGTGTGACCAAACGAGGTCTGTGTGATTGAACGCATCTGGGTTGGGCCACCAGATGTCGCCCAAGTGCTACCCCAAAAAAAGGCATTTGAGTGAAATTCTGGAATGTGGTATTTGTCAAATGGCTAATTAACAGCAAAATCTTCTGATGTTTGTAACCTGTCATATTAGCAGCCAGTATGTTCACTCCTGAAACCTGAAATATGCAAGTCTGTTTTTAAAAGCCTCTTACCATCTGTCAAATCCACCAAACAGGCCTTTGTCTTAAATACACAAAAAGCGTACTTGATTTTTTTTTCGGGGGGAGGGGGGAGGAAGAGGGGGGGTGGAAAACTATTTCAGAGTTGTGCTTCCTGCATTATTAACTGCCCCCCACCCTACTGACAAGGACTCCCTTTTGCATTCCTTCTCAGTCAGATTCTTTCATGCAAACTCTTTGTCTGGAATAAGCCAGGCTTTGTGTAGCCTGTGATTCTTCATGTTCACAATTTTGTAGAGCCACTGTAGAACCCTTGCACTGCAATTATTTCAGCTCCTTATAAAAAAAAAAAGCAATAATAAAATGAAACCAAGTTTCTAGTCCATATGGCACTGAACACGGGTTTGAAAATGTGTGGAGACAGTTCCTGGTAAAATGTCAGATGAATAGGCGGTACAGCCAGAAATCGCTCCAATGTTCTTCGTAGCTTAGAATCATAGAATTGGAAGCAGTGGCGTAGTGTGGGTTGTCAGCACCCGGGGCAAGGCAAGTAATTTGCAACCCCCCCCCCGCTGCACTGTCCCTCCCCCAGATAGTCCCTCGCTCTCTCTCTGCACCGCACGCCTGGCACCCTCCCCTCCACAGTGGGCGGCGACCCGGCAGCTTGGATCGGATTCGCACAGCCAGCACTGCAGTGAGAGAGAGTGAGTGAGCCAGGTAGGGGCAGAGAGCTGCGAGTGCGAGCGCGCCCCCCCCCCCAGATGTTGCGCCCGGTGCGGCCGGCCCCCCCTGACCCCCCATGCTACGCCACTGATTGGAAGGGACCCCAAAGGTTATTTAGTTCAACTCCCTGCAACGCAGGAATATGCAGGTGGTCCATTTGGGGATCAAACCTGCAACCGTGGCGTCACCATCAGCATTCTCTAACTAACTGAGCTAACCTCTTGCTCCTCTTTTGGGGAAGGGTCAGTACGTCACTGGTACATCTTTGGGTCAGTGCCTTGCATTTCCAGTTTTGAAAATCCTTGAGGATAAAGTCATAGAATCATAGAATCATGGAGTTGGAAGAGACCACAAGGGCCATCGAGTCCAACCCCCTGCCAAGCAGGAAACACCATCAGAGCACTCCTGACATATGCTTGTCCAGCCTCTGCTTAAAGACCTCCAAAGAAGGAGACTCCACCACACTCCTTGGCAGCAAATTCCACTGTCAAACAGCTCTTACTGTCAGGAAGTTCTTCCTAATGTTTAGGTGGAATCTTCTTTCTTGTAGTTTGGATCCATTGCTCCGTGTCCGCTTCTCTGAAGCAGCAGAAAACAACCTTTCTCCCTCCTCTATGTGACATCCTTTTATATATTTGAACATGGCTATCATATCACCCCTTAACCTCCTCTTCTCCAGGCTAAACATGCCCAGCTCCCTTAGCCATTGTTGGTTTTTGCAATGCCCTTTCCTCCTAGTGATGCAGAAAATTGTGAGTCTCAGGGTTTCTTCCTCGCTGTCCAATGCATCTCTGGAGCAGCCTCCCCCAATGTGGTGACCACCAGATGCTTTTAACCACCACAGAATTGTAGAGTCAGACAAGACCCCAAGTGTCATCTCGCCCAACCCCCTGGAATACACATCGGCCCCCGACCACCATGGCCAACAGTCCCGGGTGATCGCAGTTGTAGTTCAACCAAGAGATGGGTGGGCACCAGATCACTTGGTCCTCATCTAGCCATCAGAGTTGACCCAAGTGCTGCTGAAGAAAATGGCATCCCCGTGATGCTTCACAAAAACACAAAACCAAACCACACATATCGCTCAATGCACTTACCTCACATCTGGTCGTTCATGCCAAAGCATCTCCTCCACTCTACTCATTAGCGTTTACACATCTCTACCTGTGTTGAAAAAAAGTGTTGAGGTGTTTTGCCACCATGCTGGAGCACTCTAGAGTTGCACACCTCCAGCAGGTGCGAGAAAGAGGTCTCTGTGTGAGCTGATGCACATGCATTGAGCTCCTCCATGTGAGCCTGATCAGAGGATGCAGAGCTATTTACCACACCTGGTAAAGACTTTCCCCAGTGAGTGGCAGGAGGAGGCAAGGCTGGGGTATGCTGATGAGGTGTGGGGCAAGCCCCACACTTGTTCCTTCAATGTATGTGTGGTTGTTAGCGGTTTACCGGTTGTGCTATGCATTTCCCCGTCCCAGGAGCAGGGATTGGGGGCATGTGTTTTGTAATGCTGTCCTGACCAAGGTGGGTGTCAGGGACATGGCTGAATCGAATGCCTGGGAAGAGTCTGATGGAGATGAATGAATGCTAGTACAGAGGGAGCCAGAGCCTGACTCTGGAGCCATGGGATTGCAGCCACAGACAGAGCAGGAGTGAGTTAGTTTGGCCCCCCTTCATCAAGAGTTCCCAGAGCAGCAGACTCGGAGAGCTTGCAGGCAGAGGGAGGGGAGGAGATAGACGACATTGAGGGGGTTGCTATGCAACCAGGAGGGAGGCTACATTTAGAGAGACCTTCTCCCTTAACCAGGAGAGCTGAAAAGGTTAAAATGCAACGGAAGTACAAGAGAGGAAGGATGGGACTTTGGCACCCTTCGTGTTGCGAAAGGGGGAGAGACTCAGAGTGACAGGGGTCAGCAAACGTTTGCAGCAGGGGGCCGGTCCACTGTCCCTCAGACCTTGTGGGGGGCTGGACTATATTTTTGGGGAAAGAAAAAAAGAACGAATTCCTATGCCCCACAAATAACCCAGAGATGCATTTTAAATAAAAGCACACATTCTACTCATGTAAAAACACACTGATTCCCAGACCGTCCGGGCCAGATTTAGAAGGCGATTGGGCTGGATCCGGCCCCCGGGCCTTAGTTTGCCCAACTCATAGCTAAGAGCGGCAGGCTCAGAGCCACGCTCTGGATCCTAATTGTAAATAAACTTACCATAAAACTGCCAGAGACTCATTAATTCTTATCGGGGCTTGCCTGCCTGCCTGAGATCATTACAGCGAGTGTCCCCTAAAGCAGGGGATTAGCAGTGGTCCGTGAGCTTCACTTAGGGGGTCTGCAGTGCATCCATAAAGATACAACTCAAAACCAAGCAATGTCTAGCACGGCATGTTACAACTGCTGCAACGGGCAGAGAAATCAGAAAGAGGTCTGCGCAGGGGTCAGCAGCTTTTGAGTGATCCATGGGGAAGGGGGAGTTTGGGAACCACTGTCCTCAATGTCACAGAGAAAGAACTAAAATAGAGGACTAGGGCTGTAGTGGTTCTATCAGGCAGCAGAGGCTGGTCCATTAGGGCAAATGGGGTGCTGCCCCACTAACCTAAACTGGTTTCCACTTGCAGCTGGTCTAGGGGGTGGCATTGGCTGCCAGTGTCCTCCTTAGTGCAGACCTCTTGCAGAACTCAACACAGAAGAAGATGGGGACAGAACCAGAATTAGTTGTCCCCACCTGCCATTGGCTATAGTCTGGGCTCCCTGCCTTTTGTCTTCCAGTCCCAGTGGTCACCAGTCACCCTAGTTTGTTGTAGTATTTTCACTGCTAGGGAGTAGGAGAGGTGCTGCACAAGGCATCAAAATAGCATGGCCAGTGCTGGGTGCTATGCTCCTAAATTTGATGGGGAATCCAGCATCATTTCCTCTGCCTCAGGTGGCAAAATGTCTTAAGCTGGGCTGGCATACTTGTTCCTTTTCATGCCAAGAAAGACTTGCATTGCTGCCCTTAATGGCCAGACCTAAGCAGTCATGAAGTCTTGTTAATTTGCTTTGGCACATGTATTTTAATTGAAATATTATCATGGTTTTATCAGGTTATAATTGGCTTTTAAAGTCTTTTTGCCCATCTTAAGTCCTTGCAAAGGGATAGGTTAGAAGCAGGAATGAGTAAAATAATTAGAGCTAATTCACATGCTTGGCTTACACGATAAGACTCAATTGCCTGTAACTCTTACACTGCTTGTAACTTTATTTTGCAATGCAGATTTCTTTTTCCTGGCGTGTTTTCCCCCTTCCAAAGTGTGCATTGCAAAGTAAGATCCAGAGATAAATTATTAGGGCAGATAGAGTCACAGGTTGTTCTGCTGCTATCCTAGACTTGCTGTTACAGGCTGATGATCACATTACCTGGTTGCCTAATGAAAGGGGACACGACAGGTTGTGATGGAGATTTCCTAGGTTTTGAAATAATCCACAAGCAGTGTCTCCAGTGTGCTTCCTCGAAGTTCAAAAGACGTGCACGGTGTTCATCACTACTAGCTATAGTAGCTAACTGCAACTTCCATATACTGGAGTATTCATGGGCCCCGAGAGTTACCTTGTATCAGCATCTGAGTTGCTTTGTGCTCAGCGTCAGTTGCATCTATCTGTATTTTGGGTTCCAAGTTGCACAGCATAAAATGAAGCTCTGTGTGCTCAAATGGGGAATCTAAAATTGGCTACAACTTCCTGCTTCTTAGCCAAAGTGGATGAAATTTGCAGGTGCAGGATTGAATTAAGCCTACCAAATTACAAATACTCTGGGAACTTTTTGTGGGGAAAATAGAATTTAATTTCCCCCCATAATCCCTTATGTGTGTGAGAGAGAGCAGGGGGTTGTCTCTTTATGATCCCAAAATAAATAAGAGTTGGATGAGAAGTGTGTATTGTTGCTTGAACATTTTTTTTTTTTATAAACCAGCAGCTTCACACAAGCCTCTCTTTCCTGGTTCGTGTTTGAGTCCTAAATGTCTCTTAAAAGCTAATAGTGAGGGAGACAAAGGCACCTCAATAGAAAGGGCATTCATCAAAGCAGGGAGCCACCACCGAGAATGTCCTGTCATGGGTCACTGCCAATTGGGTAGCAAGAGGAAATGCCTCATCCAAAAAGTGGCATGGATTTACATGAAATTTGCATACGTAAATGTATAAGCATAGATAAACATTTAGAAAGAATGGCTATACAGTCATACCTTGGAAGTTGAACGGAATCCGTTCTGGAAGTCTGTTCGACTTCCAGAATGTTCGGAAACCAAGGCATGGCTTCGGATTGGCTGCAGGAAGCTCCTGCAGCCAATCGGAAGCTGCGGAACCCACGTCGGACATTTGAGTTCCAAAGAACGTTTGCAAACCGGAACACTCACTTTTTTGCGGCGTCCAGGAGCCAAAACATTCAACTCGCAAGGCGTTCGACTTCCGAGGTACAACTGTAATTTATATAGAAATACAATATATATACCATCATAGTGGAGGAAGCTGTTAATTGTTGATCGGACACTTCCAAGACCCACCACCTGTTTTCCTGCCTTCTGGTTCTTTATCTTTAAAGCAAACTTGGATTGGAGAGCCCTCAATGGGAGGATGCCTTCAAATAGACGGCTTCACAGCCAGCGTAGCTGGAAACAGGATTCTGCCCTGGGTGGATATTTCGTCTGTTCCACCAGGACTGCTCTTAAATATTAACCAGTTAATTATTGTTGTATCATATTTTCCTTACTTGTTCAGGGCCCTGGGCAGCTCACAGCATGCAAAAACACAACTGTAAAAGCAAAATTAAAACCGCCTTCTAATATGCAATAATCAAAGCATAACACAACCAGCGCTAACAGTTATATGGATAGGGTGACTCTCAACTGCACCCTGAAAACCTGCAAAGACAATCAGGTCCTGGGATGATGCCTGGTCATGTCCCGATCAAGATCGAGCCATTGCTCCCTGCAAATTATTTACAGCAGTGGTGATCAACTTAAAGTCCTCAGTCTGATTTCAAAAGGCCCCTGCCATCAATCTGCTCAGACGTCTGGAGAGAACAATCTTTGCCTTTCTCCCCACTTTGGGTGAGTGGGGAGAAAAGGGGGTGTCAGAAAGGAAGAGAAAGGAAAAGTATGTATTGTAAAGAGAGAAAAAGAGTGGCATCCCCACTCCTGGCTCTCACCATTGGTCACCCACCCTACTAGGAGGCCGTCCCCAACAGACTACCTTTGGGGAAATGGGGCCTCAACAGAACTGAGATTAGTTACTCCTCTTTACAGAGATGGATTAGCTCATTCTCACAAATTAGGTCCAAACGGACTTTGGTTTTGGTTTCTGAAAGTTGGATATTACATATACAGTAGGCTGTGTTTGGACTAGTGAGTCTTGGCTTAATAAATTGGGCTGTGCATGAGATCCTTTGTGTGAGTCAGGAAGCTGTCAGGAGTCCAGGTTCCCAGCTTGATAACACAGTAAGCGTAGGTAATTAAAAAGGAGGATATATTGCAAAAACAAACAGATAGTTCCGGACGGCTCTGAGAAAAATCATTACTCAAGATGACCCTTCTGAAGACCTCTTCCTATGTCAACAGAAGATATTGAACTTTTGCCCCTAATGTCGCTTGTTTTGCTTCCTATCAAGCAGCCCTCCCATTCGTCGATTCCTCAGACTGATTGGATTAGCTCCCACCTTTTCTTGCTCTGACGAACTGTCTCCTTTCCTGTCTGAACTGCTGTTCAGCCTGTGTTCAGCCTGCGTCAGATCTAACTCTCTGTGTTCTGCAGCAGGCTGTGAAGTTACACTAGGAGCTGGCTTATTCCTGACAGAAGCCATAGTTACCTATAGCTTCCTGTTGCATCCGAACCAGGTAAGATACTATGGTTAATACTTCCAGGATATATGGTTTAAAGCTGCCTACAGATTCTGGCTGGTTAGGAAGCCATTTTTTTATTTTAAGCAGCCTATACAAAACCAACCAAACCATAGTTCATATTTTGCATGTAATGGTTTAGCTTTGGTTCCCTGACTTGCTTTCCAGCTTCTGCAAAGGGAGGAGCAAACCACCTCAACTAAGTCATAGTCAACTTGATCCATTGGCCAGATCAGGAAGGATGGAAGGAAGGAAACAGGAAACAAAAAGGAAGGGGCAAATGAAGGAATGGGAAGGAAAGAAGAATACAGTCTAGGATTGTTAGTATGGCTATGTTAGTTCATGGTCCTTTTTAGTAATATATTAACAGTTGTATCAAACTAGATCAGACTCTGAGTCGATCCATTGAAATTAATGGCCTTAATGTTATTCATGCCCATTAATCTCCATGGATCATGGTATGACAAATGTTGGCTACAACCCTTTGTTGCTGTTCTGAAATGTCTTGGTTTGGAAATTGTATTAGGTCTTTATTTGTTTGGGCATATTCTTTTTAATCTGCTTTCGGGAAACGTTTTATTTGAAAAGCAGCCTGCCGTTTTAAAAATAAATAGATAAATACTGAGTGGTGGCGGCTGTCAGCATCCGTCTGTCTACAAAGTGAGCTGTAGTGCTCAATAAATGTCCTGCACAGCTAGCGTTGGCTCTCAAGGGTGTGAATTCTCCCTAAGAACAGAAGCCCACCCCAAGCAAGAAAGAAAGGGCTCTGCCCACTGCCCCCAAGATAAGGGAGCCGCAGTGAGTGACCAACTGGAGGGGAGAAAAGGCAGGAGGAGATGGATGGAGGAGGAATTAATATTCACTTTCTCAAACCGTATGTGTACCAAAATACAGCAGGCCCTTCATAATTTGCACTCCTCTGAATTTTGCAATGTTGTTCTCCGGCCAAGTAAGGTGTCCCAAAAATGCACACTCTAGTGTGCATAAAAATACACATAGCAGTGAGAACAAAATGCAAAAAGGCATTTTGGGAAAATGTGCCTTGCCAAAATGTGTGTATCAGGCAAGATTGCATGTAAAAAATGCACATTCACTCACTCCCACAATGCTGATGAATTTTCATGAGGACTTTTTTTAAAAAAGGCAAACCTATGTAGAAATGTGCAGAAATGATTAGGGCGAAAAAAAGAGAAACTGAAATTGACAGATTTGCCCATCTTTACCAACCACCAGGATTTGCTCTGCCGGTGCCCAAAATTGTGCTACCCCAGATCAGAAGGTTAATGTGCTCTTTCTAATAGGGGGAGAAGATCACTTGCCTAACCTTACTGGTTTGCTCAGAGCTCTTGGAGGTGCAGGTCCTCTACTGTGCTCCTTTTGTACCCCCCCCCCACTTCAGCCATCCCCCAATATTTGTGTTCCTGCCTCCCCAATATTTGTTGGACTCCCATGACCATCCATGGCCCTTCTCCATGCTGGCTGGTGCTGATGAGGAGATTGGAGTCCAACAACATCTGGAGAACCATAGGCCTCCTAGCTCCTACTCCACCCTGGTTCCATCCAGATGTTCTGGACTGTAACTTGCAACCACCTTAGCCAACAGTTGCAGTTCAGAACTTCTGGAAGTCACTAGGCTGGTGCTGCCTACTGGATAGGCTTTGTTCAAGCCTCCAATGTTGTTCATTCTGAAGAGACTGGAGGAAAGCGTCAAAGTGCCTCTGGCCGTAATTTTGTGATGCACGGAAGCAGCCGAAATGCATAATGGAAGGCAGGGGATGGTGAGGGTGATGTTGCAGACCAGCCCTTTGGGCCCAGAATAAGTCCTCTGATGGCCAGTTGCTGGTTCCTGAATGACTTCTTCTGCACACCTTCCAGAAACAGAGGCAGAAAAATGCCCCCGCAGCGGATGGCGGGTGCGAGAACGTGGCCCGAGCTTTTGCGAGGCGGTCCTGCACTCTCTCAACAAAGCAAAAGGAGGGCGGGGGGGGGATCTCTCAGATACTGTGTCGCGTTTGAAAGCCACCTGTCATGTCTTAAATTAGTAAATATGCCCCAAATGTTCTGTTGAAGGTGAAGCGAAATATGAGACTTACACAAAACACATTTTCCTGTAAATTATTCATCCGGTAAAACATCTTTGAACTCTCCAGCGTGAGTGTAACTGACAAGTGTAGGAAAGGGGATTAAGGGGGACGGTTCTCAGCTTGGCACTTATGCAAATTTTATTCACATCCCCCCTTGCATGCACCCCCACCAACGCAGAGCTTATATATGGGCAGTTCTGAAAAGCCTCTCCTTTTATCTCTCTCTCTCCCTGTCTGATTAAACCCCCTCCATCCAGATTCCCCAGAAATACGTGGCTGCAGTCCTGCAGCTCCTCCCCTGGTGGCGCTGTTCCCTCGCTTGAACTCTGCTTCCTTTGCACGGGGGGGTTTGAGTGCTAAAACTACTGCCACATAGTGGACAGCGAATGAACTGCAGACAGGGGAGGGCACTTATTTGTGTGTGTGGATGGGTATGTGGATGTCTTTAAATCATATGCACTCCTCCTGATGCGACTTTGAACACATTCTTTGGCTTGCCAGCAAACGGCACCTTCTTATCTCAGGTGCCAGGGAATTAGAGATGCTTTGTTATCAGGAGAGAGAGAGTTTTTGGAAACTCTGAGACATATCCAAGCTGCAAAAATAGCAAATTTGCTTTTGAACATCCCCCAATTCCTCCCCCACTCCCCATCTCTCCCAGGGAAGGGGATTCAAAAAGAGAGAGAAAGGGGAAATAGTTAAGAGGAAGGGCACGTTCATTGCATGCCTGAGCTGCTGGGTCAAACTCCTGGCACCTCCAATTAAATGAGGAGCAGCAGGTGCTGGGGAGGTGTGTGGCAGTGACATCACCGGCCCAGATAGACCAATGGCCAGATTGGCGGCTTCATCTGGTCAAAACCTCCACCCTGCATTTTCCTATCGCCTCGAGAGCACACACATTTCTGTTTCCTTTTGCATTTGCATACTCAAAATCTCAAAAAGCAAATGCAAAAAACCAAAACCTGTTTACACAGAGGGATATCAATAAAAATGAATACCATATTTTTCGCTCTATAAGACGCACCAGACCACAAGACGCACCTAGTTTTTGGAGGAGGAAAACAAGAAAAAAATATATTCTGAATCTCAGGAACCAGAACAGCAAGAGGGATCGCTGCGCAGTGAAAGCAGCAATCCCTCTTGCTGTTCTGGCTTCTGGGATAGCTGCGCAGCCTGCATTTGCTCCATAAGACGCACATACATTTCCCCTTACATTTTAGGAGGGAAGAAGTGAGTCTTATAGAGCAAAAAATACGGTATTTCACCCAGCTTCGTTTGATTTTACTAAACACACAAACGAGAGAGCAGAGGCTCCAAATACACCATCAGGGTGTGCAGGTTTATGGAACTCTAACAGATTTGGCATGGAAGATCTTGGGAACTCCATGTTGCACGCACTGCAGAACTTGTAAATGGAAGAATCAGGCTAAATGCTGGCTTTTGTTCTATGCCAGGCATGTCCAACAGGTAGAGCGTGATCTACCGGTAGATCACTGGACGTCTGCGGTAGATCACTGGTAGATCATTGGCTCCCCCCAAAGAAGCTGAACAACTGTGGCTCCCCTAGAAAAAGCTCAACATTTTACCTCCTCCCTGAAAAAACTCAACAACTTTGACCTGAACCCCCCAAAAGGGGGTAGATAACTGCCAGTTTTTAACTTTGTGAGTAGATTGCAGTCATTGCTTGTTCTGGGACGCGGGTGGCGCTGTGGGTTAAACCACAGAGCCTAGGACTTGCCGATCAGAAGGTCAGCGGTTCGAATCCCTGCAACGGGGTGACCTCCCATTTCTTGGTCCCTGCTCCTGCCAACCTAGCAGTTCAAAAGCACCTCAAAGTGCAAGTAGATAAATAGGTACTGCTCTGGCGGGAAGGTAAACGGCGTTTCTGTGCACTGCTCTGGTTCGCCAGAAGCTGCTTAGTCATGCTGGCTACATGACCCGGAAGCTGTACGCTGGCTCCCTCAGCCAATAAAGTGAGATGAGCGCCACAACCCCAGAGTTGGCCACGACTAGACCTAATGGCCAGGGGTCCTTTACCTTTACCTTTAGATTGCAGTCTCTTGGGAGTTGACCACCCCTGTTCTATACCTTACACACCTGACATTTGGTTCAGAGCTTGCACACCTCTCATATACAGGTAAAGTACTGTATAAATCTTGTAAAGAATGTCACCCTGCATTATGATGGAGGAATAGGCTTGCCTGTACAATGCAGGCGCCTCCGAAAAGGCATCTCTGCACACAGGAACACTTTGCAGCTGCTTTCTGATTGGTTTTGCACACAATGCAATATTGTCCTCAAGCTCTGCACTTTATGTAGGAAAATAAAGGGGAGAATTCAAAGATATCTCTAATGCGGGAGTTTAACCTCTCCTGTTGAGCAGGCAAGGGTCCGTAAATGCTAGAACTGAATGGAAGCCCTAGAAGAATTCAGCCTGAATCCCATAGCCCTGCCTTCCCAGGCCTGGGTTGTTTCTTGGTCACAGGAGAGTGTGACGCGACCTTGGGGGAATTGGCTTGTACATAAATAGATTATTGCAACAAGTGCTTTATGGCAAACAGCTGTGATAGCAATAAAGACGAGTGTGCCTGGAATCAAAGTGAAACTGGAGTGGGTTTAGCAGGAGGACACGGGTCCTGTGAATAGCATTTTAAGGCCAATCACCTTGAAATGAAAGGCACTAGCTTTTTCCTTCTGTAAACAGCAAAATGAAACAAAATGGAGAGGCGGGAGTCCTTTTACGCAAGGCTGGAGTTTGTCAAGATTTCAGAGCATCTGTTCCTGGGGGCTTCTAAGGACCTGGGCATGCCTGCGGTTCAGTGGGAACACTAGATAAAATATAAAATGCAGTCGCTAACAATTGTTCATCCATTAGGAAGAGAAGGAGAGCGCGCAATGCCTGGAGAGCCCTCCTTGCCTCTTTGTTTTTGATCCGTGGCATGATGGGGCTGCCTTGTGGCCATTAGGAATGGCTGTCAGCAAACTCGGAGGTAAAGGAATATAAAAACAGACCCTCCAAGCATTCCTATTTTCCAGGCACAGTCCCGGATTTACAGAAGGCATCCCTGTTTCTGATTTGATCCCAGAATGTCCCAGTTTTCCTTACGAAGTCCCTATTTTTGTTGGAGAAATGCTGGCGTGTATGGACTTATTGCAACCCCCGAGCCAAGGAGATAAATAACTAGACAACCTTTAGAAGACATCTGAAGGCAGCCCAGTATAGGGACATTTTAAAACGTTCAATTGTGTTTTTATATATGTTGGAAGCTGCCTGAAGTGGCTGGGGCAACCCTGTCATATGAGCAGGACATAAATAATAATAAAAAAGTATTGTTAAGATTACAGTGGTACCTCAGGTTAAGTACTTAATTCGTTCCGGAGGTCTGTACTTAACCTGAAACTGTTCTTAACCTGAAGCACCACTTTAGCTAATGGGCTCCCCGCTTCCACTGCGCCGCCAGAGCACAATTTCTGTTCTTATCCTGAAGCAAAGTTCTTAACCTGTTAAGAACCTCTTAACCTGTTAACCTCTTAAGTTCTGTTCTTATCCTGAAGCAAAGTTCTTTTCTGGGTTAGCGGAGTGTGTAACCTGAAGTGTATGTAACCTGAGGTACCACTGTATTGTGGAATAGAATGTCCCTCTTTTCGTTGGAGAAATGTTGGAGGGTATGTAAAAGTGAAAATTGGGGATTGAGAGAAATGACAGCAAAAGCTCAAGAACAAAACAGTTCAATTTAGAAGTGGGTCACACATCTGGGCCTTTCAGGGCCAACTCAGGACATTAGGCTGCCTGAAAGGCTGGACAATGTGGTGCCCTCTCCCTTTCCACATGCAGAAGATGGCTGCACCTGCAGACCATAGTCTAGCTTTCGGTGTGCAAGGCAGGCCATGAGGCATACAGCTCTGTCCCCACTTCCGTTGCTGAACTGGAACGTGTGCAAACAAATGCTGGAATGTAACAGCAGCGGTGTTGTCACGGCCCTGGGATTAGATCATGCGCAGGCAAACTAAGGCCCGGGGGCCAGATCTGGCCCAATCGCCTTCTAAATCCGGCCCACGGATGGTCTGGGAATTAGCGTGTTTTTACATGAGTCAAATGTGTGCTTTTATTTAAAATGCATCTCTGGGTTATTTGTGAGGCATAGGAATTCGTTCATTCCCCCCGCCCAATATAGTCTGGCCCCCCACAAGGTCTGAGGGACAGTGGACCAGCCCCCTGCAGAAAAAGTTTGCTAACCCCTGGATTAGATCCTCCTACTTCAAGGGGTGGAAAGGGACGTGGGTGGCGCTGTGGGTTAAACCACAGAGCCTAGGACTTGCCGATCAGAAGGTCGGCGGTTCGAATCCCCGTGACATGGTGAGCTCCCGTTGCTCAGTCCCTGCTCCTGCCAACCTAGCAGTTCGAAAGCATGTCAAAGTGCAAGTAGATAAATAGGTACCACTCCGGAGGGAAGGTAAACGGCGTTTCCGTGCGCTGCTCTGGTTTGCCAGAAGCGGCTTAGTCATGCTGGCCGCATGACCCGGAAGCTGTATGCCGGCTCCCTTGGCCAATAAAGCGAGATGAGCGCCGCAACCCCAGAGTCGTCCACGACTGGACCTAATGGTCAGAGGTCCCTTTACGTTTACCTTTACTTCAAGGGGTCAGATCAAGGACTCATGACAAAGTGCTTCAACACCACTGGGAGCTGTAGTTTGTTAAGGGTGCTGAGAGTTCTCAGGGAATCTCCAATCCATCCCAGAGCTACAATTCTCAGAGTGGTTTAAGAATCCATCCCTGTTCCCAGGGAACTGTGGGAACTGTAGTTCTGTCATCTGGGAAGCAGAATGCATGACTCGACGGGTGCTTCATCTGATCCTGCAGGGCCCTTCTTCTGAGGAGTAACTGCCCATGTTCAAGACATGGTTCTGTCCATGACCATTGGGAGTTGGAGTCTAACAACATCTTGAGAGCCACAGGGTCCCCACTTGGAAAAGTGTGGGAGGCAAAACCCCCCATAAATTGCAGCATTTCTGTATATTTTCGCCATGCCTGCTTAGACCCTATGATTTCCAGAGATTCAGGAGAGAGTGTATGTGCCCTTTCCCCCTCTTCCTATTGCTAGCAAAGTCATTATTATTTTTAAATGCATATTAAGAGAATGGCAAACCTTTTCTCAGTTTGCATCATTGTGGAAGCCTGTACAATGAAGTTTATATCGGGGTGGATTTTGATTTGCTTGCCTGCAGAATTCGCAGGGCTGGTCCCACCACCATCGCCTAACAGTGTGAGACAGCCATTCTAGGCAGCAGATGCTGGAGGGCAGCAGTGACCACCCCGCTGGCGGTTTCTCTTGGGTCTCCAGTCATCCCTCTCTTGGAGAATACAGCTGTGTGTGTGCCACGTGGCATGTACAACAGTAGCCTGCTGCCCTCGGGTGTGCTGGAGGATGCTGTCCCGTTGCCTGCCTTAAAACAATTCCCTTTGCCTCAGGCAGCAAGATGTCTCAGACAGCCTCCTAGAATTTGGATGGTTTGTACAGAACAAGCAGACCTGACTTGAACATTTGATATTGTGCCACCGACTATAGATCCAGGGCATTCCCCAGACTGTCAGTATTTTTTCAGGAAGGATTCAAGAGTAGTGCTTTTTTGGGGAGGGGGATGCAGGGGTACACATACCCCTAAACATTTTGTGAATCTACTGGGAGAAGAAACTAAACATTTAATTTTTTTTAGTTTCTTCTCTAGCGCAGTGAATTGTTAGTTCTGTTGCTATCCCGATGGCATTTCCTGTCACGGTGGTTCCTGAGTCTCAGACGGAAGCGA
The DNA here is from genome assembly GCF_965153285.1 of Podarcis tiliguerta. NCBI lineage: Eukaryota > Metazoa > Chordata > Lepidosauria > Squamata > Lacertidae > Podarcis > Podarcis tiliguerta. The sequence continues at coordinate 8,597,216 of NC_139538.1, read as the reverse complement.
GCGTTTAATGTGTGAAGTAGGAGTTGAAATCTAGCATGGTGATTGGTCAGTTTCGTTGTTACCACCTCCAATGGCAGCTTCCTTTCCTTTCCTGGTGGTTCCTGAGTCTCAGACGGAAGCGAGCGTTTAATGTGTGAAGCAGTGTGGAATGTGGATTTGTGGTATTTCCCCCGATGTGAACTATAAAATGGTGATGTTCTTGAGTCAAAATGAGAGCACCCCTAAACATTTTTTAAAGAAAAAAAGCACTGTTCAAGAGCAAAACCCTGGCGCAATATTGTGCACATTTGGCTTTGTAGTTAGGGACTTGAAAGGGATCTAGGATGAACTGGAAAGAAAGGGGACAAGTTAGCTTTCATTTCAGTTTGGGGTGAGTTGCTGGAATAGAGAAACTTCAAGTACTTGTCTTTGGAATTTCTTACAATGCAGCCATTGGTGATGTCGGTGGGATGGCTCTTTTACCGTAGTTTCTGTTTGCTCAGTTAAATGGATTAAAGCGCTTTGCCGCCCTGTCACAACAAATGCACTTTAAAAAAAAGTGGGGAACGACCTTTTTGCTGGGCAATGCATCGAAAAGAGTGAGATGAACAAATTATTCGTAGGAAGACATGCTGACACCTCGCAATCGAATCAGAATGAATGCAGGACGAGCTCTGGTCATCATATAACCTCACTGCAAACGAATCAGGACAAATGCAGACCTAATCTAACCTCCGTGTAAACTTTGTGCAAGCGACTCGAGGCAAGTGATCAATAGAGAGGTAATCTGGTGGAGGTCTCAGAGCGTTGTGCTTTGATCTCTTTGGCAAAGTCCTTAGGAGTCTGCTTTCTCTCTTAAGCAATAATAAAATCAGCAGCTTCGGTTCTCAGGCTCTTCTAGGAGATTTTGGGTCTGGCTTCCACGTCCCGAACGAAGGCCCAGCCGATTTCCCGGTCCTCCTCCCGACTGCGGCTTCTGACCAGGATGTCAAGGGGAAGCTGCTCAATCGCGCTCTGCAGCTGCGTCGGCCTGAAATCAAGGGTTTGTCTGGTAGTCATTCCAGCAGCTGTTTGTTATCCCCGTACCACTCAAGGGTATCTTGACATAAAAAGCAGGCATGGCAACACAAGCGGAGCAGTGACAATAAACAGAATGGCTTGATAAAGAACAAACCGCGCCAGCTAGAGGCAGCCTGGCTTTGTTTAGATAAAACAAAGCGACAAAAATCAGTAAGTTTTGCCATGCGGTTCTCAGCAAAAATGAAAGCACGGGGGAGGTGGGGGGAGGTGGGTACCCGGCGGGTGGATGGAGACTTCGCCGTAGCTATCGGAGCCATGGTCTCTTTCTGACTCTGGTTTTTCAGCTCTTGGAGACAGCTCTCGAAATGATGTCATGCTCCGTCTAGGCCTGCAAGTGCCCGTCACCCATCACCTGGGGTGGCTGAAAGTGTTTTTCTTTCTTTTGCTCTGGGTGGCCGAGATATTTCGGAAAGTTGAGGCTTTCAGCCCCTTCCTTTAACAAAAAAAGGGGGAAAGGAAATAAAGAAAGCCAAGCAGAATTTTCTGACCTTCCTGGTTGCTGCCATTCGTAAATCTAAGCTAGGAGAAAGGGGTCTTCTCCATCCTAGGAGCCCATGGGGCAATTGCTAAAGCGGTCCCGAGGAGCTGAAGGTCAAGGTGCAGCAAGGAAGAAGCAAAGGCAGGCATTCAGCCTCCTTGGAGTTAAGCCAGGCTTGACCCAGACAGGGGCTGCATGCTCCCTGCAAGCCATCGGAGCCAATCTCTATGCCTTTCTTTGCCAGAAAGAGCCTCTGAGGTCTGAGCATAAGGCCAGGCCTTGGTTTCAAGCCCTGAAATGCCTCGCGCAAGAAGTCCTTGGCAAGCGGTCAACCCCCTTTTGCAGACTACACTTCCCAGGGTTCTTTGAGGGAAGCCATGACGGTTAGGTGGTCTGATGGCGCTTTGGAATGCGTGGTACTGATGTGGCCCCAAACCACTCAGCCCTTTTATGCATATCTCTATGATCTAGGAGGACCCGAAGGCAGGGCACTTGCATTTAGGTTTGCACAGAATTCAGTAACAGTTAATCGACCCTTTTCGTATAATTACCACTAAGTGGACAAGTTTATATTACATCTCAGACAGGGTGGCAGACCTGCTAATGACAGGAGTAAATGAAAAAGAGCAACTGAGTATATCAAAAAGCATCAGATAATGTACATGCATTCTGCTTTGTAAGAAAATCTGACAGGGATGGGGCCATTTCCCTCCTTCATTATCTGATAGACTTAAGACTCTTATATAGCTGTCCAGATCTACTCAAAGGTTCGTTAGGAACTTCCTCCCCTCCCCCGCACTCCGCACCCTCCTCCCATGGAAGCAATTAAATGGCAAAATTGTCATAACACGATGGTTTGAAGATCGATGGTCGTCGTCTACTGTTGTTAATGGAGAGTGTTCAATCACTAAATCTTAAGCTAAAGTTGTCTTCACATCCACCGAAACACAGAACAGCTGCAGAGGGACGTTAACCAAGTATTTATTGCTTAATACCTCCTTCTCAGGAGGACTCCAGCTCAAAATCACTTTATTGTATGGAAGTTGTTCTTGTCAATAAAAGAATATGCTGCCCGAGGGCCACCAGAACCAACGGGGGGCGGGGGAAGCAGGGCCAGAACGAAGGAAGATTTGGGAAGACAGATAAATCAAATGGAGTTGGATAAGTCAATACGGTGAAGTCCCCCACCCTGCAAAAAAATCCAAGAAAATAAGGAGCCAACATTTAGCGGATGCTCTCATAGATGGAGAAAGGCCACAGATGCTAGAACACCTGCTTGGGATGCAGAAGGTCCCAGATTCAACCCCTGGCATCTCCAGGGAGGGCTGGGAATGTGTGTTGCCCAAAACCCTGGAGAGACACCCGCCCATCAACGTGGACCACCAGTCCTCAACCTTTCAAGACCCCACCTTTAACACAGACATGCATATGACAACCCCTATTTTTTCTACCATGTATTTGGTGATACTGCTGTGGTTCTGATCCATCTTAGTTAACCTTAGACCCATCAGTTGAAGACCAGTAGTGTCTTCCTATGAACTTGCTGCATCAAAGGGCCACACTTTGCTATGCACAACTCAGCTGGCAGAGGACCTGAGCTATGTTGTAGAAATAGACCCTCTGAGTAGTCCCTCCAGGAATAGTCATTCCAGTTTCTCATTTGATTCTAGAATGTCCTGCTTTTCCTTAGGACATCTCTCATTTCATGGAATAAAAGATGGAAGGTATGGGAGAATGGTTAAATGTGTCTTGCTAACATTAGGTTTTTTCCATGGCAGCATATAGAAGAAGAAGAAGAAGAAGAAGAAGAAGAAGAAGAAGAAGAAGAAGAAGAAGAGTAGTAGTAGTTTCGATCCGGCTTTATCACTCCCCTTCAGGAGTCTCAAAGCAGCTAACAATCTCCTTTCCCTTCCTCCCCCACAACAAACACTCTGTGAGGTGAGTGAGGCTGAGAGACTTCAAAGAAGTGTGACTAGCCCAAGGTCACCCAGCAGCTGCATTTGGAGGAGAGTCCACCACTCTTAACCACTAAACTACACTGGCTCTTAGCCTTAACTGGTTGATAACTAACTTTGAATGTTCTCTGCTCATAATACTGAATGTTTACCTTTGAACATGTGATGAAGGTAAAAGGTAAAGGGTAAAGGGACCCCTGACCATTAGGTCCAGTCGTGACCGACTCTGGGGTTGTGTGCTCATCTCACTCTATAGGCCGAGGGAGCTGGCGTTTGTCTGCTGGCATGTGGCCAGCATGACTAAGCCGCTTCTGGTGAACCAGAGCAGCACATGGAAACGGAGTTTACCTTCCCGCTGGAGCGGTACCAATTTATCTACTTGCACTTTGACATGCTTTTGAACTGCTAGGTTGGCAGGAGCAGGGACCGAGCAACGGGAGCTCACCCCGTCACAGGGATTCGAACCGCCGACCTTCTGATCGGCAAGTCCTAGGCTCTGTGGTTTAACCCACAGCGCCACCCGCATCCCTTTTAGTAGGAGTAAGTATGTGTAAATGAGCCTCTCTGAGTGTGAATAGAGCTCCAGGCAAATTGGAGGCTGGAAGGAAAGAGAGAGAGAGAGAGAGAGAGAGAGAGAGAGAGAGAGAGAGACCTTTGCTTCTTGGTCTGTTTGGAATTATCTTTTATTTCTTATAAGATGCTGAGCCTGTGCTGGACAAGTACAAAATATTGTATGGAATTATTTGGATATACCTTTGATGATTTTGTTCTGCTTTGAAGAAAGTTCTGCAAGTAAAGTTTTGAATGATAACTAATGGGTCTAGACCATGTTTCATTCCCAAAGGAGTCAGTTTTTATGCATCTTGTTCATTTCTGCTACACAATATTGATAGCTGCAATATTGGATTCCTCTCTGAGTGAACACAAACAGGACGAAGAACAGGCTCCTGAGCTGTCAGGGAACTGCCATCAGCTCAGAGGCGAGAGGTGGAAGGGCAGGTGTGTTACAGGGAGCCTCTAAAGATCTTGCGAAGCAGTTCTTCCTCTGGCGAGGAGGGAAGCCCCGCCTCCAGTGGGGAAGGGGCACAGGGATCAGAAGATGCTAGGGAGAGCCTCAACACCGAACTGGAGCAAAAGGGAGGGGAGGAAGGCCCCCTTTGCCAGCTTCCATGTTGCACAGTAGGTTTGTGCACAGAGAGAGGAGACGGATGGGGGTCACACGACTGTTATGCTGGGGAAGGTATAAGGACCGCCCACTCCCAGATTCTGCTAGCGACTTAGCAGACGTGGACTTGCGACGCTCTGCAATGTAAAATAGTTTGTACAGATAATAAAGCCTGGAAAGGACAAGTTGGAGTCTTGCCTGTTTGCTCTCGAAAAACCACACCACCACCTGACAGCAGCCCTACATTCCTGTTTTGCAGTGTGACATACACTGCTGTGGCCTGGTTCCTGAGGAACTATGGACATTGCTTGGCTGTTATGCTGCTCTTTGTGTGTGAGTCGCACTTTTGCATGTGGTAAGGACTGCTCTGAATCCACCGAGGCCTCTCTGCCGAAAACCCAACCATCACTGCTAAGGCTCTGGTCTTCTGATGAAGTCTCATGATATGTGGCTATTAAAAGCAGGACTCTTCTCCCACGCCCCCATGCCCATTGCATCCTCTTTTACGTACTTTACCAAAATGTACTGGGGATGTTTTGGAACTTGTGGTTCTAGCATTTATTTGTCTTATTTATCAAAGTATTTATATGCCGCCCTCTCATAAAATATCAGTGTGCTGCACAGTACAGTGGTGCCTCGCAAGATGAAAATAATCCGTTCCGCGAGTCTCTTCGTCTAGCGGTTTTTTCGTCTTGCGAAGCAACCCCATTAGCGGATTAGCGCTATTAGCGGTTTAGCGGCTATTAGCGGCTATTAAAGGTTTAAGGGATTAGCGGATTAGCTGCTAAAAGGCTATTAGCAGCTTAGTGCCTTAGAAAAAGGGGGTGGGGAGCGAAAAAAAATTGCAGGAACTCGCAAGACATTTTCGTCTTGCAAAGCAAGCCCATAGGAAATTCGTTTTGCAAAGCACCTCCAAAACGGAAAACCCTTTCGTCTAGCGGGTTTTCCGTCTTGCGTGGCATTCGTCTTGCGGGGCACCACTGTACTATGAAAACCGAAATGCCCATAAAAGCAGTACATTTATCCAGTGTGTCAGAGCACTTTTGACCAGTGCTTTTTATTTGAAGGGCTGTCAGAGGACACTTATTGATCTTGAAAGAGTTTGAAGGGTTGTCTGGTCCCAGTCCAGTTTAAAGAGCCCTAAGAAGGGAGGGGACGGGTGTGCTTGAAGTTTCCCATCAACCTTTGGCATCTGGGCTGCAAACTGAGCAGACCCATACACTGGTTACCTGTATTAGTATCAGAATCAGAATCGTAGAGTTGCAAGGGACTCCTGAGGGTCATCTAGTCCAACCCCCTGCAATGCAGGAATCTAAAACTAAAGCATCCCTGACAGATGGCCACCCAACCTCTACTTAAAAACCTCAAAGGAAGGAGAACTCTCCAACTATTGAGGGAATCTGTTTAGCTCTGACCAGATGACTTTATGCAGAAAGAAAAAGCCCTCCACATAGAAAAATGGTATGCTAAGGGGGAAACGAGGTTGCTGAGAGCCTTTCTAGGCTAGAATCCATCTACTTGACACACTAGTCTTCAGTCTGCAGAGAATTCAGGAACATTTGGGGCTAGCCTCCACCTATAGTCTGAGGTGGTACAGTCCAAACACAGGTGTACCATATTAGTGAGAATTATGCCATTGGGGAGGGAGTGAAGGCTAGAGCCCTTTGACCGCTACCATCTATCCCTTTTTTTCCTTCAATTTTTTAAATTGATTTTCCAAAAAATTTTAAATGAACAAACATACATCTTAACTGTACTTAATCCAATCTTATTAACATTGTTGAGTGACTTCCTCAAATCCCCCTGTCTGAGTTTCAGTGTATATCATTGTAACAGTTTTTCAAAACCAATTTTCTCATAAAATTAACTTAATCACTTCTTTCTTTCTTTTCATGTTAACTTTAAACATATTAATCTCTAACATCCACATATTTAAATCCTAAGCCTATGTGGTATTTGCAAGTTTTTCCAATTAAGTTATCTTAGGATATTTGACTAAATACTCTTTGAATTTCATCCATTCCTCCTGGTGCTCCTCCTCCTTCTGTTTGCAGACTCTTCCAGTCAGGTCGGCTAGCTCCGAAAAGTCCATCATCTTCATCTGCCATTCCTCCACTGTTGGGACTTATTGTGTTTTCTAATTCTTAGCTAACAAAATTCTAGCTGCAGTTGTGGCATACAAAAACAGTCTGACATCTTTCTTGTGCAATTCCAAACTTGTTATTCCAAGAAGAAAGGCCTCTGGTTTCTTAATAAATGCATATTTCAACAGTTTTTTCAATTCATTATAAATCTTCTCCCAGAAGTCTTTCACCTTGGGGCAGGTCCACCACATATGATAAGAGGTACCTTCTTTTTCCTTACATTTCCAGGATAAAAAAGGTAAAGGTACCCCTGCCCGTACGGGCCAGTCTTGCCAGACTCTAGGGTTGTGCGCTCATCTCACTCTAGAGGCCGGGAGCCAGCGCTGTCCGCAGACACTTCCGGGTCACGTGGCCAACGTGACAAGCTGCATCTGGCGAGCCAGCGCAGCACACGAAACACTGTTTACCTTCCCGCTGGTAAGCAGTCCCTATTTATCTACTTGCACCTGGGGGTGCTTTCGAACTGCTAGGTTGGCAGGCTCTGGGACCGAAAGACAGGAGCGCACCCCGCCGCGGGGATTCGAACCGCCGACCATGCAATCGGCAAATCCTAGGCTCTGAGGTTTTACCCACAGCGCCACCCGCGTCCCACATTTCCAGTATAGATTATCACTATTATGATATATCTTTGCTAGTTTTACAGGGGTTAAGTACCATCTATACATCATTTTCATAATATTTTCCTATAACACCGTACATGCAGTGAACTTGACCCCTTTCCTCCACAACCTTTCCCAGTCTTCAAACATTATGTTATGTCCAATCTTGCCCAATCTATCATCACTGATTTAACTTGCTCATCCTTTGTATGCCATTCCAACAACCCTACCATCTATCCTAGCTTACTAGCAACTACTTTTCCATAGCACTTTGCTGCTAGATTGGCAAGTGCAGGGAGTGGGGAGCAGGGAGTGCAGAGAGCCAGATTTGGCCCAGGGGCGCTTAGCTGCTGAACACACCCGCAGAACTATTTGCGTTTGCATTTCAGCTGGGAATGAACGCGGCCTCTAAAATCCAAAATAAACTTCAATTTAAAAGCGGCGGCGGCGGGGGGGGGGTGGGCGAAGCAAAAAAAAGAGGGGGGAGGAAATAAACAAACAATAAACAGAAAACCCTCAGAAAATCTTCCGCTCCCCGGCCCTTTCCCAGCTTTTCAAGGCTGCGTTATTTGTTCCCATTTTTCAAGTGAATTTGTTTCCTTTGACCTTTATGCATTTCCTCTTTGTAGCAGCTCAAACATGCTTAGTGGGAAAAATGCCGCCACAAATGAGAAACATATTGGGAAGGCAATACAGGAAACAAAACATAAAACATGGAGTTATGTACATAGGAGGTGTTTCTCCGCCACAACCACATATTTTCTACACCTGGGTGTATTTTATTTTATTTTATTTAAAAAATGCATATCCTGCCTTCTGGCATGTAGCGCGGGCTCCCAAGGTGACTTTCAGATGATTAAAATGCACAATAGAATCAAGTAGGGAGGGGAGAGAGAAAGAAAGAAAGAAAAGATAACAGCAAAGCCAACAGGATAAAACCAACCCATGACAACAGAGCAATACAAAGCAAATGTTGCTCTATCGGCCCATAAGAAAAATAACCCAGCTCAGTAAAGCCAAAATGGCACAAGACTGGAGCAAGCTTTCCAGAACTCCTCATCGGTCAAGATGTTAGATGAAGGCAGCGATGTGGAGACAAGGGAAAAGGGCGAAAGAACAATTGTGTCTCCAGAATATTAGAAGGTCTGGGGTTCCTTCCGCTGTATATGGGGCAAATGTACCCCGAACAGAGGCTGCTTGTCCGAAACACCAAATGATCTTTGACACAGCCGGCCCTATCACTGGGCAGAAGGAGGCAGCCGCCTCAGATGGCAAATACCGGGAGAGGGGGAGAGGCAGTGTTAGAAACTGAGATATGAAAGCTAGGAGCTAAAGGGCACCTTAAACTTAGGTTATGGGTGCAACCATGGAATGTCTAGGCGTGCTTTTATACTAACAAGAATACAAAGCTGAAAATGAATGGACTGCAGCTAAAATATTATGTTCCTTTTTCACATGGTCTGGTCCTTCCCCTGCCCACCCCCTAATATTCTTAAGAGGGTCCATCTTTAGCAGATGTGGCGCTGGGGTGCAAATATCTGCTCAGCGCTTCCAAATTAGAACGGATGGGGGGCGAAGCTGCACACTGCCAGCCATGGGTGGGGGTGCACAACTCTTCCCCATGTTGCTGTGGGAGAGCAATGCCCGCAGAGGCTTGGGAGGGAAGCTGCACACCTGCCAGCCATATAGTTGGTGGGGCGCAGCTTCCATCCTAAGCCTCTGCCGGGTTTGCTCTCCTCCCACGGAGGCCTGGGAGGCAAGCTCCATGCCTGCCAGCCATATGGTTGACAGGGCGCAGCTGGTGGGCATGGAGGGAAAGGGGAGGCTGCCAGCAAAGCCGTGCAGCTCCCCCACTCGCCGGGGAGCCCCTGAGAGGCCGGCACCCTGGTGCAACGCACCACCAGGCCCAATGGGAAAGTCGGCTCCAAGAGGGTCTCTTCTCCAGTCTACAGAGAGTAGCCAGAAGTGGGGAGGCAGAAAAAAAGGTCCTCCTTTCCTTCCACTCTGCAGTTTTAATCTGAAATTTTAGGTGCACTACTGTGCCCAGAGCTAAGAAACTGCTTGCGCTAATGAAAGTTATGGTGGGCCAGTGTGGTGTAGTGGTTAAGAGCGGTAGTCTTGTAATCTGGGGAACCGGGTTCGCGTCTCCGCTCCTCCACATGCAGCTGCTGGGTGACCTTGGGCTAGTCACACTTCTCTGAAGTCTCTCAGCCCCAGTCACCTCATAGAGTGTTTGTTGTGGGGGAGGAAGGGAAAGGAGAATGTTAGCTGCTTTGAGACTCCTTAAAGGGAGTGAAAGGCGGGATATCAAATCCAAATCCAAATTCCCTGAAGCAAAATGAACAATGGGAGTTTCGATCACTGGTGGCAAGGGTGGGCAGAGCTGTGTGTCCCTTGCCAGCTGCTTTCTGCTAGCCTTCTGCTCTCAGGTGTGGTGGAGGATAAGTTAGCATCACCACTTGGAAGAAGTGAAGTTCAAGTGCGGGCCCAGACAGCTCCTGCCCAAGGAATGGGTTGTCTTCTGTCTTGTCCTTGCACTGAGTAGGGCTAAGAGATCCAGTGCTGGATTATCCAATAGGCAGACTGAACATTGTGCACAGAGCACCAACAAAGGAGGAGTACACACACAAAAAAGATTTTTTTTAAAAAAATGTTTGACATAAAAAGAAGAAGAAAAGCATTGAAGTGGTCAACATGGGAAAACTCAGAATTTTGTTAGACTTCCTTAGATTCCACTCCACACCCTTCCTCCATTTTTCTGTTCTCTTTTTACAATTTCTCCCTACTTATATCAGGGGGTGTCCTACTAACGTAGACTGAAATAAAGTGAGGAAATCAGATCCTGTCATGTGTTGCAATAAATCTATGTTGTTGTTTTTACAGTGTAGTATTGCTCTTTTTTTGAATTACATATAAGGGGCGCCATAATCTTCTCAGCGCTTAGGGCCTCTAAAGGTCTGGATCCGGCCTTGCTGAAATCGTAGAGAGCGGCTGCAAGTCAGTTCAGACAATACTGAGTAGGATGGACCCATGTTCAGTCTTCCTGCTTGGCAGCTTCATTTTAATTCTGCTCCCAGGCATTTGCAGGGAAGCAAGGCCTCAGCGGTGCTTGGAGACTCTGGTGTGGAAGCCAAAAAATGGGCAGCAAACCGTTTGCTAATAATTGTCCTTTTCAGTCTGCAATTATTGTTAAACAGTACTCAGCCGAGGCCAGAAATCATGGTGGGAGCTGGGAGCTGGGAGTCATTTGTGAGCCAGAGCAAAAAAAGAGAGGCGAGTCTCTCTGCATGGGGGGGAAAACTGTTTGTGCACCATAACTCACCACCTCAGGTAGAGTCACCAGTCACAGCTGGTTTGGCATCTTTAAATTCTTCCTGCCTTGGCGGTGGGGCCACCCACGCCAGCACCAGCCGAGGGATATCTTAACCGGTATATACTTTGGCAGTTCGCTTTCGCCTGGGAGTAGCCGGCTGTGCCAGCGCACAGCGTGAAATAGGTCTCCTTGCCGTGATTTACATCGCCGCGTAGTAGCTGCTTGCAAAGTAGTTCGGATAAATTGCTGGCTGTTAAAAGGACGAAACGGCAATGGGAAGTCTCCAGCAGGGCCGCTTCCGGCTTTCTCATTTCGTTTTCAAAATCTCTGCAGATTAATTGCATTAGTTTGAATTAACCGGTTCTTCGTTTAGAGCTGCATGCACGAGCGAAAATAATAGATCTGGCAATAAGGAAGTGTTCTTGGTGTTTGGGTGGCAAGCCTAGGCATTGCACAGGTGAGAGGCATTCTTGCACGAATGTGCGGGGAAAGGGGAATGCCTCTTCTCAGGCGGAGCCTGACAAAAATCGAAACGGGAGCATTTGCTGATTCTCGCTTCTTTGTTGGGAGTGAAAACCAGATCAGTGCACAACATGAGGACGCCAGAAGAGCCTGGATCAGGTCAGCCTAAAACCTAGCCCATCACTCAGGGGCGGACTTTGGTAATATGGTATCATGAGTGAGGAAAAAAATTCCCATCCCCTACACACACACACATACACACACACACACACACACACACACAGTGGTACCTCTGGTTGCAAATGGGATCCGTTCCAGGAGGCCTGTTCGCAACATGAAAAGAGCGCAACCTGCAGTGGCGCGTCTGCGCATGCGCAGTTCACGATTCACCACTTCTGTGCATGCGTGTGACATCATTTTGTGTGTCTGTGCATGCGCGAGCAGCAAAACCCGGAAGTAACCCTTTCCGGTACTTCCGGGTCTCCGCAGGACGTAACTTGAAAGAATGTAACATGAAGCGGACATAAGCAGAGGTACCACAGTATTTCATAATGCTTCCTTTTGGTACAATTGCTTTTTAAATGGATCGTTTCAGTAGGTATCGTTGGTGGGATGCAGAGGAATGGTGGGAGGAACCAGTTGGGAAACCCTCAAGGGAAGGAGGCTCAGAGCCCAGGAAGTGGTGGTGGGACAACTATGAGTGGTCAGAGGGAGAAGACCGGGAGGATGAGATGTTGGAAGCTGAAGAGGTAACAGGGCTTAGTGAGCAGGGAGAGTCTGTGGCAGAGAGAAGTCCAGAATCAGAAGCTGAAACAGGAGGGGATAGAGGCCAAGAAGCAGAGGTAAGCCTGGCTGGTGAACTGAAACAACTGTCTCCCACATTTGCTGTGACACTTTCCTTCCCCCCCTGGTCTCCCAGGACCAGAAGAGGCATGAAAAGGACAGAGGAGGTTAGCATCATGCAGGCGCAGTCTCAGATTATATGGGAAAAACCTAGAGAGGAGGGGACTTAGGTGGCTGTGGGGAGGCAGAGACCTTCATTCTCAGCAACTGTTTCATGGGGGTAAGACCTGTCAGTGATGCGTTGCTGTGCTCATTAGGTCTGACACTGCTGTGCAGATCCCGCTTTTGCTAATAAAGAATTAACTCCAACTTTCTTTGGGTGCCTTACTGCTGGCTTGCTCCTTTCGCTAGGTATCTGTATAAATATAGGTTTTTAAAAATTGTTGTTATTATTTTGCACCCCCTCAGCTCAGCACCCTATGCAGAGAAACCACCCACACCGCCCTAAATCTGGTGCTGCAATGCTTAAACTAGATGGATCTGACGTAGAGAGCGGCAGCTCCTGCGTTTCCCCTCCTGCCCCATGGGCTTGACGTGGTCAGGCAGACATTTAACAGGTGAAGAATTCTCTGGCATGGAGATGCAGTGATGGCTAAGCAACCCCCCCCCCCCCACGAAATGACTGCTAGTCATGCAACTATAAACCACAGGGGCCTTACATAGAAAAAAGAAACTTTTAAAAAGTATTTCTGAATGGCCTTTCTCTTGTTTTTCCGGCTGATTTTGAGAGAGGCTTAGATGCTTAGCTGCAATACTTTCAGGTAACTTGTGGTCCAGCCAGCTAGCGCGCTCCACCAACCCGAGGTAACTGTCAGACAGAATCGCATAGTAATGGATAAACAGCCGAGATGGGGCAGCCGGGCCGAGCTATTTCATACTGAGCTATGTCAAGGGGGACCCATCAAAACCAGCCACGAGAAACTTCCTCCGCAGCCCCAGGCCGCCGGTGGCTGAGAACAAAATGCTTTACCATCCCTTTCTTCATGGTCCTGCAGGCAGAAAGGCTCTCCAGTTTAACAATGTCAGCTGGCCTCGTGTCAAGAGGTGTGAGGTTGCCTTTAAATACTGTGCAGCAACAGAATGGCGGAGGAGAATACTCGTCCCAGGACGGTCGTTTCCTTCTGTGGAATGAAAATCTTCCAGAAGGAGTGTCTGAAGTCCATATAGTGAGACGTGCTAATGTTTGCCGTGGGACTTGTGCATTAACAGATACAGGTGTGGAAACGCAACGGTTCGGCCTCTTTCTTGCCTGGCTTTCCTACCTCCTGGGTAGAAATGTTAAAATTTCTGGAAATTTGGAAGGCTCTCACACTCTCTCCTCCCCCCCTGCCTACCTTCCTATATCTATCTATCTATCATCTATCTATCTATATAATCTATCTATCATCTATCTATCTATCTATATCTATCTATCTATCTCTGTCTATCTATCTATCATCTATCTATCTATCATCTATCTATCTATCTATCTATCTATCTATCTATCATCTATCTATCTATCTAATCTATCTATCTATCTATCTATCTATCTATCTATCTATCTATCTATCATCTATCATCTATCTATCTATCTATCTATCTATCTATCTATCTATCTATCTATCTCTATCATCTATCTATCTATCTATCTATCTATCTATCTATCTCTATCATCTATCTATCTATCTATCTATCTATCTATCATCTATCTATCTATCTATCTATCTATCTATCATCTCTATCTCTATCATCTATCTATCTATCTATCTATCTATCTATCTATCTATCATCTATCTATCTATCATCTATCTATCTATCTATCTATCTATATCTATCTATCTATCTATCTCTATCATCTATCTATCTATCTATCTATCTCTATCATCTATCTATCATCTATCTATCTATCATCTATCTATCTATCTATCTATCTATCTATCTATCATCTATCTATCTATCATCTCTATCTCTATCTATCTATCTATCTATCTATCTATCTATCTATCTATCATCTATCATCTATCTATCTATCTATCTATCTATCTATCTATCATCTATCTATCATCTATCTATCTATCTATCTCTATCATCTATCTATCATCTATCTATCTATCTATCTATCTATCTATCATCTATCTATCTATCTATCTATATCTATCTATCTATCTATCTATCTATCATCTCTATCTCTATCTATCTATCTATCTATCTATCTATCTATCTATCTATCTATCTATCATCTATCTATCTATCATCTATCTATCTATCTATCTATCTATCATCTATCTATCTCTGGGGTAAATCGATACACACACATAATACTTGAAGGTAAAGGGACCCCTGACCATTAGGTCCAGTCGCGGACGACTCTGGGGTTGTGATGCTCATCTCGCTCTATAGGCCGAGGGAGCTGGCGTATGTCCGCAGACAGCTTCCGGGTCATGTGGCCAGCATGACTAAGCCGCTTCTGGCGAACCAGAGCAGCGCACGGAAACGCCGTTTACCTTCCCGCCGGAGCGGTACCTATTTATCTACTTGCACTTTGAAGTGCTTTTGAACTGCTAGGTTGGCAGGAGCAGGGACCGAGCAACGGGAGCTCACCCCGTCGCGGGGATTTGAACCGCCGACCTTCTGATTGGCAAGTCCTAGGTTCTGTGGTTTAACCCACAGCGCCACCCGCGTCCCTACATAATACTTAATCGAACCTAAAGGTTTATTACTTTATTGAAGTAGAATCAGTTAGCATCCAGAACATAAAATAACACCGTTAGTCAAATGATGAAATAAAAACCTGTAAATTTTTTATTTTATTTTAAATCACAAAATAATTACGAACAGCTCATATTAGGGGAGCCAGAGTGGGGCATTCCTGAAGGCCTGTTTCCCAACATACTTTGCTGAGTCATAGGAACATGGGACATTGGTTTATACCGAGTCAGACTACTGGTCCATCTCGCCACCAGGCTGAGCGCTAGCCTGTGGCACTCCAGATGTTGCCAATCTACAAGCCCCGTCAGCCCTGGCCAGCATGAGGATTAGGGATGTTGGGAGTTGTAGGCCAAAAACATCTGGAAGGCCATTGCCCACTTCTTGTTCACATGGACTGGCAATGTGTCTCTGCGATCTCCAGTATGGGATCTTACCCTTCGCTCCTTGGACCTGGGGCCTTTTGCATGCAAAAAATAAAATAAAATGTGCTCATGCCTTTCTCCAAACAGATTTAAATTATTCGTCCATCGAGCCCAGTGAAGTCTACTCTGACGGGCAGTAAATCTCAATGGTCACAGGCAATGATCTTCTTTGGCTTTGTTATTTCAGATCCTTTGGCTTTTTGGGAGGATGTCTGATTAGTTAGGCAGAGAGGAGTGGCTATTGGCGGCTCCTAGCCCGAAGAGGACATGAGTGGCGCTGTGGTCTAAACCACCGAGCCTCTTGGGCTTGACGATTGTAAGGTCGGCGGTTCAAATCCCTGCAACGGGGTGAGCTCCCGTTGCTCTGTCCCATCTCCTTCCATCCTAGCCGTTCGAAAGCATACCAATGCAAGTAGATAAATAGGTGCCGCTGTGACAGGAAGGTGAATGGCATTTCTGTGCGCTCTGGCTTCCGTCGTGGTGTTCCGTTGCGCCAGAAGTGGTTTAGTTATGCTGGCCACATAACCTGGAAGAGCTGTCTGAGGCCAAACATCAAATCCCTTGGCCTGAAGTGAGATGAACGCCGCACCCCATCGTCAAATTTGACTGGACTCAACAATCATGGGGTCCTTTACCTTTACTAGCCAAGGTGGGTATGTTTTCTCCTCCATTGTTGAAAGCATCATGGTCCTGAATACTAGCTTCTGGGAGCTGCAAGCAGGGAGAGTTCCGTTGTGGTGGCTTCACACGGCCACCTGGCTGGTCACCATGAAAGCAGAATGCTCTGAGTTGCCACATGTCCTATTTTTCACGGGTATGTAAAATGAGAGCCATCATAACGAACCCTAGTTAAAAATAGAAGTCGGCTGGGCGAAATATGTGGGACATAATATACAAATGACAGATTGGGAGAGGCTATGGAAAACAGATCTGAAATTTATGGCATGTTCTTCACTGAAAGAAAATGACCGTATTTTTCGCTCTATAAGACGCACCAGACCACAAGACGCACCTAGTTTTTGGAGGAGGAAAACAAGAAAAAAAATATTCTGAATCTCAGAAGCCAGAACAGTAAGAGGGATCGCTGTGCAGTGAAAGCAGCAATGCCTCTTGCTGTTCTGGCTTCTGGGATAGCTGCGCAGCCTGCATTTGCTCCATAAGACGCACACAAATTTCCCCTGACTCTTTAGGAGGGAAAAAGTGAGTCTTATAGAGCAAAAAATACGGTATATGAAAATGATGTACTGGTGGTATTTATTTATTTTTAAATATTTTTTATTTTTACCAACAAGCAAAACACAAACAGTGACCCCCCCCCCCCCAAGGCAGGCTGATACATTGGGTATACTTAATTAATAATAACATATTCAATTCAACCATATGTACAATTCTATATACATTAACACTCCTCCCTCCACATGGTTATTTAACTTTTAACATTTTAATTGCCCCAAATTGTTCAAACCTACCCAAATAATTCAACATCTTCTCAATCCAATCCTCCTCATTCTCACTGACCTTAAACCCTTTCCTTCTGTGTATCTTCACAGTTAGATATTCTAAAATTATAATATTATTCAATTTTTTCCTCCATTGGTTCTTCTGCATTTTGGTATTTAGCCCCGGTAAAATTAGCAAAAATGTACAGAACAAGTACAAATATATGCTGGAAATGTAAAGAAAAAGAAGGTACCTTTTATCATATGTGGTGAAATTGTAATTTAACTAAAAAGTTCTGGGAAATGATATATAATGAAATGAAAGAAATGTTTAAAAAAACCTTTGTCAAAAAACCAGAAGCCTTTTTATTAGGAATTATAGGTACCGAGATTCCAAAAGACCAGAGGAAACTGTTCATGTATGTTACAACAGCCGCCCAGATGTTACTAGCCCAGAGATGGAAGGAAGACACAGCCCCGACCAAAGAAGAATGGCAAATCAAGTTGATGGACTATGCCGAAATGGAAAAATTAACTGGGAAGCACTTCTGCGCATGACATTATTTTGTGTGTCTGCGCTTGTGCGAGTGGTGAAATCCGGAAGTAATCCTTTCCGGGTCGCCACGGGAAGCAGCCTGAAAACGCTCAACCTGAAGCAAACGTAACATGAGGTATGACTGTATGTGTGAATAAACCATATATCCTAAATGCACCACAGTCTTCACTGTGCCTCATTCCTAAAACGACACCCTGGGCAAACATCCATGAATCTTGCACCACTCAGAGGTTAGTTTGGCGCGCAACAATCTATTAAAACTAGGAAAGAAAGGAAAAGTACATTAAAGCGTCCCACTCACCCCAAAAGGCCGCAGATAGTTAAAAACCAAAGGCCTGGTTAAAAAGGAATGATTTTGCCTGGCACCTGAAGATGTGTAACGATGACATCAGGTCATCTTCCCTGGGGTGAGAATTCCACAAACAGGGAGCCACTGCAGCAGTGGCGTAGTGTGGGTTGTCAGCACCCGGGGCAAGGTAAGTAATTTGCGCCCCCTAACCCGGGGCAAGGCAAGTAATTCGTGCCCCCCCCCGCTGCACTGTCCCTCCCCCAGATAGTCCCTCGCTCTCTCTCCGCACCGCACGCCTGGCACCCTCCCCTCCACAGTGGGCGGCGACCCGGCGGCTCGGATCGGATTCGCACAGCCAGCACTGCAGTGAGAGAGAGTGAGTGAGCCAGGTAGGGGCAGAGAGCTGTGAGTGTGAGTGCGCCCCCCCCCCAGATGTTGCGCCCGGTGCGGCCGGCCCCCCCTGCACCCCCCACACTACGCCACTGCACTGCAGAAAAGGTCTGTTTTTGTGTGCCAGCCTCTGGACCTGTCCTGGAGGAGGCACCTGAAGAAGGCCATCAGGTGATGATTGCAGGGTCCTGATGGGTTCATATGAGGAGAGGTGGTCCTTGAGGTCCCCAGAGATGCAGGGGATCGAATCTGCAACCTTCTGCATGCAAAGCAGATGCTACAGACGTCTAAAAAAGTCCTGCTAGCTGTTTAACTATGCTCTATATAGACTTTATTCTTACATGTACACATGGAGGTTTTTAAGCAGAGGTTGGGTGCCAATCTGTCCTGGATGCTATAGTTGAGATTCCTGCATTGCAGGGGGTTGGTCTAGATGACCCTCGGGGTCCCTTCCAACTCCACAGCTTTATGGTCTAGCCACATATCCTTTTTAGACTTAGGCCATATGCACGCCAGGTCTTTGGAGAGAACACATATGATTCCCCCCTGCTCTCCCTTATCGATCCCTCAAATCGCTTTCCATAGCGATGCCTTTTTATGGGCTTGGATTACAATTAGAAAATGTCAGAGCCTCGTTATCATTTAATTAGAGTCACATTTCAGCAAGCAGAAGAAAACCGGGGCGGGCAGGCGGGGGTGGGGTGAGGGGTTGGAGAGAGAGAGGAAATGTCCGAACTCTGCCTTTGTGTGGTGAAATGAGGAGAAAGTGGTGATTTGAAACAGCTGCGAGCGATGGCAAGCGTCCCAATTCTGGGGTCTACGAGTCCCGGAGTCAGACTGCAATAAGAAGGGAGGGCTTTCTGAGAGAGCCCGGCCAAGCCCCTGGCTGCAATCAGCCAGAACTGCTCCCCGATCGGCTTGGCGATGCTCGAAACTGCGAGAGAGTCCAGTAAAAACAAGCAGGCTGTCAAGGCATCCTTCCAACAGCTGAGGGGGTTAAGGCAGCAAACACAACACAAACCAAAATAAACAGAGCCTCACCCTGTCAAGAGGTCTTTATCACTCTTCAGGGAGAGAGAGAGAGAGAGAGGCAGGCAGGCATCTGAAAAATGTTTTTTAGCTTTTTCAGGACGGTGTTTATTTTTTTAAGCCTTTCAAAAAAATTTCGCAGGGAGCTGCGGGGTTGCCCTGCACCCTCATCCTCCGTCGCAAAGAGATGGTCCTCCGCTTGTTTGGGAAAAGACTCCCCTGCGAACTTCGCAGACCCCATCCTTTAGGAGATGTTAATTAGGACACGCAGTGATTCAGGGACGAGGGCCTGTGGCCTAGTCCCTAAGCATGTTGACTCGGGAAATGAGCTCCACCAGATTTGATGGGACTCTGTCTCCTAACTAGGCATCCAGGCCATAGCTTTCAACGTTTCCCGTTTTTTAAGGGAAATTCCCTTATTCCGAATAGGATTCCTCGCAAGAAAAGGGAAAGGTTGACAGCTATGATTCAGGGATGCATCCAGCAGCATAATGTGCTGTGGCTTATTCCGTGTCCTTTCAAGCTGGTTCATAACATGTGTTTTATTTATTTGATTTATATCTCGCCCAAAGGAGCCCAGAGTGGCAGACATAGCTCTATTTTTTATTTTTTTTTTAAAAAGGTAAATCTAAACCAGTATGTAAGAACATTCCCTTTATCTACTGCTGGGGACATCACAAAGGTTCATGTTAGGGTGTTAAAAAAAGCAAAAGCACCTTATATTCAGTGGCGTAGCGTGGGGGGTGCAGGGGGGCTGGCCACACCGGGCGCAACATCTGGGGGGGGGGGCGCTCGCACTCGCAGCTCATTGCCCCTACCTGGCTCACTCACTCTCTCTCACTGCAGTGCTGGCTGTGCGAATCCGATCCGAGGCGCCGGGTTGCCGCCCACTGTGTGTGTGTGGGGGGGGGGGTGCCAGGCGTGTGGTGCAGTGTGGAGCGGAGAGAGAGCGAGGGACTATCTGGGGGAGGGACAGTGCAGCGGGGGGAGGTCGCAAATTACTTGCCTTGCCCCGGGTTAGGGGGCGCAAATTACTTGCCTTGCCCCGGGTGCTGACAACCCACCCTACGCCACTGCTTATACTGAGTGCCTTGTACTGCAGAAGCTCTCCGTAGTTTAAGAGAACAAGTCTTTCCCAGCCGCTCCTGGAGATCATAGAATCGTAGAATTGGAAGGGACCCCGAGGGTCATCTAGTCCAACCCCCTGCAATGCAGGAATCTCAGGTAAACATCTCTGACAGATGGCCATCCAACCTCTGTTTCAAAACCTCCAGGGAAGGAGCGTCCACAGGAAGAAGGACCTCTCACCACCTCCCGAGGGAGACCGTTCTCCTGTTGAACAGCTCTTACTGTCAGAAAGTTCTTCCAGATGTTGAGTCAGAATCTCCTTGGTTCGAGTCCTACCCTCAAGAGCAGGATTGGGGATTGGCTATTGGGGATCAAACCAGCAGCCTTTTGCAAGCATAGTGGATGCCCTCTTGCTGAGCTATAATACAGTGGTACCTCTGGTTGCGAATGGGATCCATTCTGGAGGCCCATTCGCAACCTGAAAAGAACGCAACTTATGTCTGAGCACGCGCGGGTCGCGATTCACCACTTCTGCGCATGACGTCATTTTGTACGTCTGCACATGTGCGAGTGGCGAAACCTGGAAGTAACCTGTTCTGTTACTTCCGGGTCGCTGTGGGACACAACCTGAAAACGTGCAACCTGAAGCAAACATAACATGAGGTATAACTGCAATAATAACAATAATAATAATTATTATTATTTATTTACACCCCGCCCATCTGGCTGGGTTTCCCCAGCCACTTTGGGCGGCTCCCAGCAGAATTTTAGAAATATGATAAAACATCAAACATTAAAAACTTCCCTAAACAGGGCTGCCTTCAGTTGTCTTCTAAAAGCCAGATAGTTGTTTATAGCCCAGGACATTGCAAAAATTGTCTAGTCATCTTGGGTGTACATAAAAAATATAAAAAAGTGAAAACAATGCTTCTCCTCATTTTTACAGCCCCATATGAAGGCTGGAACTGTTTTGAGGGTGTGTTTTTTTTAAAGCAGGAGCGCTTGCAAGTCACCAGCCTTTCCCTTTGGCTCCTCAGCCTAGCAGAAACCATCTACATTTTCCCACCACGTCCTGGAAGAAGGCTGCATCATGACACAGCTCCGTCCTGGGATGTCAGGGGACAACAGAAATAGTGACCCAATGAAGGCTGCAAGAGTGCCATTGAGTATTGCCCCCCTGCCCCAATATTAGCTTCTCCCCAGGAGAGGGGAGGAAGCTTTGCCCCCTTTTCCCAGAGGAACATCTTTTCCTGAACATCCAGCCCAGCAATAAAAATTACAGCCTTGGCCCTTGCTTATCTGGAGACGGTTCCCAAAGCAAACAATGTCTTCACACAACACATAATTAACTTGTGAAATTTGCTGTTGCGAGATGAAGTGATGGGCCCGGGCTGCTGGGTTTCCCACCCACCTGCGGTGGTTCGATAATTGCAATATGGCGTGTGGATTAGCATGGGAGGGCAGTGACTCATCATGACATCGGGAGTGCCGTGGGGGAGGTTCGGAGAGAAATTCTGAATGGTTTCCAGCCTGACAGCCTTGCTCCAACCCCAAACTTCTTCTCCATACACAGCTTGTGAGATTAACGTTCCTAAAAAGAATCTTAAAGGCAGAGGATGCTACATACCACCTCGGTGGGGAGTTGAGATTACTATGACCTTGGTTACTTGTACAGTAGAAAGCCTTGTGGAGTCTAGGGAATTCAGACAGAATTTCTGGGGCCCACCTATTATAATTTTAGGGATGGATGGATTCTGTCACTTTGGGTTTCCCTTGTCCTATCATTCTTCCAGTCTTTAATTTTACTTCTTCATATTTCTGCAATTTTTGTGGGTTTTTTTTTTTTTAATTTAACAATTCTCAAGAAAACTCATCAGCGTTTTGGGTTCACATTTCTCCCAATAAACACATTTTGGCACGCAGTTTTGACTGTTAGGCTCATTGGTGGAAAGCAGTTTTCCCTAAGATAATGCATTCTTTTCTGGTTAATTTCACCACTGTATGCAGGCTTTATCCTAGTGCATAAACTTTTTTTTGCATATTCCTTGGCTGCAAAATTCAGGGAAGTGCAAATTTCGATGAATGGCTGTGTCAGTTTACATCATGTTTTGGAAATTGCAAATTTGGTACGTTTGCCTGTAAAGGTGAACTTATGTAAGTTCTCCCCCCCCCCCAATGTTTATATATTTGCATTTCTGTGATGGTTTCTAACAAATACTGTATTTTTTCATGTATAACACGCCCCCATATATAAGACACCCCCTATTTTGGGGGACTCCAAATTAAGAAAATGGGGGGGGGGGGAATGCCCAGAGTTATTGAGCTTTTTTGGGGGAGGATTATTCAGAATTGTTGAGCTCTTTTTTTATGGAGAGCAAACATCAATCACCGCAGACGCTCTCCAACTCCCAGAAGCAACCTATAACATGTCCCCCCAATGCACTACCTGTGTATAAAACAAGCCCAAGATTTCAACATGACATTTTAATTAAAAAAACCCTGGTCTTATACATGGAGATATACGGCAAATTTGACTGACTGGTAGTCTCTGGTAAAGTAATGGCTGGCCGGAGGTGTGTTTTTTTAATGTTATTTTATATTCTTCATTGAAAAATAAAAGGTACAAAATTACAAGTGCACAGAGTGAGGTAAGACGCAAAGAAGAAGAAGAAACGAGAAATAGTACCCATGTAGAAAACAAAACAGAACAAAGCTCTCCAGTCATGAGTCAGAGACAGAACTGAGTCAGATGCCCCCAAGATGAAACAAGCTTTTTCCTGGAAACAAGAGTTTCCTTTGCTTAGATATCGCTCCCAAATGGGCAAAGATGATAGCCCGGCCTTGCCCTACAACCATGAGTTTCAGAAGACTCTGGAAAGTGGGGTGGTTGTGATAAATTAATAGCAGCCATCGAGAGCCCTTTCTTCCTCCATGAATTGTCTAGTCTTCTTTGAAAGCCATCTAGGTAGGAGCAAGTTCCATCGATTGACTATGTTCCTCAAAGACCTTTCTTAAACTTCTGTGACGTCCATTCTTGCTGGCAATGCGGGCCCGCCATTTTATGAAACCGGTAAAATCCCGGTGCTGATCCTTGAGAGGAAACTGGCCACCCTCTCACAGACGAGGAATGGCGAATCTCTGAGGCTTACGCCCATTCTAGAGCCGCTCCATCATGGCTCCCACACGGAGCAATTAATGCTATCACAAGATCAGCGAGGCAGCGGCCCCCAAGTGCTTTCACACCATAAATAAGAAAATAATTAAACATTAGAAAACACTTATCAACCGTATCACGCTCCGCGGCTCCGCGGAAAAAAAGAAGAACGACGGCGGGAAAGGGCTGTGAAAACATTAGCCGGCGAATCGTGAGCTGATTTCTCTGCGCTTAACAGCATGGAGAAATTTTTGCTCCGTGAGTAAACTTTATTTTCCGCTGCCAAGAGCTACAAAAGGCTCCATTACCAGCTCTGCATGAGGAGTTTGGAACGGAGCAGCTTCTGAGGCAATTTAGGCTCACGTGTCACTCTGGTAATAAAGCAGGAGGGAGCAGGCCTCATTTCAAGGAACTCGGAGGGTTTTGGTGTCTGGTACCTCAGCGGGTCGAGGGACCGTTTCTGAGGTAATGCACCTTTGCTTCGCTTTCCTGCCCCTTTCCACGCTGCTCTTCTCTGAGAGGATGCAGGCATTTTATGCACCAAAGCTGAGGCACTGGCATCCCTCGGGCACAGGTCGTAGCTTTGTGATCGGCTTTCCAGATGTCAGGAGTTTGGGTCTGGAGACGACAGCCTGTTTCTCAAAGTTTAGGAACAATTGGCACTTTGTGACAGACCTTCATTAAGGGGCACTGTGTGGTATGAAACCAGCGGGAGGAATTCCATTTTTTATTCTGTTTCCTCGGCCTCACGCCGTGGATTTGCTGGTCACTTCAACTTCTGCTCAGTTTCATTTGTGTTTCCTTCCCTTAATAGCTCATCACAGTGGTGGGCAAGCCTGCAGGCCCCGAAATGCTGTTGGGCCGCTGTAATGTTCCCTGTTGAATGATGAGCCCATTGGAGAAGTTGAACAAGAAATACTTTTTATTAGAGGGCTTTGAACAGCAGGTCTTCTGTCCTTCAGCTGCTTTCTTGCTCTGGCTTCTAGCTCTGCTTCTTGCTTGGACCCGGCCTCCTAAACTAAATACGGGAGGTGCAATAAAAGGCATAATCACATTTAACTTTACATATGCCAACTCTCACCAGCCCCAGCCGGCATGGCCAATGGACAGGGATGATGGGATTTGTAGTCCAGCAGTATCTAGAGGGGCACACCCCAGCTTTATGCTCTGAATTCCCCCCCCCTTTGCACATAGAATAGAATCATGCAGCTGGAAGCAACCTGAGGATCATCTGGTTCCCCAAACTTGGGTCTCCAGCTGTTTTTGGAGTACAGTTCCCATCATCCCAGACCACTGGTCCTGCTAGCTAGGGATGATGGGAGTTGTAGTGCAGCAACAGCTGGAGACCCAAGTTTGGGAAACCCTGATCTAGTCCAACCCTCTGAAATGCACGAAATATGCAACTGTCCCTTATGCAGCCATTTCCCAGGGTGTGACCACTCAGCTTCTAGGTATAATGCCACTTTAACTGTACAGTACAGCTGTATAGAAGGGGAAGAAATGGAGGCAGTGAGAGATTTTACTTTCTTGGGCTCCCTGATTACTGCAGATGGCAACAGCAGTCACGAAATTAAAAGACGCCTGCTCCTTGGGAGAAAGGCGATGGCAAACCTAGACAGCATCTTAAAAAGCAGAGACATCACCTTGCCAACAAAGGTCCGTATAGTTAAAGCCATGGTTTTCCCAGTAGTGATGTATGGAAGTGAGAGCTGGACCATAAAGAAGGTTGATGGTCGAAGAATTGATGCTTTTGAATGATGGTGCTGGAGGAGACTCTTGAGAGTCCCATGGACTGCAAGTAGATCAAACGCATCCATTCTTAAGGAAATCAGCCCTGAGTGCTCACTGGAAGGACAGATCCTCAAGCTGAGGCTCCAATACTTTGGCCACCTCATGAGAAGAGAAGACTCCCTGGAAAAGACCCTGATGTTGGGAAAGGGCACAAGGAGAAGGGGACGACAGAGGGCGAGATGGTTGGACAGTGTTCCTGAAGCTACAAACATGAGTTTGACCAAACTGCGGGAGGCAGTGGAAGACAGGAGTGCCTGGCGTGCTCTGGTCCATGGGGTCACGAAGAGTCGGACACAACTAAACGACTAAACAACAACAACAACAGCTGGGGCCTGGAACAGGACTCCAGAAGAGGACTGACTAGTGCAGAACAAAGTGGAACTATTGCTTCCCAATAACTTGGAAACGACGGTCCTGTTACTGCAAAATAAAACTTGTGTTGGCCTTTTTATTTGCAGCCACATAAAAAACTGGTTCACATTCAGTTTGTGACAGACTACAATCCTGAGATCTGTTTTACAGGAACTGTTGCTAAGCCAGATGTTTCCCATCCTATATCTGTGCATTTCATTCCCCCCCACCACCACCTAAATGCAAAACTTTGCATTTGTCTCTGTTGAATTTGATTTTGCCTGTTTCCACCCAGTTTCCCGTTCTAGGTTGTTTTAAATTTAATTATGCTCTTCCTAGGTGTTTGTGATCCATCAGAGTTTTGTGCCATTTGCAAATTTGATAAAGGTTCCCTCCACCCCTTTATCCAAGTCTTGATAATTTTTTTGGAAGAGTAAATAAGCCCCACAACAGACACATCGGAAGTTTGACAAGGAATCACCAGCGAGAATTTGTGTCCAGTTTTGCACCAGCTGTGAATCCCGCTGTCAGAACTATCGTCTAGCCTATAGGAATGCATCCTAATTTCCCTTTCTCCTTCCCTCTGCAGTTGCCCACCACCAAACACAGCGGCTGCGAAAACATCAGGCCAAATTTTATTTCATTAAAACATCAGCTGTGATTTCATGGGCTTTATTTTAATCAGGGGGTCAAACAACAAGGTCAGGGGTAAGAAGAACCCAAATTGCCCTCTTTGGGGTTTGCAAAACTTGGCCTGTGGTGGAAATATGAACAGACAACGTTCCATTTTCTCACATACTTCCCAGATGGAGAGAAATACGCACTGGCCATCTTCAGTGGCCAATAAATTCTGCCGCAAATCTCTTCGATTTACCAGAGTTATTTGTGCATGACGCTCTGCAAGTTACTATTCCCCAACCCACAGTGCAGCCTTGGAAGCAGGGGGAAAGTTCAGGTTGCTAAGCGATATACGCGTGCGAGTGACCTCATCGCCTCACTCGGGGCTGGCTGGGTTGATGACACCGGAGAGAAAGTGTTTATAGCAGCTGGTCATCTTTTTACCCAGAATCCTTCAGAGGTTGTCCAAGATAACATGATGCAGCTTCTGAGATGCATCTCTTTACCTGGTGCGTATTTTAAGGACCTATCTCTTTGTGATTGCCAGTTGTTTTCAATTTGTTTCTAATATTGTGTCTGCCCTGGGAACTTCGCGTGAAGGGTGGGTAATTCATCATCATCATGATTTGTTGTTTTTTAATCATTTAGTCGTGTCCGACCCTTCGTGACCCCATGGACCAGAGCACGCCAGGCACTCCTGTCTTCCACTGCCTCCCGCAGTTTGGTCAGACTCATGCTTTGAGAACACTGTCCAACCATCTCGTCCTCTGTCGTCCCCTTCTCCTTGTGCCCTCCATCTTTCCCAACATCAGGGTCTTTTCCGGGGAGTCTTGTCTTCTCATGAGGTGGCCAAAGTATTGGAGCCTCAGCTTGAGGATCTGTCCTTCCAGTGAGCACTCAGGGCTGATTTCCTTCAGAATGGAGAGGTTTGATCTTCTTGCAGTCCATGGGACTCTCAAGAGTCTCCTCCAGCACCATAATTCAAAAGCATCAATTCTTCGGTGATCAGCCTTCTTCTATCATCATCATGATAGCCATCTTCAAATATCTCAAGGCCTGTCACATATGGAAGACAGAGCAAGCTTGTTTTCTCCTGCTCTGGATGGTAGGACTTGAACCAGTGGCTTCAAATTACAAGGAAGGAGATTCCGACTAAACTTCAGGAGGAACTTTCTGGCAGTAAGAGCTGTTCGACAGTGGAACGGACTCCCTTGGGATGTTGTGGACTCTCCTTCATTGGATGTTTTAAAGCAGAGGTTGGATGGTCATCTGTCATGGATGCTTCATTTGAGATTCCTGCATTGCAGGGGGTTGGGCTGGATGACCCCCGTGGTCCCTTCAACTCCACAATTCTATGATTTTATGCCACAACAGTGGCCTATGCCACAACAGTGATGGGTTTCTCTTTGCAAATCTGTCTGAGCTCTTCATTTTAAATCCATGTGGGCTTGCTGGAACCTTTGACAAAGATGTGCTTCGGCTGAACCCAACATATGGATAGGAAAATGCAGGGTGTTAATGGACAGAGACTGCTGTCAACTGGTCTAAAAATAACAGCTGATGCTTAAGTGTGAAAGCAAACTCACTACACTCATGGACAAGCTTAACTGGTTTACCCTGCAGTTGGAAATCTGAAATTCATACCCCACAGCTCTCGTTAAATGTCCACGAATTTCACATAGAATTCCAATACATAATAATTTTTTTTCTTTTGGCATTCAAAACAAAAGAGGTCACTTTTAAATCAGGCTGAGGTGGCTTGTATGTCATCTAGCAACGCAAACTATTGATAACCTCACAAAGACCCGATTTCATTCATTGCACCTGCCAAACCCGTTTCCCAGAGATGAAATGGGAAGATAGTATACAGTGGTGCCTCGCAAGACGAAATTAATTCATTCTGCGAGTTTTTTTGTCTTGTGAATTTTTCGTCTTGCGAAGCACGGTTTCCCATAGGAAATACATTGACGGTTTCCCATAGGAAATGCATTGACGGTTTTAAGAAAAAGGCGCAAGACGTTTTCGTCTTGCGAAGCAAGCCCATAGGGAAATTCGTCTTGCGAAGCAACTAAAAAAACAAAAAACTCTTTCGTCTTGCGAGTTTTTCGTCTTGCGAGGCATTCGTCTTGCGAGGTACCACAGTACATTGTCAAACAGGGAACAATCTTTCACAAACCACCTGGGGGGGGGGAACCTCTTTCTCCAGCCAAGTTTATAAGACTGATACAAGTTTATCAAGTTATGCACGACATGAAGAATATGGATAGAGATTTCCTCCTCCACCACCAACTTCCTCTCTCACAGCACTAGAAATTGTGGACATCCATTGAAGCTGCATGTTTGAAGATACAGGACAGACAGATTTAAATACTACTCCATGGTTAAAACAATGGAATTTGCTCCCATGGCTTGGCTGGCTTTAAAAGTGGGTTCAACAGATTCATGGAGGATGCAGCTATCTTGATGGCTACTAGCCATGTTGACTCTGTTTCCCCTCAATCCTTGGAGTCCGTATGGCCCACGCAGGCCCCGCTTCCCAGAGTTGTCTGGTTGGCTACTGTGAGAACAGAATGGTGAACTAGAGAGGCGACAGAGTAGGCTGGGGACTGGGGCGGGCGAACCTGTCCATTTTAGAAATCTGACATTTTTTATTTTATTCATGGAAACCCACCAACATTTTGGTATATGTCTCTCCTAACATACACATTATTCTATGCAACTTTGGCTACTAATAACATTTTCACAAGCAGTCCCGCCTAATGCAATGCATGTGGGGTTTTTTTTTATGCACAATGCTGCTGAATATATGCAGCTATGTTGACATTTCTGGGTTGGAGAGCTTCACTGCGA
Organism: Podarcis tiliguerta; assembly: GCF_965153285.1. Lineage (NCBI taxonomy): Eukaryota > Metazoa > Chordata > Lepidosauria > Squamata > Lacertidae > Podarcis > Podarcis tiliguerta. The sequence goes on along the minus strand of NC_139538.1, from coordinate 8,568,553 downwards.
AATTCATAGAGGTCAACGTAGGAGGATGGTTGCAGTTTGTTTGCATTGTTTCAGGAAGTGCAAATTAGGTACCGTAGGTTTGTATGAAGATGCTAACTGAACTGATTCATGGCGTATGGGGCGTTAGGGGAGGGGTAGGGCCTCTGGTGGGGCACATGCCATGCTCCTTCTGAGGTAGTTTGTCTGCCTTTGGTCCCCACCCTCCACTCAACTCTCACCTGTGGCTCTTATTTACTGTCAACATGTGCCAGTGATCACACCCCAGGTAACAACTTCAACTGGCCAGCTAAACCAGCTGAGGGTAGCCGATGGGTCTCAAACCCTCAGTGAGTTAGTAGTAATAGTAATAGTAATAATAATAATAATAATAATAATAATAATAATAATAATAATAATTTATTTATACCCTGCCCATCTGGCCGGATTTCCCTAGCCACTCTGGGTGACTTTCAACAGAATATGAAAATACAATAGTCTATTAAACCTCAAAAGCTTCCCTGAACAGGGCTGCCTTCAGATGTCTTCTAAAAATCTGGTCATTGTTTTTCTCTTTGACATCTGGTGGGAGGGCGTTCCACAGGGCGGGTGCCACTACCAAGAAGGCCCTCTGCCTGGTTCCCTGTAACTTGGCTTCTCTCAGGGAGGGAACTGTCAGAAAGATCTCGGTGCTGGACCTCAGTGTCTGGGCAGAACAATGGGGGTGGAGACGTTCCTTCAGGTACAGTGGTACCTCGGGTTACATACGCTTCAGGTTACAGACTCCGCTAACCCAGAAATAGTGCTTCAGGTTAAGAACTTTGCTTCAGGATGAGAACAGAAATCGTGCTCCGGCGGCGCAACAGCAGCGGGAGGCCCCATTAACTAAAGTGCTGCTTCAGGTTAAGAATGGACCTCCAGAATGAATTAAGTTCTTAACCCGAGGTACCACTGTATGCTGGACCGAGGCCGTTTAGGGCTTTAAAGGTCAGCACCAACACTTTGAATTGTGCTCGGAAACATACTGGGAGCCAGTGTAGGTCTTTCAGTTAGGGAATTCTCCTTCATGTGAGGACACTCTCCAGAGGATTGAGCGGATGAGACCAGTAGTGGGTCCAACGGTGAAGAAGGCAGTTTCTGTGTGTGAGGCAGAGGGAAGTGAGGGGCAGGTGGGGCTCATCAACCTGGGAAGGCAACCCATCTAGGAGAAGGAAAACTCTGATCCTAAATCTCCACTGCCTTGCAGGATATCTTCGGGAGAATAAAACTCTAAGGAGTAAACCTTACACAAATGTGGAGTGGAGTCCCTAAGGCAGGAGGATGGTACTTTGTGTGTCTCCTTCTGGCAATTCCTGCAGCCAGGTTGGTGCCAAACATCTTGCTCTGCTTTCCTTTGGCCCCATCAGTGAGGCCAAAAGGGGAGTCTTGATGGCTGAGCAGCTCAGGACCTCCACACACACTGCTCAGGCTTGCACCCCAGTTTGACACAGCAGTTTGACTTCACTCTTGGAGGCCTACTCCATTGCATCTCAAGACAGATGGATGCCAACTGTGGACCCAGCAGGGCAGGTTCTTTCCCACCTTCCTGGACTGTCTTTAAGTCTGATTTGTCATTCCACTCCCAGCTACTTAGATTTCAACAGACCCAACCCGCAAAAATTTAAAGCCTCCTAAGGACTAGGAACTTGCATTTCAGAAGAAAGCAGAGAACGCTGAGAGTCTCAGAGGCCTCCGTTGTATTCTTAACAACCAGACTTCACATTTGGATGATGTCATCAGGGGAGCACAGAGTGTGCAAAACAAACCTGGGTAGGATGTGGGAGGAGGTCCAAAACGAACCTTTTGCCAAGTTCTGCCCGTGAATTATTGAGCCGTGCTTTAGCAGGAGGCAACTCCATCCCAATTGCATCCTTTGTATATATCAAAACTGAATATCTAGTTAAACAAATGGGTTCCTTTGCTGTGACTAAACCAATCTGCATGTGTTCTTCCTCCCACCATTGATTTATTTAGAGGAAGCCCAGTCCTCAGAGGCTCTTTTTCTCCGTTAGCATGCCTGCGTGTATTATTTGCCCCCCTCCACTCGATTGATTAAAAGTCAGCACTCAGAGACTCTGTGAGCAAAAGCATCTCACAAGGGGAGCATTTGCATTTGAAAGGGAAGGGAGGCCAGGCTGTTCTTCTGGAGTAAGAGGCTCATTAACAATAGCAGAAATACTTTGAACCATAACCTCCCTTCATTACTTAAGCTCGGAGCATGGCCCCCCGCGCCCGATGGCGCGACCAGGTGGGTGTGGCGGCAGACCGTGGCTGCAAATTGCCTGGTGCTCAAGCAGTTGCCTCTTTCCTGTTTGTAAACTTTGCACAAATCAGTTTCCTGGGCTGAGAAATGGCCAGTCTTGCCCTTTGCCCTGGTATGAGTGGGAAGGCAATTTGTTTGTACTGGCCGTAACAAGAGACAGGTGAAAATATCACAGCAGGCGAAGGATGAAGGAACATAAGAAGAGCCTGCTGGATCGCACCAATTACCCATCTAGTCCAGCAACCAGCAAGCAGGATCTGAGCACAAGAGCAACTCTCCCCTCCTACGGTTTCCAGAAACTGGTATTCAGAAGCATCTCCCTCCATCATGGCTAGTAGCCTTTGATAATCTTCTCTTCTGTGAATTTGTTGAATATTCATCATCATCATCATCATCACCACCACCATCTATTACATTTGTATACCACCCTTCATCAGAAGATCTCAGGGCCAGTGCTTTTTTCAAAAATAAAAAAGATGCCAGAACTCACTATGAAGTTGTTACTTTAAGTCATCTGAACAGATGCTGGTTTAACAACAACTGCATTCACTGCCTGCAAAGGTGCTAAAAACTACAGCAAGCTGTCTCCCAAGCTGGTTTGGGGGGGAGTCACCCCTGGTTCTGGTGCAGGTCAAATAAATGCACCCCTCACCTCCCTTGGTCTCTTAGATTCAGGTAGATGGCTAGGGCAGCTTGGAAGGGCCCTCGCGTGAATGTGCACATGTGCAATGATAGAGGCTTGGGTGGGAAATACAAATTGGTTCTGCTCCGTAGCTTGACCGATCGCATCCAGGAGTGGCCAGGAGCTGGGTGGAATTCTAGATCTAAAAATGTGTCGACTTGCACATGCTGGTCAGCTTTCATATTGACTTGAAATTGCCATTTTGGGCTTCTCAGAAGCACGTAAAAGCAAGAAAGTGGGGTGAATGCTGGCCTGCAATGACACCCACCTGAGAGCTGCACTCCTGCTGGAAAAAAAGCACCGCTCAGGGCAGTTCACAGCATAAGATGCAGCACGAAACAGACCACTTAGGTTGATGGCTATCGCTGTCTCCTGTGGGAGTCAAGTCCTTCGTTTAACTAAGAGGATCTGGGTTTTGCACCATTAATAGCCGTGTAGCGGAAAGGATTTCAGCTTGTCCTCCAAGTTACATCTGCTGAAATCCCCTCTCTCCCCACGAACTGTTAAAACTGCAGGAGCCCCAGTGCTAACCTGGACATCCTAACCCTAATAATATATTCCAAAATTACAGTTCAGAAAGTATCTACGTGGACCACTTGAGTGTTCTAGCTGTTGACCCTTCATCTGATTTCTGCAACAGCCAGATCAAAATGAGGGGCTTTATGTGTGTGCACATGGTGTGTGTGTGTGTGTGCAGATGCATGCACGCACAGCTGTTCCCCTTTTGCACTGCTTATGAGCCACTTTGGATTGTGTGTCCCTTCTTGTGTGGAGTCTGCTTTTGCAAACTTGTGTAGAGGGAAGCGGATGGGGGAGGGGGAACGCAGCCAAAGTCTTATTTCCATATCCCTTCCAGATGGCCAAGATGCCACAGGAACAAGGAACCGCGCTCCTTCGCACAGCACATCCGCAGGCGAAACTCTCCACCCCAGGGAGGCTGTGTAGTCCGACGCTGTAGACCGGGTTTGAAACCAGAACCAGCTTTATCGTTTCTTGAATAAAACCGGAGTCACAGCTACAGCATGGACTAAACCTGCAATGTTTAGGGATGCTCTGAAAGTTGGGACACGGATCTCTGAGATCACAAAATTGTAGAGCTGGAAAGGACTCATAGCCTCACGTCCCGCTTGCAGGCTTCTCACACGTGTTTGGTGGGCCACTGTGAGAATAGCATGCTGGACTAGATCATAGCAGGGACCCTGAGAGTCATCTAGTCCAACCCCCTGCAATGCAGGAATCTCAACATGTGGTCCCCCATCCAATATGAAACCATACCACACTCTGCTTAGCTTAGTGATTTTATTGCTGTACCACGCAGCCCATGGACCCCAGGGATGATCTAGTTCTTTGTCCCACAATTTATTTATTTAGATGAGCCAGGGAACTTTGTCCCTTCAATGGCTACATGCCAGTGGTAGGCGGGGCTAAAAGCAAAAATGAAGCAAGCAATAAGTGTGCGTTTTAATTTTGTGCAGCAGGCAAGTTTATTCACTCACACACCTTTTCTAACCTCCGTCAGGTAAGCAGGATGCATGGCCAGAGTTCAAGGACATTGTTCAGCCAGGCAAAAACCCTTCAGGAAGATACAAAGCTGGGCTGGCGAGGGGTGTGGCTTAGGGACAGTCGCTAAGGGGCTGCATTTGCCTTCTAGGCTTTTGGCTTCCTAATCCCCTGCATGCACACTAGGGTGGAATCTATACACATTTTAGAAACGTTGTGAAAATGCTTTACAAAAAAACACCGTTTTGAAAAATGCATTGAATTTGCTATAGCTCACAGTCGCCATCTAGTGCCAGAATTGTATATGACACTTTACAACACATTCAAAATGTTTTATTTGCAGATGCATTGCTGAGTTAGTCCTAGGCTAGCTTCTGCACAGAATTGCACATCCCTCTCTATCCTCCCTGGAAAGGTGAAATTCACACTTGTTGATGGGAATGTGGGCCTCAGGCTGAGCACAATTCAAACTGTTGGTGCTGACCTTTAAAACCCTAAAGGGCCTCGGTCCAGTATACCTGAAGGAGCATCTTCACCCACATCATTCTGCCCAAACACTGAGGTCCAGCTCCGAGAACCTTCTGGCGGTTCCCTCACTGTGAGAAATGAGGTTACAGGGAGCCCGGCAGAGGGCCTTCTTGGTAGTGGCGCCCTCCCTGTGAAACATCCTCCCATCAGATCTCAAGAGGATAAACAACTACACAACTTTTAGAAGATATCTGAAGGCAGCCCTGTTCAGGGAAGTTTTTAATGTTTGGTGTTTTATCGTGCTTTTAATATTTTGTTGGGAGTTGCCCAGAGTGGCTGGAGCAACCCGGTCAGATGAGCGGCTTATAAATAATAATAATAATAATAATAATAATAATAATAATAATAATAATAATGGTTCATGACCCCTGCCCTAGCAATGGAGTCCATGTTTCCTATTCTGTAACAGTGGCTTGAAACAGCTCTCTGCAGCAGTCAGGCTACCCTGCGTACAGGCTAATATCTTTCTTTCTTTCTTTCTTTCTTTCTTTCTTTCTTTCTTTCTTTCTTTCTTTCTTTCTTTCCTCCTTCCTTCCTTCCTTCCTTCCTTCCTTCCTTCCTTCCTTCCTTCCTTTTGATGCAAAGGAGGCAATCGGCTGGGATTCCTTGGCAGCTGTCAAAGGTTTCACTTTGATGGTGCCGTGTCTCGCCCCTCGCCCCTCCCGTTAGAGAGGAATTCTTGCTTCTGTCAGCATATATATATATATATATATATGCAGGTTTTGGTGTCCTCGGGTGTCTCGAGATATATATATCTCGCCAGAGAAGATGAATTCGTTGGCGCAGCCTTCTTGCCGTCCGCATATCCTCAGTTCGTGTGCTACATTCTACATAAGGCAAAACTTGGTAAGGGGGAAAAACACATCCTGCAGTTCTTCAAAGCTAATGCGCAGTAAATATATTCCGACACTGACAGGTATTTCTTCTTAAATTGCCACTTGCGCGTATGTACGTGTGTGCAACCAACCAGGATTTGCTTAAAAGGCATTCTTCCTTTCCTGAGCAAATGCGGGAGGTTGCCTGCTCTACGGTCCTAAGAAAATAAAATTTAAAAACAAGCCCTTAAAAACAAACAGTTCCTCCCCCCCCGGCCCATTAAACACAGGCAGTTTTGAAGAACCTTCTCTGGAAGAAGTAAACAGAGCTGTCAAAAGGGCAGTGGATGTTTTCCTGCCAAAAATACCAGGTGGAATATTCGGGGTGCCTCTCCGCCCCCCCACTTTATTGTCTTAAACATTCCAGGTGGAATCTCTGGTAGTTTGTTAACATTGCCTGACCTGAACTATAAGTCCCCCTGCAGCTTCTCAAGCAAGAAGGGGGGTTCTCCCTTGTGTGGAGGGTGGGGGTTGAAAAAGCCCCCCCAAACCTTCCCCCAAAGCATCTCTCGATGCTGACCCCCCTCGTTGCTTTTCTTCCCCTCTGCCGCCACTCCCTTTCGGCATGACGGAGAAGGAACGGGAATAATTGAGAGGCTGAATAAAAAATGCCGAGAGGTTTTAGATTTCTGCCAGGCAGAAAGGGAAATAATTCAGTAAGCTGTAAGCCCGAGACTTCCATTTGCATCGTAAAATATATACAGATATATATAAATATACAGGCTTTGTCTTCTGCCGCATTTTCTTCCAGGGTGCAATATTTTCTGCCTTAGCTGATTTCAGCTCCGTTCGGGTACTTTGCAGTTGTCGTAAAAGGGTGCATATTCTAAGTTAGTTGATTGAGCCGGAGCCTCACGCATGCTCCTCGTTTTTTGTGGGTCTTCAGAGAAGAAGCCACACTGAACAAGCGCAATAATGTCTGGTTTTAAAATCTTAGGAGAGGGATGGGGAATAAATGCATTTCCTGGTGGAACGCTCTGCTGCAAGAGATCAGGGCCCCGTGGAATTTGACATCTTTCGGCAGGGCTTGCAAGGCGGAGCTGTTCCGCCATGCCTTTGGTCGGGGCCCAGTCTGACGCCCTTTTATAAGATCCTCCTTTCATAAGATCCTTTTATAAGACCCTGCATGTAAGTGGCCTCCCTAACGCTTCTGACCGGCCCATATAAGACCAGCACAAACAGCTGGGCCTGATGAACGCTTAATATCCCCAACCCCTATACAGTGGTGCCCCGCAAGACGAATGCCTCGCAAGACGGAAAACCCGCAAGACGAAAGGGTTTTCCGTCTGCAGAGGCGCTTTGCAAGATAAATTTCCCTATGGGCTTGCTTCGCAAGATGAAAATTGACGAAAAATTTTGAGTTTTTTTTTTGCTCCAAAACCCCTTATTTTGAATCGCTAAGCTGCTAAAAGCATTTTAGCAGCAAAACCGCTAATCCCCCAAGCCTTAAAAAGCCGTTTTTAGCTCTTAAAGTGCCAATAGCGCTAATAGCGCTAATCCGTCAATGGGCTTGCTTCGCAAAACAAAAAAATCGCAAGACGAAAAGACTCGCGGAACGGATTATTATTATTATTATTATTATTATTATTATTTACAACCCCCAATTCTCTTTCAAGATCCTTCTGCTTTCTCTTTCTTTTACCTCTTTTACCTTTTGGAAGGGCCTGAACCGGATTTTTTGGGGGGAAGGGATTCCTTTTTCCACCTTACAGGGAAGAATTAGATGTTGCTGCTGCTGCTGCTATTATATATTTATTTATACACCGCCTTTCCCCCTGACAGATAAAAACTAAGAACAGCTAAGAATGCAAAGGGGGGGGGACCAATCATTTAAAAGCCATTAAACATTGATAGAATTCATGGAATTAATGGCATAGGAATTCGTTCATCCCCCCCCCCCAATAAATATAGTTTGGCCCATCACATGGTCTGAGGGACGGTGGACTGCCCATGGTTGACAAAGGTTGCTGACCCCTGAGCTTAGGGCCCCCAAAAAATTTAAAGGAAAAAAACAACGATGTGCAGTTCCAAAATGTAAGACAAAAAACAAATAAAATAAAACCTACATACAGCAACAGTGTTTTGTGTTGTGTAGGCTCCTATTTGTTATGTGTAAATGGCTTTAGATACCTATTAGGTCCATAAATTACCACATAGCATATATTCAACACAAAAAACAGCGACAATTTGTTGTTGACAAAGGACAGCTGGACATATAAAGGGCCCCATTACCTTCAGTAGCTTAGGGCTTCATCAAACCTAAATCTGGCCCTGCTCATATCCCACATTTCAGGACATGTGGAAGATACTTCCCTGCCAGAATCAGTTAAAATTCTCCCCTTCTGAATTTGGTTGCTCTGGTTAATCTGAGTTGCAGTTCCTCCAATCTGTTATATTGATAAATATAGCCATTCTGCCAGTTCCATGCACCTTTTCTGCAGGCTCGTGTGGGCAGAAACGGTGTGATGGGTCAGCCTGCTTTCTTTGTCCTGCCTTTGCTCACGTTGTTTAAGGCAGGCTGCTAAAGCAGCAAAACACCAGATGACAGCAACAGCAATATATAAAAGAAGCAATAAAAGTCTGTGGTAAAACAGCTTGAAACGTCATAAAATCCAGAGTTAAAACAGAGTGCTCACGTGTAATTATGGCTTCCAAAGCAGAGATGGAGGATCTGTGGTCCTGCAATTCCAGTTCCATCACCCTCAGCCGGTCAGGGCAAAGCGTGGGAACATCCCAAGAGCCACGGCCTCCCCACCCCTACTCTAAAAGGGCCAAAACCCACCTTAAGTTATTCATCTTGTTTCCATTTGCAGTAGTTTCCGCTGCCCCCTTTGCATTGCTGAAGAGGCAAGCAGCTTTTAAGCTTTCTCAGTGGCTTGCCTCTACAGCACATAGTGAAAACATCTAAGAGGTTTCTGGCATTTCCAGTGGGTATTTTGCATATTGGGGTTTGTGGGGTGTTAGGAGGTGGTTAGTATCTCTGGTAGGGGAAACGTCCTGGGACAGTTTGTCCACCTGCACTCAGCTCTCACCTGTGGCTCCTAGATGTTTGACACCAAACTGGGAGGGGTGGCTAACACCCCAGAGGACAGGATCACACTTCAAAACGACCTTGACAGGTTAGAGAACTGGGCCAAAACAAACAAGATGAATTTTAACAGGGAGAAATGTAAAGTATTGCACTTGGGCAAAAAAAAATGAGAGGCACAAATACAAGATGGGTGACACCTGGCTTGAGAGCAGTACATGTGAAAAGGATCTAGGAGTCTTGGTTGACCACAAACTTGACATGAGCCAACAGTGTGACGCGGCAGCTAAAAAAGCCAATGCAATTCTGGGCTGCATCAATAGGAGTATAGCATCTAGATCAAGGGAAGTAATAGTGCCACTGTATTCTGCTCTGGTCAGACCTCACCTGGAGTACTGTGTCCAGTTCTGGGCACCACCGTTCAAGAAGGACACTGACAAACTGGAACGTGTCCAGAGGAGGGCAACCAAAATGGTCAAAGGCCTGGAAACGATGCCTTATGAGGAACGGCTAAGGGAGCTGGGCATGTTTAGCCTGGAGAAGAGGGGGTTAAGGGTTGATATGATAGCCATGTTCAAATATATAACAGGATGTCACATAGAGGAGGGAGAAAGGTTGTTTTCTGCTGCTCCAGAGAAGCGGACACGGAGCAATGGATCCAAACTACAAGAAAGAAGATTCCACCTAAACCTTAGGAAGAACTTCCTGACAGTAAGAGCTGTTTGGCAGTGGAATTTGCTGCCAAGGAGTGTGGTGGAGTCTCCTTCTTTGGAGGTCTTTAAGCAGAGGCTTGGCAACCATATGTCAGGAGTGCTCTGATGGTGTTTCCTGCTTGGCAGGGGGTTGGACTCGATGGCCCTTGTGGTCTCTTCCAACTCGATGATTCTATGATTCGCAGAAGTTTCCGCTGCCCCCTTTGCATTGCTGAGGAGGCAAGCAGCTTCTAAGCTTTCTCAGTGGCTTGCCTCTACAGCACATAGTGAAAACATCTAAGAGGTTTCTGGCATTTCCAGTGGGTATTTTGCATATTGGGGTTTGTGGGGTGTTAGGAGGTGGTTAGTATCTCTGGTAGGGGAAACGTCCTGGGACAGTTTGTCCACCTGCACTCAGCTCTCACCTGTGGCTCCTAGATGTTGTCAGCACACAACATTGGCCACAGCCCAAGAAACAGCTTTGACTGGTTGGCTAAACCTGGTGAGGGGAGTCGATGGGTCTCAAACCCTCGGTGAGTTAGGGACTTTCCTGCGTGCGAAAAAGCTCTCTGGTGGATGAGACTAGTAGTGGGTCCAACGGTCAAGAAGGCAGTTTCTGCATGTGTGGTAGAGGGAAGTGAGGGGCAGATGGGACTCATCAACCTGGGAAGGCGGCCCATCTAGGAGTCGGAAAACTCTGGACCTTAACCTCCACTGCTTTGTGGGATATCTTCAGCAGAAGAAAAGGTTAAGGAGCAAATCCTTTGCAAATCTAGAGTCCCTAAGATGGTTGGATGGCACCTTCGGGAGGAAAAGAACTATGTCTGCCACCCTGAGCAACTTGGAGGAAAGGGGGGGGGGTACTCTTAACAAACCACAGTTCCCAAAATTCGGGGGGGCAGGGGCAGGCGTAGTCAACTGCATAGTATGCAAGCACCCTCAATGTGACGCAGTTCAGTATATTCTTAAAAAAGAAAAGAAAAAAGCAGACACGCTCATTGATTCATGGGTTAAATGAGAACTCTTAATTAATGACCAGTTTTTAATTCCGATAGTGTTCTCTTTAATTGAAGCGACAACTCTTTTCTTCCGGGGATTGAGGACCTTCATAAAACATTTACGATGAAGCAGCACAGAATGCGAGCAAGTGGTCTAGCTGTCTATCATTATCCCTTCCCTCCACCTCCAGTTTGGCAGGACTAAGGAATTGCAGAGGAGTTAGTTGCTTAAAAGGACCTATTGTGCTAACTTAGGGGTGACCTGTTTATTAAGCTTTCACCCTGATTTATTTGCAAGGGGATTAGACAATGCCGGCTATTTAATGGGCATTCCTTCAGATTTGTTTGCAGTGAACATCTTTCAGGGGAGCAGCGTTTTGTTGTGCAAGACCTCCCGGTCTACTATAACTGCACAACCTGAATTTACCAGCATGTGATTGAATCCCATCTGAAAATTGTCTGGTTTTCATCCCTACCCCCACTGATAAGAACGTGGAAAGGGATGTTTTAGGATGTGGTAGATATGGAATTAATTGGAGCTGGTGGGTGGGTTGCAAGCTTTACAACAGATCCTATTAGCTCCAGTGAGATGTTTCTTCCAAGTGGGATGCCTCTCCAAATTGGCTTAGTGGGTCAACCAACGAAACTGTTAGCTGATTGATTTGTGGGGTCTGCTCTTATTTTATTTTTTCTTAAAGCACTTGAAAAATAATAATGGTCAGCCTTAATATAAAGGCACAGGAGGCAGTTTTATGGGGCCCATTCTTAAGCAATGAAGGTAAACTTTAATTTATTGGGGAGCGAGATTTCAGGGTGCACTTATATTTACTAGGGCTGTTTTGGTTCTGGTGAACTTCTCCTGAAACATCTTCTTTTCTTTTCTTTTTTTAATAATGTTTTTATTTATTTTCATGGTACAGTAGTTAAGAGGACAACAAAGAAATATTAAGGATATTTAAGAAAGAGGAGTGGTAACTATTAATTGTAAGTTTTCGGCCTCTTCCTTCTGTCCCTCAAAAAGGTAGTTGTGTCAAACTTTTGGCAATGTGCAAATTAATGTAAATTGAACCATTAATTAATTAGGGAAAAGGAAGTTGATTAATCAGCTATAAGCTCTTCAATCAGCGGACAGCTCTCCAATTGTGTCTCCATACAAAATTCCTCATTCAAATTCACATTCTCTTAATTATAAGGTTGTTTTGGGGCGTTCCCTGTGAAGAATGATGACAGAGCTTCAGATTTTGTGTGTGTGGTTGAGAGGGGAGAGTTTAGCTTGGCAAAAACCCCCACACCTGTTCTCAAGACTGAAGTTGCTTCTAAGGCATCCTTTGAAGATAAATGTCAAAAAGGATCATCTGGAACTGTTTGTGAATTTGGACTAATACATTCTGAAAAATCTGTCAATATCTGAAACGGTGCCCAGTTGCATTTTAGCTGCAATGGCCTCTAAATGGTTTAGATTTAGGGAGCTGTTTCAGATCATAGCATCCACGTGGCACATCCATGCACACAGGCTTCAGCGCAGTCAGTGCAGCTCAGCCTCCCTCAATGGGAGGCTGATTGGAGTTGTGGTCCAAAACATCTGGGGAGCTCCAGGTTGGAGAATGCTGGGTTGGTGGAAGACATTACATACCTTCATGCCCTGTGCAGCTTCCCACCCATCTCCTTTGACGCAGCAGTGCCCAGCCAGGTGTGAACACAGCTGTTGCATATTTACATGCCAATAATGGATTGAGAGGGACGTGGGTGGCGCTGTGGTCTAAACCACAGAGCCTAGGACTTGCCAATCAGAAGGTCGGCGGTTTGAATCCCCGCAACGGGGTGAGCTCCCGTTGCTCGGTCCCTGCTCCTGCCAACCTAGCAGTTCAAAAGCACATCAAAGTGTAGGTACCACTCTGGCGGGAAGGTAAACGGTGTTTCTGTGCACTGCTTTGGTTCGCCAGAAGCAGCTTAGTCATGCTGGCCACATGACCCGGAAGCTGTACGCCGCTCCCTCGGCCAGTAAAGCGAGTTGAGCGCCGCTACCCCGGAGTGGGTCACGACTGGACTTAACGGTCAGGGTTCCCCTTTACCTTAATGGATTGAGAAATCAGATAAATGTCTTTGCCTTGCCACCTTTTAAAAGCAGAGTACAGCAACTGGATAGCTCAGTTGGTTAGAGTGTGGTGCTGATAATGTCACCATTGCAGGTTCAATCCCTGTATGAGGATGCGTATTCTTGCATTGCAGTGGGTTCGACTAGTTGAACCTCAGGGTCCATTCCAAATCTATGGTTCACAATCACAGTTCCATGGGGAGGTGCCTGAAGAACAATGATGGCAACATGATGGTCCGTTTAAGAGGAGTCTTGGGCCTGGGCAGACAGAACATCATCAGGGTAAGTGGGTGCGATGTGACTGGAAAAGTGAGTCTTTAGCAAGGTGTGCTGGGAAGAAGAAGGGAGAGAACTCCATCTTGGGCAGGCTGGCTGAAGTCTGGCAGGGAAAGATGCCTTGGGACTCAGCTCTACAGCTGCAACTATAATGTTGTAAGTGTGTTATATAAATGTGAGGCTAGGTGGTGATTGTGAGCTTATGGCAAATTCAATATATATATATTAAAAACGCTTTAAAAAAAAGCATTTCCACAGTGTTGTTTTTTTTAAATATATGTCTAGATTCCACCTTGGTCTCAAGTGCTGTACTGCTGTGGGGAACAGGTCCCTCCTGAGATGACCGTTCTGCAAGATCTGGACTCCCTTCATGAAGAAGAAGAAGAGTTTGGATTTGATATCCCGCCTTTCACTCCCTTTAAGGAGTCTCAAAGCGGCTAGCATTCTCCTTTCCCTTCCTCCCCCACAACAAACACTCTGTGGGGTGAGTGGGGCTGAGAGACTTCAGAGAAGTGTGACTGGCCCAAGGTCACCCAGCAGCTGCATGTGGAGGAGTGGAGATGCGAACCCGGTTCCCCAGAATATGAGTCTACCGCTCTTAACCACTACACCACACTGGCTCCCGATGCTGATGGAAGGCACAAATAGGTGAATAAACCACATTTCTTAAAGCTACAACAGTCTCCGCCATGTCTCAATTCTCCAAAGGACCACAGACCTTGGGTGAGTGCCACTGCTTGACACCCAACTTTTGTAACACCACACACACACACACACACAAACACACACACACACACACACAAATGCAAAGCAGCATTCTTTACTGAGTGAAATCAGGGAATGTATTAGCTTTCTAATCTTGCAACTTTTATATCCTGATTGCCGTCACATTGTTATTCGAGCCAGTCAACAGGCTTGTGGAACGGATGGGTTCTGAGTGTGACTTTCACGTACTGTATTCCGATCTCCGTGGAAATGTGGGGCTTGAGATGCTGCCATGACCCTTCAGCCTTCAGGTTGGCAAACTGGTGCTCCACTCTGTCTCTTTACTGCCTGCCCGTACCCAAATATTACCTGCGAAAAGAATGCTCACCTGGAAAGTTAGGAGAAAGGTGGCCCAGAGAGACCTCTGGCTCAGTGTTGGCGCCCTGGCTGTGAAAATGGTAAAGGGTGCCACCGTGGATTGAGCAAGGAAATGGGCAGTGCGGTCTATCCATTTGGCGCATCTTTCGGAGTTGGATAGAGCAGGTTTGGGGCAGATGTGGCTCATCGTGTCATGGGGCTGCCCTTCAGGAGAGTTGCTAGGTACTTAGAAGACTCAGGCCCATGACGCAAATTTGCCTTTGGTGGGTGGCTGGAGTCTCACTGGCAGTGCATTTTGCAGCTGGCCCCTTGAACCGAAGAGTTAAAGAAGACGGGGGAAGGCAGGAGGTCCAGGTCTCCGTGCAAAATACTTGAGCTTTGCATCCCTAAGAAAAGCAGCATCAGCTGAAAAACAGGGCACATGGAATGGCAGAAAACATGACTTGCATGCAAAAGTTCTCAGCTTCAATCCTGGCATTGCCAGGATGCCAGGACTCTGAACACTCCAGGTTGCCACTTTAAGTTCCTGCCCCCATTTTGGTGTTCCCCAGAAGCGCTCCCCCCGTTCCCCCCCATACAACCACTTCCTGATTACTTTGGTCCTTCCAGCCTGCTTTGAGTCCCTGCCTGTTTTCAACTCAGCCAGCAGGTCCTCATTCCACTCAATGTAGGCCAGAAACGTCTCCCCAAAAGCAATTATCCTTTGGGCAAGCCTTTTGGAGCCACCCTGCGAAGGCAGTGCAATGACACAGTTCCTGGAGCGAGATACTCCCCGGGAGGAGCAAAGGACTTCCTGAGCGCTCGCTTCCCGGATATGTGGGGGGGGGCTCAGCGTTGCCGCGGCAACCCGAGTCCGGGTTCCTCATTAGCAACGTTTGGGCCCAGCGCCGAATGAAAGGGAAGATTCCGTTTCTAGTGTCACCTTGCTGGAGAAAGCTGTTGAGAGCGTTCTTGTGAGATGCTTTCAGATGCTTCATCAGACAAGGCGTCCTGTTCACCTGCAATCTGCTGTGCCGCCAAAGAAAAAGGAAATCATTTCGTGGAGCTGTCGGGAGGAATCCGGCGAAAAGAACTAGAGATATTACTTATGCATTAGCATTACACGGCCCTGAGCCCAGGGATTTCCGTTTATTTATTTATATTTTTGTGCTGCACCTTTTTTTCCCTGGGCCCCAATTATATCCTCTGGCATTGTCGGAATCCGTTGCCGCCGACCCCACCGTGAGCAGCTTTCGTTTTTTCGAAGGCAACTTTCTCGGCAGCCCAGGAGCCTCTGAGGGTGTGAAACCGAATTCGGCATTAGTAAGATTACTGAGAGAACAAGTTGGTGTAACTTTAGAGTTAGGAGCAATGCATCTCAGTCACACCCCTCTCTGCCTGCTCCCTTGAAATGTGAGGGATTGCTTTTGGTGCACAATACGCGGGTGGCGCTGTGGGTAAAAAGCCTCAGCGCCTAGGGCTTGCCGATCGAAAGGTCAGCGGCTCGAATCCCCGCGGCGGGGTGCGCTCCCATTGCTCGGTCCCAGCTCCTGCCAACCTAGCAGTTCGAAAGCACTGCCGGGTGCAAGTAGATAAATAGGGACCGCTTACTAGCGGGAAGGTAAACGGCGTTTCCGTGTGCGGCTCTGGCTCACCAGAGCAGCGATGTCACGCTGGCCACGTGACCCGGAAGTGTCTTCGGACAGCGCTGGCCCCCGGCCTCTTTGAATGAGATGGGCGCACAACCCTAGAGTCTGTCAAGACTGGCCCGTACGGGCAGGGGTACCTTTACCTTTACCTTTTAATAACAAAGAACAGGCTAGTGGCCTGCAGCCAGTGGACTAGGGGGACTACACTAGTCCCCTGAATGTTCCTGAAAATTGGAGTATTAAAATATTGAAATATTGTTCATCTTCAAGACATATATCATTACTGTGTGTGTGTGTGTGTGTGTGTGTGTAAAGGAGGAGGCAGAACAGGACAGAGGAGAAGGCGTGGTAACAGGGTTGGGCTATGTGTAAGGAGAAGTTGAGGAAAGGAAGGAGGGTGGAAGGGGAAAGTGGGGTAAAGATGGAAATGAGGGTGCCAAGGAGGTACAGAAAGGAGAGAGAGAAGGGGGCATATCTGAGTGGAAGGTAAAAGGGGTGCTTAGTGTCAGGAGTTCAGCCTACACTTGGGTAGGACTCTGGCAGAGATACATCCCCGACTGGCATGTTCCCTCCCTCCTGGTCGATCGTTTGGGAGCTTCAAAAGCTTTCTTTAGCCCAAACATCACAGCCAACAGACATCGGCACACTTAGGGATCCGCAGAGTCTTTGCAGCTTGCGTAACAGACCTCAACAACTCAGCATTTTGGCTAATCTACTTTATTTACATATAAACACACACGGAGCACTGCAACATGGCTCCCTCTCTAGCATCAGACAGCAAAGAGAAAAAGAACACAGGACAATAGTTCCACTTCACGGAACACAGTAACACAAACATCCTGTCTCCGTCACTTCCCACTGTCAAAACAGGAGTCAAAACATACACTGTCATGTGAAAGACAACAATCCTATGACTGCAATCACGGAGCCAGGAATTCTAACACTTAGTACAGTGTTACCTCGGGTTACAAACACCCCGGGTTACAAACACTTCGGGTTACACACTCCACTAACCCAGAAGTAGTACCTCGGATTAAGAACTTTACCTCAGGATGAGAACAGAAATCACAGCGTGGTGGCATGGCAGCAGCAGGAGGCCCCATTAGCTAAAGTTGTACCTCAGGTTAAGAACGGTTTCAGGTTAAGAACGGACCTCTGGAATGAATTAAGTTCGTAACCAGAGGTACCACTGTAGTTGCAATGTGTAAAGAAGAGGAAGATGCAGGCGGTTACCATGGTCTGTGTGCGAGGAGGGAATTGCACAAAAGGAGCTTTGCAGCATTGGACTGCTGCTTGCACTGAACACCTGGACTTGCACTGAGTTGCTCATGCATGGTCTTTTGATTTTTTAAAATAAAAAACCCAATTAATCACGAGTCATGCTGTGTTAAATTTCTGCTGTGTTATATCTATACTGAGCCTTAGTGAGGTCACTTTGGCACTGCTAACGCAGCAGTTTGCCTTCACCCCTGGAGACGCACTCCATTGTCTCTTGAGACAGATGGATGACGACAACAAGAACAACGTATTTCTAAGTATTGAAACAGAAGCATTTAAAAACCTTTCTAGGCATTGCTGTATGTGTCTGTTTTTATGTGCTGTTTGCTTTGGGAATCACGGAGTGAATATGCATCCAATACAATATATATATTGATATATATTGACAATTGATATATATATTGATATATAGTATTTGAGAACTGGAGGCATTTTTACCAGAACTGGGGGGGGGGATCTACTTGCTTTTCATCGAGATCAAGGAGTGAGATGGAATTAGAAAAAAATCCATGTTTTCAGAAAATTTCAGAATTTTCAGAAAATGCCATCCCTATATCCATGTTGCCAGCCCTCGTTTCGCATTGCGGTGTTACAATGAATGGCGAATAATAGCCTAGTGCTTTAAGTTTTATAGGTAAATGAAACATTCATATTCAGAGTCATTTTACCTCTGCATACAGGATTTGGGAGGCAAATGATGGAGAGGGCTTTGGGGACTTGCTCGAGGCTTCCTGGAGGCACTTGGCTGGAACAAGATCCTGGGCTCAGTGATCTCTTGTCTGATCTCCTTATGCCCTTAGATCCGCTCAGAGTCTTTCTGTGCCTTTGACATTGTTAAGCAAAGGGATTCTCTCAGTCAAGCATAAAGCAGAGGCTGTTGTATCATCCTATAAAACGGGGGTGGGGGTGGGGAGTTATCAGGAACAGATGGAAATCCTATGATTTTTTAGTGCGAGCCATAAAAGGACATCTGGAAGCAGATGGCGGACAATCTACCAGCCTTTGCCCAAACAGCGAAACATCCCGGGTTCCCTCGCTTTGTGCCCCCAAGCTTTCTGCCATAAAACTGAGTGGTGATAAAGCTTCGGATGCGATCAAGGTTGGCAGGACATGGAAGCTGCCGATTCTGCAGACAAGGGCTGGTTGGCAGGGTACCCGCTGCCATAGATTAATGAAGGCTGGGGGTGAGGACTGGAAGCAGATTTCAAGGCTGCAGAGCACCCCGACGCAAATGGTTGTCAACACAACCGAAGCCAGCGTCCTACCCTCAGTCCTGCTTGCACCCACTTAAGCAGCGCCCCCAAAGACGAAAAAAGGGCACAGATTTGTGCACAATTTGCGTACACTCGTTTATTTCTACAGATGCATATTGAGAAATACAGGCAGCTGCCAATTTACGTGGGGGTTCCCTTCCAAGGCACCTGCATTTATGTGAAATTGCATATATTTGAAAAAGCCTGAAACACCTGTCTCTGCCCTGCCCTGCCCATTTTTGTGACATTTCTGTGATGTTTTGGGGTCACTTCCAGGTCCAGTGCAATGCATGCGGTCACACAGTCACACACATATCGGATGCACCTAAAACAGTTGCTGCCTGTAGTTAAAAGGTAAAGGTACCCCTGCCCATACGGGCCAGTCTTGACAGACTCTAGGGTTGTGCGCCCATCTCACTCAAAGAGGCCGGGGGCCAGCGCTGTCCGGAGACACTTCTGGGTCACGTGGCCAGCGTGACATCGCTGCTCTGGCGAGCCAGAGCCGCACACGGAAACGCCGTTTACCTTCCTGCTA
Organism: Podarcis tiliguerta; assembly: GCF_965153285.1. Lineage (NCBI taxonomy): Eukaryota > Metazoa > Chordata > Lepidosauria > Squamata > Lacertidae > Podarcis > Podarcis tiliguerta. Next base: position 8,549,824 of record NC_139538.1, on the reverse strand, counting down.
GTAAGCGGTCCCTATTTATCTACTTGCACCCGAGAGTGCTTTCGAACTGCTAGGTTGGCAGGCGCTGGGACCGAACAACGGGAGCGCACCTCCCCGCGGGGATTCGAACCGCCGACCTTTCGATCGGCAAGCCCTAGGTGCTGAGGCTTTAACCCACAGCGCCACCCGCATCCCTGCTGCCTGTAGTTACTCTAATTAAAATAGAAATGCAACACATCTCTCCATAGTGGGGACGATTGTGACCAGGTGGTCTGCTGTCTGTTGTCCAGGAACTAACTACTGATGGGCAACTTAATGTCCTCGCTCTCCATTCTTAGGGTTCTCCAACTTTAAACTAGATTTGGACCGGAAAGCCCTTCCAAGAGAGGGTATCTTGAAATAGAGGACTGTCCTCAGAGAAGTAGGGCACATGCCACCCTGACTCGTGAAATTTATTACCGTCAGAGTCCAGCTTGAGAAACACAAATGGAACTACAATCCCAAAAGCAAAACAAACATTTAAAACAATATACAACAATGGATTTTAAGTTTAAAAGTGTGATAGGCATATAAACACATGAAAACTTTAAAATAGACTACTTTAGAGAAATGACCCAAAGTCGCCCATGGGTCCGGGTTTGGGAATTTTCTTAACAAACTAGATTGAATCAGGGGATGGTCTGTGCCTACAGATCTGTGTACAGAATCTAGTGACAATCCGGGTCGTCTTGTGGTCTTTGCCTAACAGGAGAAGATCAAATTTTTGATTTACCGGGAGATCAGCAAGCCTCACCAGCAGGGGGTCAATGGTTTCTCTACGCGCCTCACATGCCACCCTATTGCACCCATAGCCCTCCACTACCTTTCTCCCCATCTCCAAAGGACAATCCCTCCCAGTTCTTGCAAAAGAGGAGCATCTAGTGGGGGGGGGATTGGAGGCAGTCACTGAAGAGAGAGCTCTTCCTCCTTCAGGGAAGGTTCTCAGTGCCACTGGCGGATGAAGAGGGCAGGGGGAGCGGTCTGCCCCAGGTGCCATTGTGGCTTCCCCCGGGACGCGATGCACCCCAGGACGCATGCCATGCCTCCACGGGCAGCGCGCCACGCCCCCGGGATGTGCGCCATGCGCCCAGGACGCGCACCAGCCACGCCCCTTTCTGTTCTCTGCTCTCGGTGCTTGAGCATGTAGCTCCACCACTGCTCAGCACCTGTCTTTATTTATCTCTTATTCAAAGCATTTTTTTTTATATAAATAATTTTTATTAATTTACAACAAAACAAAACAAGACATACATTGTTTTCACATTCCAATTTTCCAAATCTTTCCTTTTGGACTTCCTTCAGCTTTTCCGTAAATCTTTCATAGTCATTATTAATTTCTGCATTTCCTTTTTTTAACATTGTCATTATTTAAGTCTTTCCCCCCCCTCTAATTCCTTTTATCAATGTCTCTCGCGTTTTCACAGTGCTCTTTTAAAACCTTCTAGCGTTATTTGACCATCACTTATACTCTCCAGATATTCAACCAATTTTCCCCAGTCTTCTGTAAACTTTTGGTCTCTTAGGTATCTAATCTTTCCAGTCATCTTATCCAATTCAGCATAATCTAACAACTTTGATCTCCAATCTTCTATTGTCGGTATTTCCTGTTGTTTCCGTTTTTGTGCCAGTAACTCTTATTCAAAGCATTTAAACCCCACCCTTTAGGTATCAAATGAACTTCACCCAAAGGTTGAGGTGAGGGAAAGGGGTCTGCTCTGTATCACGGCAGGAGGGTTCAGAGCCCAGGAGGCCCCAGAGGGCAGCCCTGGGCCATTTCCTCCATAGCGATGGGAGGAGACCACCAGCGCCTCCTGTTTGTGGAGAGGGTGCTGTAGAGGCAACGGTGGCAGGCTTCTGAGGAGGTGGCAGATCCATTCTCCAAGGAGGGGCCGGTGACGGCAGCAGGTGATGCATCCCTTGGAGGCCGGATCTGCTGCCCCTCTGAATCCTGCCGCCCGAGGTGGTCACCTCACATTGCCCCATGGGTGGGCCGGCCCTGACCTGCAATCAGTTTCCACCTGTTCCCAAGCACATAAGAAGAGCTCTGCTGACTCAGACCAGAGGTGCATCTGGTCTAGCCTTTTGTTGTCACAGTGGGATGCCCTTCAGAAGCCCCAAAGCAGGACGTGGGTGCAACACAACACTCTGCCCTCCTGCAACTGTCAGCAATTGGCATATTGTCTCCGACAGTGAATGCAAAATATAGCCATTGTGGCTAATAGTTGTTTTTCTCTATAAATTTGTCTAATCCTCTTTTAAAGCCATCCAAGTTGGTGGCCGTCCCTGCCTCCAGTGGCAGTGAGTTCCATAGTACGTGCTGTGTGAAGAAGTCCTTTCTTTTGCCGGTCCTGATTCAGCTTCACTGGATGCCCGCGGGTTCTAGAGGGAGCGGAAAACTTCTTCTTTTCCGCTGGAGAAACTTCTCCCAAGCCACTTTCCCTTCACAATGCATACTTTTATATACCTCTCTCTTATTGCCTCTTACTTAACACGTACCTATGGGACCACCTCTCCTGGTATCCCCCTGGAAGACCTTTAGGTCCACAAATGACAACATTTTGGAGGTCCCAAGGTGGTTAGATTGGTCTCAACTAGGGCCAGGGCCTTTTTAGTACTGGCCCCGACTTGGTGGAACGCTTTGTCACAAGAGACTAGAGCCCTGCGGGATTTGACATCTTTCCGCAGGACCTGCAAGACAGAGCTGTTCCACCTGGCCTTTGGTTTGGACTCAGTCCGACCCTTATGTTTCCCTCCCCTTATGGTTTTGATCTATGGGCTACTTTTAAAATGAGGCTGCATTTTAAATTGCATTTTAACCTGTATTTTAAATTGTGTCCCCCCCCCATTATGTTTTTACTGTAATTTTACTGGTGTTAGCCGCCCTTAGCCCGGTTTTGGCCGGGGAGGGCGGGGTATAATTAAATTTTATTATTATTATTATTATTATTATTATTATTATTATTGCTTGCCATTTCTCTAAACTAAAACACTCCATATTCCTTGCCTTGGTATAGTTCTGTCCTGCTGGGTGTGACCCTCAGTCAGTCTCTCAGTGAGTTAGTAGTTTTCACTTGATTTCGGGTCAGCTGTGATTTACACATTTTCAAGCCTAGTTGCCAGCGGCTGCAGGCAATGTCTCTCTGTTTGTGGTTGTGGCGCTTGTGCCTGTGTGCAGGCATGCATGTCTGGTTGTGGTAATGGTGTTGTGCCCACAACAGATTTTCTGGCTTGCAAATGTGCCCACAAGCCTCCAGAGGCTGGTGACCCCGCCTTACTTGGCATTACTTATCTTGTAATGCTTTCACCAGGCTCGCATTCACAGCCGAGGCAGTTAAAGAGCCACAGTGTGTGTGTGTTTGTGTGCTTGTGTGTGTGCATGCCACCCATTAGGATGCATGGTTGGAATTTGAACCCACATCCGATGAGTACGGAGCTATGGTTTTACTGGATCAGTTAACACAGAGCTGACATGCCGTCTGCTTTTATGACGCTGTTGACTTGGGAGAATGTTTGTTAATTGAGATGTTCCACTGTCATCTCTCTGTCCCGTCAAAGTTGGTGACAAATGAGTTCATCACGGGGAGGGATGAGAAGCTATCATGGAGCTATTGGACAATCATTAATATTGACTCTGGAAAGGAAAGGGACGTGGCGTGCGGCCGTGAGGGAGATCCATTGCTAGTAAATCTTTTGGGGGAGCTTGCTGAAGCAACAGTTCCCTGCTGGCAATAAGGAGAGTTTTCTTGGGGACACCTTCCCGATGACCGCGAGGAGGTCCTTGGCCAAACTGCCTTGCTGCAATTGCCTTTTACAAAACTACTTTGCAAGGCATTGCATTGCGATGGTGCTGCCCGTGGGGAAAACCTTCGATGGGGGGAAGACTAGAAAATCGTTCAAAATTTACCATTAATTCAGATGGTGAAATGCAATAACATCCGAGATTGGTGGTGGTATTATTATTATTATTATTTATTATTATTATTACAATGCATTTATTTATTTATCTGGGGTGCACAAAGTGCTATGTAGGGAAATATTTGTGGAACTAAAGGTAAAGGTAAAGGTACCCCTGCCCGTATGGGCCAGTCTTGACAGACTCTAGGGTTGTGCGCCCATCTCACTCAAGAGGCCGGGGGCCAGCGCTGTCCGGAGACACTTCCGGGTCACATGGCCAGCGTGACAAGCTGCATCTGGCGAGCCAGAGCCGCACACGGAAACGCCGTTTACCTTCCCGCCAGTAAGCGGTCCCTATTTATCTACTTGCACCCGGGAGTGCTTTCGAACTGCTAGGTTGGCAGGCGCTGGGACCGAACAACGGGAGCGCACCCCGCCACGGGGATGTGAACCGCCGACCTTACGATCGGCAAGCCCTAGGCACTGAGGCTTTTACCCACAGCGCCACCCGCGTCCCGTATTTGTGGAACTAGGCTTGCCAAATTTCAAAAGGTAAAATTGCTGACACCTGACACCCGTAAAGTTGCTGAGCTTTCTGGGGGGACAAACCCCAAATAGCGATTTTAAGCTTTTGAAGCTGTTTCTGCTGCTTTTTCCACTGTGTTGCCGTACACTTGGGTTTTCCCTGACTTTTTGCTGATTCAGCAAAATCCCACCGATGCCATTTTTGAACACGAAAACCAGGACATGTCAGGAATTTCATTGATATGTGGCAAGCCCTATGCTGAGGAGAGAAACATTTTGCTTTCAGAATACGCCCAGGCCAAATGCATCCAACTGGAGGTGGTTTTTATATTTTATGAACCACTCAGAAGTCTATCTTGGCGTTAAGTACATAGAAATATAGCATTTGCAAGTTATTATTCTTTCTGTTGTTAAGGCATTTTGTATTAAGGAAAGGGGGCTTTTATATGGCATGCGCATTTCAGCTTCTGTAAGTTTTGATGCTAGAAGTCAGATACATTTAATTAATTAAGAAGAAGAAGAAAGAAAACCTTCGCCTATTCCTCTATGACTGCCAAGTTCTCAGTTCTTCCTTGTATTGGCTGAAGAACACCTTTCAATACAAACTTGATTAGATAAGCTTAACAGCAGTGGCGTAGCGTGGGGGGTGCAGGGGGGCCAGCCGCACCGGGCGCAACATCTGGGGGGGGGGGCGCGCTCGCACTCGCAGCTCTCTGCCCCTACCTGGCTCACTCTCTCTCTCTCTCACTGCAGTGCTGGCTGTGCGAATCCGATCCGAGCCGCCGGGTCGCCGCCCACTGTGGAGGGGAGGGTGCGAGGCGTGCGGTGCGGTGCGGAGAGAGAGCGAGGGACTATCTAGGGGAGGGACAGTGCAGCGGGGGGGGGGGCAAATTACTTGCCTTGCCCCGGGTTAGGGGGCACAAATTACTTGCCTTGCCCCGGGTGCTGACAACCCACGCTACGCCACTGCTTAACAGGAGTCCCTTGACAGATCTTGAGGGTGGGGTGGGGTTATTTCCTAGATCCTGAATTAGATGGAGCCCACAGTTGCTTGGGGCAGTGTACAACCCAGGGAAGATGTAGGTGGCTGCATTGTGGAGAACAAAGGACACTTGGAAACAAGTCAGTTTTGGGGACTCCTGTCCAAGCACAACACCATGCCTGCAGTGTGGAATAATAATAATAATAATAATAATAATAATAATAATAAATTATTTATACCCTGCCCATCTGGCTGAGTTTCCCCAGCCACTCTGGGCAGCTCCCAATCAAGTATTACAATACAGCATTAAATATTAAAAACTTTCCCTAAGCAGGGCTGCCTTCAGATGTCTTTTAAAAATAGGATAGCTGCTTATTTCCTTGACATCTTCTGGGAGGGCGGTCCACAGGGCGGGCGCCACTACTGAGAAGGCCCTCTGCCTGGTTCCCTGTAACCTCACTTCTCGCTATGAGGGAACTGCCAGAAGGCCCTCGGCGCTGGACCTCAGTGTCTGGGCTGAATGATGGGGGTGGAGACGCTCCTTCAGGTATATTGGGCCAAGACCGTTTAGGGCTTTAAATGTCAGCAACAACACTTTGAATTGGGCTTGGAAAAGTACTGGGAGCCAATGCAGATCTCTCAAAACCAGTGTTATGTGGTCCCAGCGGCCACTCCCAGTCACCAGTCTGGCAGCCGCATTCTGGATTAATTGCAGTTTCTGGGTCACCTTCAAAGGTAGCCTCACATAGAGTGCATTGCAAGTAGTCTAAACGGGACGAAATCTTCCCTTTTCCATTTCCGGTGCTTTTTGGCAGGACTGAAGTGCTTTCTTCCTTACCCTTTTAAATGCTGTGTAAAACAAACCCATTTCTGCTTTTACACTGCAGTAGTCTACATTCACTTTTCCACTGCCTCTGCCTACGCAGGCTGGTTTTAGGCCACGCTTACGAGGCTTGATCCTGAGATAACATTGCGGTTCCTTTCATAAGCAGATTGGGAAGCCTTCTACTGGGGTAGTCCACTGGGGTTTTGTGGTGACTTTTTAAAAACAAAAACCCCAACCTTCTTAAAAACAAAACCTTTTGGGTTAGAGAAACAGACTCTAAAGAAACAAGTCTGCATGCCTCCAGGCCTACTGCAAATTCAGATTGCTGAGGCCCCCACAAAATAGCTTCCTTAGATATTCTCAGCCATGAGCGGGGGAATGTGAGGCATGAGATGTTGGAGCGTGGCCACAGCTCAGTGGTGAAGCACCTGCTTTTCATGCAGAACTCTCCACATTCTCCCTGAGAGTGTCACTTGTTTGAAGGATTGAGTGACAGGTGATGCAAATGGATTCTGCGCTGATTAGAAACGAAGCAGTTTGACTACCCCAAAACAGTTGCAGGAAAGGTCTGTTCCTTTGCAGGTGACTGCAGTGCCTGGACCAGACAGATAGGTCATATGTCCGCAGCACTAATCAGAGGAGGAATGACCGCTGGGAGGAGCGCAGAGAGAAGAAATGTCATCATGCAACTGCAGCAGCAAAACCAGAAGCCTTCATGTGCCCCAACTGCAACCAAACATGCCTCTCCTGTATTGGTCTCCAGAGGCACAGCAGGCGCTGTAACTCTTTTTTTTTAAAAAAATATTTTTTATTATGAATTTAAACAAAACATATTATCTTAAAACATATCATCCTTAATTCCCCCCCCCCCATTTCCCCCCCCTCCTCCCATAAAACAACCCCCTCCTCCCCTCCCACCTTGACTTCCCTCAGTTCCAATCTCTGGTTTCTCTGTAAATACTATTCTCTGCATGTTACAAAATTGTATAAATCCTAAATTTATCTAACTGGTTATTATCAATAAAAAGTTTGTGAGTGTTTATTCAAAGCCTGCCAAGGAGTCCAGTTCACTTTGTTGCATCTTCAGATACTTTGTAAAGGGTTCCCATTAATCTTTAAAGTCACAGTTTTATCCTTGTCCCGTAGTTTATGTGTCAATTTTGCCAATTCTGCATAGTCCATCAGTTTCTCCTGCCATAGTTCTTTAGTTGGGATTTCCTCACTCTTCCATCCTTGTGCTATCAAGACTCTTGCCCTCGTTGTCGCATACATGAAGATATTTTTCAGCTTCCTTGGCAGGTCTTTTCCTACAATCCCTAACAAAAATGCTTCAGGTTTTTAAACAAATGTTAGGTGGAACATTTATTTCAGTTCATTGTATATCATTTCCCCAATTTTTTAAATTTCATTACAATCCCACCACATATGGAAGGCACTGTAACTCTCCAACCGTTTTATTTCATCCACACTTCTCTACTGCCTCCTGAGGCAGACAGATTCCACCAACAACATATCCCTGAAGGAGTGTCTCCACCCCATCATTCAGCTGGATACAGAGCTCCACTTCTGAGGGTCTTCTGGAAGTACCTTCGCTGAGGGAAGTGATGTTACAGGAAACCAGGGGGAGGGACTTCTCGGTAGTGGTGCCCTCCCTGTGGAACGCCCTCCCACCAGATGTGAAGGAGATAAAGAACTACACAACTTATAGAAGACATCTGAAGGCATCCTTGTATCAGGAAGTTTTTAATGTTTGACATTTTATTATCTTTTGCATTTTGCTGGAAGCCACCCTGTGTGGCTGGGGAAACACAGCCAGATGTGGGGGGTATATCATCATCATCATCATCAACATTGAATTATAGAGTTGGGACCCCATGGATCATCTAGCCTTTGTTAAGAATAGTGTTTATATGGAGGAGCACGTGACTGTAAATATTATGTTTTAATTCATCTAGAACTATAAGTTTCTGTAAGCAAAGTTTTTGAATGTTAAAGTCTGGACGTTGGTTTAATTTCCAAAGAAGGGTGTCAGTCACATATATGATTTGAGCTTCTTAGCTGCATTTTTGCTACCCTTACTTCAAAAATCCAACCGCCTGCAATGCAGGATGCGCCAATACGGGGATCAAACCCATGACTTTGGCGCTACTGGCACCACACTGTGACCAACTGAGCTGACTGGCAAGGCTAACAAAGTCTGCAGTGAGGTGGCATCACAACAACGTTTGCTTTCAATAACTGAGCGACTTGTTAATTGCGCTGTTTTTAATGTGCGTTTTACATTTGACTTCCTTTGGTAACATTTTCGCTTGAAATGTTCAAGATAATATTTTTGGTTAACTTTGCTGTGTTCAGCTTGCATTCTGCAGTTGACCTCCTTTGCAATGTTTGGTTTTGAAATCTTTAAGATAACTTCTTGGTTTTCTGGTAATTACATTGCTTTGACTGCATATACTTTATATACTTTGACTTTCTTGAGCCTTGTCTTTGACATTTTACTGTGTTGTAAACCACTTTGAGAATAGAAATATAAAACTGTATAGAAATTATATTATTATTTATTAATAATAAATAGTGGCCTGGACACAGGGGTTGGTGTTTTGTTAGGGTTGCCATACATCTGGAATTTCCGGAATACTGCAGTTGGAAGCAGTGTCTGTGTGGAAATCGCTAAAATGTCCGCGAAAATCTGGGCATATGAAACATAGCTGTCAACGTTTCCCTTTTTTAAAGGGAAATTCCCTTATTCTGAATAGGATTCCTCGCAAAAAAAGGAAAAAGTTGACAGCTATGATATGGCAACCCATGTCAGCAGTGTCATATTTGGCGATTTTCCTTAAAAAATTCTCAAAAACTTCTTCTTCTTCTTCTTCTTCTTCTTCTTCTTCTTCTTCTTCTTCTTCTTCTTCTTCTTCTTCTTCTTCTTCCCCTCCTCCTCCTCCTCCTCCTTCTTTTTGACGAATTTGTCAAACAAGCTCAACAACGTTTCTGTCCAGATTTTCACTGTTTCAAATATGACAGTCGAGGGGGAAGACTCTTGTTTACTGCCATCAAGTCAGTTGCCAACCACAGTGTGCTGTTATGTGTAGAAAGTGCAAAATGGCAGCCCTTTATTTCTTGAAAGTTGCCTCTCTCCTTCCATTGCCCTTGGAAGCCCCTCCCGATGGAAAATCTTACGGCTTGCTGTGGTGAGGAGCAGCGATTCAGAGACGAAATCGTAATTAATTTTTAACACCATCTCAGCAGATTTCGGTCTCTTGATAACTAAGTAAGTGTAACCTTTGGCTAGTCGGCCCCTTGGATGGTTTCCCGGGTCCCATGCTAATTTTAAGATGATTCATCAGGCTTCCATGGAGAGGTTGTTTAGTTCCCTGCATTAAACAGTTGCCTCTCATTCTAAAGACGCCATCTCCCCTTTCTCGCGTCTCAGCAATAAGCATCTGTTGAGGCTCGTCAACCTGAAAGATTTCAAACAAACTCCGTGCACCGTTCTCCCACGTTGAGGAGGCGAAGTCGACATTGCAATGCACTATTTCAGGATTTTGATGAGGTGAAGAATCGGGGAGCGACTGGCAAGTTGCTAGGAGACGTCCTGGAATATTCATGAACATCCCAGTGGCTGGGAGAATGAAGCCGCCAGCAATGGAATGTCTGCAAACAGTCCAAATTCTGTGAGATAAGATCAGTTTGGCATTGGAAACAGCTCTATTTCCAGAGAGAGAGAGAGAAAGAAAGAGAAAGTGGAGATTTTGATTCCGTTCGCATTTGAAGCCGAACGTATCAGATTTGCACTTTGCAAAACGATGAGAGAAATGAAACACCTTCACCCTTCAAAATCCACACTCATCCAAACGTTGCGATGCAATTCTCCAACCAAACAAACTGGCACATATTAGGGCGAAATGAATATGGTGAAAACAACATACTGAAGTATTATATTATGAGAAATCGCTTGCAAAAATTAATCAAAACTGCATACATTTTAAATTAAAATTTATGAAGAGAGGAGGGTGGAGAATTTAAACTAAAAGAGTTTAAGGATTTACCAGGAATGTTAACAACATGGTTACAATATCATCATTTGAATGAAATGTTTTAAAAAGATATGAAGCGGGGGTTTGGGGAACAACTATTCACAATGAGAGAGAGACCTGTTAAATTATAATGTTATAGTGATGTCTAAAGTGTACAAGGTGTTATTGGAATGGGGGACAAAGGATGAACAAGTGATGCACAGGGCAAAATATGTTGACCATAATATAGAAATGGAAGCATGGGAACGATTATGGAATATGGATATAAAATTTTCAGCATGTTATGGTTTAAGAGAGAATTATATAAAAATGGTGTATAGATGGTACCTAACACCTAGTAGATTGGCAAAAATGTATAACTTAAAGTCGAATAAGTGTTGGGAATGTAAAGAGAAATAAGGTACCTATTTTCACACGTGGTGGTCCTGTAATAAGTTGGGAAATGATATATAATGAATTGGAAAATATATTTATGATAACATTCACAATAAACCCAGAAGCTTTTCTCTTGGGAATTATAAGATTAGAACTACCCAAACAGTATAGAAATGTATTCATGTATGCGACTACAGTTGCAAGAATGTTATTTGCCCTAAAGCGGAAGGATTAAGAGGTCCCAATGAAAGAAGATTGGATACAGAAACTAATGGAGTATGCAGAAATGGCAAAATTTAATGGAAGAAGAAGAAATAAAGAAAACAAACTTTTTAGAAAGGAATGGAAGTGGTTTATTGAGTATTTACAAAAAAACTGTAAACAGGTCATTGGCAGGATTATTGTAAAAACCTGCAGTATTAAAAATATATATATGATATATGTGTGTGTGTGTGTGTGTGTGTGTGTATAGACAATTAAAAGAATAAGTTAAGGCAATTTGGAGCATGCAGGAAAAGACGAAAATAAAGGTAAGGAAAGAGGGGGAAGGGAGTTGAAATTGAAAATGCTAAAACTTGGTTAAATAATTGTTGCAAGGTATATAAATGGAATACACACACACATGTATATGTATATGTATATATGTATATATATCATACAAAATGCAGAAGCGGTTTTGGGTAGTATTACCAGAGTTCACAACTGCAAAATGCAAAATTCATGCTAAAGAATTTTCACAAGGATTTCCCCCCCCCTTTAAAGGCCGTGTCTGGTTACAGAATGGTGGAGAACTGAATTTGGAAGAATGAGGAAATGAGTGGACTGTAATTGACAGATCCTTCCACCTGAGAGAAGGAAGTGGCTGAAATGCCTGGAAAGGTTGAATGTCCAGGATAGCTCAGTTGGTAGCACATGGAGACTCATAATCTCAGGGCTGTGGGTTCAAGCCCCACGTTGGGCAAAAGATCCCTGCATGGTGGGAGGTTGGAATAGTTGATCCTTACGGTCCCTTCCCACTCTGCATTTCTATGATGCCTATGGGGTACCAGGAGCAGAGCCCAAACAGGGACACCAGAAGAAGGGAGTTTAAGGGAAGTGGACAGAATTGACTGAGAAAGAGGAATGTGAAGAAAAGACCACTGCTCTTACTTTCCTCAATACAATATACATCACCTGTCCTTGCTTTTCCTAGACAGCTCTGCCCTCTTGAAAGGTCCCCATAATGATGGAGGGCCAACATATTGGAGTCTCAGCTTCAGGATCTGTCCTTCCACTGAGCACTCAGGGCTGATTTCCTTAAGAATGGAGAGGTTTGATCTTCTTGCAGTCCATGGGTCTCTCAAGAGTCTCCTCCAGCACCATAATTCAAAAGCATCTATTCTTCGGCGATCAGCCTTCTTTATGGTCCAGCTCTCACTTCCATACATCACTACTGGGAAAACCATAGCTTTTACTATACGGACCTTTGTTGGCAAGGCTAAACAACAAGAACAACAAATGATGGAGGGAGATGGGCAAGGGGGCCTCCTTCCAGCTGACTTTTAGGAGGCAGCGATGTGATGCCTTTACCCCCATCGAATGCAGGCCCTGCTTTTCTGAAACCACCTCTCTGTTGCTGGACTTGGCAATGCATCAACGGGATGGTCAAGCTTGCTGGAGATGACAGCTATTGAACTGGTGCTGTCAGCAGAATCACCATGAAGCGTATCTTTACGGTTTGTCGCAGGACAGGGACCTGCAGAACATCATTAAGTTGCTTTTTCAAGCATGGCTCTTCATTGCTGCAATTATGTTTAGGAGTTACACACCCACCCACCCTCTCCAGGCAATTTCTCTTTGCACCATCTCCATTGCAAGGGGAATCACCCGTACCGCTGCGAATGCCAATTGTTGGAAACTCAGGAGGGAGAAAAGTGCTCTTGCGCTTGGATTCTGCTTGAGGGCCTCCCACTGGCATCTGTCTGGCTACTGTAAGAGCAGGATGAAGGACTGGATGGGCCCTTGGCCTGATCCAGCAGGCTCATTTTGTAATCCGAAGCATCTGGAGGCACCAGGTTGTAGCAGGCGACACTATTGTCGCCCACTCTGCGGTCTGCTGCAAACAGCCTTCGCTAATTCTGTTAATGTCGCGCAAAAGGCAAGAGTTAAAATTGCAAAACCCAAAACCGCCCCTGAGCCAGTTGGGTCTTTAAAACTGTATTGCTAGCAACCCAAAAAACCAAACAGTTTTGTGACTGTCATTGTCTTGTCCCCTATAAATGTGCACCAGCCATGTCTCTCTTTTGACATATTAGAATGGAAGCGATGCAGAGAAGTCACCTTGTGCCAGCAGTGTACTAGGGGGAGCTGTACAGAACAGAGAAGTAGTAGCCTTTCCCAGATGGCCAACTCATGACGAAGGCAAATGTCACATTTTAAGGGTGGACCTCTGATTTCCCGGAAATATAGGTGGCTTTTAGTGTCCCGGAGAACATTCTGAAACACCAGTTTTGCAACTTCCAAGATGTCAGGAAAAATCTGGCTGTGGTTGAGCCTGTATTTATGTTTTGTGTGTGTGTGTGTGGTAAAGTTATGGATGGATGTATATGTGAAGTAGGGACATGGGTGGCGCTGTGATCTAAACCACTGAGCCTAGGGTTTGCCGATCAGAAGGTTGGCAGTTCGAATCCCCACGATGGGGTGAGCTCCCGTTCCTTGGTCCCTCCTCCTGCCCACCTAGCAGTTTGAAAGCACGTCAAAGTGCAAGTAGATAAATAGGTACCACTCCAGTGGGAAGGTAAACGGCGTTTCCGTACGCTGCTCTGGTTCGCCAGAAGGAGCTTAGTCATGCTGGCCACATGACCCAGAAACTATACGCTGGCTCCCTTGGCCAATAAAGTGAGATGAGCACCACAACCCCAGAGTCATCTGCAACTGGACCTAATGGTCAGTGGTCCCTTTACCTTTACCTTTTTATATGTGCATTAATGCATGTGGTTAGAGTATCAGACTAGGGCCTGAGAGACCAGGGTTCAAATTCCCACTCAGCCATGAAGCTCATCGGGGTCAGTCACGATCTCTCACAGGTGTTCTATCCATTTAACACTCAATCAGCATTTTTTCTACCCGCCCCCGTTAGCGTTGAGCCTGAATAAGATCTATGGAACTCAAAAGCTTGTTCACGTTTTGGCTGGCCCAAGGGAAGCTATTTCCCTGCTAAAGATTTTGGAAAAAATGTGGTAGACAACTGTGTATTGAGAGCCAAGCCTGAGAGAAGATGCAAAGTTTGGTTGGCCTAATTTTAATTAGAAAAATTAGGAAGAAGATAATAATGCAGGAGGGGAGATTTCTCTTGTGCTTGGGTCCTGCTTGCCAGTTTCCCAGTGGCATTTGTTGGAGGGGGTTGGACGGGCATAATAACATTATTTGCATACCGAAAAAAACATTTTTGAGAATTGCAGAAAATGATCGCAGCAGATACCAACTGCATTAGCCTGCCTGATTACTCCTTGAAGTGACAACCTGCCTAGTGGTAGTGCCAGCCCTGTTTCTGGTCAGAACAGTTTCCTGCTCTTATCCTCCTCCTCCTCCATCATTAACCTTGGGCTACTGCTGCCTAGTTTGACCAAGATGGTGGATCTTATGTATACAAAGTTAAAAGTGATAGCTTGGTTTTAGAATTCATCAGGCTGGAGACGAGATGTTTGCTTAGATCCACGACAATGGCGGTCGCTCTCGGAGTGGCAGAAGTAGAAGCACCGATTAAAATGGAATGTTTAATGTTGAGGAGGGAGTGATTACTTAGTGTAATTAACAGTAATGGGGCAGAATGAAACCGGGGAAGAAGGACGATTATAACTGATTGAAGCAGAAAGGAGGAGAAAGACTTAAAAAGGAAACTTCTCAGGCTTTGGAGAACAGAAGCAGGCCTGTCCACTTCCAGCCCTTAGTTCCACAAGCAAACTTTATATATATACAGGCACACCTAGGGTTACAGATGCTTCTGGTTGCATGTTTTCGGGTTGTGCACTGTGCCAAACCCGGAAGTACCGGAACAGGTTACTTCCGGGTTTCGGCGCTAGCGCATGCGCAGAAGTGCTAAATCGCTCTTTGTGCATGTGCAGAAGCGCCAAATCACAACTTGTGCATGCGCAGACGCTGCGCTGCAGGTTGTGAACGCTGTGGGTTGCGGACGTGCCTTCCGCATGGATCACGTTCGCAACCCGAGCATCCACTATATATATATATATAGAGAGAGAGAGAGAGAGCGCGTAGTTGTTAGGGTGCTGGGTTAGGACTTGAGAGACCTGGGTTCAAATCCCAGCCATGGGTGCTTTGGGACCAGCCACTGTCTCTCAGCCTACCTCACAGGGTTGTTGTGAGGGCCAAATTGAGAGAGGGGTAGAGGTATATGTGTGTTGAACTCTTGGGGGGGGGAAAGGCGGGATATATAGACAACAACATATAAGATATAAATAAATAAGTTTGACAGATTGGAAAAGATGAGAAGCAACAGTGAAAGTTAGTAGGCCCATCTTACTGTGGAGTGTTGTGTGACATTGTATTTTAATATTAATGCTGTGTTTTCATTGTTGTAACCCACCCTGGGACCTTAGGGCAAAGGGCGGGTAATAAATTGTAATAATAATAATAATAAGTGTCACCTCAACCCCAAGGGACAAGGAGAGTTGTCCAGAAAGTTGCCCTATAACACAACATAAAGGTTTCAATCTGCTCTCGGAAGGGCTCAGGACACTGACAGTATCAGTTTAAACCGGTAGGTTCGGAGGGGAATTATTTTAATGAATACATTTCCTCTCAATTGTAGGTGAATAGCAGGATCTCATTAGAATGAGAAAGCAATTAGAGCTAATAAAGATGAACTGTGGAGCGCTGGGTGCATGTGGAATAGCAAGCAGCGAACAAAGAGCCCGGAAAGGGGGCCGACTCTGAGGCAGATAAATGAGCCGAGGATGAAAGCAGGGGCTGCCGTGTTCTCCAACAGAGAGACACGCTTCCTCCTCATCTTCCCTCGACTGGTGTTGCACCTGATCGCAGCAGGGGAAGCGACACATGGATTCAATCACAGAGGTCAATGGGACGCCGCGTGTCTCATCCCCCTCACACCTTGAAGATTTGAGGCCGTGCGCCAGCCTCTGGATCAAGGGCAGAGCAATGCTGCTGGCAGAGCTAGACGGAGCCGAGGATTGCTCAAGAGCAGAGGGCGGGCTGAGCAAATAGGTGGCTCCTGGGGAAATGGAAAGGGCTTTAGGAGAAGATAAAGGGTGAGGAATTCCACCAAGCAGTGCCAAGCCGGCAAAAGGAGACAGGGTCTTCCCGCCAATGCTGGGGTGAGGAACCTCAGACCCTTGTAACCCTGCCCAGGCTATTCACCCTCTCCTCAGGCCACACCCCCTCCCCTCAGGCCACACCTCCTCCTCAGGCCACACCCCTCTCCTCAGGCCACACCCCTCTCCTCAGGCCACACCCCCTCCCCTCAGGCCACACCCCGCCCCTCAGGCCACACCCCCCTCCTCAGGCCACTCCCCCTCCTCAGGCCACACCCCTCCATAGCTGTCAACCTTCCCTTATTTGGCGGGAAACTCCCTTATTCCAGCGCCATTTCCCGCTGCTATCCCAGATTGCTGATATCCCATAAATTTCCCGGGTTTCAAAGGAAGCAGCTCCTCTCCCTCCCTCCCTGCCTGCCAGGGAGGAGGGAGGCTCCAACTGGGTTGCTTGGCTGCGTTGGTCACCCAATAAGGAGTCTAAGAATGACTGGGGGGTGGAGCTTGCATGCCTTGTGCCGATCAAATCGGCCGCGTTGCCTGGGGACTCGCCTTGGCTCAGCGCTTCCCAGCAGAGAGGTGACGGTGGTTTCCCTTGCTGCATCCCCTTTGCCGGGTTGCTGCGCTGTGGGAACCACCGCTTGAGGCTTTGTTTGACTGCTGGCTGGGCTTTCTGTCTTTGGGCCTTTGGCTCGGAGGGGCTCTACTCTCTCTCTCTCTCTCTCTCTCTCTCTGTGTGTGTGTGTGTGTGTGAGAGAGAGAGAGAGAGAGAGAGAGTGAATGTGTCACTTAAGCTGATAGTAGGAATGCTGTAGCTTCACACACTTACCTTCACACAATGTGTAATTAACTTGGGGCATTTTTTTACCGCAGCATGTAGTGAGGTCAGTACTTTAGATTTACAAGGGGATCTGAGAGATGAATGGGAGATACGGTTTGTCAGTATTAATGGACAGCTAAATAGAAACTGAACCCCAAAAGTTAGGACCAAGATTCAAATCCTGACTAGGTAACTTTGCTCACTAGTAACATTGAACAATGAGGATAAGATGGTTGGACAGTGTTCTCTAAGCTACCAGCATGAGTTTGACCAAACTGTGGGAGGCAGTGGAAGACAGGAGTGCCTGGGACAGGTAAGGCTGCTGATCCCTTATTTTGGCTGCTGATCCCTTATTTTCAAATCTGAAAGTTGACAGCTATGTACCCCTCTCTTCAGGCCACACGCCTTCTGGCCTTGCTCCTTACCCCCCCCCCCCTTGAGTGTTTTTGCCTGCCTAGAATGTGTCCTCAAACTCTGATAATGCCTCATGCTTTCCTGGGGTAGGGAACCTCAGGTCTATGAGTCAAATGCAGCCCTCTAAACCCCTCAATCTGGCCCTCAGCATTCTCCCCACACCAAACCCCCTCTTACCAGGCAGGGCCGGCCCAAGGCATTGTGCCACCTGAAGCAAAGGGCACTAAGTTGCCTCCTCCCAGTCCTGTTGCACGTACAGAAGCCCAGCAGACCATTTGTATTTCAACATCCTCCACTGCTCTCCAAGACCAGTGGTCTACTTTAGACAGTCAGGTTGTATAGCACACATGCAAAGAGATCCCTCTGCTCAGTGCCCATCAATATTTGCTGCCTGACGCAGCTGCCTCACTCAGCCTCGTTTTAGAACCGGCCTTGTTCCAATTCCCCCGCATAACCTTTATGTATTTATAAGTTGAATTTATATCTGGCCTTTCCTCCCAGAAAGGTGTCTGGGGTTATTAACTAATAACAAGGTGGTGTTCTTCAGGTTTGAGTCCCCGTTGGACTACGACTCCCATAATCCCTGAAAATTGGCTAAGCTGGTTGTGGATGATGGGAGTTCTAGTCCAAGAATATATGAGGAGACAAGGTAAAATAATACCAGGCTAAGGCTAAGAGAAAGTCACTTCTTCAAGGATTTGGGTATGATGATGGGTCTAAAAATTGTTTGGTAGCAGGACCTATGAGTTCCAATAGAAGAAAATATTTGGAATAATATGTGGAGTAACCCTCCCTTGAAAAATATTTCTTTCAAAACCAGAGAAACCATGTTAAAGGTGATTTATCACTGGGATTGTACACTAGCAAAATTGAGCCCCATTGATAAAACACTCTCCAGCACTTGTGTGTGGGGGTAAGTACTTTCACATATGGTGGGAGTGCCCTGTTGTACAATCATTTTTCAAGAAATTTCTACTATGGCACTGCAAATTATTCTAATGGACCCAGGCTGGGCTCTTTTATTCATAGTCCCCAAAACTACATATAATTTACAAGCCATCAATCCTTTTTTAAAATTAGGAGCCGCCCAATGAGAAATTTTGTACCATTGGTGATACCACAAGCAATTCTCCTTTAAAGGCTGGTGAACCAAAGTTTGGGGGTTGACTGTAGCGGAAAAATTAGTGGAAAACCCCCCACATACATTTGAGGGGAGTAAACTGAAAAGTACATTTGATGGTACATGGTGCCCTCTCATGTTGCATAACTTGTTAGGATATTTCCGTTCCACCTTAAAAGGGAGCAGGCTTTGAGTCACAGAGTCTGCGTATTTCCTGTTTTCACAGGATGTTTATGTTGTGTCTTTGCTTTCGTTTCTCTCTCTCTCTGCCGGAGACACTGAAGCAGGCAGTCATGTTTTTCTTTGTTCTGACCAACGCTGAATAAACTTGTAAATAATGCTCTCCTGAGTGCATCTTTCGCTGTGTGCTTTATCTGCTGATAGAGCGTGCATGGCTCTGGAATGTGGCAAGCTATTTCTGGAGCTCGTGTCGCTAATTGCTGATACTGCGTGTCTATGGGAGATCGATGGACGTCCGGAGACGATGTGGAGTCATGATGGACTTTGTCTCCCTGGCAGTATCCCAACATAACTTATATGACCCAACCACAGGGTCAAATTCTTCCACCTGCTTCTCAAAAATCTCAGTGGCTGAATATACTTCTCAAGCACTCTTGGTTGCCAGCTTGAAAATTATAGCTGCTGAAACAAAAACAACACATGAGGCTTATAATGTGCTATTCATTTTTACTGTGAATATGTAAAATGATTTCCAACTTTTGTTGTAATTCTGGAGCTTGTGGGTAGACAGCAAGTCTGTGTTTTGTTTCGGTTAGTGTACTGTGTTTGTTCCTGTTTGTTTTCATATTTTATTTGTTTGTACACATTGGGGAAAAAACCAATAAAGATTTTTTGGGAGGGTTGCTAAAAAGGGGGAGGGTCATGATATCTAAAGGACTGCCTTTCCTCATATATTAAATTCCAGATTAAATGAAGTAATAGTACCACTTTATTGGTCAGATCTCACCTGGAATACTGTGTCCAATTCTGGGCACCACAATTTAGGAAGAGTGTTGACAAGCTGGAATGTGTGCAGAGGAGGGCGACCAAGATGATCAAAGGTCTGGAAACCAAGCCTGATGAGGAATGATTAAGGCAGCTGGGTGTGTTTAGCCTGAAAAAGAGGAAAATGAGAGGAGATATGATAGCCATCTTCTAATATCGGAAGGTCAAGACCTGAACCAATTGATTCAAAGGCCAAGAAAGGACATTTTGACCAAACATTAGGAATTACTTTCTGACAGTAACTTGGAGGTTTCTAAACGGAGGTTGAATGGCAATCTGCCTGAGATTCTTTAGCTATGATTCCTATATTGCACTTCCCAAACTGCATAAAGCAGGCATAGGCAAACTCGGCCCTCCAGATGTTTTGGGACTACAATTCCCATCATCCCTGACCACTGGTCCTGTTAGCTAGGGATGATGGGAGTTGTAGTCCCAAAACATCTGGAGGGCTGAGTTTGCCTATGCCTGGCATAAAGTGTCTTCCTTCCTTCCTTCCTTCCTTCCTTCCTTCCTTCCTTCCTTCCTTCGGATTTGTTGTGCTAGGGTGAAAGAACCTTTTATTAGATTTTAAATGCACAAATCTAGAGTTCCCAGTATGTGCATGAATCCATCCCACAAAATACTGACAGCCTGGAGTAACCCCTGGCCACAACCCCTCTTCTTGCAATGGGGAAACCAATGGATGTTCCAGCTGGATCCACAATCACAGGCCAGCCATCTGCCCCTGTTCTTTCAAATGTTCAAAGCAGAGAGTTTGCAGCAGTTTTCACACAATGGAAAGAGGAAAATGCAAACCAAACACGGCTGGTGTTACTGAATGACCTTGTAGTTCATAAAAAGGGCAGCTCGGCAGTTGCCTCCTGCTACCCCCACTCCAGGTTTATAAGTCAGAACCATCCCTCTGTTGGACGTTGAGTAATTTACACTTTACAAGGAGTACCGTGATGTATTTACACACCGGGCCTGCGAGGAAATTGGGTAAGCAGACAATTATCCAAAGACAGAGTTGGTTTTGGCAGAGTTATTAGCCAATTAGCACATTTTTTTTTGGTCTTCCAAGCTCTTCAGTGAATTGGAGACAGATTTCCAAGGCACGGCAAGCGAAGCACAGAGAACACTTTGCGCTCGCCCAACTTCTGAGAGCAGCTTCCAGGCTTCCTTCGCTCTCATTACGAGAAGGCAATTACGGCCATTGTTTTGGACAAATTAGTGCCTGATGTCGACGGAGGAGAGGTTTGATTCCGTTCACATGTAAAGGCAATGTTTAGCTTGGAAAAGAGGAGACCGTGAGAGGAGCCATCTTCAAATATCTCAAGGGCTGTTATGTGGAAGAAGGAGGGAGCTTGTTTTCTCTTGCCCTGGAAGGTAGGACTTGAACCAATGGATTCAAGTTACAAGAAGAAGAAGAAGAAGAAGAAGAAGAAGAAGAAGAAGAAGAGTAGTTTGGATTTGATATCCCGCTTTATCACTACCCGAAGGAGTCTCAAAGCGGCTAACATTCTCCTTTCCCTTCCTCCCCCACAACAAACACTCTGTGAGGTGACTGGGGCTGAGAGACTTCAGAGAAGTGTGACTAGCCCAAGGTCACCCAGCAGCTGCATGTGGAGGAGCGGAGACGCGAACCCGGTTCACCAGATTACGAGTCTACCGCTCTTAACCACTACACCACACTTTGTCAGGAGAGACTGACGAAACATCAGGAAGAATTTTCTGACTTTAAGAGCTGCTCAGTGGAACAGTGGGTTGCCAACTGTCAGGGATTCTTTAATTGAGCTTCCTGCATAGCAGTGACTAGAGGACCCTACAGGTCCTTTCCAACTCTATAATTCTACGATTTCCTCCACCCCACCCCTTCCAGGCTCTTCACCCCTACCCAAGACTCTGGCCTTCAGAAAAAGCCCACTGGTCTCCTTTTCAGTGAAAGTCACTCTTCCAGGTCTCTGACAGCAAATCATTCTGCTGCATCTTGGCAGGGGAAATTGCTTCAGGATCCAACGAAGCCTGGCACGGGGCCTCTGCAATATGACCCTCTCCTGGCAGAGAGGCTGATTGGGAAGTGGCAAGAGCAGAGCAGTCAATCACACAGAGATATCTAGCAGACAGACCCGTCCGTGCAAGGGAATTTTGGGCTCAGGAGGCGCATCGCACTGATGAATTAATACAGTTCTTGCACAGCTCTGTCATGACCCACTAGCATCTCTAGGCACACAGGCTACAGATCAGTGCTTAACCAGCCAGCTGTAGGGGCATCCGAAGCTGCATTTGATAAAGGCCGTTGGTCCACATAGCACAGTATTGTATACACTGACTAGAATCATGGAATCATAAAATCACAGAGTTGGAAGGGACCTTGAGGGTCATCTAGTCCAATGTCCTGCAAGGGAGACATCTCAGCTAAAGCAGCCATGACAGATGGCCATCCAACCGCTGATTAAAAACTTCCAAGGAAGGAGAGACTACCCCCTCCAGAGGGAGTCTCTTCCATTGTCGAACAGCTCTGTCAGAAAGTTCTTCCTGATGTTTCCTCAGGATCTGCCTTCGTATACAGTGGTACCTCGGGTTAAGTACTTGATTTGTTCCCGAGGTCCGTTCTTAACCTGAAGCTGTTCTTAACCTGAAGCACCACTTTAGCTAATGGGACCTCCTGCTGCTGCCGCGCCGCCAGAGCACGATTTCTGTTCTCATCCTGAAGCAAAGTTCTTAATCCGAGGTAATATTTCTGGGTTAGCGGAGTCTGTAACCTGAAGCGTATGTAACCCGAGGTACCACTGTAATTTGGATCTGGGTCCTCCCCTCTGGAGCAGGAGAAAACAAACTTGTTCCCTCTTCCATGTGACAGCCCTTGAGATACTTTAAGACAGCTGTCATACCTCCTCTAAGTCTCCTATTTCCCAGGCTAAACATTCCCAGCTTCTTCAACCATTCCTCATAAGGCATTGTGATCATCTGGTTCGCCCTCCTCTGCACACCTTCCAGCTTGTCAATATCCATCTTAAACTGTGGTGTCCAGAACTGGACGCAGAACTCCAGTGTGGTCTGACCAAGGTAGAATAGAGTGGGAATATGATTTCCATTGACCTGGACACTAGACATCTGTTGATGCAGCTCTCCAGGATTTCAGAGATCTCTGAGACATTCCTAGAATCCCTGCTTGGAGATGCTATAGATTGAACCTGGAGCCTTCAGGTTCTCTACTGCTGAGCCACAGCCCTTCCCCTCTTTATCCCTTGTTGCAAGGTAGGTTTCCCTGCTGCTCAAGTGCATTTTCTTCCCACAATCCCTTTTCTTTTTCCTTTTGCAGGCTTTGTGACCTAAGGTGTTTACAGCACCCTTCTCCCCTCCAGGCTCACTACCTCATAAACAGAGTGACTTTTGTTATTTTGCTACTCTGGTCACCACCTGGGATGTTTCTACAGGATGAGATATCTCAGGAGTTGGGGGAGTGGAGCAGACAGTTTCTGGCCAGCACATGCTGTCTGGGGCCTTCAAGGAAACGACAAAAGCAGGAATGCTATAAACAGAGGTGGAAAGTCCAGCCTTGCATTTCATACCCCATAAAAAACAGAGCTTGTTTTGTGCCGCACCCGAAGCCCTTATCACAAATAGAGTCTGGTGAAAGCGGGTTGGGCATTTGATGTTTCGAAGATGTCCATCGTCCCCCTGCTTATTCTAGATGCAGCCTCTTGGACTCACCAGACTTGTCCGATGTAATCTAATCTAATCTAACCTAAAGTAAAGCAACTCCAGACTGTCGGCATATTGTGGAAAAGAGAGAAGCGGACACTGCAAAATTTAGATTTATGCAGTTAAAGTGGGTTAAATGTAGAGATGGTTGACTCTGACAATTTCTCAGTTTCTCATTCTTCCAATCTCAAATTCAGTTTTCTGCCTTTCCACATCAGTTTGCAGATTTTTTAAAGTCCTCATGATTATTGGTGCAAATTTCTCCTGATACACACATATTTTTTTGCACAGCAATTTATCCTAATACGTTGAATTTTCGTATGTAATTTTCATGAGCATATGCATTTTTATGCACACTTAAGCCTAGCATTTTTTTTTTTTTTTGTACATATTACTCATCCAGAGAACTGCATTTCAAAATTCAGAGAAGGACAAATGTCAAAAGGCAGGTGTGTTTCAGTTCAGGTATTGTTTCAGAATGTGAAAATTAGGTACCTTTCATTGTGAATGGAATCAAATTCCACTCCCCATCTCTAGTTAAAGCATCTTGTTGCCCTGGGGCAACAAATCCACTTGAAAAGAAACAACAGGCTATTTGAGGTTAGGAAAGTGATGAGGAAACACATTGAAAAGTGTCGATTGAACATACAATTAATGGCAAGACATATAAACAACCTGCAAGTGAATCAGGCTGAATGCAGGCTGAATGTGAAGTGTGTGTATAAGCTCCGTGCAAACAAATCAGAACAAATGCTCAATAAAGAGCAGATATAGTTTGACCTCCATGGACTCAGCTACACTAGTCAAAATACAGTATTTTAAATGCGCTATAAACATGTGACACCAGATGGCACTGTAGAGCACAAAAATTGTCTATGCAATTTTAGATAGAGTTTTTTCTTTGGTTATAACAATTTAGTTTATGACTTATTTATGGCGTTTTTTCCCCTGTGTGTAGATCCACTCCATGTAAGCTTTGTGCAAGCAAATCAGGTGAGTCCTCAATCGGATGAATGCTCAAAAATGGTCAACTGGAGGAGCCCCTAATCTAATTTATCTCCTTGCCTATTGGTGGCAGTATCAAGCCTAGGTACCTCCAATTTTCTATGAAATGTTTCAGCACGCAACAGAAGGGCAGCAGTAGTGGAGAGAGCAGGGAGCTGAACTTTCCTACTCAAAATAGCTTCTAAAGCCATTTATCATACAATGGTGTATTTTTGGTCATGGCGCTCCAGCAGGAGACAAATGGTGCGGTGGATCGGGGTGGGGAGAGCTTTCCCTTTCTGGCAGATCCCCGCCAAACAGAATGATGATAGGCTGCTCCCAGATGGGATGGGCCTCCTGCCAGCCTCAGCTGTGTCCAGCTGCACGAGGGAGTTTTGAGTTCAATTTCCCAGGAAGTCCCCCCTTCCAGCCCACCTCTAGGCCGGCTCCAGGGGAGAGAAATAAAACAAACAGCAAGGGGAGTTTTTGAGCTTGCTTTCCCAAAGCCCCCAACAACAAATCGTACGGAAGGTTGTGAACTATTATTAGAACAGAAACTGTTGCTTGGCGAAGGCTTTTAGTGAGAAATTCCAGAGAACCATCTTTAAAAACGAGTGAAGCCGAATGTCGGAATATAAAGAAGTTTATTATGAATGGAAACAACAGGAAATACCGACAATAGAAGATTGGAGATGGAAGTTGTTAGACTATGCCGAATTGGATAAGATGACTGGGAAGATTAGATATTTAAGAGACCAAAAGTTTACAGAAGACTGGGGAAAATTTGTTGAATATCTGGAGAGTATAAAGTGAGGGTCAAATAACACTAGAGGGTTTTAAAAGAGCACTGTGAAAACGCGAGAGGTATTGTTAAAAGGGAATAGAAGAAAAAGATTTAAATAATGACAATATAAACAAAGGAAATGCGTAAACTAATCATGACTACGAAAGATTTACGGAAAAGCTGAAGGAAGTTCAAAAAAGAAAGATTTGGAAAATTTGAATGTGATAACAATGTATGTTTTGTTTTGTTTTTGTTGTAAATTAATAAAAAATATTTTTTTAAAAAATAAAGAAGTTTATTATGGGGTGAAAAGGAGGAAGAGGGAAAGCAAGCAACTGGTTGTAAGCAGAATGAGTAAAGTCAATCGGACTTAACTCGTTACAGGTTGCCTGCTTGAGCAGAGCTTTGGGTTTCAGAGCATGTGCAGAGTGCCCCGCAGAAGAGATGCTCTGAGAGAGAGAGAGAGAGAGAGAGAGACTCTTGATCAGATGCTTCCAGCAAGACCAAGACTGAGAGTGAAGCCTTGCACAATTATGGGAACCTGAGAACAGCAAGGGCAGGTTCTTTTTCTCAGAGAAGATGGTTGTTTGGCCCAAATCCTCTTGCTGGCGTCTGTTTGTCCAATCAGTAGGACAAGTAGGAACAGGCAGGGTAGCAGGAACTCGGGGGAACTGAGTTCCCATACCTTAATTAAATAATTAATTTGGGGGCAGGGAGACTGGAATGGATATAAACCCAAGGCTGGCCAGTTCAGATAAGCTGAGCCATTGCTTAGGTAAAGGGACCCCTGACCATTAGGTCTAGTCGTGGCCGATTCTGGGGTCACGGCGCTCATCTCGCTTTTTGGCCGAGGAAGCCGGCGTACAGCTTCCGGGTCATGTGGCCAGCATGACTAAGCCGCTTCTGGTGAAACCAGAGCAGAGCACAGAAACTCCGTTTACCTTCCCACTGGAGCGGTACCTATTTATCTACTTGCACTTTGACGTGCTTTCGAACTGCTAGGTTGGCAGGAGCTGGGACCGAGCAATGGGAGCTCACCCTGTCGCGGGGATTCGACCGCCGACCTTCTGATTGGCAAGTCCTAGGCTCTGTGGTTTAACCCACAGCGCCACCCACGTCCCTCTGAGCCATTGCTTAGTAGGGCTTAATTGTTTGGTGCCTATGCAGAGACAATGCAACAGATAGCTATCCATTCAAGGTTAAATGTAAGAACCTGAGACCCAAAAGGGACTTTCCAAGCCTCTATGTTTGGACCAGTTTGGACTCTCCCTGGCATGTGCGGTGGGAGGTTGGCTGGGGAAGACTGCTAGTCTCTGTGGACAATATTGAGATAGATAAACCATTTGATCTGACTCCTGGTCTCCCCCGTTGCTGGCCTCCTCCATCCTGCCTGCTTTAGAACACCATTAACAATTTCAGGGAACTTTCCCCCAATGTTTATTTCTTCCCACTTTGTTCTGAAAAAAGCGACGCTGGAACGAGTTCAGCTGAAGTCTGTAGGACATGCATCCCTACATTTTCCAGCACTCCCGCTCCACAGCAGCCAATAGTCTGTTCCATCATCCTGATATTCGCCAGATCCTTAAAACGGCTCACTTAAGAGAGGGTGGTTGAAGAAGAAAAAGAGCATGAAAACAGCTTTGGTGCTTTTTCTCCCCTAAAAAAAAGCATCAGAAAGGACTGCAAACAACGAAAAAGGCATATCTGGAAGACATACAAAAGTATAGTAAGATTTATGTAGGCTGGAGAGATGACAGCCTTTGCGAAACAAAAGGTCTGGGGTCAATAACTTGAGCAGACCGAAAGATACAGACCCACCCACCTTAGAGAGCTATCTGGATTCTCTGGCAAGCAGCAGAAAGCTGGGAAGTGTGATTTCCTGTCTAATCTAAGCCTGCATCTGCGCCAGCTGTTTTTCTCAGATTATTTCCCTACAAGGCATGCTGCGCAGACTTGCCTTTGCTTCACCCCAGGTGGTGTTCCTATTTAGGGATTCACGTCTTAATTTTTGGGGTGTGAAACAAGCTGGATCCACCCCTCCACTTTCTCTCGTAGTGCCAAAAGGTGAGTTAGTTGCACGTGTGAATGGAGCACACAAACACGGCACACACTGAACTCCCGTATCACAACAAATACTTTTCCAGGGAGCTGGCTCACACACACAGTGCTGAGCAGCATCAAGTGATGACTAATCAATGGGCGGCGAAATCCAGTTATTTCCTCCCAATTTTATCCCCGCAACAACCCTGTGAGGTAGGGCAAGAGACTGTGACTGGCCCAAGACCCTCCCTGAGCGCCAGGGCTGAGTGGGGATTCGAATCCCTCGCCTCCCAGGTCCTAGTCCAATGCTCTGACCAGTGGCAGCCCAGGCTGGTTATTGGACAGGGAGTCCATCCCTAATATGAACCCCAAAGTGCTGTTTCAATCTAGTAATGTGATTTAAATGTCAGGCCAAAGGCAGATGTGAAAGAGTCATATCTGTGTTTGGATTTGTTGGAATCATGTAGGAAGAGAGGGCAAGGTTGCAGTTTAAGGAGCAAAGGGGTTTAATGGTCTGGGGAAATTTCCCACTGTTTATTGAATTATTATCAATATTTTATTCAGAAAATTTACATTCAAGAGAATGTACAAAACAGAACTACAGAACAACGTACCGCAATGTGGGATGTGGGTGGCGCTGTGGTCTAAACCACTGAGCCTCTTGGGCTTGCCGATCAGAAGGTTGGCGGTTCGAATCCCAGTGACGGGGTGAGCTCCCGTTGCTCTGTCCCAGCTCCTGCCAACCTAGCAGTTCGAAGACATACCAGTGCAAGTAGATAAATAGGTACCACTATGGCGGGAAGGTAAACGGTGTTTCCGTGCACTCTGACTTCCGTCATGGTGTTCTGTTGCACCAGAAGCGGTTTAGTCCTGCTGGCCACATGACCTGGAAAGTTGTCTGTGGACAAACGCCGGCTCCCTCGGCCTGAAAGCGGAGATGAGTGCCGCAACCCCAGAGTTGCCTTTGACTGGACTTAACTGCCCAGGGGTCCTTTACCTTTTACCTACACTTCTGGGAAGCCTTGTAGGAATAAAAATTTCCCCCAAATCCCCCAAAGTGTTGGTGTGGTCTACTTCCCTGCAGCACCCCCCCCCCAATGCCTCACCCCTCAGGGAGGCTCAGGTCTGGTATTGGATCCACAGCTAAAAAAAATCCCCATGCCTGGGGAGAGTGTGTTGTGGTTTGGGAGAGGGTTCTGCACTCCTCACCCACACACCCCTTTTTAGTACTCTCCTTCCCCTTTTGGGGAAGGGCTGTGGCTCAGAGGTTTAGCCTCTGCTTTGCATGCAGAAGATTCCAGGTTCTGTCCCTGTCATTTCCAAGGGCTGGGGAGTTCACCGTCTGAAATATTGAAGAGCTACTGCTAGACATAGAATCATAGAATTGGAACAGACCACGAGGGTCTCCTAGTCCAACCCCCTGCAATGCAGGAAACTTTTTCCCACTGTGGGGCTCTAACCCACAACCCTGAGATTAAGAGTGGACCACACTAAGCTAGACGGACCAAGAGCCTGACTTGGTATAAGTGTCCTATGTCCTATGAGCCAGTGTGGTGTAGTGGTTAAGAGCAGTGGACTCGTAATCTGGTGAACCGGGTTCGCTTCCCCGCTCCTCCACATGCAGCTGCTAGGTGACCTTGGGCTAGTCACACTTCTCTGAAGTCTCTCAGCCCCACTCACCTCACAGAGTGTTTGTTGTGGGGGAGGAAGGGAAAAGGAGATTGTTAGCCGCTTTGAGACTCCTTCGGGTAGTGATAAAGCGGGATATCAAATCCAAACTACTCTTCTTCTTCTTCTTCTTGTAACCTGAATCCATTGGTTCTTCTTCTTAAGTCAGACGTCACCTGTTGCTTTCAATGCAATGGCTGCAGATCCAGCTTTGAACAGACAACCTGCTGTCTCCTAGCGGGTTCGTAGCTCAGTTGAATTTTGAACCGTGGACTATGCAAGCCCAGGCTTCTCTCCAGAACCAGTTTGCTATGCTAATTCCTCCGATTTATTTAATTTAATTCTGTGGTGGGTGTGTTTTCATAGCTTGCTTGTTGGAGCTGCCAAAAGCGCTGATACCACCCAGAAGACATCTTACAACACCAATTGTTTTGCCCGAACTTTCCCCGCTGAAGTGTGAAGGCTTTCTGTAGCGCTTCCAAGAAGAGTTTCTGGGACGTGGACTCATTTTGGTTCAGTATGTGAAGAAAGAGGGGAAATATTTCTCTCCCCCCCCACCTTTCACATTTCTCCACAGAATGCCAAAAACTCCATTCTTTAATGAATGAGAGAATACATCAGTCAATCAGCCAGTGGAAGGGATGTGTACATTTCAAGAACACTGCAACGGCGTCCAAAAGCAACCCCCCCCCAACATCCCAACATTGCCTGGATTTCTTCTCAATGATGTAACCACAGATTGAGGGTGGTGTAGTGGTTTGTGTGTTGGACTAGGGGCTGGGAGACCAGGGTTCAGATCTCACTCAGCCATGAAGCTGAGTCACGGTATTTCACCCTAACCTACCTCATAGGCTTGTTGTGAGGATAAACTGGGGAGAGAGGATTCATGTGTGCCGGTTTGAGATCTGTGAAGGAAAGGTGGGGTGTATGTTATTTATAGGTACACTTTACCTCAGTGTACACATTAGAGAACTGCATTGCAAAATTCAGAGACGTGTGAATGTCAAAGGATGGCTGTGTTTCAGCTCAGGGATTGTTTTGGGAAGTGCAAATTAGGTAGATTTGCCTTTAAATGTGATCTGAGTTCAGTTTATCCACCACTCCCTTAAGTGGAGTGGGCAAATATCCATCTCTCCCTCGCCCCAATCAACTGGCATTTGCCCAGTAAAGAATTACTGCCACTCCTTCGGAGCCGCTCCCACCGATTTCGAGCAAAAGGGTTTTGGGTCTAGCCCAGCAAGTTCCTGGAGGGGAAAAAAGAAAAATGTAAATTGCAAAAGGGGAAATGATAAGGACCACGGGGAGCTTTTTTTGCAACTTAAGATCTGCTTATAACCATTTCTACTCTGCATTACTTTTCCTGTGACCTCCCCCTGGCTTTGTAAAATAACTTGACACTCCTCCTGCAAAATAAATACATTTCTGGGAAATCAGATGTATGTAGAAAGGGGCTATTTCCATGGAAATGTTAACTTCTGATGTGACTCAGACATCCTACACCAAGCTTGCACAGATGAAAATCTCACGCAAGCCACCCAGTATATTTTTTGAAAGCAAAGAAAATAACACACACACACAAGCTTCAGATGCTGTCAGCAAAATCTTTGGACATTGAGCTTATACTCGATTGGACAAACTTGATCTGCTTCTCTTGTACCTTCAGAAAACGCTCTCCTACTTTTCTCTTTTTGAAGGGTAAAGGTAAAGGGACCCCTGACCATTAGGTCCAGTTGCGGATGACTCTGGGGTTGAGACACTCATCTCGCTTTATTGGCCGAGGGAGCCGGCGTACAGCTTCCGGGTCATGCAGCCAGCATGACTAAGCCGCTTCTGGCAAACCAGAGCAGCGCACGGAAACGCTGTTTACCTTCCCGCCAGAGCGGTATCTATTTATCTACTTGCACTTTGACGTGCTTTCGAACTGCTCGGTGGGCAGGAGCAGGGACCGAACAATGGGAGCTCACTCCGTCACGGGGATTTGAACCGCCAACCTTCTGATCGGCAAGTCCTAGGCTCTGTGGTTTAACCCACAGCGCCACCCACGTCCCTAGTCTTTTTGAAGGGAAGGAACAGCAAATGCTAAAAGGCAGCATTTGAAGATAAGGCTTGCTATCTAAGCCCCTCTGCACTTCAGAGAGCACAGCCATAGCCAAGCGACAGTATTATGGGTACCCATAGCTCCCTTGCCTGCCTAGCTCATGTAAGATGTGCCATAGCATCAAAAGGCTACATTGGGTCAGTGGCTTTTGTAAACCAGAGGCATCTTGTTCAGTGGCCAAGCAGATGCCTCTAGGAAGCCCGTCAGCAGGAACTGGGTGCAACAGCAAGTCTCCCCACTTGCAATTCTCCTATTACTATTACATAAGAACAAGGGCAGGAAAACTTCTTCAGCCCAAGGGATGCATCCCCTTGGTGGGCACCTTTCCAGAGATGTCTTGGGCAATGGACGCAACTCTTATTGTCATCTAGCCAGCCACAGTCCAACCATGGAGAAGAGAGATTCCAACGCATGCATCTAGCTGAAGGTGTTGCTACAGTCCAAAGTCACTGCGCACAGGAATGTGTGACTTATTTCTGTGGTTTATCTCTGTAGCAGAAGTATAAAGATTGGCATAACCTTAAGATAACATGAGATTCTCCATCACAAACCTTGCTTGACCTTAGGACAAGCCTTCCAAAGCAACTACTCTATTTCGAACTTACAAATGGAAAGCATAATGCTGGCGGTCAGCAAAAGAAGCTTAAAGACTTTCTCAAGGCAAATCTTAAAAAATGTTGTATAAACACCGACAACTGGGAGACATTCGCCTATGAGTGCTCCAATTGGAGAACAGCCTTTACCAAAGGTGCCATGGGTTTTGAAGACACTTGAACTCAGGACGAAAGGGAGAAGCATGCTAAGAGGAAGGCATGCTTGGCAAACCCTCACCATGATCAACTCATGCCTGGAAACCTATGTCCCCACTGTGGAAGGATCCAGAATTGGCCTCCACAGTCACTTACGGACTCACTGTTAAGACAGTGTAGCCAATCTTGGCTTACTTGGCTTACTTGGCTACAAGTGATCGCCAGAGAAGAAGGTACCAGCCTCATCTCAAAACGTGTCCTGGAGGCATTTCGGGAAGACATCCCAAGCTCCTCACCTCTTGGTCAATGCATGCAAGTCTAGTTGCTGGCAAAGTCTATTCAAGCTCCTGAATCAAGGTAATGGTGGGATAATGATAAGGCAGAGAGCAGACAAAGGAATGTTCATTTCAAAGACTCTCTGTTCCCTGGAGGGGACGGGGTTAGCAATGCTGCTCTAGGTATGGAACTCTGTTGTTGTATAGTCTTAAATCCCATTTTTGGTGACTACAATTTTGCCAGCTTCTTCTTATAGCACAGATGGATGAGTGAAGCTGTGATTATCACATGGAGAAATCATAGCTTTTGGCTTGCATCGTGGAATTTGGCCTATCAATCAGATTCCTCAGCATCTGGACTTTTTTCCTTCAGACACAGCTGTATGGGATATGTTAGAAAGAAGGCCACATTTTTAGTCTATGAATTGGCCCACAACCAAGGTTCCTCGCCAATTTTACTCCAAAATGAAAAATGGAAGATGAAGAGGAATTTTTTCAGAAGTAAAATGGACAATAAGGACTCAGCTATACAACTGCAAATGAAACATTTTAAATGTATTGCATGGTGCAATGTACAGATGTGACACTAGATGGCGATGGTGAGCTATGGCAAATTCAATATATTTTTCAAAACGTTTTTTTAAAAAAGCATTTTCACAGCGTTTTTTAATATGTGTGTAGATTCCACCCAAGACTGGGCTTAAGAAATGATTCAAAAGCAGATGTTCATCACTTGATGTTCATTACACACCCAGTGGTGTCTGTGGTGAATGGACCATCACAGATCTAATGCCATGGATGGAACTTTCCATAACAGCTGCTGTCAACTCAAATGAGGTGGCAGATTCCTGAGGTGAAGAATGGACTGTAATACATCTGGGGTGGGCATATTTTTGCATGAGCCACACATCTATTTTTGCAATTAGAAACACAAGCATGCCAGCCCATATTGGATGTGCTAGCTTTCTAGCAAGGTCTGGATGGTAATCAAGATCCCATATTCTCTCTCTCTCTCTCTCTCTCTCTCTCTCTCTCTCTCTCTCTCACACACACACACACACAATTTGCCCTGTGCATAAGAAGCTTGATTTTAAGCGCTGGCTACGTAAGAAAACTTTTCCTGCCAGGGAAAGGATGACACGATGGGCTTAATTTAGGTCCACAAGCCAGAGGTTACTCAACAGTTACTTACAGGGAGGTTGTATGTGTTTAATGCAAGGGGGTGTTGAAAATGTGATTCTCCCCCCCCCGCCTGAAGTCCAAAACAGTACAGTCCATTCTACGACCTCAGGGCTCTGCCACCTCATTCCCACCTCGTTCTGCTGCCACGTGTAAACTCCGAACTCAGCTGCCAGTCGTAAGGTGACAGAGATGGAAGGGAAAACTGATCTATGAGGTGCCTCTCCTCCTGGGACATGAACTGGGTTATATCTGGGGCTGTTGGCATGAGTAGGACAAAGCCGTTCTACTCTGGTCTTAAGTGATTTGTGCACTCACGTTGTTTGCCTAGGGATAGTGCCCTGTTTCCCTCCCCCTTTGGTGCAAAGAAAATCAAATATGATTTTACGATGTGGTAGGGCAACAGCTCCTGACATTACATCTGCAGCAGGAACATGAGGCATCCACAGAGCGGGGTGGTAAGCCCCCCTCCCTGCAAAACAGCTGGAATACAAGATCCTCTGCGCTCTTGTATCCATTTCCAAGTGCTGGAGAGCTATAAAACAAATCCGTGAGAGTTACAGGGAAGAGCAACCAGGAATAATTAAGAGTCTGAAGGGGCAGATTTACAAGGAAAGATTTAACCGGCAGAGTACGTGTGCTGTAGCGAAAGGATGACAAATGGCCTCAGAACCGATGAACAGCCTAAGCGCGAGAGACAAATTATTGGGGGTGCCACATCAGAGATTGAATGGAGGCAATTAAAGAGGAAATGTTATTAAGGAAATGTAATTAAGATAAATATCAAGGTAGCCGTCTGGGCTCTTCTGTCGTAAGTTCATCTCTCTAGGGCAGGGGGAGTCAAAGTGTTTCCTCCCAGGTGTTCCTTGGGCTCCAACTTGCATCAGCCCCAGCTAGCCTGGCTTTTTGTTGTTTAGTCGTTTAGTTGTGTTCGACTCTTCTTGACCCCATGGACCAGAGCACGCCAGGCACTCCTGTCTTCCACTGCCTCCCGCAGTTTGGTCAGACTCATGTTGGTAGCTTCGAGAACACTGTCCAACCATCTTGTCCTCTGTCATCCCCTTCTCCTTGTGCCCTCAATCTTTCCCAACATCAGGGTCTTTTCCAGGGAGTCTTCTCTTCTCATGAGGTGGCCAAAGTATTGGAGCCTCAGCTTCAGGATCTGTCCTTCCAGTGAGCACTCAGGGCTGATTTCCTTCAGAATGGATAGTGTCAGGGAACTGCCATCGGAGCCAGAAGGAGAGGGAGGGCTCCAGAGGGATTCCGGAGAG
Organism: Podarcis tiliguerta; assembly: GCF_965153285.1. Lineage (NCBI taxonomy): Eukaryota > Metazoa > Chordata > Lepidosauria > Squamata > Lacertidae > Podarcis > Podarcis tiliguerta. The sequence goes on along the minus strand of NC_139538.1, from coordinate 8,515,812 downwards.
CGTCCCGGGAGGGAGAGAAGCAGCACATCTTCTGGGGAAGGAAATCAGCATAGCACCAGTGAAGGAGGGGGGCAGATGGGGGAATTGGCGAGGTGGCTCCAAGACTCTTCGCTGGGAACTAGCGGGGAGAGCACGGGTCCTCCGGTGCCCACACCCTCCCTGTGCAGAAGGCTTCCGCGCAGGGAGAGTAGGCGGCGACTAGGCGTCAAAGAACTTTTATGCTGGAAGAAGTTCAAGAAACGCCCACTGACGGATTCTGCCAGCGATTGAGACAGCCACGGGTGAGTGGCTCTCCGGACAGGAAAGGTTCATTCAGGCAACCCAGCCAGGTGTTGGCACCGATTTACGCACGAGCAAACCCTAGAACCATTACAGATAGGTTTGATCTTCTTGCAGTCTCAAGAGTCTCCTCCAGCACCATAATTCAAAAGTATCAATTCTTCAGCGATCGGCCTTCTTTATGGTCCAGTTTTCACTTCCACATCTTGCAAAATATGAAATAATCCAAACAGACCCATAAGCAAAGGTTTCTCTCCCTCTCTCTCCAGTCTGCTTTCCAGCCTCCAGGCTGTTTGCTTTCCCATCAGGAAAGCCACTTACATGCATTGTTCTCTCTGTAGTGTTCAGAGAGAAACTCCATTTGCATCCTCACTCCATTAAGCTTGGGAGACAAACACAACTCCTTTCAAAATGGAGATGGCAACTCAATACCTCTCACACGATCCCAGGTTTACAACCCTCACATGTTAGCTACCAGAGAACAACAATCCCTTCATCATTAACTCTGCAAGATGCTCAGAGTCCTTTAGAACAACTCTTGTGTGATACATAATAAAAGTAGGCATTAAGGAATCTGTAAATTGTATGGATGTGTTACTGCAACAAAATGTGATTGGTTTGCTTAACATTTAAGGCGAAAGCTAGACTACATTACTGGACTTAAGTGCATTGTCCCTTTAACATAAATAAAACTGGAACATATAAATAAAACTGGAACATATGTATAAGAAAAAAAGAGGGGGGAAATGCTTAAATAAAGCTAGCCATGGTCCTGTTTGAGGGTTTTTTATTTTTTAAAAAATCCTGTTTCTGCATGTTATTATTTTGTTGGTTTTAATTTTAATTGCATTTACTGGAGGTTTTGTGTGTGCATTTTATGATTTTATGGGTTGTTAGCCAACTTGTGCAACTTTTAAAGGTGGAAGGGCATGGTATAAATGCCTTAAATAATAAACACATGCTTTAAAAAACAAAAGTATGAAGATATTTCTAATGGCTCTTTTAAAGTCTGAAAAGTAGATTTGAAGCGTTTTCCAGGCTGCGTCTTCTCCAGAAATCCTAATCTCTACCGTCTTGCGTCTTAGCATGTTTCCTCTTTCATCTTGACAGCCAGATAATCTTTAGCCAAGGAGATCTGGTAAATGTCACCGTTGTTATTTTGTGATCCAGCCGCTCAGCTCGCACAATGTTTATCAGACTTATGTCACCTCCCAATATCTCTGTTTCGAAAGTATCGGTGTCGCAGTGCTTTGTAAGACTGCTTTGAATGCAACGGAAGATAGCAAGGAAGCCGGAGATTAAGTTTCAAAGGTATTAGTGATGTAGATCAAACATAAATATCGATCACCCATCCTAGGTGTGGTGAAGCTTTATTCTGGCCCGAAAACCCCACCCACCCTTGGCCTTGGGCAACCCTCGGGGGCTTCCATGGCAGCTGCCAGTGTGTCCAAAAGTGGTTATGTCACTCTTGCATGCATACCATACACGATTAGTGGGGAGGCGAAAACATTCGGGACTTTCCTGATGCTCGATCCAGAAGCTGCAGTTGGTACAGAGTGCTGCAGCGCGATTGCTGACAGGAGCGAGTCCTTGTCAGCACTTAACACCTGTGCTCAGTTATCCTGCAGTAGCTGCCGTTTTCCCAACTGACCAAGTTCAAGTTGTTGCTATTAGTAAATAAAACCCATAGCAACTTGGGATCGGTTGGCCTACAAGATCGCGTCGCCCCTCATGTGCCCACACGGCTGCTTTGATTGGCAGAAGTGGCACTGCCACAGGTGCCCCACAAGACCTGTTCCACATTTGTAAGGATTTGGTCACTTAGTGCAGCAGCACGGAAACTTTGAAACTCCCTGTCGATTGAGATCAAGCAGCGCTCTCTTTTCAGCGCTTGCTGAAAACATTTTGCATTCAGACATGTCTATTCAGATGCTTTGGAGGTTGAGGTGATTTTAACCTTTTTAGGATTTTAACTTTTGCATGTTTTAAGGTATGGTTGTATTCTCCAACCCCCCCCCCCCCGTTTTATCTTCTTGTAAGCTGCTTTGAGGTCTTCTTGGTTTTACGTTTTGTTGTTGTTGTTTTGACAATCAAGCAGTGTATAAATTCTATGAAATAAATGAATGAATCTGTATCTCAATCATGTCTCTAAGATATGGTTTCCAGATTTTTTTCAATGAATCCGGGGACACTTTTTTTTTTTTTAAAGCTAAGTAGCAGCAGGGAGTCAGTAGTGGGGGTGAGGTAAAAGACCCTGGGCCCAAGCACACATGCATATTGTAAAAAGGTGCAAAGCCCTTCTTTCACATCCTGTGAAACATAAATGCACACAGTTTTTAAAAAACTGGGCAACGGTCACCCACCCATGTCTGGTAACCTAAGTATAAGACTGGGCATATTGTAATATATCAGGGTGCTATATTATTATTATTATTATTATTATTATTATTATTATTATTATTATTATTATTATTATAGCCAGTGTGGTGTAGTGGTTAAGAGAGGTGGACTCGTAATCTGGTGAACCGGGTTCGCTTTCCCGCTCCTCCACATGCAGCTGCTGAGTGACCTTGGGCCAGTCACACTTCTCTGAAGTCTCTCAGCCCCACTCACCTCACAGAGTGTTTGTCGTGGGGGAGGAAGGGAAAGGAGATTATTAGCCGCTTTGAGACTCCTTCGGGTAGTGATAAAGCGGGATATCAAATCCAAACTCTCTCTCTCTCTCTATTATAAAAATCATTCAAAGCACCCCAGATCATCATTAAAGGGACTGGTGAATTTAAACAGGTCTTCAAAAGATTCCTGGAAGCACTTGGTAAGTTTGGGGAAAGGGGGTTAAGGGTGAATTCGAAAAAACTTAAGAACATAGGAAGACCCACCTAGTCCAGTATCCTGCTCTCACAGTGGCCACCCAGGTGCCCCAATTTGAAGCCCGCAAGCAGGACCTGGGCACAGCAGCTCTCTCCTCACCTGTGATTCCCAGTAACTGGTATTCAGTGTCACGGTGCCTCCAACAGCGAAGGTGGAACATTGTCCTCATGGTCTAAGGCTGCACCCAATGACTGGTCGAAAGGGATGTGGCCCCACCAACATCCAGATAAATGGGCACCCAAGAAGCTATTGCTGACAGGCATCCGGCAGAGAAGAATATCTAATCAATCTGTAAAATCCAGAGTCTTTGATTTGGATAATATGTGTCCTATTGTATTTTTTATATCATTATTATTTAAACTAGAGTGACTGGTAACTATGTGAAGGTTTCTTTCAAAATAAAGAATCTCCTGGGACTAATACAGATGTGTCAAGGCTGATTGTTATTGCACATGTCGGATATGTTGAAGAGTTGGATAAGGAAGGTTATTGTATTCTCATGGAGAGGACGGCTTGTATGATTAATGACCGGCCCTTGAATTCTCCCAAGGAGAGATGGAAGGAGGAGATACAGTCTCCAGTGCTCCAGGGGGACGCGAGGCCAATGGATGCTTGTGTTGTCCACCCCTGCCCCGTCCCCCTCTCTCGAAGTCCACCAGAGCCGAGGAGTGAGGAGTGCAAGGCTTTTGTTGTGCACCCCACTGACACACCCTGCCGGAGAAATAGATTGGAAGTTGTGTAGGCCTGGCCATTGCTGTGTGGACATCCTGCTGTTTTGCCACTGCATTAGTGGAAGAACGGACTTCGAAACACACAATCTGCCCACCCTGTTTCAGATATTAATATTGCACGGCTTGAAGTGACTGGATGCATAAAAACTGACTTCTTTGGGAAATAAAAGAGTGTCAAGGCCCATAAGTTGAAGTCAAAACTTTACTTGCAGAACTTGCTTCAAAACAGAACAAAACCCAGTAAATGATACATCCAAAGAGTTGTTGTTGTTGTTGTTGTTAATAATAATAATAATAATAATAATAATAATAATTTATATGCTGCCCATCTAATTAGGTTACTTCAGCCCCTGGGTGGCTTCCAGCAAATTAAAACATCAAACACAGTAAAACGTTAACATTAAAAACTTTCCTATGCAGGGCTGCCTTCAGATGTCTTCTAAAAGTCAGATAGTTGTTTATTTCCTTGACATCTGATGGGAGGGCGTTCCACAAGGAGGGCACAACTACTGAGAAGGCCCTCTGCTTGGTTCCCTGTAACCTCACTTCTTTCAATGAGGCTCATCATCTTCTTAGAAATAAAATATCTTATAATCAGAGCTGATAAACATAGTGCTCTCTCTCTCTCTCTCTCTCTCTCTCTCTCACACACACACACACACACAGGCTCCATTCACCTGCATTCCTGCCCCTAAAGCTTTTGAGCTCCTGGATAGACATCTTACTCCTACAGAGCCTGGGAACAAAGACTAAAGGCTTTCAAAATGGAGATTTGCAACCAAATACCTTTGCCACCTGGTCTAAGGTTAAACACTCACATGTTAACTAGCAGAAAACAACAATAGTTAATTATCAACCCACCAAGGAGCTCAGAGAGCATAATATAGCCCATGGAAAATCCCCATGTTAGAGCCTTCAGTAATACACATTCAGGCATTCTCCATTTCAGTATCGATTAAACAATTATACTTCACATGCCCACCATTGGCAAATGGCCCTTGAGAGGTTGCCCATGAGTGAATGTGTCTCTCAGGCTGAAACGGCTCCATCCCCCAGTGCTCTGTTAAAACAAAGCCAAAGGTAGTTTGCCAAGCAAAATCACCACACCACACACCCTGGCAAGGCATCTTGAGAACCATTCATGGATCATGTTTGGATGTGTGTGTGATTGAGTTACCTCAATACAGAAAACAACTTTAGCTATTCTTTAGTTATGCTGAAACCATTCTGACTTAAGCACACTTTTCTGGGAAGTGGCATAGCATGGGGGCAGGACTGAGGGGCTCATGGCTTTGGGTGCACTTTTTTGAGGGGGCTTGACCAGGAGCCCCCAAAACAGGCTCTGGCACGTGAGGCAGCTGCGGCGACAACTTCCTTGCGCGATAGCCCAATGCCGCCAGCCGCAACTCCATTCCTGGGTCAGGCCTGACCTGGGGGCAGAGAGAGGAGAGTCGGTGACAAATTCACCACCCCTCTCCTCAGCTAGGCTGAGGCGCGTGAGGAAGTTGCCTCGTGCCCGACCGCAGCTCTGCTCCCAGGTCAAGCCTGACGCAGGCGCAGCGAATTCCACAGGAGGAAAACTTGCCTGTCCCAATGCAGAAATTCCAAGAGTGGTGAACTTCAGGCCAAATGTGGCCCTCCAGGATTCCCTGTGTGGCCCTCAGTCCTTTCTCTAGGCCATGTCCCCCCCCCAAACAACACCTTTCCTTGGCTCTGCCCCGAACCCTCCATACTGTACATACTTTTTCTAGCTGGAAGACTATGTGTGAGTAGAAGCCTCCGATTATTGTGTAGCTGCGATGCAGCTTACAAAGCTAAAGACTGTATCTTTTTCTCCACCCTGCGCTCTTTTGCCACCCCTGGCATGCGGCCCCCAAAAGGTTGCGCATGAGAATATGTGGTCCTCAGACTGGAAAGGGTTCCCCACACCTGGTCTTAGCATCTTCGACCAACTGCTGTATCCACATACCGACACGTATGCAAAGCGAAGCAGTGAATGCCTGGCTGCAGGTTAGCTCCTGTTTCTCTGTTGGTGTGCCTCCTTGAAGCCGGTAGATGGCCTAAAAGGCAATACACAACTAACCAAACAAACAAACAAACAAACAAACAAAGGTGTTTGCTTTGTTAGCCTTTGGCTAATTTTGTCACTACAGCAGACCCTCCTAGTGTCCCTATTTTCCAGAGGCAGTCCCAAATTTACAGAAGCCGTCCCGGTTTCTGATTTGATCCTGCAATGTCCTGCTTTGCCTTAGGACCTCCCTATTTTCATCAGAGAAATGTTGGAGAGTGTGCAGATTTGTGACCTCCGAGCCAAGGAGATAAGTGACTATGCAACATTTAGAAGACATCTGAAGGCAGCCCTGTACAGTGGTACCTCGGGTTACATACGCTTCAGGTTACATACGCTTCAGGTTGCACACTCCGCTAACCGAGAAATAGTACCTCAGGTTAAGAACTTTGCTTCATGATGAGAACAGAAATTGTGTTCCGGCGGCGTGGCGGCAGCAGGACGCCCCATTAGCTAAAGTGGTGCTTCAGGTTAAGAACAGTTTCAGGTTAAGAACAGACCTCCAGAACGAATTAAGTACTTAACTGTATAGGGAAGTTTTTTTTAAAAAAAAGTTTAATGTTTTACTGTGATTTTATATATGTTGGGAGGCACTCAGAGTGGCTGGGGCAACCCCGTCACATGGGCAGGGTAATAATAATAATAATAATAATAATAATAATACGTCCTTATTTTCATCAGAGAAATGTTGGAGCGTACATATTGATGGAGGGGGAGGGGAAAAAAATCTGGTAGAGGCCTTTTTTCCTTTTATGCAAATAGGTTCCAGTCTAAAAGTTTTTGCCACAGCAAATTACGCTTGGTTTGTCGTAAATAAGAGCTGACTCTTCCAGGAAAGGTTTGTCTGTCTTGGGCAAAAGGCCCATTTGTCATTGCTCCGCAGCTCCAAGCTGCTTGCCCTTGCAGGGCGAGGTGTCTCATGGCTCCAGTGAGCAGGCAGCCTTTGAAAGGACAAGGTCTTACCCCGAAAGAAAAATGGGTCGAGGAAGATGTCATTAAAGCTAATGAGAGCCCGGACAGCTGCAGCTCATTAGGGGCTTGCCTGAGGGCCAATTGTAACAGAGACCTTTAAATATACATCATAGTCAAATAAACAACATCTCATTCGATCAGCAAAGCTCGTATCGGTCCCCGCAGAAGGCTTTCTTGTAAACCTGCCTGCCATTTTTGCTGAGAAATGACCGGGAGAGGCGGTGCTGCTGCAAGAAAGGTTCAGCCTAGGGATCGAGGTGTGATGGGGAAGCATGGTTAGGTAAAGGTAAAGGGACCCCTGATCATTAGGTCCAGTCATGGCCGGCTCTGGGGTTGCGGTGCTCATCTTGCTTTATTGGCGGAGGGAGCCAATGTACAGCTTCCGGGTCATGTGGCCAGCATGACTAAGCCACTTCTGGCGAACCAGAGCAGTGCACGGAAATGCTGTTTACCTTCCCGCTGGAGCACTTCATTTCCCAGCACTTCATTTATCTACTTGCACTTCAAACTGCTAGGTTGGCAGGAGCAGGGACCGAGCAACAGAAGCTCACTCCGTCGCGGGGATTCGAATCGCCGACCTTCTGATCGGCAAGTCCTAGGCTCTGTGGTTTAACCCACAGCGCCACCCACCAGAATCCCTGGAAGCATGGTTACGCTGGAGCCATTCCTTAGCCCTGGCCAGGATTCTAGGAGACCACCTTAGATCTTCTGCTAAAGTTTGGGCCAGCCCTAGAAATTATGCTGCCTGAGGCAAAGGCAAGGTAGGGCTCTCCCTGTTCAACAACAGAAGCTGCCTAGACTCAGAGTTGAATCTTACATTGATGACAGGGTAGCATTTTTCACCACACTTGGCTAGCTGAGGAGGAGTGCTGCACACAAAACTCTGTGCTTTCCCACTCTCAGCTGCCAATGCATGTCCTGCCAGCCTCTGCCGCCTGAGGCAGCTGCCTCACTCTTCCTAATGCTAGGGCCGGCCTTGACTGGACTAACAAGCTAAATGATGGCCAAGAGGAAGAACCAGGGAATAAAGGCACAAAGGTAAGAAGGCATCGTTTCCCCTTCCGCTCTGTATTAATTGCATGCAGTAGCGCTACCATTCCACTCTTCCGTAGTTTCCCAAGACAGACAAATGCCAACAATTCATAGATTTCATAAAATCATAGAGTTGGAAGGAATCCTGCCCACAGCCACCTTGCGTGGCCTCCAACCACCAACCTTCTGGCTAACAGCCAGGTGCACTGAGCCATTATATCATTTTAAACAGCCGTGGCTTTATCTAAAGCATTATGGGAACTGTAGTTTTTAAGGGTGCTGAGAGTTGTTAGGAAACCCCTATTCACCTGCCAGAGCTACAATTCCCAGAGTGGTTTAATGATCAATAGCTTTTCACAGTGAACTCTTTGGTTCACGTTGGCGTGGTTTGTTATCGAGCAGATAGAAACCTGCACAAACCTGGAAGAGGTTTATCAAACCCCTATGGGTCATCGTATATAGTGGTTGCCTGAATTCTGCTTGATGGGTAATAACGAGGCCAAAGAGTCTACGTTTTGGTACAGTGGTACCTCAGGTTACAGACACTTCAGGTTACAGACGCTTCTGTAGAGCCAGTGTGGTGTAGTGGTTAAGAGCGATAGACTCGTAATCTGGGGAACCGGGTTCGCGTCTCCACTCCTCCACATGCAGCTGCTGGGTGACCTTGGGCTAGTCACACTTCTCTGAAGTCTCTCAGCCCCACTCACCTCACAGAGTGTTTGTTCTGGGGGAGGAAGGGAAAAGAGAATGTTAGCCGCTTTGAGACACCTTCGGGTAGTGATAAAGCGGGATATCAAATCCAAACTCTTCTTCTTCAGGTTACAGACTCCGCTAACCCAGAAATAGTACCTTGGGTTGAGAACTTTGCTTCAGGATGAGAACAGAAATTGTGCGGTGGCAGTGGGAAGCCCCATGAGCTAAAGTGGTACCTCAGGTTAAGAACAGTTTCAGGTTAAGAACGGACCTCCAGAATGAATTAAGTTCTTAACCCGAGGTACCACTATATTTGCAAGCAACTTTGGTTACCCTCTCTTCTTCCTTCCTCAATTGCCATTTGCTGAAGCACTCAGCCCTAATGATTCAGATTGTCTTCTGCAAGAGCCGCATGGCTGTTTGGGATTATAAGGCAGGGGTGTGTAAACAGCCCTCCAAGGCAGAGGGAACGAGAGGTAGTTTTCACAGGATGGAATAAATGGCATTTGGAATAAGGTTTTGCCTTAGGCAGGAGCTTATACGATGTTTTCTTTGTGCTAATAAGAAAGCGTCCTGAAGAAAGGGACAAGTTTGTGCAGGGAGGCCGAGTGTGTGGGCTGGCTTGGGCCCAGGATACAGATTTTGCCGTGACCCCTCCGAGGGTTTTGGAACTTAAAAGGCTTTGCTGAGCGTTTGCGTTAAGACAAAACACTTTTGGGAAGGAATGGGGCGCAGCCAAGATGGCACTGCCAATACCCCAAGAAAGAAACCTTGAAGTACAGCCACGGGTCATCTTGCTGTGTTGGAATAGATGGTGACAGCTGTTGGCAGGTCAAGAGGTGTTGCTGCCTGGTGAGCAAAATGGTGCCCACCTCCCTTTCCATGTGCAGAAGCCAACTAGACTGTGTCCGGCTCTAGGCCACATTCAGACACACATTTGAAGGATTATGATGCCACTTTAAACAGTCATGGCCTTCAGTCATGGCCTTCCCCCAAGGCATCCTGGGAACTGTAGTTTGTTAAGGGCACTGAGGAGACTCTTGAGAGTCCCATGGACTGCAAGAAGATCAAACGCATCCATTCTTAAGGAAATCAGCTCTGAGTGCTCACTGGAAGGACAGATCGTGAAGCTGAGGCTCCAATACTTTGGCCACCTCATGAGAAGAGAAGACTCACTGGGAAAGACCCTGATGCTGGGAAAGATGGAGGGCACAAGGAGAAGGGGACGACAGAGGACGAGATGGTTGGACAGTGTTCTCGAAGCTACAAACATGAGTTTGACCAAACTGCAGGAGGCAGTGGAAGACAGAAGTGCCTGGCGTGCTCTGGTCCATGGGGTCACGAAGAGTCGGACACTAAACAACAACAAGGGCACTGAGGGTTCTTAGGAGACCCTTCTTCCCCTTCCAGAACTACAAACTGGACCTTGTTTGGTCTCAGGGTCTGAAACCAAAAACCAAATACTTCCATGGTGCATATGACCGCTCCTTGGATGCAAGGGACAGTCCTGGTTTTACAGAAACCATTCTGTTTTCTGACTTAAACCTGGAATGTCCTGCTTTTCCTCAGAATGTCCCTATTTTCATCAGATAAATGTTGGAGGGAATGTGACCCCACAGCCAAGGAATTAAGTAACTATGGAACCTTCATAAGACATCTGAAGGCAGCCCTGCATAGGGAAGGTTTTTTTTTTTTAATGTCTAATGTTTTATTATTTTTATATGTTGGAAGCCACCCAGAGTGGCTGGGGCAACCCAATCAGATGGGTGGGGTATAAATAATAAGATGATGATGATGATGATGATGATGATGATGATTCAACAGGACTTCCCTATTTTCATCAGAGAAATGTTGGGGGGGTATGGGCTCCTTTCCTCAAACTGTGCCTGATCCAAGGCCTGGTGAAATGTTGGGGCCTCCCGGTCATCTTCTGATGAGGAATCCTTGGGCTGAGCGATGACAAACCAGCAGTCGAAAGGTTAAATCTTACTTCAACACTGGTGATGGCAGAGTGTCCTCCACTGCAAATGACTAGCTTAGGAGGAGCTGCGCAGCTCACCTGGGACACACCTGCACTGTCTTCCAATAGAGGGGAATGGCCAAGGGGGCTCAGGAATAATGCCTTTGGCAGGGCTGCCATTTCCCCCACATCTCCAAGTATCTGCTGTCTGAAGCAGCTGTGTCACCTTGTCCAGCACTAGGGCTGGCCCCCTGGTGTCTTGGAAACGAGCTGATTTCCTCCTAGCAGCTCTGTTATGGGAAGGTTTGGTGGGGTGAGCAGTGGCTGATGAGGACCAAATCTAGTGCCAAAGAATCAAATCCAAAGAAAGCCCAATCTAAAATGAAAGCCAGCTAAATGTATGTAATAATAAGCTCTTACAGAACAAAACTGGAAATGGCTGGTTAGGACAAAAGCCAAGGAACAGGAACATGGAGACTGGGAGACAATTCAAGACTTAATTTAAAGCTTGCATGTTCCCCCCACCACCACCCATGGCTAATAGAGCTTCATGGGATGAGGCAGCCTGTATTGGGGACCAGACCCCTGCATGGGATGAACATGTTGGGCTCCTCTCCTTCCACTGTGCTGAGGTCCCACTTCAAATAGGGTAGCCCCAAGGCCGCTTCAACAAAATGATGTTGAGAGTTTCCAAAACAGAGCTGCATCTTAATATGTAAAGGTAAAGGGACCCCTGGGGTTGCGACGCTCATCTTGCTTTATTGGCCGAGGGAGCTGGCGTACAGCTTCCGGGTCATGTGGCCAGCATGACTAAGCCGCTTCTGGCGAACCAGAGCAGCGCACGGAAATGCCATTTACCTTCCCGCCAGAGCGGTACCTATTTATCTACTTGCACATTGTGCTTTTGAACTGCTAGGTTGGCAGGAGCAGGGACTGAGCAATGGGACCTCACCCCATCCTGGGGATTTGAACCGCTGACCTTCTGATCGGCAAGCCCTAGGCTCTGTGGTTTAGACCACAGCGCCACCCGCGTCCCATCTTAATATGTAGTATGGTCCTAAAACAAAACCATTAACCACTTGTCTAATAAGGTAAAAGGTAAAGGACCCCTTTATGATCTTATCTCCTTACTCACTTGTTCTTGCTGTTCTGCGGCTGTGCCCTGTGAAAACCCTACCGTAGCCACTGAATTGAGCAAAATCTCTCTTCAAATTTCCCGTGTTTCTGATAAGTTCTGATTCAGCGGGCAAGATCGTATTTTGCAAGGCACAGCTGCTGAACAACAAGAAAAAGTGAGTAAGGGGGATCTGGGGAAATTTCCTCAGACCTGGGGAAATTAATCGTTACACAGTACCATCAAAATATGTGTGAAGCCAGTGTGTGTAAGCTTCACACTTGTGGGCTTCTTTCAAGGAAACCTGGGAATTGTAGGTTTGTAAGAAAACAGTCCCCCGGTTCCTGGGCTTGGGAACGAGGACCCCGATAAACAGATCCGAAACTGTTTTAAATTTGTAATGTAGATCCGGTCTTTGTTTCTAGGTTCAGAATGAGGATTGGTCCTCCTCACAGAAACCAGGGTGGTTTTGGCATGGGCTGCAAAACCCCACAGGCCTACCAAATGCAATTTATGAGGAGGGATTTTAAGCTTGGCATTAATAAGTTAAATGTTCCCTCTCACTTCCTCAGCTGTGCACCTTTAAGGCATTAAAGGAGAGGGGGGTGGAGAAGGAAAACATCCAATCTTTTTTGAAGTGTTTGCCATGAAACTAATTGTTCCATCATTTTATAGTTTTTCAGCCACCTGATGAAAAATTGGAACAGTCAAGAGGCAAGGAAACATTGCTTTATAGTCTCCAGTCATGAAGCAATTTGGCAGCAAGAGGAGGGCCCTGCATTCCTGAACAGTGGAAACAACAAGGGAGGGCATCTTTCTCCAGTTTAGTTTTCGGACAGAAGGGGTAATGGAGCAACAATAAGCCATTATCCTTTTTTTTTGTTTTTTTTGTTCTGTAATTCTAATAGCTGCATGTTGACAACATCTTTGAAAGCCCTCTTCTGCATCCCATTAATACTGGGAAGTGGAGTCGCCTGTAGCAAGAGAAACATAAGAACATAAGGAGAGCTCTGCTGGATTCGGCAAATGGTCCATCTAGTCAGGCATCCTGTTCTCACAGTGGCCAACCAGATGCCTGTGGGAAACTTGCAGACAGACCCAAGCACAGTGGCATTCTTGCTTCCTGTGGTTTCCAGGAAATGGAATTCAGGACTGCATACCCTCCAACATTTCTTCAGTGAAAAGAGGGACACCCTATTTTATAATAATAATAATTTTTCTAGCTATACTCCACCCATCTGGCTGGATTGCCCCAGCCACTCTGGGCAGCTTCCAGCATATATAAAAACATAATAAAACATTAAACATTTTTTTTTAAAAAAACTTCCTTATACAGGGCTGCCTTCAGATGGTTCAGGGTCGGATAACTTCATACGCTCCAACAATTCTCCGATGAAAATAGGGCGGTCCTAAGGAAAAGCAGAACATTATAGGATCAAATCAGAAACTGGGATGGCTTCTGTAAATCTGGTACTGTCTCTGGAAAATAGGGACATTTGGAGGGTCTGTGGAGGGAGAACATAGCCAGAATGTCGAGCAGCCACTGATTCTCTTCTCCTCCGTGAATTTGCCCAGTCCTCTTTCAAAGCCATCCATGATGGTTCCCATCACGGTCTCCTGTGGGAGTGAGCTCCATAGTTCAATGATGCGTTGTGCTAAGAAGTATTTTTTTTTAATCTCTCCTGGGTCTTCCACCATTCAGCATCACTGGAGGCACACAAGTTCTAGAGGGAGAACAATTCTATCCACTATGCCATTTCTAAGAGGGAAAATGGACTACCTGTAGGAGTGTGACCTGGGCCCCCTGCTGCAAGAGAGATTACAATTAGGCTTATCTGATGCAAAGGGGGAGAGTGTTTTGGTACATTCTGGAGCCTCCCAGACTTTTGGGATGTGAAGGAGAAACTTCACCCTGCCTCCACTTTAAAAAGAAAAAGCAATCGATAAGATAACATGGTGTTTGGGTCGGGGTCTTCTAGGTGTTGGCACCATGGTTAGGAAGAGAGGAAGCTGCCTTTTACTGAGTCAGACCCTTGAGTCAGACAGCTGAATACTATCTATGCAGACTCCAGAATTTCATGCAGAGGTCTCTGGCAGTCCTACCTAGAGGCACCTGGGATTGTACACGTGACTTTCTGGATTCAAATAAGATGTTGTACCACTGTGCTATGACCTAGTTGCAGATACACCTTCCTTTGAGAAGCCTACCAGGCCACAACATTGGTTTAGGGATGTTTGACAAAACCCCTTCTTTGTTTTCTCAGGCGCTGTAATCTAAATTTGGCTGACGTGTGATATCTCCCCCATCTATGCTTCTTTCCTCATTTATTGTGCTTGCCTGGAATATTGTTGTAACCGCTCATGGCTTCGAGTATTTTTTTTTTTAATCGCGAGGCAATTAATAAGTTTTAAAAAGACAATAGCGCAACCTTTTATTTATACGGCATCTCTCTTGTCAGCTGAGGCTCGGGGTGCTTTAGAAAATACAATAAATTGCAATTAACGCTGCAGGTGCTACATGATCCAGTAAACTACAACAACACATAATAATGTGAAAACATTAGAAAAAGGGAACACGAGGAAAGTAAAGGAAGATGAACACAACAGGTTTCTTCACACTTGACCCTAAAATCACTTTTGAGCTTGTCTTATTGGCTTTGGTGCCGTGTGTTAATGTTGTGAAGAAAGGAAAAACAGCAAAAATGCCATGTTTAAGCTGAACATCTGGCTCTAGTCAATACAGGAGGTGGTATTAAGAAGAGTAGTAGTAATATATTTATGATTATTAAATTTATCACGCACCCTCCACCAGCCCCAGGTACCATGGTGGGTTACAGCACTTTAAAATTCAGTATTGTTGTTGTTGTTTAGTCATTTAGTCGTGTCCGACTCTTTGTGACCCCACGGACCAGAGCATGCCAGGCACTCCTGCCTTCCACTGCCTCTCGCAGTTTGGTTAAACTCATGCTGGTAGCTTCGAGAACACTATCCAACCATCTCGTCCTCTGTCATCCCCTTCTCCTTGTGCCCTCCATCTTTCCCAACATCAGGGTCTTTTCCAGGGAGTCTTCTCTTCTCATGAGGTGGCCAAAGTATTGGAGCCTCAGCTTCACGATCTGTCCTTCCAGTGAGCACTCAGGGCTGATTTCCTTAAGAATGGAGAGGTTTGATCTTCATGCAGTCCATGGGACTCTCAAGGGTCTCCTCCAGCACCATAGTTCAAAAGCATCAATTCTTCGGCGATCAGCCTTCTTTATGGTCCAGCTCTCACTTTAAAACAGTTAAAAGAAATTACTGTCTCACTGCTTTGGCCACCCTCTGTTACAAACTTTGTCGGGAGAGAGACAGGGAAAATATGTTCCTGTTAATTCTCCTTAACCTCTCAGTGGCTTTCGATACCACTGACCATAGGGGAACAAAACAACCTCCCATTTGAACCATAAAGTACCACACACCCCATGCAGGGTCAGAAAGTAGTGCTCTGCTGATGCCTATCTTCCAGTTTCTCACGAGTTTTCTTCCTCTGTGTATGAGACTTCCATTTTTCTGCCTCGTTCTTAGGGTACTTCAGAATTTCTTGAGAATTTAGGTTAACACAGGATTTTTGAGCTTACCTCTCTGTTGCGAGGTACCCAAAGATGGGTGGCTGTGTATTTCTTTCTTTCGAGCAAACGTTTATCCAGTGGCCTGCAACCTCCTCGGCTGCCTGCACTTCCTGTCATGAAAAAAAGCCCACATGGGAGGAGTTATTTCATGAAGTCTTTCCTTGGGTGCAGTCAGGAAGACTGCAGAGTGTAGACCAGCGGCGAGATGGTTTGCAGAACAAAAGGAAGGGCACTTGCAATCATACCGTGGCCACTTCAAAAGTCTGGCAAGTGTGCTTTAATTTTTGCATTGTATCTTTGTAAACCGCTTAGAGACGATTGTGGTTAAGTGGTCTATAAATTGTTTAAATAAGTAAACAACAACAACCACCCTTGTACCCTGTTCAAGGAAAGCTCATCAATTTTCTTCTCCCCTTTGATGATTTTGAAATCCATTAATTTTTTTCTCACTAACCGGTGGGCGGGGAGGGCAGGAAGGGGACAAATGCTCAACACAAAGCATTATTAGAAAGTGCAAATTCCTTCAGCCCCCCCGCAAGCCCCCGAACCTCTCATTTTACAGTTTGAAAACCGCCTTTGCCCCCATTGCCATCTCTCTCTCTCTCTCTCTCTCTCTGTAGCATTGCTTGCAGAAATAGAGGCAGAGAGCTCTTTGCATGTTTTTTTGATTAATGCAATTAACAAAATTAAAGTTTTAGGGGAAGGGGGGGAGAGGCTTTTCATTTTCCTTTTATTTGATTAGATATATTCCCACCGCGCGGCCCACGCAAATGAAACCCAGACTCCGCTCCATTGTTCTGAAGTCCTCTGAGAGTGTGTTACCTTTCAATCTCACACACTAATGCGTTTATAGTTAAATCGCTCCCCCTGTACTCTCTCTCTCTCTCTCTCTCTCTCTCTCACACACACACAAACATACACATACACACAGGCACCCCCACTTCCACAACGCTGAACCTTCTCCCCTCCGGCGGTTGCAGGAAAGATCCCGGAGTCTTGATTAAAGCAGAAGTTCCCCCTGTTCAATAAAAGCTCAAATTCCTTAGTGGTGGCAGAGGCATGAATACAGGCAGGATGGAAATTGGCATATGGATGTCCAGGATCTTCAAGAAGCTTTGCATGTGTGTGTTGGGAGGTGGGTGCCCAGATTTCCTTATGGACCAGGCAGACAGGACTCCTTCCTTGCATTTCAAGCACAGACACGTAGGAAGCTGCCCACTCCTGACCCAGAACATTGATCCATCCAGCTTAACACTGTTCATACTCGTTGGCATCAGGTCTCCAGGGCTTCAAGAAAGGAGCATCACCAGCCAAGCTGGACATGCCAAGGACTGAATGCAAAGCTTGTGTCTTGAGCTTGTGTCCATAACTTTCTTTCTAGGGGGGCTGCAGACCCCTTCAAAAACAAAAGCCCAGAGTCTGGGCTCATGCCTGGGGGCACCAAAGAAGACCTTTGTGGGTACTGTGGCGAGGCCTGCTCTACCCAGTGGAAGCGATCTACTCTCGGGAAGTACAGTGGTACCTCGGGTTACAGACACAACCCAGAAATTGTACCTCAGGTTAAGAACTTTGCTTCAGGATGAGAGCAGAAATTGTGTGGCGGCCACACAGCGGCAGCAGGAGGCCCCATTAGCTAATGTGGTACCTCAGGTTAAGAACAGTTTCAGGTTAAGAACGGACCTCTGGAACGAATTAAGTTCTTAACCAGAGGTACCACTGTATTCAGAACTGCTCTGCAGAGCATCTGTTACCACAAACTCAGGAGCCGTTGCTTGGCAAAACAGAAATATTATCCCAGGAGGTACAGATAGAAGGTTCCCCAATGCCAGCCACCTCTGTCGACACTGCGCCGGCCAAGGTCCATCTTAACTCTTTGTGAGCCTTTCTGCTGCTACTGCTTTAAACCCATTTCTCAAGAAAGAGGTTTTATTGTTTTCCAAAGGAAACTCTCTCTGTTGGCTGCAGAGCAGTGGCAGAGAAGGAACCTTGTGGCCATCACAGTGGCCCCCACAAGCACAGCTGGGCAAGGACCTGGTGGGGAGTGTTTGTTGAGGGCAGGGCTCTATTGTAGGGCTGCAATTTGTCCAGAATTGCTCAGACACCACTGGGATTCGTCCGTCAAAAATGGCGTCCGGGGAGAATTTTTGGAAAGTGGGAGAAATGTCCAGGAAAACCAGGGCATATAGCAGCCCATACTGGAAATGTTGATTTTCTGGATATTTTCCTAAAACTTCACTTTTTTGCGGGGGAGATTTTGCAACATAAGGTCAACAGCTTTGGCTAAAAGAGAAAAAAAAACACACAAAAACTCAACAACTTTTCCCCCCTGGATTTTCACTTTTTAAAATATGGCAACCCTACTCTATTGGCACCATTCCAAAGGCTTCCCAAAGCTTGCATCTGATTGGCTACTGTGAGAACAGGATGCTGATCTACATGGGTCATTGGCCTGATCATCACTCCCCCTCCCCATATACATAGGTACAGTGGTACCTCGGGTTAAGTACTTAATTCGTTCCGGAGGTCCATACTTAACCTGAAACTGTTCTTAACCTGATGCACCACTTTAGCTAATGGGGCCTCCTGCTGCTGCCGTGCAGCCGGAACATGATTTCTGTTCTCAACCTGAAGCAAAGTTCTTAACCTGAAACACTATTTCTGGGTTAGCGGAGTATGTAACCTGAAGTGTATGTAACCTGAAGCGTATGTAACCTGAGGTACCACTGTACATAGTTTTGTTTGTATGCTACCTTTCCATAGTTCAAACCATGTTCAAGGCAGCTTCAGAAAAAATATATATGAAAAAATACATCGTTACAGCATAACAAAAGTAGAAATGCCCAATAAATAAAACATCAAAAAATACACACCCAAATCGAACAATTTCCACATAAATAATAAGAAGATCTAAAATAAATGTACAAAAATTAATATCAATACTAGCAAACAAAACCTCCTAACCAATACCCCAGCGCAAGAGTGCGCACAGGGGAAGATTGTCTGGACCTACACATCTCTCCAGGAGTAAGCAGTGCATTGACATCAGAGCATTTACTTCCAGGTAAGTGTTTATTAGGGCTGCAGCCCGAAATTATGATTTTTTGCATGTGTGTAAAATTTAGAAAGCTGGCAACTGCCTAGTGCTTAGGGAATGATGCTGTCAGGGCTCTCCCTGGGTCTGGTCTCCCCCTTCCCTATAAGGCGTGCTCTCGATAACCTTTCCAAACCTCTAATATAACTGTGGGGATGTTGACCGAGATATGATGATGAAAGAGGTCAAAAGCAAGTTGCAAACGTGCCCATTTTAAATTAAGTTTGCTGCCACCATCCGGGGAAAGCAACACCGCAAAGCGTTTTGCTAGGCCTGATTTTAATTTGGATATGATCAGAGCACCGCCAGCCAGCCTGGATTCAAAAAAGCCTTTGAGGGCAGAGGTGATCGGAACATCTGTGGAAAGCAAGGAATAAAGTCTGCTGGAAGCATGTGCAAAAGTCAGAAAAACTCAGGATCTTGTTCGGTTTCAACTTCTGCCTCGAGGAAACCGCAAAGTCCTCGTTTGATCTCTAGCAGAACATGCAGAACATGCAGTTAGGAAACAGAGGTAGCTTACACCAAGGAGAAGCCCCACCACCGCTGTTGTGAGGTTGGATGCCAAAGATCTGAACTGGAAGCTCAAAGTGGAACAGACACGGGGGCCAACCCACAGCCTCTTGGCCAGGTCAGAATTCCCCCATGGATTGCATTCACTAGGCTCTTTCAGTCTGGGGATAACGAATGCATTAGGAGGGGGATGTGGGAGGCTCTATCCTGATAATCTCATGTGCATTAGAATACCCAAAGAGAGCAATTGCAGGACTGCATAGGAGAAAACTTTTGCAAGGATCATTGTATATGTTGGGTGTTCTCTTTGGATGTCCATACAATTGTAGAGTTGGAAGGGACCATGACGGTCAACAGTTCAACCCCCTGGAGAGGCACAGCATGGGGGGGACGGACTACTAGGGCGATTGCCCCAGGTGCAATTTTGTTTAGGGGTGCTCCTCTGCACCTGGAAGTGTTCCCCGTCCTGTCCACCCACCTCACCTCAGGAGCACACAGAGCAGGAGCTGGGAGAAAACGAGTCCTTGCATCCCTTGGCCACGTGGCATCCTCTGGTAGTTGTCTCTCAGCCCCACTCACCTCACAGAGTGTTTGTTGTGGGGGAGGAAGGGAAAGGAGAATGTTAGCCGCATTGAGACTCCTTCGGGTAGTGATAAAGCGGGATATCAACTCCAAACTCCTCCTCCTCCTCCTCTTCTTCTTCTTCTTCTTTCACTCAGCCGCCCTACAGCTGAGCAGTGGTGTAGCGTGGGTTGTCAGCACCCGGGGCAAGGCAAGTAATTTGCGCCCCCTAACCCGTAGATTTGCGCCCCCTAACCCGTGGATTTGCACCCCCTAACCCTAACCCCCAGATGTTGCGCCCGGTGCGGCCGGCCCCCCCTGGATCCCCCACGCTACGTCTCTGCAGCTGAGGGAGAGGCAGCAGGCGGACCGTTTGGGCAGCATGGAGCCTGCGCGCGCCCAAGCCGCTGCGTCTCTCCCAGAAAAGACTGCACTGCAGGCCCTGTGGAGAGTGCTGCCTGACATTTTGTCACCCCCGCAGGGTGACACCTGGGGCGGCCAGCAACCACCGCACCCCCTTTCCTCCGCCCCTGGCTGCCTGGTCCAAGTCTGGCTTTAAAGCAAAGAACCCTAAAACGGGGAGAGCAACCAGGGTCTTGAAGCCACCAACTGAATCAGTAGCTCATGTGCTTCTAGCAAGGCAATCTTTATAAAGATTTGAGGAGTGAGGTTCTTCTTTCTTCTAGCAGATAAAGATAACCAGGTGACAGCAAAAACTGCAAAAAAAAAAATAGGAGGGGCAATTAGAATAAGGTTGATTTGATTATTGATGTAAACATCCTGAATGTATTTTGTATAGTTAAGTTTTTATCTCTGTCTTCAGTACATTTTATTTTATTTTGTTGCTATGGCTAGTGGCTGATGCAAAGAAAGATTCTTCTGATTCTGATTCCACCCATCGCCAACTTAGCACCCAGACTGCTGGCTGAGAGCAGCAGGCACACAAATCATCTTCCCACTACGGTCAAATGGATTCCTATTGAATTATAGTAGTATTTTTTTTTGGAAATCTTATGTTATATAGTTATAAATTAGCATGTGCAAATTGTGTGCTAGACTTTTGTCCTCTGTTTCAGGGTGCGTGTGCTTCTTTTTTAGGTAATGAACGTGCTCAGCCAACCTCAGGGCTGTGTAAGTAAAAAGAAAAGAAAAGAAGCCAATATATATATTATAAATATCCACTTGCTTTTTGTGCTGATTTGGAGGATTAGACCCAATCTGGCCTCTTTCTGGTCTTATCCTGCCATACCAGTCTTCGCATTTCTTTCTCCCTCCCTCCTTAAAACTCTGTAACTCTGCAAAATGCTGATACTTCCTATTTCCCTTTAACTGTTCTGCTAACTACTGCTTATACCAGGCTATACTTTTCCTTCCCAGAGGTTAAGCAATTCCTTATTTCAGCATAAAAATGTACACATTTTCGCAGCACTTGGAGGAAGCGGGGAGAAGAGAGGGAGGGGGAAGAAAGGAAATATATAGGCGACTTCATAAACATCCATTTTGTAAAAAATTAAGTGATTGCCGATCCCAGAAAAAAAAGCTTTGTGCCACTGGCTGGATTTTTCGCAGCAGTGTTCCTATTAACGCGGGGAGTTGGGGGGGGGGGAGAGAGTTGCCGCTGCCTTAATTATGGTCTGAAATGAAAGTGAAAGTTAAGGACAGTGGCAAATGTCTTGTTGGCGCTAAGTACATAACCTTAACTGCCGCGAACGCTATCATTAGGAAAATCACATTTTATAGCCACAATAAAACTGTTTGGGATACTGTATGTTTTAAGCGAGGATAAAAAACGCGTTCCTAAGTTCCCTCTTGGCTCTCTGCCATGTTCGCTTCAAGAGCTCCATAAATAATAATAATCATGTTCATGATCGCTCCGGCCCTCTCGGCGCATGAATCTCCATTAGCCTGCGCAAGCTGTGAGCCGCATTGGCGTGGCACTTCCTTCCCCTGCCTCTTCTTGCTTCCAGACGGGGGGCGAGGCATCCGGCAAGGGTGCATCTGGTGCCACAGCGGCTGGCGAGGAGCGTCAGCCCACAGCAGAGAGCAGGGCCTTGAAGAGCCAGGCAGAGGCCCGGCTGTACGCTGGCTCCCTCGGCCAATAAAGCGGGATGAGCGCTGCAACCCCAGAGTCGTTCATGACTGGACCTAATGGTCAGGGGTCCTTTTACCTTTACCTTTTTACAACCCAATAACCTTCCTCCCCAACACATTTTAAAAGGGCCCAGGGTGTCAATCAAATCAACCAAAGACTTGGTTAAAGAGGAACGTTTTTGTCTGGTGCTGACCAGGCTTTTTTTTTGTACATCTACCAAAGAATAAAATAAAATAAAATTGGGGTCACAGGGTTTTCTCGGGACAGTGGAGGGTGTGTGTGTTCTGAGTCCCGTTTGTGTAAGTGGTGGGGGCACTTGCCCTTCTTCGGATAGGAAATTCGGGGGGAGCAGGCAAAAATGGGGGGGTGGTCAAGGAGGGTCTGTTTTGGGGAAATGTCCCTATTTTCATCTGAGGAATGTTGGAAGGTATGGTCTGGGTAGGGTAACAGCATGACTCCCTTGGCGTGACTCTGAGAGAGGCATGAAATGGACAATGCAGATCTTATAATCTATAATAATAATAATAATAATAATAATAATAGCCAGTGTGGTGTAGTGGTTAAGAGCGGTAGTCTCATAATCTGGGGAACAGGGTTCGCGTCTCCGCTCCTCCACATGCAGCTGCTGGGCGACCTTGGGCCAGTGACACTTCTTTGAAGTCTCTCAGCCTCACTCACCTCACAGAGTGTTTGTTGTGGGGGAGGAAGGGAAAGGAGAATGTTAGCCGCTTTGAGACTCCTTAAAGGGAGTGAAAGGCGGGATATCAAATCTAAACTCCTCCTCCTCCTCCTCCTCCTCCTCCTCTTCTTCTTCTTCTTCTTCTTCTTCTTTATACCCCGCCCATCTGGCTGGGCTTCCCCAGCCACTCATAGAATCATAGAATCATAGAGTTGGAAGAGACCACAAGGGTCATCGAGTCCAACCCCCTGCCAAGCAGGAAACACCATCAGAGCACTCCTGACATATGGTTGTCAAGCCTCTGCTTAAAGACCTCCAAAGAAGGAGACTCCACCACACTCCTTGGCAGCAAATTCCACTGTCGAACAGCTCTTACTGTCAGGAAGTTCTTCATAATGTTTAGATGGAATCTTCTTTCTTGTATTCTGGATCCATTGCTCCGTGTCCGCTTCTCTGGAGCAGCAGAAAACAACCTTTCTCCCTCCTCTATGTGACATCCTTTTATATATTTGAACATGGCTATCATATCACCCCTTAACCTCCTCTTCTCCAGGCTAAACATGCCCAGCTCCCTTAGCCGTTCCTCATAAGGCATCGTTTCCAGGCCTTTGACCATTTTGGTTGCCCTCCTCTGGACAGATGAGAACAGGATCCTGGAGGAGATAACCAGCAGGGCTCTTCTTATAGAGTCATAGAATTTAGAAAATCTCAAACAGGAATGGAAATGTGCAGAAGAATACACGACCAAAAGATGCTCCAACAAGAATTTATTGATATGTACAGACTGATTTCACAAAACTAAGTTAAACTAAGCAGATATATGAGATTGAATGTTTAATTATTAAGATCCAAAATTACAATCTCAATAATAAAGTTACAAAATAATAACAAGGAAGTCACGCATGGGTGGAGGGAAGACACAGGACAAGAAATAAGAAATGGATAAATGTTGGCACATAATGAAATGTGAAAATGTCAATTTACGAATATAATGTATATGTATCATTATGTAAAGATTTCATATATGTATTGCAATGCCACTTCCGACTACCAGGAGGAGGTGGTATTGCGGGCTTCATGCCCCCAACACATGCGCGGGGGCTGGCCTCTAGCCCCTCGCGATCAGGGGAATCCTTGGGCTGGTTTTGCTCAGACATCTGGTCAGCCGCTGTGAGAACAGGATGCTCGAGGAGATAACCAGCAGGGCTCTTCTTATAGAGCCATAGAATTTAGAAAATCTCAAACAGGAATGGAAATGTGCAGAAGAGTACATGACCAATCCAATTGGCTGGCTCGGGGGAAGTGGCTTGCCCCATTTAAGGCGAGCGCGGCCCCGGGATCTCCCTCGAGAGCCAGTGTGGTGTAGTGGTTAAGAGCGGTCGTCTCGTAATCTGGGGAACCGGGTTTGCATCTCCGCTCCTCCACATGCAGCTGCTGGGTGACCTTGGGCTAGTCACACTTCTCAGAAGTCTCTCAGCCCCACTCACCTCATAGAGTGTTTGTTGTGGGGGAGGAAGGGAAAGGAGAATGTTAGCCGCTTTGAGACTCCTTAAAGGGAGTGAAAGGCAGGATATCAAATCCAAACTCTTCTTCTTCTTCTTCTCTTTGACCGGCACAGCTGTTTGTGTTTCCCACCCGCCCGCTCCCTTTTTTCCTTTTCAGGCTTCCTTCTGACCTTGCTATGGACCTTGGTTGGTCGCCGTTAAGGGGCCTGGTAGGAATTCTTTCCATTTGGCAAATTGGCACCAGCCACTTGGTTTTTCGCCTACCTCGTAGCAAATTGTCACAGCTTCTTTGGTCTTGGCAGTTAGGCATTGGTAGGGGTATTGTTATTTAGATGTGTTGGGGTGGGGGAGGAGTGCCATCACCTCCACCCAAATATTGAAGGGTGGTCTGTTAAAGGATCCCAGGGGGCGTTGCATCGTCCGAAGCCTATGGAGGTCAGGGCCTAAAGCGCACCCCCGAGCGGTGACCCCAGGGGAGTCCCTAGTTGATGTGCATCAGCAGGGCTCCCCCTACTGCTGGTTAACCCTTCCCAGACTTCAAGCAATCAGGCTGAAGCCGGATAGTTTGACAGGACCAATGCCTAAGCCAATAACGCTCTTACCTGTAACCAATAAAGTTGTGGCCAATTTTAGCCCATTAACCTTATTCATCGGTGTCATGTGTCTTTATTTCCACTGGGGGGAGGTGGGAACTCACCACGCAACATTAATAATAAATGAATGAATGAATGAATGAATGAAAGGGGAAAACAGAACTGTGGAGTTGGATCATCTAATCCAAAACTCTGAAATCCAGAGATCTTTTGCGCAACGTGGGGCTCGAACCCACGACTTTGAGATTAAAGGTCTCATGCTCCACCAAATGAGCTGTCCCGCTTCTTATGCTGTTTGGGATGCAGAGGTCCCTGCTAAAAGTCAGGAAATTCTAAGCTGCTTTTAAATAATCAAGCAGAGCTTTTTCAGCCTTGCCAAGAATCTGGGCTCTTGAATCTGGCACTCCCCATTGCCAGCGCCTGCCACTCCTCAAGCTGCAGTCAGCAGGCCTGGAAGGGAAAGCTCCCCCCTCTCTGATGCTTAGCACAGTTCCAGCCTCTGTAAACAGCCTTCAGCAGCCTTCAGTCTTTTTTTTTGCCATGAAGGTTGTTTTTACTTTTTCATATGGATGATTTGTTTAGGTTTCCTGATTTTTGGACAACCGTGTGGAAAATCCCCAACTTGCATTTGTTGGCTTCCTATTCCCCTTTCCCAATCTCTCTCTCTAAGGGCCCAACCAGAGCAAGGAGCAGGGAGAGAAGGGAGATGGGAGATGGATTGCTCCATGGGAATTCCACCTGGGAGGCACTTGCCCTAAAATGCCTGTAGGGGGCGGTGTAGCCATATGCAACCCGCAGGCATCCCCAGATCGCAGAGACTTGAATGAGGTCATGCAACCAGCCTTTTCCTCCTCTCCTTTTTAAAAAAGCAAGCAATCCGGCTAAATGCTGCTTTAGGAAAATATTTTATTAATAAGAAAAACAGCAGAGAGAGAGAGAGAGAGAGAGAAGAGAGAAATGTTGCTAATAAATCCCCAAAGCTTTAGCCTTGGCTGGATGTTTCCTCCAAATAGATACCGAGGAAATCTACCTGATTCTTTGTAAAAACACTTAATTGCAAACATTCGTACAGAAAGGAGTGGGTTATCTTCTTGGATTCCCAGGTATGCTGTTCATTGCATCCAGCTGCAAGGTCGACGCTGGAGGAAAGCTGTACCTGAAACAGCGTGTGGGCATTCTTTGGAATTATTATTATTATTAATTATATTTATACCCTGCCCATCTGTGGCCCTGGAATCTGTGCCACAGGGCAGCTTCAACAGCTGAAGAGGCAAGCCTACTTTGGGAGCTGAACTGCAGCTTGACTCTTTGAAAGCAGGAACAGTGGATACCTCTGTTTGCAGGCTGTTTCTATAAAGTTCCTGGCATCTCCATGCCTTGTCCTCAGGAATCTGCCCACGTCCTTTGCAGGGCTGATAGCTAACAACTGTCTGAGCCCCCTTCAAAAAACTGGGTTTGGGGGTTTAGGTGGGGGGTGCTGAGCACTGGTCAGATAGACAGTCACCACTGGACATAATGTCACCTCAGAGAGTGTTGCTATCAAGGAAGGCCATCAGGATGAGGCCACCAGGACAGAGCAAGACCATGAAGGCAGGGGCAGCAAATGTGGTTGGCTTCCTACACCCATCAGCTCCAGCCAGCAGGGCCTATGGCTGTGGATGATGGATGTTGTAGTCCAACGACTTCTGGAAGACACCACTAGTGCATCATTCTTCCTCAAACTTTGAGTTGACACCAGTGGCAAAGCATGGGTTGCCGGTGCCCGGGGCAGGGAGAATGTTATGACCGCTGGTGAACTGGGCAGCTGGGGTGGGGGTGCCAGCAGGGCACGCATGGAGCCCATGCAGAGGCTAAATGGAGCCCACCTTCAATGGGCTCCTTGCCCGCTGCCTCTATCCACCCGCCCACCCACCTGCCGCTGCACCTCAGCTGCCAAGGCTCCAAGCCTGTCTCAGGGGTGCCTGATTGTGCCACCTCAAAAATGTGTGCCCAGAGCCATGCCCCCCCATGCTACACCTCCTGTTAACTCTATCAACTATATCTATGTATCATCTATCTATCCATCATCTATCATCTATCTATCTATCTATCTATCTATCTATCTATCTATCTATCATCTATCATCTATCTATCTCTATCATCTATCTATCTGTCTATATATCATCTATCTATCTATCTATCTATCTATCTATCTATCTATCTATATCTATCTATCTATCTATCATCTATCTATCTATCTATCTATCTATCTATCATCTATATATCTATCTATCTATCTATCATCTATCTATCTATCTATCTATCTATTTGCTTTCGTAGATTTTCACGGGTACAGGAATGCAGGTTTTGGTGTCCTCGGGTGTCTTCCCGTGTAAAAGTT
Source organism: Podarcis tiliguerta (assembly GCF_965153285.1). Taxonomy (NCBI): domain Eukaryota; kingdom Metazoa; phylum Chordata; class Lepidosauria; order Squamata; family Lacertidae; genus Podarcis; species Podarcis tiliguerta. Next base: position 8,489,076 of record NC_139538.1, on the reverse strand, counting down.
GGGGTGTCTAGGCGACGTTTCGACGAGGTCTCACTCGTCATCTTCAGGCTGGTGCTTTCGGCTTCTTGTTACTGGAACAGAGCAGGATCTCAGTGTTTGAGTTCCTATAAATACTGTTGAGGAGGTGTGGTGTATAGCCTC